>NW_027325365.1:4721129-5350716 GCF_036924035.1 Leuresthes tenuis
TTAGGAGACAAAACCTGGAAAGTCTGCTTCAGTTTTCAGGCCAGAGCCAGGACCCACCCACAGGTTCTGGGCAGAGAATCTCAACTGCCTGCATGTTATATACGGATGCAGGAGTTCACTGATGTAAACATTAGGGCTGTAGCGATACACTAATCTCACGATACAATACACGGCATTTAGCCAACGATTTGATGCGATTTTATAAGATTTAATTTCGTATGATTTAATACACATCATTTTCTGAAAGATTTTAAAGGGACAGTGTGATTTGACATGAATCGTCGCTGATTGGACTGGTGGTCCGTCCTTTGAACCGGAAGGTCAGCACCACCAGACAAACGGAAACAAACAAACATGTCACAAACGTGTCTTCGGCGTACTCAGACTCATGTTTATGTTGTGAATATAACATCATCAACCTGCTTGTTTTACTGGTTAAATACCATTTACACAAATCCAAATTCTCTAATCACAAACCATCTTTTTTCATTTTTGAGAAGGCGCTCAAACAATACATCACAACAATCCTACATTCTATAAACAGAAAAGCCATCAAAACCACTGAGCGATGCACTTTACATAACATTTTTATGAACTAATTTATCAGCGTTTTTTTTGTATTGTTTTGTATTATGTTAATGTTCTGTGTTTTTACTAATTGTAACGTCAGACTTTTCAATAAAGTAAGTATTATAATAATAATGATAAAAAAATATTTAAAAATCGATACCAGCGACTGAAAAATCGATACTTTATCAGGAAACAAAATATCGATATATATCGCGGTATCGATAAAATCGCTCAGCCCTATAAACATCACCAAGATCCTAAAGTGAAGTCTGAACTTTACAGGGAGCCAGTGAAAAGACGACAAACTATGCGTCAGTCCACCGGGTAAGAAGCCTCGCTGCTGCATTTTGGACCATCTGTAAGCGGTCCAAAGGTGGCTCACTGAGGCCGACGTACAGTGAGTTCCAACAGTCCAATCACGAGGAAACAAAGACATGACTCACCATGTGAACACCATTAAACTGAGGTCGGCAATATTTCATAGAAGAAGTTTATATGATCATCAAAATTAAGAGCCTGAATAAATGTAACACCTACATTTCTGACTTTTGATTGAACCAGTTATGATAAAGATCCAAGATTGTTATTCACAGTGGGAGCAAAACTGTTGGAACATTCAGTGAAAGATAATTAGCATCCATCCAGCTCTTTATGGCATCAATACAGTCTGGAAGGACAGAATGGAGAAAAGGAAATGTACAATTAGATATCATCTGCGTATCAATGACATGAGACCCATTTAAATAAGTGGTAGCAAGCACTCTGCAAACAAAACAGGTCCAAATGTCTTTGTAAAACCATCGGGCATCAGTTCCCAAACTGTTATATTGTAATATTAGCATCCGACTGACAGTATGAGGCCAAATAAGTTTCAATGCCACTTGGAGACTTTTCATCTGGAACTCAAAGAAAAGGCTGATTTCCTCAGACAAAAATAAAACCTAAATCTCATTCAAAACAAAAAAAACTAACTTTTTGAGACGAACGGTTTTACAAAGCTGTGATTTATAGCTGATAACTGACACAAGGAGGAATTCTTCATGTTAATCTGAAAAATAGACTGTCTTCAAAGAAAAAACAAGTCAGAACAACAGGTCAAAGGTCCCATCCAGAAACATAAAATCACACACACACACTGGGTCACATGCTAAAGGCACTGCGTCACATGTTGTCCTCCTGATACCCCTGAAACACACACACAGCTCACTCAACAGATCAGTGTCAGCCCTTTGCCTCAAAGCTAACACAGAGTGTGTGTGAGGAGGAATTCACAACTTTCCCTGAAGGAAAACTGCAAATATCACAGTCAAACTCAAGTAAAAGTGCTGCAGAGCTGTAGCACCATCAGGTCAAAGCAGCCCTGATTTCAAAGCAAAGCAGTCTTAATTTCTTTACGACTTTCTTCTAATCTTTAAAGTGGTCTTGAGCAATAGTTCTCCAAACTTTCTGAAGGTCTTTCAAAGTTTTTCTTTGGACATTGGCTGCTTTTTCACTTGTTTTCAGTCCAGTCCTTGTACCCGACCATTTTCAGAGGAATGTGTTCCTTTATGTCTTTGTTAAGCCACTTAACTCTGACCTGTGAATCATTCTGCCCTTTATCCCAGTGTCCCAGTATCCACGCACAGCTGCAGAATCCAGTTACTGACTGAAGCCTGTCTGATGCTGTGAGTCCACAGCACTGTGAGACTGTGATTCGTTTAAGCTTGTTTTATTTGTTATTTGTTCACCTTACCACTCAGTTTTCAGTTTTATTTGTTTTTTTATTTGGAATTTATTTAACTTCTGTCTTTGTTCATTTGTTTTTTCTGTATGTATTCCTGTATTACTCTCATTTGCATTGTACTGATCTATTTATCGCTTCAAAACTATTTCCTTTTTGACTTCACCATACATTTCTTTTATTTCCTTTTGGAAATCTGTTTTATGTACAGATGTATATACCTCTCTGTTATCTCTGCATTTTCTCCCCCGTTCAGGTCAGATCTGTCTATATTTCTGCTTCTTTATGCAAATTATATAAGAAAAGCAACATTTAAACAAGCTTAAATGCATGCAGTTTAAAATCAAAGCAGAAAAATGTATTAATATCACATTCTATTTGATTATTTTAGCAGCATTTATCATCATATACTTGTCCATATGTGGAGTTTCAGTCCTCCACAGTTGTGGTCGGACACAGGAGCTTCTGAACACCACAGGAAATTATTTCTTCCTGTGGCTATCATGCTTTACAACTCCACCCTCTGACAGTAACTTTTAACAGTCTGCGCAGTAACTGACTAAACTAATCGATGAGTTATTATGTGCACCCACCCACCCACCCACACACAAGCATGTAAATAGTGTTTCTATCCCAGTAAATTACTCTGTTTTCAATCTGTGTGTTTAAATTCTTAATTCTAATATCGTACCTTTTATGTACAAATAAAGTATCTATAAATCTGAATATTTGGGATTGAGACGTGCATCAATGACATGTTTTCTTCTGCTGACGTTCTGGTTCAAATTTACGCCCCATGTGGATGGAAGGTTCAGGGTCACACATGCACACTCACGTGCACACTGACTGTCAGGTGGATGAAGCAGCAGCAGATAATCACCTGAAGCCTCAGTCGGTCTGTAGCTGAATCCTGCCGCCAACACGCCAACAAGCAGCTGACAGATCAAAACACACGCGGCACGAAACATCCGATACCTGCAGAGGTGTTTCCTCAGCTCAGTTTCACTCACATCACAGCTCATCCCAACTGCTTTCAGTGCATTTTCTCTTTAAACTTACTTTTACTTGCAGTATTCATGCGGTATTTTTAGTGAAGATATAAGTAAAGGGGATTCCAGGATCCAGGGATTTGTTCTTATGATCCCGTCACATATTTCATGAAAACAACATTTGGATCTCTTCTGCTCACACCAACATACAAACTAATGATTCTGCTTCCTTTAAGCTTCAGAAAGTCTGTTTAAAACACATTCAGGAGCTCACAAATTGAAATTCAAAAGAGATAAAAAGAACAGAGCCCAGCAGTTTGTTTCTTTGCGGGTGTGCATGCTCAACGATGACGGCCAAAACTCTGAGGAGAGTCCTTGAGATGGAGTGCAACCCGACCTGCAGGAGCGCTCATCAAATATTCATCAGCTCCTTTTCACGGCGTCTTCGACCCTCCAGGAAACACACCAACCCAAACACCACTGTTTACATTACACACCTCTGTGAGACACTTTATTATAATGATTTGTTCATAGATGAGGTCGGGCTGCATGACAGAGGAGGAAGATAAATGCATTTTGTGGCCAAATCACCCAGCAATAACTGTGACTAAAAGCTAGTTCATAATGTAGATGTTCCTCTTTTAAATGAGTGTTATTGTAAAGATATTTCTTGGAATAGTCAATAGAATATTCGATTACCTGAATATTTTCTACTTTACAGAGAGATTTTTCAGTAGTTTTTCTGGATGTGAGACTCAGGAGCCACATTAACTGCTCACATTTCATCCCGATCCCGTCTGTTTGACTGTTGCCTGTTAGAACAGAGCAGGTTAGTGTTGGTCCTACATGGAAAAGCAGAGCTGCGTCATCACTTCTCGCCACGTCCACCTTCACGTGTTTCCACCTGCATTAAGTCACAGATCACGTGTTAGTTCAAGCGTTAACTGGCTTTAAAGTTGTGAACGTGACTGAACTGCTGAGTTGAAAGGAACAAAAGGACGAGGCTAGAGGCAAGTGAGCATTAACTTTATATGATTGGAGTTGTATTTAGTACCACACACCCACGCCGTCGGGCCTGGCTCGAAGCTGAAAGCTGCCCACAGGGCAGCAGTTACAGCTCGTACCGTGACGACCGCCAGCAGAAGGGTGCGTCTGTTAATAGGGGGGTGGGGGGGGCTATCCAAACCCCCGAGGCCAGGGCAGCGGTCCAGGTCTCTCACACACTGTGCAGACTGCTGCTGGTTTCCTGCTTGAACCTGAATGTTTTCTACGACACTCTTTAGTTAAACTTTGATTCTATCATCTCCTCCTCACTCTGGCACGAGTGAGTCCATCAGTCCTGACCAACTTCAGTCAACACGATCTGCCGCAACTGTTCAAGATCCGGTCACAAAACCTTACCGGTGTGTGTTACACGGATGAGTGTGATCCAAGAGCCTGGTTCAGTCATTAAAGGACGGACAGATGGAGGGGTGCTTCATTTAGTGAAACTGACTTCAGGTTTTACTAAAAAGACATCCTCCAGCAAAATTCCTCCGTCACTTTCACTTGTTTTTGTAAAAGAAAACCTATTATAACCACTTATTACCGTATGAACCCAGTTTCCTGCAGCAGGCAGCTGATCGGTTGACTCATCATTAGAATATTAGTCTTCATCAGTTACTTATTACACATTAGATTTAGCTGTTTGTTTCGATTTTATGTCATTACCGATTAACTCTAGTGAAAAATCAGTAATATGAGGCAGAAATAGGTGGTTTCTGCTGGATGACCATCTATCATCAATCTTCTGCACAACAGCAATGATCAAAGACCGGAAGCTTTGTAAGGAAGTGGTCTTAAATCAGATGACGTTCGTAGGGAAAGATGACCGGAACCAACGAGCTAAAAACAACTCACAGGGAATCAGTCCGGATGTGTCTGCTCCTAGTTGTTCAGATAAAGTCACGGTGATGTATCTATACACCCGTTTGAACAGGTTTTTCTTTTAAATAACACGGATACACCTGCTAAAACAAGCCAGTGAGTCATTTTACAACATGAGTAGTAGCAGAACCGGTCCAGTAATGTCCACAACCATAAAGGAATGGCACTGCGCTACACCACACTGTATGCTGCAGGCTCTGTTGGACCAGTTTCTGAGAAGCTTTCTCAGATAATAAGACCAGCTTATTATTTCTAACAGCACAGCAGACGTCAGCCCTGGCAGCAGGACTGAGGAGGAGCAGCAGGCTGTCATACAGACACTAAAATCCATCAGTCTTGTCTGTTTTTGTCTGCCAGTTGCTGCTATCGGTTTCAGAGCCTCCATGTGAGACGTTACAGTCGACAAACATGTATTTCTGTAAATAAAAAGTAAGGCGTGCCCTCTCCTGTAGCCGCGTCCGCAGCAACCACAGTCAAATTAAATGTGTACCCTCAGGTGTGTTTCTGTTGTTGCTGATCAGAGCTGATAAAAACGCACGACTACCACAGAGTCATTAAACGTGGAACTGTTGGGATCCAGTCACGCGAACTTCGACTGACAGATATTTGTACCAATCACGATGTTCATAACTTTCTCCGGTTCCCTCAGCTAATTAAAGTGAAGTCCATGAATTCCTCAGATTCAGAGGGATTAAAGAGATGAAAATCAGATTTTTAAAAGATCCTCGCTGCCAGTAAACATCAACGTGATCTTTGAATCGTTACGTTCTCTGAACTGTGAGGAGATTTGTCTCTGCAGGATCAGCTCAGTCTCATTATTTAAATCTGAACGTGTCAGAGGCATTACTGAAGACTAAAACTACTCTGTAGCATGCAGCAGTTATCGATTATTTAGGTAATTGTTTATGTTAAATCGATTATTCCATCAATCAATCAAATAAGACATAATTCAAAGAGAAAAATTACATAATGAAGCAGCTTTTAGCCACAGTTCTTGCTGGGTCATGTGTCCAAAAAACGTACTTATCTACAAACATTTCTCCTCCTGATATTGATAACAGGACTATAGAACAGTAGGTGTTAGCTTCCCAGCTAACATCCAGCTGTGTTAACATCTGTTTGCTTCTCTCCTACTGTTTCTGCATTCATAAACTGTATTTTAATGCAGCTGAAATCCCAATAAAGCCTCTTATTTCCTTTTTTGTTGTCTGTTATCAGACAACACAGTGACTCAGAAGCAGAGTTAAATAACAGCGGTTAACACGACACTTTAACCAGCAGTTCTCTGATTTTACAGCTACAACACGGTCTGATAAAATGAGCTGTTTTCATTCTGGTGTAGACTTTGATGTGACTCCGGATATTAGTTCACATTAACAGCTTACAGGCTGAAGCTGCTCTGATGGGCAGAGGCACATTAAGGACAATGTGATGGTGTGCTTGTGCTAGCGGGGCAGTTCTGGTGACATTTTAACAGAAAATAGCATCCGGCTCAATAAACACAAGTTGCTTTTTGGAAAAAGTGTCTCTACTGCCCTGCTCAAGCCTCAGCTTCCTTCTGTTCTCTGCTAGCGTCCTTCTGTTCTCTGCTAGCTTCCTTCAGCTCTCTGCTAGCTTCCTTCAGCTCTCTGCTAGCTTCCTTCTGTTCTCTGCTAGCGTCCTTCTCAGCTAACAAGCCGACTGATTTCCATTAAAATGTTAACGTGAAATGTTCCCTTGTGTTTGTTCTGCTCAGTGGACTCGATATGTGAACTGGCTGCTTTCTGCTGTAGCATTGACGTTGTGCTAAGCTAACTGGCTTTTACAATGGACACACTGTACAGTATTTTCCTTTGAAATGCTTCCAAACTTCAGACATTTTTCCTCTGTTCTCTGATTTGCTCGTCGTTGTTTTCTCTGACTTCAGGAAGTAACAGACCTAATGGGTCATTATGAGCTGATGTTTGATGCTTTTTATCTACAGATTTTACACAGATTGAGATTAACTTGATGTTTAGAAATAAAAGTAACTTTTAAATGATTTTGATTTGTGTTTGTTGATCCATCAGACTGGAATTACACACACAGCCATGAACAATGTGACTGACACCTCAAAGTGCAGCTTCACAAAGTTAATCTGAAGCTCACGTTACACTCACACAGACTCTCAGCTTCCATCTTATTGACCAAACTGTCAAAGATCCTCTCCTGTTACCACACTGAGCTCAGGAGAGAGGAAGAGGAGGAGGAGGACAAGGGAGAAAACCCGAGATGGAAACAAGGAAAGGGAAGAAAATGAGCAGAACAGAGGGATTAATGAAGGAAAAAAGAAAAGAAAGGAGAGGAAAGGAAAGTAAGAAGGGACGACAGGACGATGGATGAAAAGAGATGAAGAGAAATTTTAAGAGACAGATACCAGAGAAACAGAAGGAGTGAAAGAAAGGCTGAATAACTGTGTTCAAACACCATGAACTGGAATAAAGAACAAATGTCTTCGCCTACTCCTTCTTCTTCTCTGGTTTCCTGACCTCCAACAGCAGCCCAGCAGCTCTTCAGAAACAGGTTTACAGTCACATGACGCTGGTCAACAGAAGAGGACGCTCCATTCATCCATCAAACCAGCTGAAAGGGGTTGTCCCCTCGCCAGGCTGTTAACACGCGATCATGCACGCTCACGCCTACAACACCCTCCCTTCCTTCAACAGGAGACACAGAACGGCTCAGCTCAACAACAGGCTGCATTTGGCCATCAATATGGGTTTAAACAGCTGTTTAAATATGTATTTCATCTATTTTTCACCACATGCAACTCAGTATCTGGGGTCTATGTTTGCAGTGAGCTCAAAGTAGGAGACATTAACGCTGTGATCTCATATATTTGTTTCTTTAACATCAGCTTGGCTTCCAGTATAATCTACTCTGTATCATCACTCTGAGGAATGTAATTTCAGATCATTTTTCTAATTCGATGTTGTTCATCATAAGTTCATTTTCTGGTGTGATATATTTTATAAACACACCCACACAAAACGGCCTAAAACAGAACAATTGAACAGACTTGATGGATCATTTCTGAGCAACAGAAGAAAAACAGCAGAGAGGAGAGTAAAATCAAGTTGATCACAGCTGAGTAATGCCAGGCAGGATGTGTGTGCGCGTGTGTGTGTGTGTGTGTGTGTGCGTGAGACAGCAGGACAAGGCAAAGCGAGTTCACTTCCAGACTGAAAGAGGTCGATGTGTCATCTACTTGCTATGAACCGGTAAATCAATCTGCATGTGTATGTGTGTGAGTGTGTGATGAAGCGGGTGTGTGAGTGCACGTGTGTGCGTACGTGTGTGCGCGCACGTCCACTGTACACACAAACCTGCAGCAGCTCTAAATGAAAAGTCTGTAGAGGTTTTTAAATTTTATTTTTTTCACATAATAATCTAAATATAATTAAAATCAAAATGTTTAAATAATTAAAACAGCGAAATGTCCCTTTTATCCAACAGAGGGGACAAACCGAGTCAGCCAATCAGAGGGCTGGATTAAAAGGTGCGGACATAACACCTTGCTGTCAACATGACATCACCTCTGCAGTCTCAGAGGGATGAATAAATCAAATGCACCTTCATTCTGTAGCTCCTCTGACTGAACTAATTTATCCTGAGTGGCCCACGCACGTGCGCGCACACACATGCACAAACAGACACTCATGCACACACTCGGGCCGGTTAGCTGCCATCTCTTTGTGAATCAATCTCCGCTCTGCTGCAGAAACACGACTTTGTCCAGAAAGGATGGAAAGGGGCATGAAGGGACTGAGCGCACACCAAACACTGTGCATGTGTGTGTGTGCACGTGTGTGAGTGTGTGTGCACGTGTGTGCATGCATCACATCAGGGAGTGCGATGAGTCACAGCCATGTCCTGTGAATTCTCACTCTAATCCCAGCTTTCAACATCACAACGGACAAAAAATGAGCTGGCTTCAGCTTCCTGCTGAACTCTGTTTGTAGTACTCTGCGTAGTACTCTGTGTAGTACTTTGTGTAGTACTCTGTGTAGTACTCTGTGTGGTACTCTGTGTAGTACTTTGTGTAGTACTCTGTGTGGTACTCTGTGTGGTACTCTGTGTGGTACTCTGTGTGGTACTCTGCGTGGTACTCTGTGTGGTACTCTGTGTGGTACTCTGTGTGGTACTCTGCAGTATTCTATAATACTGTACAGTACTCTGTAGTACTGTGTGTGGTACTCTGTGTGGTCCTCTGCATGACTCTATAATACTGTACAGTACTCTGTAGTACTGTGTGTGGTACTCTGTGTGGTACTCTGTGTGGTACTCTGCAGTATTCTATAATACTGTACAGTACTCTGTAGTACTGTGTGTGGTACTCTGTGTGGTACTCTGCGTAGTACTCTGTGTGGTACTCTGTGTAGTACTCTGTGTGGTACTCTGTGTGGTACTCTGCGTGGTACTCTGTGTGGTACTCTGTGTGGTACTCTGTGTGGTCCTCTGCAGTATTCTATAATACTGTACAGTACTCTGTAGTACTGTGTGTGGTACTCTGTGTGGTACTCTGCGTAGTACTCTGTGTGGTACTCTGTGTAGTACTCTGTGTGGTACTCTGTGTGGTACTCTGCAGTATTCTATAATACTGTACAGTACTCTGTAGTACTGTGCGTGGTACTCTGCGTGGTACTCTGTGTGGTCCTCTGCAGTATTCTATAATACTGTACAGTACTCTGTAGTACTGTGCGTGGTACTCTGCGTGGTACTCTGCGTGGTACTCTGCGTGGTACTCTGCGTGGTACTCTGCGTGGTACTCTGCAGTATTCTATAATACTGTACAGTACTCTGTAGTACTGTGCGTGGTACTCTGCGTGGTACTCTGCGTGGTCCTCTGCAGTATTCTATAATACTGTACAGTACTCTGTAGTACTGTGTGTGGTATCAGATGAGCGATCGGCTGTTGTTCTTCCTGCAGCAGCTGATGAATCACCAGAAACTTTAATGGAGGTTAATGACAACCTGCAGCTCTGACCTGAAAACACACAGATAATGGTCAGCCATAACATTAAAACCACCCGCCTAACATCGTGCACGTCCTCGCCCCAACAAAACAGCTCCGACCCATCACAACACAAACATCCACAGCAGTGAGTTCTTTGGGCCCTCATTGTGTCCTTTTTGTGTGTTTTTGGTGGCTTTTTGTGTCTTTTTTTTGTCTATGTGTATCTTTTTGTGTGTTAGCTGAAATAAAACTGAACTGAATTTTATTCAGTTTTCTACTGAGCTTGAAACATGTTTCTATGCTGGTTTGGATGCTGTGCTGCTGGAGGGACTTCTGTTGGTGACTGTTATGTTATAATGTGTAACCATGGCAACAGGAACGTTGTTAGCCTGTTGTAGCAGCTAAATGAGCTTTCAAAAGCCCAAGTAATGACTGGAATAAGACCCCAATTCAAGATGAGTTGAAGAGGAGACCTCCAGGATGCAGAGCAGGAACAAAATAGAGAAAAAGGAGGAGGAAGTTTAAACCATTTCTTCCTTTAATCATTGTGGGAAATGTGAGATCTGATGGATAAAATGGACGAGCTTGGAGTCCTGATGAGGACAGAGCAGGAATATCAGGAAGAGATCTGGCTGCAGGAGCAACTCTAACAGCTCTCTGCTCAGCTTTAAGACTGCAGACAGAGCGGTAACAGTAAAGGAGGAGGTTCAACAGATGGTGTAATCCTGGACATGTCACTGAGAAGGAGCGTCTCTGCACCCCAGATGTTCAGTTGCTGGAGTTTCTGTCCATGTTGTCTGCTGAGAGAGTTCACCTGTGTTACCTGCTGCCGCTGTGTGTGACATCATCAGCTAAGTTGTTGCTAAGCTACAAAAACACACCTTGCTCTCTGTTACATTTCTACATGTTTGTCAGCTGATTTATTTCATTTTGTTATCTATCTGTAACAACAGCTGATCTTTAATAATAATTAATACTGCTGTGATATAATTAACCTTCAAGTATTATTTAATTAATTTAATTAAATTACTGACAAGGTTCTCAGAGGGGGGTGTAAAGCCTGCGGGAACATCAAAGATATAAAAGCTGAGATCAAAGTTTTTCCGACCGTCATCATGATGGATGTCAATGGACTCGGGCTAAAAATACATCCCTTAACTGAGTTAATCCAGGGTGTCCCATCGTGATCTGTGACACCAGGTGTCCTGGCACAGCAGCAGTGAATGTTGGAGCGTGTTCATGTCAAAATAACATGCACAGAAGCACGAGGACACAACGTTTCCCTGCAGAGTATCCCACTGACTGACTTCACCCGCAGTGGTTTTAATGTTGCGGCTGATCCGATTATAATGAAATGCCCCAAAACAGGAAATATATCGAAAAAAAAGAGAAACTTCTCTGTTTGTGCTCGATTTATCTTAAACTGTTGATTCATTAAAAACATTTTAATTACAGATTCACCAGCAGAATACTTTCTGTCATGGTTTTTTTGTCCAACCAACAGCTCAAAACATATATTTATTCCACCTGTCGTCCTGCGAGAGAAAGAAAAGCATCAAATCATCACGTTTCAGAGGCTGGAAACAGGAAATATTCAGGTGTCGACCAAACCATTTGTTTATAAAGTGGCCAGATATATGGAATTCTGTGTATACTTCCTGTGACCTCTGACATTAAGCAGCCTGCACAGGTGTGTGTGTGTGTGTCATCTTACTTGGCGCACATTCAGAGTTAGAGAAACAATCATTTGAAATTGATTAATCTCTGATTCTTATCAGCTGAGTGCATGCTCATCCCATCACACTGCGTGTTGGATGGCAGAGTGAGTTTAGTTTTTCCTGATACTGATGTGAGGCCACATTCAGAAGATTAAATCCTCTCAGTTAACCTGCCTGCGTGCTTTCCTTAATGACTCACTGGGTTTAATCTTAATAAGAGCAGCTTGTGGTCATCAGTGATGATGGTGATGATTTTTCTTGATTAACAGACTAACAAGTGCCCAGAAGAGGAGGTGGCATTCAAACTGCAAACATGCAGCTGCACACACACCGAATGCTGCCTGGAGCTGAGAAACAAACACGAGTGGAAAACGTCAAACTGAGCTGAGTGGACAGGGAGCAAACAAATGTGGAATATAATGTACACATGTCGTTGTTTTCAGCCAGAAAACAGCGTCGGACTGTGGATGAAGCTCCAGTTCCAGAGCAAAGTGCAGTAAACAGATCAGAGAGGCTGAGGCTGAGCAGGTCTGAACCTGTCTGTCTGACTGAAGCTTCGCACCTTCCTGTTCAGATCAAAGTCAGAAAACAGCTGCAGTTAAACTGATTTAGGGCATAACAACACTTCATTTCAGTGGGCTGTCTGTCACACCTTTAATTCCCCATAAACCTACCTGCTGTAGAAATATCCAACGAACCTGTTGTCAACGTGGATCATTTTCAGTCTGACTGAAAGGAAACAGAAATGAACCCCCTTAAACTCTGGCTTTCCTGAAGCTCTGCAGCTCAACGTGACAACCATAAAATAACAAAGTTTTAGGTCATTTCAGTTTGAGGGTCTGAATCAGACGGATGAGATGGAGGCTGACTGAACCGGACGTCCTGAATCTCAAAGTTTGTCAGGAAACTTCTGCTGCAGCTGAAATCCTGCAACTCTGACAAACTCCATCATCAGGACGGTGGTGTTCCACATCACTGGTTCAAAAATCCTCCCTCTGAGAGACGCCGGGGTATCATCACTGATCGCAGTTCTCCTCCTCTGACCATGCTGCGACTGTCTCTCAGTCATCTTAGTTTCTGACTGAACAGAAGCTTCGATGTTGTTAAATGTGAGAATAGACCATAATCTCAGCAGAAGCTGTTAGAAACTACATCATCAGGACGAGAATGTCCCTGCAAAGGCTGAGGGAAGACAAAAGGAGCACCAACACATCTGGAAAGCTCTTCAAACCAAACAATACTGTTAGAGCAGAAGCACAGGTGCAAACATACTGTAAGGAAGGATCTTCTCCAAACACCCTCAGGCAGAGACTGCTTCACCCAAAGGACCAAACACAGACTGAGTGGTGTCGTATATAATGGACCTTTATACAGGAGAGACCAGAATCTAAGGTCCAGACTCAGCAGTTCACCTCCATCTGAAGGAGAAGGGACACTCTGAGAAGCATCTATGCTAAACTGGAGAAACCAGAGGAGGAGGTCTCTGGTATCACCTTCCAGCTGCTACGGTGCAGCACGAGTGCCATTGGATCGGATATAAGACTGAGTTATTCAGTTCATGTAGACACCTTAATCTGACAAAAAAACGGATCGGGTTACTCGCCATCGAATTAAGAGCCCAAGATAACTCAATCCAAACGCCCACTGAACGTGCACGTAGACGACAGTGGATCGGATCGAGCGTTCTGCGCATGCTCGGCATTTTTTTCCCGCGATCGTCACCCGGAAGTGGAAGGAGACGATATTACTGTTGTTGTCGCGCTGGAAAATGCGCCGTTGTGCATCGTGTTTGTGCCATAACCAGCTCATCACAGATGTAGAGGGACGCAGCTTCATCTTCCTCTTCGTTCACCATCATAATCATTATGATAAAAAGCTTTTGGACTGATTAATCTTAGTTTTAGTTTTATTTTTTCCTGGCAATTGAATTAAACTGAGAATAAGAGGTGCAGTACTCAAGCAGCAGGGTTAAGCTCTTTCCATCAACCTTTTCTAAAGCAACACTTTAATCAATCAAAGGTTTGTTCAATTCATTTTAACCAGCCCATTTATTCATTTTAAAAACATCTGCTGATCAGCATTCTCATATTTCCCCGTGTTGTCTCCACTGAATGAAGTAAATACAAACTAAAACAGCCCAAATCACCACCATGTCAACTTGTTTTTCAAATTTCAGACGCAGGTTTACTGTAATTTAATGCACACTTCATGCTGAGTCACTGTAGGAGAAAAGCAGAAGTTATGAAAGAGGAAAAGAGAAAGGTAACGTCGAGAAGAAATGTTATCATGTTTCCATCTGTCAGACTGCTCTTTGAAACTTTGAAGGAGTTTCGTCTTTTGCATAGAACGATCTGATATGACGAATAGATTATTATCAGCACGGCCAACTGGATTCTTCCTGCTAGAGTTCTTTTTTTTTTTTTACAGCCAGTCTGATATCTCCAAAGCAACTAAAATTCCCTCCTTCCACTTAACTCCACCCCTCCAGTGAGGGCTGTGCTTAAAATCAGGTGCCCCCCCCCTTTCTGTGCAGTCTCTAACTGTTTGAACTGATTCCACAACAGAACTTGATTCCAACCCCTCTCACCCTGCAGTGTCCCAAACAAAGCGCCCCTTCTCTGGTCTGATGCTCCATCCGTCATCTGGTCCACAACAGCTGCATCCCCCCAGCCTCCCGCTGAGAGGTGAATCATGAAGCAAGCGCTCCTCACACAGGAGAAAATCACTGGCTGAAAGATTCTGTCACAGATTCACAAACCACCTTCCAAACCAAGCGCTCCCATGGCCCCGGGGGCTGCAGCTGACAGCAGCGCTCCGGAGTGTAAACACCCACACGTTATCACTGCCTCATCCAAAACAGCTCAACACCCCCCTCCCCGGCCTGTAAAGCAAGCGCTCCCTCGGTCTTGAGACACATCACATGTGTGTTAACATCCACACATCAGGCAGAGTTCAACAAAGGACAAAACCACACAACACCCCCCCCCCCCCCCCCCAGGAGCTGCACAAATAGCAGCATCACCTCCCCACAGCTCTGTCTCAGACCATAAACCAAGCGCTCACTAATCCTGTTCTCTCTCTTTTGGCACATAATGGATCACAAACCAATGAAAGTCTGAACTTCTGCAAATGCAATATTTCTTTTTACCAAAAAACAACTTTTGTAAAATCAAATCCACCACATTTGACTGACTCCTCCCACCCAGTCTGAACCCAACACAAAACAAGCGCTCCTTTGATTACCTTCTGACATGCAGCCCCAATTACAGCCTCAGAGGCAGCAAACAGGCCCAAAGCATGACACCACCACCACCATGTTCCACGGTTGTCCTTTCTCCAGGCTAACTGCTCATAAAAGAGCTTCACATACTTTTGCCTCACACAGTTATTAGAAAATGTAAATATTTAAACGCGCAGAAGAAAGTTTTCTCACAATTTTAGGCCTCGTTCAGAGATCTGATGATGTTTCAGGTCATGTTTACACAGAAATACAGAATATTCTCCAGACTTACAAACTTTATTTCACCTCCACAGAGCCGGGCAGAACATTGAATTTTTCATTTGTATTGATATTTTTCAAGACAGGATACAACAATCGGTCAATACTTTTGACATTAATGCAGCCTGACGCCGTGTTAGATAACCTGTTTCCTGTGTAAAGCGCTGACAGTTTGTGCCTCCTCTTTGTCAGCAACATGGTGAGTTACAGGTTCACTTTCAATTTCTGCTGATTGTTGGGAACTTAATGACTCTGTCAGCATATTTCTTATGCAAAGTAAATTAAGTTAAATGGAGCGACATGTTGGACAAACTGGCTGCTTTCAGAGAGAATTTACACAGTCAGTTAAACTGTCATGATGTAAAAGTACAAACAACGAACTGACAGAGAATCTCTTTCACTGTAACTGAAAACAGGAGACTTCATGATGTGTTCAAGGTGCAACTTGTGAATTCTGACATCCACATTGTTTAGTACTTAGTGATGCATTGAAATATAATGCATCTTGTAAACTTATAAATCTAAATTTAAATTACATTTTTTCTTAATTGAAATAAGTTTATACATCATTTTTACAATGGAAATGATACTTTTGTTGCTAAAGAAACAGAAAAGTCCTCAAAACAGGAAGCCTATAATAGTAAATACTTTAGACCATGTCACCCAGCATTAAACAGAACAACAGAAAATACAAACAGGCGACACCATGCAGAGGTGGAATTCTCTGGAGTTCAGCAGAAGTTGTGGTCCTAACAGGAAACAAACCTGGAGGGGGAATAAACAACAGCTGCGGTGGACATCAACAAGATGAACCCTTTTCTGCAGGCTTGACATTTTTCCCGCCACGCATCCATTTTCTCACACAGTGAAAAACAAAATGACCTCTGATTACGTTGCTGAGTAAAAACAGGAGGCCGGAGCGTCAAATCTTGTGACTTTTTGAACAAAAATATCCAACAATGAGGCCTCTCTGTGCTTTGCACGGTTCATTTTAGCTGCTGCACATGCTCAGTGTTGTCCCTGTGGTGAGGCTGTGGACTGTGTTCAGACAACCTGACACGCTTCAAACTTCCTCTCTGGAAGATCGTCATTCATGTAAATATGGCCGACGTCACAGAACAGATGTTGTCTTTAGCTTGTGAGGATGCTGCAGTTACAAAACCAGGAATTAATCAGAGCAGAGCAGCACTTTTTGCTTCTCAGTCGTGATTTCAGACTCACTTCAGTGTTTGATGACAGAAGAACTGAACCATGTGACTGACTTGGCTTCATCGGGAATTCAGCTGTATTAGGGGACAGATTGTGTGAAAACAGACAGGGAAACAGATGTAAAAGGGCTGCGATGAAGCAGAATAAAAACCTCATGTACGATAAAGTTCAAACTCAAAATTCCTGAGACCTCCAAGCTTCAACACCAGACTTCTTTAAAAAGATCTGTCATTTGAAAGTAGCCGCACTTCTTTCTCTTTTTTTGGCTCAGCAAAGTGCGAACAGGTGCTGAAGATGCTGCTCATAGATTTATGTTTTCCAGGTGAATGGTGTCATATTTTAAGGTAGTCTGAGATGTTAGACGTTGTGATGCATCTGGATCTGGTGAACATGGATCTGTGGTAGTTTGTGTTTATTGTTACAAACCAAGCGCTCCCCTAAAGGAAGCTTCACATGCACAGCAACAAAATCAAACCAACCTCTTCGTCTCCCTCCTCCCTGTGGGCTTCCCGTGTCCCATTCACCTGACCTGTGATGGGCCTAAAATCAAAGAGCTGCAACCAAACCAACCCCACCTGCCTCAGACTGACCCTCATCCATCAAACCAAGCGCTCCTTTTATCACCTCTTCTCCACCCACCAACCAAACTTCTTCTTGAACACAAACAGAGCTCTCCCCTTTAAAACCTCATAACTTAAAGTGTGTGTGCAGTAAAATCAAACAACGCTCCCCCATCACATCCACGTGCACACTCCTTTCCCAAAGAGAGTGCAAAGAAACTGCAACAAAACGTCACGTCCCTTCTTCATCTTAGCTTTGGTCTTGATGTGAGTCATCATAAACTACACATAATTCCTTTTGTTCTAAAGAACAGGATCAGCTCTAATAAAATCAAACCAACCCCTCCCTCTCAGCAGGTGTGTCCTGCATCCCAAACTGAGCGCTCCCCTGATCACCTTCACAGAAACATTTGTTTTATAAAAAATTAAAAACGAGGATGCAACAAAAAAGAAGAATCAAACTCATCTGCTTCCTTTCCTCCTCAGCTGCAGTGCATCGCAAATCAAGCGCACTCTACATTACCTCACTGCTGGATCCATCTTCCTCATCATCATCATCACCGTCTAAACCCTGTGATGCGCCACAAACCAAGCGCTCCCTGATCCTCCCTCACACCTTCAGCATCATGTGTGAGCCTAATTCTTGTCCTGTAGACCCCCCCACCCTCGCGCCGCCTCACGCAGCTGAACTGTGATACTTCACAAATCAAGCGCCCCCGTTACCTCCAGCCCCTCTGAAGGCTGCAGCCCCACATCAACACCATCAGGCGCTTTTTTCCTGCAACATCCAAAATACTACAGAAGCACGAGCTCTCAATGACGACCACCCACCTGACAAACTGAAAACCCCCCACCCCCCCATATACACACAAACACAGCAGCCTCGCAGTGGGACACACCGGGAGCGGGTCTTACCTCTGGAGCTGCTGAAGGCGGTGTACCAGGACAGGGAGACCAGCCCGCACAGCCCGAACAACAAGACCGTCAGGAATGAGACATTTCGGAGCCTCATCTCCGGAACCCCGGGAGCATGTCCGCACCGAGAGGGGGGAGGAGAGGGGCTGGGGAGAGGGGGGTGGACGGATAGACGGATAGATGCGGGAGGCAGGTAGACGGAGAGAGTCAGAGAGGCGCTCAGAGACGGAGCGTCGGCACGAGCTGTGACCGTGAGAGCGGCAGCAGCCAGACTGAGGAGGCTGGGCGGGAGCTGCGATATGAGGCAGGGGGAGGAGACAGCCAGGTGGAGAGACATAGGAACAGGAGAAGAGAGAGGAGGGGGGGGGGGGGGGGGGGCAGACTGGTTTAAATAAACACAATAAACTCAATGATTACACAACACAGGGGTGGAAGCACCTTACAGATATTAATTACAACAATTCAGCTCCAAACATCACCTGCTGGAGCTTTAAAAACTACAAATAAGGATTCAATTACACTATATCAGCTCTAGCTTAAATAAGTCAATATTAAGTTGTTTGGTGTTAAATCAAATTGATTCCCAATCTCATTTTATATCCTTGATTCCTCACTTCAAATTGCTTTTACTTCAGAAATTAGAGCTAAGAGCAGGGAAGTGTTTTAGTAAAGCAATCTGCTGACAAGTCACAAAAAAACAATAATAAAAAAAAAAAACCCCAAACGTGAATCAGTGACTGATTTAAACTGAATAAACTCGGTTGGTTAGTGTCACCAGAAGGGGGCAGTATAAGCTGCGTCGTTAGTGGTTGTAATTGGGTAGAAGTAAACAGCCGGAAGAAGGAAAACAACAACTGTGGTGGACATCCACAAGATAAAAAAATGGAGAGAGTTCTTTTTCTGGAATTACTTTAATCTCTGGGATATTATATCAGATCTGGGAAGGTGCAGGTCAGTCATTACATTTGTTTGTCTCAGACCAGAAACAGCTGGTGAGTCACTTCATCTTAATCTTTGCAGGACAGATGAGATCCATTCCTCCTAAGGTTCAGGAGTTATTCTGTGAAACAGACAAAAAATCACCTGAAGATAATACACTTTGAGCATCTGTTTTTATTATTTTTTTCATTTTCATGTGTCTAAATAAGGAAATTAAGAAAAAACTGAAACAGAAAAAAATCTATTAAACTGCAAGCATTGATCTAATGAACTTTTCAGTGTAGCTCACTCAAGCTTTATAAAAGGAAACTGAACAGGTGTAGAAACAAGTCCTCACCCAAATGTGCTCATGTGGTGTTTGTTCAGACTGGTGCAACCAGCAATCATTTGTAAGGAAAATGCGACCTCTAGTGGTCGATTTTATGACTGTTTCAGCTTGTTGCTTCAATATCCCAGCTGTCGAGTACAATACAATTACCTGGTGCCAACCCCCCCTCCCAAAAAAATAATAATTCAAGGACAAAGTGGATCTAAAAGTAATAAAATGAGCAAAATAAATAAGATAAAATAAGCATATAGATAATTAGCAGCTTATAGAAATCAATTGAAATAACACACAACTCCATTACACAGGCACTCATAACTTTAAATGACACCGCACAGTCATTATAAAAGGATGTTCAGGTTTGTGGTTTGTTAAGTGCACTGCTGGCATTAAAACTGATCTGTTTGCTTTTGCTTTTAGTGATCTAAAGCGTTCGTAAGAATAGCAACAGTTCAACAGACAATGTCTCCTTCCATGGAAGGGAGAGGACGGCCGACGGCTGAATGTCCATTTTCTTCCTCCTGAAATTCCTCCTGGTGGCAGCCAGCTGCTCCACATTACCCGGGTAGGAGGACTCATCCCCACCGGAGATGAGCCCCACCACAGTGGTGTCATCGATATTCTGATTCTTCTTTTTCACTGCTTCTTATTCCTGTTCTTAATTCAGTTTATTTATGTAGCGCCAACTCACAACAAATGTCATCTCAAGGCACTTTGGTACAGTCCAATTCAAGCCAATTAGAGTCCAGTTCCCTGTAATCACAATCCAAAGATTTTAGTCCAATTCATACTTACAAAGCCAATTTAAAAACAATAACCCAGCAAAGGAACCCAACAGATTGGCCTTCCTCCCTCCTCCTGGGGGCTCTTCCACATAGTTTTTTCCCCCATTTTATGTTAGAGGTGGGAGTTGTGTTAGAAAATATCTACTTTAATTTAAAATCTATTATTTTCTGTTCTCACATTATCTAAACTGAACTCAGCTGTACACCTATTGCCACATTGAACCAGGGACCACAGCCATGAAAGAGGGGTTGATTGCCCCTGTGATTGAGATCTTTTCAAGAAGAAAACGCACCTGGATATCCAACAAGCTGTAATGTTGGAGCAAAATAAGGAGCAGAATCAGAAATAAAGAGACATAAACATGCTCAACATGTTTGTCAAAAGGGCTTCAAAGAAGAATAAAAGGTGAGCCGACAACAACAGCGTGGACACCGAAGGCTCCCATCGATGTGAGGGGATAGAAGGCTGGTCTGCATGCTCCCACAGAAGAGTCACAATACAGCCAACTGCTGAGGACACCGAAATCTTCTTTCTAGCTATAATCAGATATGAAAGTCTTCACCTGGAATTTGCAAAGATGCAAAGATGCATCTGGAAGATGCAACCAATAATCATTTGGAATGAAAATGCGACCTCTAGTGGTCGATTGAATTACTGTTTCAGCTTGTTGCTTCAACGTGAATATAAAATAGATCTTTATTTGTCATATAAACACAATAAAAAGAAAATTAAAATCATCACCCCCCCAATAAATAAATAAAAAACAACAAAACAAGGATAGAGTGGATCTAAAAGCAATAACATGAGTAAAATGAACAAGATAAAATAAGTTGATACATAATTAGAAATCTATGGAAATACCACACAACTCCATTACACAGGCACTCATAACTTTAAATGACACCGCACAGTCATTATAAGAGGATGTTCAGGTTTGTGGTTTGTTAAGTGCACTGATGGCATTAAAACATTGCTTTTAGTGATCTAAAGCATTCGTAAGAACAGCAACAGTTCAACAGACAATGTCTGGGCTGAGGTGGATCCTTGAGAAGGTTTCTTTATCCTTCGGGTGTTGTACACGTCCTCCATGCCGATGGCTGACTGTCCATTTTCTTCCTCCTGAAATCAAAGATAGATAATGAGCAGCTTGTAAAATCCAAAGGGAAGAATAAAATGTGTTACAAGATAGTTGAAGAGGTTGGGAAACTGCTTCAAGTTGCAAACCTTCTGCGTTCAATTCCTCGGGCTCTCAATAACAGGAATATGTCAAAAGTCAAGAATGTTTTATTGGTCAAATCTAACAGAGAGAAAAGCTGTAGGATAGCACATGCAAGGGTCTGGAAAAATATCTCAGACATGCTTCCAAGCTCAGAGGTTGTGAGAACAAACTTTCTAACTCAGTTAAACACTACAAATGCAGATTGAAAAGTCATCCGAAAACATCTCCTCGTGTGAAGAGGACTCTGTGATGTGGTAGGTTTCACAGAGACCATAACTTGGCAGTGAAGCAGCAGCTGGATTGAATCTTGTCTGTTGTCAGTGCCCAGATAAAAAAAAAACTCTGTGGAAGGTCAGGCAGGAGCCACCCCCCCGAAGTTCCAGAGAGACATAAACAAGGGCTTATGAAGTGAGAACTGGCCAGAATTTTACTACAATGATCAAGTTTGTGTGAGTTACTGCAAAAGGCACAGCAGCTCATAAGGTTATAAGCTGAGCGCGTCCAGGGCCTTCATCCCTCCACCTGTGGGCGGTGTTCGCAGCTCCGGGGCAATCTACGGAGCGCCGAGCTCGTCCCGGGCCTTCATCCCTCCACCTGTGGGCGGTGTTCGCAGCTCCGGGGCACTCTACGGAGCGCCGAGCTCGTCCCGGGCCTTCATCCCTCCACCTGTGGGCGGTGTTCGCAGCTCCGGGGCAATCTACGGAGCGCCGAGCGCGTCCCGGGCCTTCATCCCTCCACCTGTGGGCGGTGTTCGCAGCTCCGGGGCAATCTACGGAGCGCCGAGCGCGTCCCGGGCCTTCATCCCTCCACCTGTGGGCGGTGTTCGCAGCTCTGGGGCACTCTACGGAGCGCCGAGCGCGTCCCGGGCCTTCATCCCTCCACCTGTGGGCGGTGTTCGCAGCTCCGGGGCACTCGACGGAGCGCCGAGCGCGTCCCGGGCCTTCATCCCTCCACCTGTGGGCGGTGTTCGCAGCTCTGGGGCAATCTACGGAGCGCCGAGCGCGTCCCGGGCCTTCATCCCTCCACCTGTGGGCGGTGTTCGCAGCTCCGGGACACTCTACGGAGCGCCGAGCGCGTCCCGGCCCGTCATCCCACCTCCTGGGGGCGGTCCCGGGGGTTGTGAAAGCGATGTTTTGTCTGTTTTCTCAAAGCATGTTCCATCCTACGAAGCTTCTTGTTCTAATCCATTCTAATGAATCTGAATGATTGCATATCTCAAAACTGGTTCGATGCCAGGACAAAATATCAGCTTGTGTGCTTGAAATGACATCTTGACCCACTGAACGCCTGTGAGGGAAAAATGCAGAACTGCAACTTATTTGTTGGTCACAACGAATGATTCTTTGGTCAGTTGAGCCCTACGTGACAAAATGAGGAAATAATTCCAACTTGCACTCTTCTTTGGCAAAAATTGGTCAAAAATGTGTGAAAGCCCCTTTTTAATGTATGTGTGTGCTTTGAAATGCTGAAGTTCAGGTAAAGCAAGATTTCTTCAGCCATTTTAGGAAAGATGTGATGGTTTTTTATATACATTTATGTTGGAGTCTGGTTATTGTCTCTCTTCTATGTATTTATTTATAAATCTGTTCATTCATTTGATCCTCAGTCAGTTTGAGTTATCTCGATTTCACAATCTCTTTGCTCTTCCTGTTGCACTGACGTCTTATGTTAAGTTTCACTTTAGTCTCACTTAACAACAAAGACTTTGCAGACGTGACGTAGTCTGTTTTTACCGTCTGAAGGTAAGCAGTATTCTTAATTTTTATACGCGTAAAGAGCTCTGCTCGGCTTCTCAGTGTGAGCTGCCTTTAGCTTTACTTAATAAGAAAGACAGAGGCTCAAAAGTAAATACGTTTTTGATGAAAAAAAAGTTTGTATGAAAACTGTTCTGTGCTGCTCGGTCTCATAAAGTAACATTTTAATGATAAAATGAGTCATTACGCGTGAATCGGCTCTCCGCCCTGAATTTAAACGCTTATATATTGTCCCTGTTCCGCGGACTTTGGACCCTCGCGGTTACATAAAGTTATTTGCGTTTCAGAACGATGTTGCATAATCTTGATATACATAAGAAATGATACAGGAAGTAAGCTTAAAGTGGTATTCTAAATGTTTTCACTCCACAGAGATGGACACATTTTCCTTAAACAGTGCTGTTAAGTGATAAAAACCTGAAATCAGGCTACTGGAGAATCATCGAGCTGTACTTTTATGAAGGTTTTATGAAAAGTCAGTGACAAAACGTGCGCAAACTTTGTATTTTCGCAGAACTGTCCAAAGAAACTTGTTGTTCACAGCTTTTCTGTCACTTTACAACAGCCACACTATAGATGTCTACTTTGGTTTAATAAACCTGTTTCACAAACAACTTTGCTAAATAATAATAAAAAAGAATATTCGGCCTGAATTTCTGGTGACATTTATTATATCTTATGTGCGCACAAGAATTTGAATCCGCGCCCCACTCTTCTGTGTAAACTCTTCTAAATAAAAGCAAAACAAGTTGTATGGTTTTCATTAGACTTGAATTACAATTTGCAATTACAATTACTATTTTAGAGATGAAAATGGAAAACACACATGCATTTCCATTTTATATTCCCAAAAAACAACTTTGGATGTTTGGTACTTTAACTGTTTCAAAGGCAAAGAAAAGTGAAAACTGATCTCATCCTCAAGTAAGAGAATACAAGAGGACGTTCTTTATACTTTAGAGAAATCCAAAACACCAAAGAGCCTTGTGAATTATGCCTCATAGAGCTCAGAGGACCATTAACATGTCTAACTATAGAAAAGCTGTCACGCGAATGTATCTGGTATTAAGAGGAATTCGCTTTTTCAAATCTTTCCAAAGTTCCCCTCGTAAGAGCTCTCTGTATTTGTCATGTGGTTCTGAGCAATAGGAAGAAGTAACATGTGATCTCTCCCAGCAGGTTATAGTCGCCCGTTTTGACTGTTATCAGTCTATCCAATAGATGTTGACTTTGCTATGAGCCAGGGTGAGGACAACCTGGATGGAGTCTAAAACCACCTTGCGTGAGGAACATGAGAGCCAATCCAAAGCTTGGGGGTAAGATGAGAATCTGTAAGATGCTGTTTTCACCAACGTGTGTCTTAGATGATCCAATCATAAGTGGACAGCGCTTACGTTCCTAAGTACATGCAAATACTTTCAAGCAGGATTAGTGTCTTTGCAAGGTAACTTCAGGTTTAGTTCTACATTTTCAGCAATCAAAAACACATTTAAACCTTTTACTTTCTGCCATAAATATTTAGCACCCAGTCGTGCTTATGTCTGCTCCCAAAGCATTAAAGCCGTTAGAGAAACACATGCTAACAGGTGTTGCACATTAAAGTGTGCACACGGCCCATGGTTGTATTACAGGTCATACAGAGTGGAGGATTGTTGTTTTTTTAGGCTTTTCTGTGGCCACTGGTTCAAGATGAAAACTGTAGGATTGAAAACCATTCGGAGACTTTAGGAATCTTAGGTTTAGGCTGTTGAGGTGCACTGAGCTCTGCAACAGGACAAATCCATATTTTTGTGTTTACTTCTCTCCACATATCATACATTTTTGATAGATACAGCTTTTTAATGTGACTTCTACCGCTGACTTCCTGTTTTTGCCCACAGAAAAAAGTGTGAGGAAGGCTAAATCTTTTTTTGCCACATGTGGTCACTGGACACGCATGTTGAGAAATATTTTGATAGCAAGTGAAAACTGATGCAGATAAAGTTGTACAAATTTGGTCAGATCAGCAGGAGGCGTGTTAGTGACAGTGTAAACAGACTCTGGACACTGACGGGTGTTTGTTGTTTGGAAGCTCACCCATGCAGCACACACTGATCTGGGTCACTTTTGGCACATCTGGGCCCAGTACACTCCCCACTCAACTAAACCTGATCCTGCTCCTGGACTGAGGTGCATGACAATTATTCATCTACCAGATAGTAATACAGCCTTTAATAGAAGGGAAGGTGACAATTCCAAACTCGGCATTAAAGCTGTGTTGAATTTAAAAAAAAAATGCTAACGCTCGCTAACATTTGGCTCTTGAATTCAAAGAAAATATATTGAATTCAGCCGTTCAGCACTAACTGAAACGATTCTGCTTTAGATGCAGGTGTTAATCGGCTCCAGCTCAGCATAAACGGGAACACAACACATTTTTTACACAGCATACCACTGACATTTTGTGTACAGAAACACATGTCTACCAATGATAACATCACACTGAGCCTTTGAAAATTACTGCAACAAGATATGGACAAAAGGAGATGATTATCTTTATTTTTTACATTTTATATCATCTGTTGCTAAGACAGCTTGAAGCTTATTCTCTGTCCCATCGTGTGTCGAAGTCCAGTCATAAGCCTGACTATGTCAGAGTTGTCATGCATTTTCATCCATCTTCTTTGTTTGATTTTGTCATAGGACCTGGCAGCAGAGACCAGACTCTCCTGCCCCCAGGTGTTTGTCTGCCATGAGTGACAGGTCCATAGAAATCCCCCTTACATTTAAAGGGCAGCTCTCATCTCCTGAGGAAATGTAAGCTGTCACAAACAGTTGGTTGTGTGTGTGTTCATATCTGATTTTACAATGCACCATGCCAATCAGGTGCCAAAGCCTGCTTGCTCCTCAGGGTTGTGAGATTTAATGTTGTTGTGGAGTATGCACCAGGGAAAAGGCTAGTGGTGGAAGTCCAGCAGCCAACACAAAGGCAGCGACACACAAATAGATGTATGCTGCTTTGTAAACTCAAACTGCCTGGCTGCAACTTACCTGCATCCAGGCAGAGATTAGGAGAACCACTCTGGCAGACAGCAAACTGCAGATGATAAGGAATGAATGGCCAGACCACACTAGCCTTCTGCAGCCCTCAGCAAGAGCTTATTACCACTGCAGAAGTGAGTTCTCAGAATACAATGGGCTAGTCACTTTGGGAAGCCGTATTGCGATACCTTTATCAGTGAAAGAAGAGATATGGAGCAGAATCCACGAGAGGCACCAAATGCAGGGAGATGGCTCAGACCTCATTATGGTGGCCAGGTCTGTCAGCTAATTGGAGGTAAAGGCTGGAGAGCTGCGAGTTCTGCCATGTAAATAAGAAAAGAAGAGAAAAGAACCACTTAACCCAACCCCTCTTCCAGACAGGCCCTTGTTAAGGATTGGAATGGACTTCTGTGAACACATGGGGAAGAATTACTATGTAGTTTATCAGTCCCACTCTGTTGAGATACTAGAACTACCCAGGACAACAGAGGACCTTATAGTGGCAATGCTGAAGACCACCATGTGGGGTCCCCAACACGGTCTGCTCAACAATTGGCATATTAAACCTTAAAAAGATTTCGTTAAGAGTACGATATTGACCATATCACGTCAAGCCCACAACGCAGATCTGGGAATGAACAAGCAGGCTGTTCGAACCGCTAAAAGACTCTTGCACCATAAGAATCCCCTGCTGGCCCATATGAGCTTTTGGGCCACACCTACTACATCAACCAGAGTGAGCCCAGTAGTGCTTCTGAAGGGCAGGAAGATTCTCCCAACACTGCCAACCTTGGACTGTAAGTTGAGAGCTGAACGGCCCGACCTGTCGCCAGTCACACAGAAACACATGTCTGCCAACCAAAATATCTCACAAGTAGGCTGTGAAAATTACTGCAACAACACACGGACAAAAAGGGATGAGATTTATTGATTTTTAAAAATTTTTTCTTCATTTTTCTTTACCTGTTGCTAAGACATTTGGAAACATGTTCTCTCTCCCACCATGTGGGACTGACATTCAAAGTCCAGTCATAAGCCTGACTATGTCAGAGTTGTGATTACCAGAAAATGATGTTTTTACTCATTTTCATCCATCTTCTTTGTTTGTTTGGATTTTTCTTAGGATCCGATGCCAGAGGAGACCAGACTCTCCTGCCCCCAGTTTGTCTGACATGAGTGACATGTCCAAAGAGACCCCCCTTGCGTTTAAAAGACAGCTCTCATCTCCTGAGGAAATGTAAGCTGTCACAAACAATAAGAGTTGGTTTATTGTTGAAAAGAAGTAATATTTTCAGCATGGTAGCTACATGTGCTTTAAATGTGGAATATTATCTCACATTTTCAGGCTGTTCACATATGTTTGCTAACATGTGTCCCGCCTTTGCGAAGCACCCTCACATTAATCCTCAGTGACCAGTTCTGAACTCTTACGTGCCTGCTCTGTATGCTAATGCTCATGTGGATTTCCACACACAGTTAGCTGTCAGCTGAGCAACAGACAGGACTCGAGCTAACACTGAAAAATCACCATGTTCAGCATTTTACGAAACTCAGTTCTTTAACAGATAATATGAGAGAAGTAGCTGAGCATAGAAAAAGATTAATTGTGACATTGCAGACCTTATTTTACTGCATTTAAATAACAAAGACAGTAAATAATAAAGACAGTAAAGCAGCTTGTTTTTCTTCCATTAAGTTACATCTCTATTCAAGCGGATCATTTCAGGGCATGGAGTGACCCACTTGACTTTCCTCCTCAGGGTCTGCCTCTTTGAGATCTCTTGAACTTAATAAACCTTGAAAAATGTTATCATGGCATGAGAGGAAATATAGTTAATAACGAGAAAGCATACTTATTTTCCGCTCGTCTGCAGCTGGACCATGAAGTGCTGGGAGGCTGCTGATCCCTCTTCTGGGCACGAGTCTTTGCACGTGTTGCGCTGAGTGGCCCAAATTGTAGGAATATATTAGCTGCTGGCCGGTTAATAACTTCTCTGACAATTCCTCCCATCAGCTCCATAAACTCTGGACTCCACTGTTGAGCCATGCCTCTCCGTTTTGTTCACACGTGGGTACATGCTGGCAGCAGGCCCTTAGGGACAGATTTTCCATTTAGAGACTCTCACTTTGAAAGTCAGGCCCACTTCAATTCATCCATCCATCCATTTTCTATACCTGCTTAATCCCTCTCAAGGTTGCGTTGGGGCTGCAGCTTATCACAGCTACCACTGGCTGGGAGGCAGGTTACACCCTGGCCCATCACAGGGCCAGACCCACTTCTAAAAATCCTGACATCTTCTTTAATATAACTTAAGCTTTTAGGTTAGCATATATCATCCATCCATGTTCTATACAATTTAGGGCAGTGGGGGGGCTGGAGCCTATCCCAACTGTCATTGAGGTAAGAGGCAGGGCTAACCTGGACAGGTCACCAGTCCATCATAGGGCCACTCACACTCACCCCTAGGGACAATTTAGAGCCACTGATTAACCTGCCAGAGTACCGAGAGAGAACCCAAACATGCAGACTCCACACAGAAAGGCCCCAGCTGGGAACTGAACCTGGAACCCTCTTGCTGTGAGGTGACGGTGCTAACCACCACACCACTCTATCTATCTAATTTCTCAATTTCTATCTCAGAAAATCTGGAAGCTTTAGCTAATGTTGCATATTTCTAATTATTCTGGGAACTCCTAATGGGTATCGGGGGGCTCTGATGTCAGAAATAAAACTAATTATGCTTGATGATTTTGTTCACTAATTACACGAACGAGTTTAGGGGAAACAATGCTCTTCTTGTGGAACAGTTAGGTGTAGTTGTACAGCTGTCTCTGTAAAAACTGTGTGAGTTATACGGTATCTCCACTGTGTAAATGTCTTACCTGCAAGCATGACATTTGTCTCTGTTAGTTCACACATTTTTTGGAGATACCAAGTTTTGTTTTAAGCAACATTCTCCTCATATACAGTTCCCTTTTGCCTTGTGTTTGTCTCTGAGTTTAAAGAAGTAACGAAGAACTTAATCTTCCTGATTTTTCCACAGAGTTGAAGAGGGGTTCTCAGATGTTTCCTGTATTCAATCTGCAAAGGACTATCACACATATGTGGACTACATATTTATGGTAAACACTCTTCTATCTTTCATGTGTAGACCTGTGAGCTGACATTCTGACATCTGGTGACTCCGATGAGGTTGTTTATTTACATGTTGCTCTGTTTCAGAGGCTAGAGGACAAAATTGTCACTTTTGTGAAGAAGTTGAGTCCAGACAACCCAGAATTAGAAAGTCAGAGAGCAGATGAAAAGGAGTTGGATGGCGTGAGTGCAGAACAGTGCGAGACGTTTCTGAAGATCATATTGCACTTCCTGAGGAAAATCAAGCAAGAGGAGCTGGCTGACAATCTGCAAAGAAGTAATGTGATAATTATTAATGTCTCAAAAGATGCTCCTAACGAAATGCCGGAATCTTCACTTTCTATTTTATTCATGAATTTTTTTCGTATGTATCTTCATTCAGAAAGTCCTGCTGCCGTTTGTCAATGTAAACTTAAAAACAAACTGAAGGAGAAGGTTCAGTGTGTTTCTGAAGAAGGAAACACAACCCTTCTGAATCAGATCTACACAGAGCTCTACATCACAGAGGGAGAGAGCATACAGGTCAATGATGGGCACGAGGTCAGACAGATTGAAACAGCATCCAGGATAGATGCATCGGAAACAACCATCAAACTCAAAGACTTGTTTAAACTCCCACCTGCAAGAGATGAGGCGGTCAGAACAGTGATGACAAAGGGAGTGGCTGGCATTGGGAAAACAGTCTTAACACAGAAGTTCACTCTGGACTGGGCTGAAGGCAAAGCCAGCCAAGACATCCAGTTCATGTTTCCATTCACTTTCAGAGAGCTGAATGTGCTGAAAGAGAAAAAGTTCAGCTTGGTGGAACTTGTTCATCACTTCTTTACTGAAACCAAAGAAGCAGGAATCTGCAGCTTTGAAGAGTTCCAGGTTGTGTTCATCTTTGACGGTCTGGATGAGTGTCGACTTCCTCTGGACTTCCACAGCAAGGAGCCCCTGACTGATGTTACTGAGTCCACCTCAGTGGATGTGCTGCTGACAAACCTCATCAGGGGGAACCTGCTTCCCTCTGCTCGCCTTTGGATAACCACACGGCCTGCAGCAGCCAATCAGATCCCTCCTGGCTGTGTTGGCATGGTGACAGAGGTCAGAGGGTTTGCTGACCCACAGAAGGAGGAGTACTTCAGGAAGAGAATCAGAGATGAGGAGCAGGCCAGCAGGATCATCTCCCACATCCAGACATCACGAAGCCTCCACATCATGTGCCACATCCCAGTCTTCTGCTGGATCACTGCTTCAGTCCTGGAGGATGTGTTGAAAACCAGAGAGGGAGGAGAGCTGCCCAAGACCCTGACTGAGATGTACATCCACTTCCTGGTTGTTCAGACCAAAGTGAAGAAGGTTAAATTTGATGGAGGAGCTGAGACAGATCCACACTGGAGTCCAGAGAGCAGGAAGATGATTGAGTCTCTGGGAAAACTGGCTTTTGAGCAGCTGCAGAAAGGAAACCTGATCTTCTATGAATCAGACCTGACAGAGTGTGGCATCGATATTGAAGCAGCCTCAAAGTACTCAGGAGTGTTCACACAGATCTTTAAAGAGGAGAGAGGGCTGTACCAGGAGAAGGTGTTCAGCTTCATCCATCTGAGTGTTCAGGAGTTTCTGGCTGCTCTTCATGTCCATCTGACCTGCATCACCCATGGAGTCAATGTCTTTAGAGAAAAACAAACCTCAGTGTTGTCTAGATTACTTGATATTACTAAAACAAACTTGAAAAAAGTTCACAATAGTGCAGTGGATGAGGCATTACGTAGTCCAAATGGACACCTTGACCTGTTCCTCCGCTTCCTCCTGGGTCTTTCAAGGCCGACCAACCAGACTCTTCTACAAGGCCTGCTGACGCAGACAGGAAATAACTCAAATCAGGACACAATCCTGTACATCAAAGAGAAGATCAGTGGAAATCCTTCCACTGAGAAAAGCATCAATCTTTTTCACTGTCTGAATGAACTGAATGATCGTTCGTTGGTGGAAGAGATCCAGCGGTCACTGGCAATAGGAAGTCTCTCAGATAAGTTGTCTCCTGCCCAGTGGTCAGCTCTGGTCTTCATCTTACTGACATCTGAAGCCAATTCGGACGTATTTGACCTAAAGAAGTACTCTACTTCTGGGGAGGCTCTTCTGAGGCTGCTGCCAGTGCTCAAAGCCTCCAGCAAAGCTCTGTAAGTACACAAATAGTTGAATATAATGTATCATCTTGAGCTTTAAAGCTTCACAGAAAGAATACTTTTCACATTTTCCTTTCAGCCTGAATTTCTGCAGCCTCTCAGAGGAAAGTTTTAAAGCTCTGGTCTCAGTTCTCACCTCTAATTCCTCCCGTCTGCGAGAGCTGGATCTGAGTAACAACAACCTGCACAATTCATACGTGAAGCAGCTTTCTGATGGACTGAAGACCCCAAACTGTTCACTGGAAACTCTCAGGTCAGAAAAACACATTAGGGCTTACAAGGGGGTGCACTTTATAGTCTTCTAAAATGCAACAAAAATACCTGTACCTGTAAGTAACTAGTACAAATATTTGTAGAAGTGTAAAATCTTGACTTCGATGCCAGCAACACTCTCAGAAACAGTTTGAAAAGGGGAATGTTTACCATTGTGTAAAACCAGCCTTCATTTTAATCACACTTTTGAGTTGTGTGAAGAGACTAATGAAGATTTGCATGAGGAATCTGTTCATTCTTGCTTAATACAAGAGAGCATTTTCCCTCAAAGAATCTCTTCAAAATATTGTGCACTGTAAATGTTAAAAGGCCAGTTAGTTTGTGACTTGCTGGATAGTTTTATTGAACTGTTAGAGGATTCTGTGCTGGAGTTCTTGCTTGGAAAGACTAAGTCTTTGGTGGATTCTTCTTTTATACCCAATCTTGCCACCTGTCACCAATCTTTGAGGAACACCATTATCTCTATTCCATTGCCTCTATCCTAACTGTTTTAGAGTATGTTTCCACTGGCATAGAGGACATTACATACCACCTAAAGGCCGAACTTAAAAAAACAAATGTAATTTTATTTAAACACAGATTATCTTCTTATTCGTTTTTCCCGTTCTTCAGGCTGAGCGGCTGTTTCCTCTCAGACTCAGATGTCAGTGCTCTCTGGCTCCCGTCGTGCAGTCTAAGAGAGCTCGACCTGAGCAACAACAACTTGAAGGATTCAGGAGTGAAGCAGCTGTTGTCACGTGGAATGGAGAGTCCACAATGTAACCTGACAGCTCTCAGGTCAGATTTCAAGTTGAACTGTTCTGTTAAAGAACTGACATTCACGCTATGATGTTACCTAACGTTGCAACTCTGACCTATTAAATTAAGATTAAGATTAGATTTATTTGTCATGTACAGAACAATTTTAACCCATCCAGGTCGGCACCTGTTAAACACACACATGCACAGAGTCACACACTCATAGAGACAGATGCCATGTACACTGGAGCGATGGGCAGCCAATCACAGCGCCCGGGAGCATGGGGGTACGATGCCCTGCTCAAGGGCACCTCGGCCATGGCACGGAAGGGGACAGCCACTCCTCCAGCTGTCTTTGAGTGGCGAGAGTGGGAATCTATCCGCCGGTCTAAATATAGCTACATCTCTATTTTTATAGCTCAGTGTTGAAGCGTAACTTACAGTAGATTTATATTTATTCATTTTACATTAAATCAAACCTCCTGATTAACTCTCAAACATATTGATCACCTGTCTGGAGCAGCTCTTCTTGACATTAACAACTTATCGTTTTGATATATACGGAAAACCATCAGACTGAACTCAAGACGAAGTTGAATATTGGAACATTCATTCTTCTGGGGGAATTTTGGGACACATTTTATTGATACTTTTTTGTCCTTTTGTTAATTATAATTTCAGACTGAGCGTCTGCAACCTCTCAGAGGGAAGCTGTGGAGCTCTTTCCTCCCTTCTGCGCTCTGAGCGCTCCAGCCTGATCAAGCTGGACCTGAGTAACAACAACCTGCAGGATTCAGGGGTGAAGCAGCTGTCATCAGGAATAAAAGACCCACACTGTAAGCTACAAACTCTCAGGTAAGCACCGACGGTACAAATGACCGTTTAACTGACGATCGTTTAATCGATCTCATTCTTCTGAATGAAGAACATCTGAAGGTGTCCCAGAGTGTTTTGTACCAGGACCTTAGCAAAGGATCCTTTGGACCCTGTGAGTTCTGCGGGAGGGTCTTCATGTATTGGGCTTGCAGCCCACGGATGCTATCAGAGCCCATCAGATTGGTATCTGGACAACTAAGGGGTCAGGGCAACACCTCAGGCTCTTTGACATGCTGTCCCTCGGTGGAAAGATGCACATTGGGGGAGTGGTGGGGGGTAATTGGTCAAAGTGAAGTCCATGTAAGTCCCAGGATGTAGGTTTTTCCCAGCAGAGCATTGCATTGGATCAAGATGAGAAGTGTTGCTCACTTTACCTCTCAGTGGTTTTAATGTTATGGCTCATCTTTGTATGTCATCGTATGCATATGGTGATCAATACTTTCACTTGTAAAATGACTACTGGCTGCTCATATCTGTCGCAGTAGGTTTTGAAATGATAACTTATGAAGTTAAGATGATTGTGATCAACTTAAACTTTACTGTGTCCAACAGATGATTCTCCAGTGCGTGTGAAGAGGAACTGAACTCCAAATAATATGATAAAGCATAATGCTAGAACTGGCCTTTCAAAGCCCTTCTGCCTTTACTGTGGCAACTATTCCTGTTTCAAACACGTGAAAGATGAGTGAAAACAGTAATAATAATAATAATATATTCACACTAATAGGCAAAACATTAATAGGTTCACTTAAAAATTGATGCACATTAGGTGAAATAGAAAAACACGAGTTATGATTATGTGAATCCCCAGATGTTTCTGGTCTGAGCAGGCAGACATGAACTAGTGTGACTGAGTGATATCTTCCCCTGTATGCTATAACATCCCAGATGTTCCCAGAAATGACAGTAATTCCTAAAGAGGAGCTCTCTGAATGGTCTTTCTGTGGAAATCCACTGCACTGGATGTTGTTTTGTTTCCCCTCGAGGTAAGAGCTCTAGTTTCTGATTAGGTCAGCAACTCTCCTTCATTTTTACTAAATTCTAACTGCTAGCAACACAGCCTATACCGCCCCCCTGTGGTGACTATTCACAGCCTAGTTTATTTGCTTCAATCAGTCTTCAAATCTAATTCATATTTCTTTTTTTTGGGGGCTTTTCCAGAGATCGGTCCATATTTACTGCAGTAATAAATGGAAACCTGGCTTATGTACCTCTCTGTCATGAGGTGCATGTTATTTCTTCTGAGCGGCAGATTTCTTTGGAACTGCTGGAACTCTCCCTCTATAAACAAACAAAGCGTTTCTTTATTAGCCCTCATGACAGGTCTGTCTGGGCTCTTTCTGAATTACCTCCCTGACTGAAGCTCAAGGTCTTTGTCAGGTGCATGGTAGCTAGTTTCCATTAAGTACTGGAGATTTTTCATAATCTGGCTCTTTCCTTGTTTCTTTCTGGACATCTTCAATGCAGATTTGAACTTCTTGTCTATGCATGGGGCTTTACACTTTCCAGGACCTAGGTGGCATTGTAGCCTACCATTTCCCAAGTGCCAGCCGCTTCGTTTTCTTCCCTTTGCTAATATCTGGCAGGATGCACAGGATAGAAAGAGCTTTAAGCTTTAATGCCATCACTCAGCAGCTCCAGTCCTCTCCTGATCAATGGCACCCTGAAATAACAATATGTGGTTTGTTGTACTGCCTACATGCTCGATCTAAAGCATTCTTCTTATGACAGAAAAGTGTGTCCAGACTGTCCATCAACACTCTATACACACTGTAAGTTGAAATTTACCTCTGTTACTGGAAACATTAGATATTAAATTATTTTCCCAGTATCTGAGCAAATCACCAATGATTGATCTTTGACCAACCCTTTGAATGGCAAATCAGCCCCTGCAGTGTGCTTAATTCCACTGGAGTCTACTGCCTCTGCACTGGTAAACTAACTCATCCAGCTGTGCAGCGTCCTTACATTTGATGTCGTTTTGATTTTCTGCAGACTGTCTGGCTGCATGGTCACGGAGGAAGGCTGTGCTTCTCTGGACTCAGCTCTGACCTCCAACCCCTCCCATCTGAGAGAGCTGGATCTGAGCTACAACCAGCTCGGAGACTCAGGAGTCAAGCTTCTGTCTGCTAAACTGGCAGATCCAAACTTCAGACTGGACGTGCTCAGGTATGGAAAAGCATGCTGTTGCCACGGTGATTGTTCTGTACTATTGAAGTGAAAATGACTAGCAACCATAGCTTCCTTGTAATGAAAACCCAACACTTTATAGGATAGAGCCTGCTGGAGTCCAATGGTCAAGACCAGGTCTGAGGAAATGTAAGTGTGTTTATGATCGTATTAATCAAAAAGCGTTTCATTTATAAAATGTATCTTTACAGCGAACGGCAATTTCAATGATTTTTACATAAAGAGTCCAAAGAATAGTTTGATGACTCTATTTCTGTTAGACCAGCTGCTGGACCTTTGTTGTCCCATTCTGGTCTGATTTAAGATTCGAGCTGTTCAAGCTGGGGAAATGTCTGAATTGCAAGCAGGCCAGTTCATCACTCGGACTCTTCTACTACAAAGCCATGTTGTTTTGATAGATGTAGTATGCAGTTAGGTTTCCTCCTGCAGGTTAGATGGATGCTCCCCCTCCTCTTTACCCTGGAGGATACAGCATCTATAATTCCCCCCCAAAAATAGCAATTTGAGTTTATCCTCAGGCCATTGAATAGGCTTTGGAAACGGCAGTGTTTCTGCTATGGCTTCTTCTCTGCATGATAGAGATTTACCCTGCATTTAGCAGCACGGTGAACTGATTTCTGGAAGGTTTCCTGAGCCCATGCAGTGATTTACATGACAGGAAAAAAGCCTGTTTTTAATGCCGTGCCACCAAAGATCAGAGGCATCCAGTGTTAATTTTGGGCCGTGTCAGACTCTCAAAGTCTTAAAATGATATTATGTGCTTTATTATCCTGAATTTGCTCCATAATTTGAAGTTTGAAGTAGATTTTGAGGATTCCTGAAACTCTGCCGTCTTTACTTCTGAGAAGCTGTGCCTCTCTAAGGAACTCGTCCTGTTACTGACCTGTTGGCAGTTATCCTAATTAGCTGCAACATGTTTCATCTGCTTTTCCAGCTTTTTCTCATCCCTGTCCCAACTTTTTCTGCTGCCATCAAGTTCAAGATGATCTAATATTTTTTTTAAGAAACAGTTTTAACTGTTTTTGGAACTGTGTTTGTACGAATTATCTTAAAAGTGGTCACTGTAAACACGACCATTATCCGACTTCACTCTTCCTTCATGGAAATGGTTTGCCTGACTATTTTTTGATTAATTTCATGTATAAATCACACTGTAAGATACCAAAATAAATTGCTATTTGATCACTTTGAACCACTATAAACTACAGGCATTTGTAAAGTTTTCAAATGTTATTTTAATGTAGGGAATCAAAATCAGGGTATCTTTCGTTCTTTTCTTTTTCAATTGCAAATCAAAAATCAAATAATGAAAAATTGACTGGTTATTTTGTTTTTTTTCTTTTCCTTTATAACCATCAAAAATGAAAAAATGCCTGTTTTTTCATATTTCACTTTTAGGCTCAGATCAAAAATACGAAATGGAAAAACGGGCACCAGGACAGAATTTGATTTTAATATTTAACTGGGAATCCCTTGACTTCTTTCATTTGCACTTTATTCCACCATAACAGAGGGAAACTGTCTACTCAGGCTCAGCACGCACCATTGATAAGGAAAAACTAGCTTATAATAAGGAAGAAATAGCTGGAGAGTGATAAAATGTATGAATCGTAGTCACGGCTAGGTTGCTAGCCGCCTTAACGTAACTTGGACCCAAGAGCAGACACTGGAAACAGGGAGGATAAAGGTTAACAGAGTTTATTATACGGAGGAGGTGATTGTAGACTGATAGGAGAATCCAGGTAAGGTGGTACTTAGATCCAGGAGGGAATCTGAAGGAAAGGGGAGGGCGCTGGCTGTGAAGCAGTGGCTCTGAGCCAGCGGCAGGGCGAGCAGGCAGCTAAGTTAAGTTAAGCGAAGACTGGTTGCTCCTGCAGCTCCTATAAGGGTGTCTTGATGAAGGCGGATGAAGAGTAGGTGTGATGGCAGGAGCAATCCAGACTCAACCTGGAAACCTGCTCAATCCTCACCTAAGACTCAGAAACCAAAGCAACAACAACACAGCCAGGCGTGATAGTGACAATAGCAACAATGGCATAAACAGTAGGTAACGGGAATTCATCAGTTAAGGTCTCCTAACACCCAAAGCCTACATCACCACAGTTTTTAGTCTAATCTTAAAACCAGAGTGGGTGTCTGCTGCCCAAATCCAAACCTGGGGTGGGTTCCACGAGAAAGAGGCTGAAGGCCGTGTTGTGTTGTGGCTCTATGAGATCTGTCAATACAGGCTTTGATCTGAGAGGGAACACAGAGAGGCAACCAGTCAGCTGTTCGATCAGCTAAACAGGGAGTCACGTCTCACATGAGTCACACAAACTTTGATCTAATCAGTGACTGTTGGATGGCAGCCAGTTGGTATCTTACCTTTCACTGAAGCTCTGTTAAACCCTCGACTGATATGCTGCAGAGTAGGCTGTGATCATGAAAGTATCTAAAAATAATCAGATGACTAAAAGATGAATGACTACTTCTTCCTTTTTTTCTCATCAGATGCATGGGAACTCAGAGTCAACACAAACACTGTGAACAGAAACGTGAAACTGTCTGACAACAACAGGAAGCTGAGCTATGCAGAGGAGCATCAGTCGTATCCTCATCATCCAGACAGATTTGACAAGAATCATCAGCTGCTGTGTGAAAATGCTCTGACTGGTCGCTGTTACTGGGAGGTCGAGTTGACGGGAGGAGTTCATATTTCAGTGAGCTACAGAGGAATCAGCAGGAGAGGAGAGGGAAATGATGGCTGGTTTGGAGGGAATGATCAGTCCTGGACATTGTACTCTTTAGAAGGCGGTTACACTGTTTGGCACAATAAAAAAGGAGCATCCATCCCTTCATCCTTCTCCTCCTCGTCCCCCTCTCTCCGTCACAGAGTAGCAGTGTATGTGGACTGTCCTGCTGGCATTCTGTCCTTCTACAGAGTCTCTTCTGACACACTGATCCACCTCCACACCTTCAACACTACATTTACTGAGCCTCTTTATCCTGGGTTTGGGTTATGGACTTGGTCCAGCTCACCTTGTGCTTCCTCAGTGAGTCTGTGTTCTGTGTAGGCGGGACACCTTCATCTGATTCTCCCGGAATCGGACAAACGTTCTCAATGCTGACCGGATTTGCAGGAAACCAGCCAGTGGTACGAGGAGATCTTACCTCATAATTTTATTTCATATTTCAGAATTCTGAGAAGATTTGAGACACTTTGAGAAGATTAAGATAATTTTTTGACAAAACAAGTATGAGGGTTAACTGTTACGAAATCCATAATAAACTGCACAAATCTTGAATTTTACCTGACAATAATGTTTTTAAAGTGTTCTTCAGCATCAAAGATATTTGGAAGAAACATTTTGGGAAGTTTGAAATATTACAATGGCCCCAATGGTGGCTCTACTACGTCTATTACCAGAAAATATCTTTTACAAATGCTGCTAGCAACAGCAATTAAATGCATTACAATAAGCCTGACCCTCTGACATACAATATGTTATTTTGTTTTATTTTATTTCCTCTGGCATTACCGTCTCTGTCTTCCTTGTTGTGTCTTAATAGTTATCATGTCCCTATAAGCTACGTCTTTTTGAAAAACTTGAAAAACAGTAGATATGATGAATAGGAGTCTGTATTTATAAAACTAAAAACTAAGTTAAACCAGGGTGGCTTAGAGTGGGTCATCCAATAACCGGAAGGTTGGTGGTTCGATTCCTACTCTCGCCACTCAAACTGACAGCTGGAGGGGTGGCAGTCCACGGCTGAGGTGCCCTTGAGCAAGGCACCGCACCCCCACGCTCCACAGGTGCTGTGATTGGCTGCCCACCACTCCAGTGTATGGCATCTGTCTCCATGAGTGTGTGACCCTGTGCATGCGCATGTGTGTGTTCAACAGGTACCAACCTGGATGGGTTAAAAGCAGAGGAGTAATTTTGTGTGTTTGCATGACAATAAATCTGATCTTAAAAAAAGAAAACCTCTGTCTCTTCATAATTATCAGAAAACAGGCACATGGGTGCAAGTTAAAGATCTTTATCTTTCAGTGGAAAATATTTTCTCATTCAGAATGACACGAGTGTCTTTTTCCAGCTTCCTGCAAAAGTTATAAAGCTTATGTGTCCCAAACATGACGACTGCAACCTTTCAGACCGCTGACGACGGGAGATGTTGATATTTTCACTCTGTAGTGACAGAAAATGTTTAATGTTGTGGGTTTGAAGTCTGACACTCAGTTAGCTCTTTCTTAAGCTGCTCATTAAAGATGAGTCTTAACTTTATTGCACATGCAAAATACTGAAAAGCCATGCTTAAACATCTGGTGCATGAAACTAAACGTTTTAGGTGTTAGTGGTGGTTTTCTGTGTAAGATGCTTCATGCAACCCAGTATTTTCAAGCTCTAACCTGAGGCTGCGCCTCTTAAACCTCCCGCTAGACTCAACTTGCCCGACTGTTTCGGCTTTGTTGACGCCTCAGGGGACGCTTTCAGAAATTTGCATGTAATGCCAGATCATACCTATAATATAGGCATGAAACAAGTAATACTGTTGTTTTCTTCTACATTTAAATAACAGGCCAAAAGGCAAGAAACACACACATAGCTACAGCAGCTGCACGCCATGCCTCCATGTCATCACAACAGCAGCTTCGATTAATGCTTAAACCTGCTCTGTGTAGGTGTGCTGAAGATATGAGTCCTCTCTATGACCTGCATGTGGAGGGGGAGTTAAATATTGTGGGAAACGTGCACACTCTGTCCTCTCTGACCACGCAGGACTCACACACCCTGCCCTGAGGATCATGGGAAGGAGGTTTTAGATCAGAGTAAGCAGTTCGAGCACAGAGGAGTATGAGGAGGTTTTTCCGAGCACATCGAGACGAAGACTACAGTCAGATCCAGTACCTGACCGCCAAATGCACCCGCCTGGCTCATGACAAAGGTACGTCATAAAGGTCAAGACTTTGCCGTGAAGGTGAACATTTATAGACACAAGAAGCAGCTTTACGTTATGAATGAGAAATAAATCCCTTTAGGAAGTTTTTGTTGATTCAACAGAGATGTTGAAACACAAAACAGTGGATTTTATACCATACAGCAGAATGAACACATCTGAGATCTTCATTTGAGACAATAACGCTATTATTGCTACTTTGCTCAGAGTGGGGGTTAAAACTCACATTATTTACCTTAGAAAAGGTACAAATACTACATAAAGATACTGTGAGGTCACACATCTTTAACTGAATTGTGAAATGATCAGGTAAATTAAAACGACAAATTATACAAAAATACATGCAAATGTTGAAAAAATGTGCTGGAATCGTAAACTGTTGAGCATTTTTTGTCAAAACCATCCATACTTTAAATCAAAGTGAATAACTTTGCTTCTTCCTGTATTTACTGTCATATAAATTCATAAATAAAGTGATTTAATAATTACTTGTATGTAATATGTTGCAGCAGTGAGATAAATTAAAGTACAATAGTCATATCTAAAATGTGGTGGACTTGTATTATATGCATAATAAATGTATTTAGTTATAATCAATCACTGATCTTCACGACCGCAAGTTTTATTGCAAAGTCGTTCTGTCGGATTAAATAATTCATTATTTCATAACATTCAGTTTCCTTTCACTGCACCGGTGTGATAACAAACACTAATATTAAGGCTTTGGCTAAGCGAGCTGGTTTCATGTCGTAAAATAAAATACCACATCAGTCTGGACGTGCTGCTACTTGCTTAATAATTGTGTAATTAGTAATCGTGTGTTGCCTAGTGCTAACAATACTTCCTGTAGTTTGGCTCAACCATCAAAATTCAAAGTAAAACGTGTTAATAATGCTTTAAAATATGTATTTGTTCTGTCTTTGTTGTTTCGTGCCATCAGAGTTTTGAGTGAAAATAGATAAAACAGCGTACTTTAGTACATTTATTCCATATTATGCATTATAAACCATATACATTGTAATTAAATATGAGATGCTATATAGTGTCTGGCTTTGTTTTGTAAAGATTTTGCAGAAAAAACTCAAGATATATAATCCTTTTTTATCTAAAAAGAGCTGATATTTAATGGTTCCAGAATATCACATATTTACACTTATTATGCATAAATCAATATATTTCTTATTACTTTGGGGTATTTTTTTCCTTTCTATGACACACAAAACTTGATATAATCGATATATCGTATAAAAAGGATTTGATATTGCATTTGTAGATTATTAAGGTGTCGAAGAAGCATTCAAACATGTTGATAATCCTGCTGTTAACAGTTTAGCTGAGAGCCTCTTAGTTTAGGATTTATGTTCTTCCAAAGAGTCACAAGATACATTTTTGGATTTGTAAACTGTTCAGAAATTAAAATAAAACTAATTCTGATACACAAACCAGTATCAAGGGAATCTATTTAAACTATGAGTCCATAACTTGATTAAGATGCACAGCAATAGAAGCAAGTTCCTTTTTTAATGTAAAAAGATGCTCGTTTAAGACCTAAACCTCCAGCTCATCCTTAGCTGCTCCGTCTGACTGTTGTTTTTGTCTTTTTGCGGCTGCAGCAGTGCTTGACAGAGAGTTTCTGGTGTCCAGAGAAAGGGAGAGGAAACTGCAGAATGATCTGGAAGCTGTGACCACTCGACTCCTGCAGCAGGAGCAGCTGAACATTGAGCTCAGGATGAACCAGGACCAGCTCATAAGCAGGATTCGCCAGCAGCAGGTGGAGTGATGCTGTACAATGAATCTATATAAACTGCATCAATTAATATTCTATGTTACCAATCGATGAAAGCCCCACAGAGAAATATAACGTGATACTTGAGTGTCCGACAACTCACTAAAACTTCCAGACAAACAAACTGTCGGCTGCATCAAAGCTTTAAATCCATCTGCTCATGTACAATGAGCCATTGTTTTTCAGCCAGCACATGATTTGAGAAGGTAATAGGACGCCATCTTTTGGTGGAACTTGGACACTCGGGATTATTGGTGCCTTTAAATGGAAATCTGGATGCGCTTTCAGAAAAATTTTTAACAGGTCGTGAATCCCAATAAACATAAATATAAATATATAGCCACTTTATCAGGTACACCTGTTCAATTGCTTGTTAACACAAACAGCTAATCAGCCAATCGCATGGCCGCAACTCAAAGCATTTAGGCACGTAGAGGTGGTCAAGTCAACCTGCTGAAGTTCAAACCGAGCATCAGAACGGGGATTAGTTTAAACCAAGAATTAGGACTACACTTAATAATCAGGGCCGCATCGCTTCCAGTTGCAGTTTAATCGTCTGTTTCTCTATGATAAATTTGTATAATTAAAATTTTTCTTTTACATGCGCAACGCTATAAATGTCATGTCTTATTCTTGAGTGATATGCAGCATCCTGCCAGAGGGAAGCTAGCCAGCACATTAGCCTACAACATAGGCTGGTTTAGCTAACATGGGTTTGAATATTGGTAAAAAACAGACACAACTGGCAAAACCTCCAAGACAAGTTGCTTTAATAGTATTTGTTGCCTTTAGATTTGTGCATTTAAGGACACAATTAATTAATTTTGGTTACAGGCTACAGATTTCCAATGACAACTTGGGAAATATGTTACCCTAAAGTTTGAACTTTTTTCACCTCATATTCTAAACCTCTGTATGTCTTTCATCGTTGAGCAGTTTGGTTTAATCACAACTTATCACAAAAAACAATTGTAGGCTGCAGAGGTTACGGATCATGAGCTATTTATTCATAATCCATAACCTCATTTTCATGATTCTCAAACCAGTATTCAGCTCAAATGATGTGGCGCTCACTGTCTCATATGGATAATTACCCAGAGACCTATGTTTGTCTAATTCTGTGTCATTTCAAATTAGTAGCCATCAACCTGATTACAATCCTCCAGTTTGGATGTTCCCTTTCCTAAAGTTACTGTAATTATATTTGCATTGGGCTTCGAGTAAGGCCTAAGTGCCACATGCAGTAAATGTTTACAGGCAGGACATACGACGGTTTAGGCTGAAATTACCAGCCTAAACCAGCCGAACTACAGTGCTACTTCAGTAGCTTATCAGAGTACACAAGCTGAAACTGTGGATAAAGAAATGTTCTCTAAACCAAAGAGTGCGAGTCCTTCACTTCCCCTACAAAGATTATCCACAGTGTCAGGTTTGGCCTTGTCCCAGAGTGTCTGACCTTTATCTGTGTTTTATGTTGTTTTGTAACGACAATACTTTGGTCGGGACATTGACGAACATAATTTAATGTGCTTTGCAGGACCTGGTGGACTTGCTGCAGCGACGGGTGGTCCTGCTGGCAGAGGAGAGCTCTAGGGATGCAGAGCTGCTGCGGCAGGTGAGCTCAGAGCTGCTGTGTCTGCAGAGCTCCGAGGTGAAGCTGGAGGGCCTGGTGGAGGAGCTGCATGCCGAGGCCCAGCGTCGAACTGTGGTAGCAGAGAGCCTCCAGACGGAGCTGCGTGCTGAGGCCCAGTGCAGAGCTGCACTGACAGAGAGCCTACATGCAGAGCTGCGCAGGTAGGCCTATAGCAGCTCTAGCATCTTATGCTTCTTAAGGCTCAAAATATTTAAAGGCAACAAGAAGAACTGAAATGTGGTTTTGTCTAATATTGTGTCAGAATACAGCGGTGTCCTGTAAATGGGTGAGTACGGAGATGCACATGTAATATGATCTCTGTATCAGTCCCTTTATATCAGATATCTGAAAAACAGTTAACCTAAAAAACAAGTATTAAGAGAGACAAGTTCTGAGACAAGTGTTCAAAAATAGAGCACTTTTTGTTGTTATGTGTGAGTATCTTTGCTGTTAAATTTGCACCTTAGTGATTTCTAATGCTCTATTCTAGTAAATTGGAGCCTGGTATCTCATTGTTTGATCAGCATATTGCTCAGATTGCGTGCATTATTGTCCACTTTGTCGAGCAGCTGGGTTAGCCAGTAACTGTCTCTCCAGGACTTTCATGACGTGGGATGTTAGGGCAACTGATTTCCAGTAACTGCAGGCAGATGGATGAGTTTTTAGGTACCAGAACAGGGTGAGACATCTTCCACAACACTGGAACTTTATCCTGACCCAGGCTAAGGCTCAAGAGGTGCCGTTTTCACTCATCTGGTCCATGAAGACCTTCAGGACTTGAGCTAAAACCACCTGTACCTGAAACCTTGTTCTCCTTAACCTTACAGTTGGTTATGAAGCAGCTTGAAAGGGGGATCAGTCATATCGGTCTCTTTCCCTTCTTTAAGTTTTTGATCTTCATCACATGCATCCCACATGTTTTTCTCTCCAGCATTTTGCTGTAAACCTTTTGGCTCCATCTTAGCTTCTTCTTAAGCTCTTTCCGCACACTACTCAGAAACTCCTGGTCTCCCTGCCTGAAGGCTCTTTTTCTTATTCAGCAGCTTCTTCGGGCCTCTTGTGATCCATGACTTATTATGATGGGGGTGATATACTCCACACAGAAGCTGACACAGCTCGTCACACACAATCATGACACAGATGTCATCTCCATGTGGATCACAGAGTGCATCCAAAAATGCCTCAAAGCCCTTTAATTTGCAGCTCTCTGAGGTTTTATATCTATTTGTAAAAATCTCTCTATGGCTGTCTCGCATCTCTTTGTGATTGCTGTCTGTGTTGTAATTCCACATTTTTGTTGTACTCGTCAAATCTTTTGTGGTTATTTTGCACATTTGAAGCTGTTTTGCTTCTCTAAATAGTTGTTATATATCTTTTTATATGTCTTATTGTGGAAATTCTACATCTCCATGTTTGTGTTGAATGTAATTTCGAGGTCAGTCTCGTAATGGGACATTTTTAAGTTTTTTAAGTTATTTTTATCTTTATGGCTGTTCTGCCGCCCTCTATGCTAATTTAGGCTCGTCCTTGCAGCTGGTGTTGCTGTTCTGCTGCTCTTTGTGTTCCCATTGTCATTCTACACCCTTGTGAAAGTCTCTGATTTGTCTTTTGATTATTAGAATAATCAACTGATTCATTAGTGATTGTAACTTATATTACAGATAAGTTATGATATAGTAATGTTGCTGTTTAGGTTAGCTTTGTATCATGGTTTATAAGTGGTGATATCACTGTGGAGACCATTCAGCCTGAGTTGTTTCCAGGTCTGTGGAGGAAATATCTCAGAAACGGTTGCAGTAATTTGTCATCTCTCTCTGTGTTCTTTGGGATGTTGAACTGTTAATGGTTTGATTTAAAAACATTCTTCATGTTCCTCACAGCTGTTAAAACTTCAGATGAGACTACAAACAGAAAAAGAAAAGAAGCATTAATATGACCAAAGCCAAATGAAGTCTGTCGCCAGCTGCTCTTCAAACCCACAAAGAGGAAAATGGCCTCCAACTCGAGACAAGCTTGGACCTGCAGTTACATGTCAGCAGAAAGCAGTTGTCCCTCACTCTGCTTACTTAAATTCGCTGCAGAGCTTTGGATTAGTGTCAGAAATTGTCATCACAAATTGAATTCAGGAAGACAGATGAAAGAAATATAAACATCTGCAGAAAGCTCAGGATTTGCTCTTTCTGAATTTGTCTCAGGATTCTTGTTAATTCCAACACATCTGCTTATCTTTGAGGGTTGGAAATAGAAATCAGGATGACTGACGGTTCTTTCAAAAAGCTATAAACATTCAAGGCACTGACTGCAATTTAAACTGTGTTTCATAACTACATTCCTGTCAAAAGTAAAGTCTGATATTCACTGAAGATGAATGAAAACCGGCTCAAACTGTCTCAAAGCTAAACAGTACACAGTCAAGTTAATGTCTTACATCTGTTGGAAAGCCATTTTCTTTTTCTTTGTTTGTGTTTGGAAGTGGACATATGCATGAAGTCGTGGGACAGGAGTCCAAAAGGTCAATGACTGATGGTAAAAACAAGGTCAAATGTAAGGTTACACACAGATTAATAGGAGCTTCTTCTGTTTGGAATAAACAGTAAGACGGTGGAGCTGGAGGAGCTACAAGACATCAACAGAAGCCTTAGAGGGGAGGTGAAGGATCTCCGCAAAGCTCATCAGAAGGAGGTGAGAGATCAAAGTTTAGGACTGAAGTGAGTCAAAGTTATACATTTCTCTGCATGGTAAAGAAGAAAAAAAAAAGGTTTCAAAAGGTCACAATGAAGAGGCCGATGTGTAATGAGTAAAAAAATGTCCACTGTGGCACATAAACCACCTCGGTCGATGCATGTGTTCACATCAAATAAACCCCAACTTCATTCAAGAGAAGCAGCTCCCTCTCTAAATGCTATGTGTTGGTCATTTAATATGCACAGCAACACACATTTATCTATAATTTATCCAGGCCCCAGGTGTAGAACAATGGGTGGATGGATGAATAAAAGCTCAAGGTTCAAATTTACACCACATTAAAGAACTGCCACCTCCTGAGAGACCATAGCAGCTCAGATTTTGTTGGTGGGAGGTTTGTATGTGTGTAATGGCTCTGGTTATTCGGGAATCTGACCAATTATCTTTGTTGTCAAGTACTAAACAATAGTGTTTTGAAATTAAGTCTCTGAGAACTTGAAAGGCAGATAAAAAGCTCATCAAGAGGCTCTTTTATAAAACACTAAGTTAAATACTACGGCGTTCTTTTATTTCCTGCAAGAAAGTGTCGAATGTCTACTATTTGTAAAATGTCAATCAACAAAGGAACGAAATATGCATGAAAATATTGTTTTGAAAGCATCAAGTGTCAATATCATAAAGTTTAATGATACCAATACAATCCTTTCACAGGAAAAATGGAAGAAACATGCTGAACGACAAGATTACTAAATGAAATTGAAGACACTGTATATCACACAATCACAGAGGTGACTTGACTTTCTAAATCCATTCTGCAGCAGGACATTGAGCCCAAACATCCAGCTCAAGGGATTTAGAGCTATTTTCAGCCTTCAGCTGAGTGCATGTGTAATCCAGGACTTTTTAATCTATAGTAAGATTTATAAAACAGGGTGATACCGCTGCTCTGTGGTTGCAGTGTCGTTTTTTGTCCAGCAGATGTCACAATCTGACAATTTGTCCGCCACTTCTTGGCCTTTTCCAGTCCAACACAATCACAGACTGGAAGTGAAAACCTTTTTATTTAACTAGGATTATTTCTCCACTTCAGGTTTTTGCCAGCTCTTACAATCACAAAAACAGATCTACATTCACACCGTTCACGCTCTTTCGGGCTAATTTAGTTCAATGTGGTAGAATAGCGATCAAATATTTAATTTCATCAAACTTAAGGGACCCATCCAAGGTGTACCTCTTGCCCAGTGGCAGCTGGGATAGGTTCCAGGCCCCCAGACTCCAGAACTGGATTAAGCAGGTTTAGGAAATGGGTGGATGGATGAATAAAAGCTCAAGGTTCAAATTTACACCACATTAAAGAACTGTCACCTCCTACGGGACCATAGCAGCTCAGATTTTGTTGGCTTGAGGTTTGTATGTGTGTAATGGCTCTGGTTATATGTGAATAATTTCTCAGGGTTTCCTTTTATTTACACTTGGCCTCTGCTTCAACCAGTTCATCAACCACCCAGTTCTACAGTTATGTTTAATTTAAGACATCAGCACAAGGCCAAGACATCAGATCAGACCGCAGAGTCAGTGAAAACTTAACGAGAGCATTTTTTTTCAGGGGCTCAAGCCAGTAGGTTACTATGAATGTCCTGGGAACTGGCTATGATGCACTCACTCATTGTTCCAAACGAAGAGTCTTTTGTCTAATCTGTATTTACACACTGCAATCAGCGTTTCCTGATTTTGTTGTCTTCATCACATCCTGGTTTCAGGGGGAAATAAAGTGATGTCATCTGTCTTGTGTTTCTGAGGTGAGAGAACTGCAGCAGGAGAATGAGGGGAGCCTGAGGAAACTACAGGAGACGGCCGAGCAGTTCGAGTGGCTATGTCAGCAGCAGCGCTACTGGATCTGTTGTGTGAAGAGGTGTGTGTCTGGGCCGTGTTTACCAAAAACACACCTCGTGATTTCCACACAGGACATATACGCAGTAAACTGTCTAACAGCAGCCAATTGTTTGATGGGAGCTTTCTGTCATTTCCTCCTACCGCTCAAAAACATGCATGTTAGGGGAATTGGTGACTCTAATTGTCCCGAGGAGTGTCCAAGGAGTACCCTGCCTCTCCCCCAATGACGGCTGGGACAGGCTCCAGCCTCCCTGCAACTCTGAGCTGGGAAGCAGCCTTTAGCTGGAGCTCATGTTGCTACTGCTGTTACATTTTAATCTGCGATATTCTAACTCTGTGCATGAATTGCTGATTTCCACAGGTTCAAAGACGGTCTGATGGCGGAGAAACAAGGTCTGTTAAGACAGGTCAGCATGCTGGAGAAGACAGCTGAGAAACAAAAGGATAGTTCACATAATGGCAGTCCAACACAGAGCCCCCGTCACCCCCTACAGGACACAAAGAGCTGTGACAGGTGGGAGTGTGTGAACAGATCTGACCAGGAAATAAACACAAAAACGCCTCGTTAATCCATCACAAAAGATTGCATTCAGAATATATGCATCAGTCCTGCATTACACAGTCTGTTCCCCATGTTCCAGCTCAGCTTCCTCCATACGTGGAACTTACCAGTTAGTAAACCTGCCTTTTCTTTTTTTAACAGTATAACATCCTGGGATGCAGATACAGCGAAAGCTCCAGAGTCACAGGCAGAGAAGTCGCACATGTTGTATGAGGACCTCTTTAATCAGGTAAAAGTTGAATTTTGCTTCAGGTCCCCCTAAAGGAATCTTCTTTTTGCAGCCTGAATATTACTCAAAATACCAGAATATGTGCTGCAGCTCTCAAGTTACACCGTATGAAAGAAACTTCAAACGCTTGCTGGCTCTTTCTGTAGCTAGAACCCTCTGATGCACCTTTAGTTCATGAATATCTAAAACTAGTTTGACACAAAATACATCCACAAACAGATTGATTGTTCATGAGGGTGTGACTGCTCGTCCCTGCAGGATCTGAAGGTTCCCCAGAACTGCTCATCTCATCTTTGTATTTTGACAGTTACTGATGATTTATTGTCTCAGTGCAATCAACTTGTAAAACAGAATGTTTTTTAATGTCCACAAACCTACAAAAATCTCCCAGGACAACATGTTGAGGACAAACACACAGTACCTCCTCCTGAAGAGGCATATATGCACCTCACAGATGATCTTAATTTCAGATTAAAGACACGGTCTGTGTCTGCGTGTCTGCAAGAGCTGTCTGAGACCATGAGAGTCAGTGATGTCGGCCTACGGCTCAACGTTTGAGTCCATGTGGACTGTTCAGATTGTGTCCAGCATGTCCAGCACACTGACAGCACATGGACCAAGAAAACAAACTGCTACAACATCTCTGGAATTATTTTCAGCAGATTTACGATCATCCATTTATTATTCATCATCTTTATTAAACACATCTGATGCCTTGTTAAGATAAAAGACTGACACACACCCTGAAATTGTATCGTGACGGCAGCTCTGTGCTCCTCAGCTTTCAGATTCTACATCAGTACAGACACTGAAATCTACAGCCATCGTTCAGAACCTGGCACGGGGGAAAAGCTATAGAAATATGATGCTTTTCATAACAGTGTTATGTTTAGTTTATGTTAATTTCTTCCAGATTAAAGACTTTTGTCCCCCAGGAACCAAGATGGGGTATCAGTCTGGGTTTCAGGGAGACAAAGTTCATAGTTATGGACCCCAAACTGAAGGAATGCATCTCGGTTTTATATACAGAGAAACATGCAAAGTCCTCTAAAGAATCTACTATACATATGCTAAATTAACCAGAATTTACCCTCCAGTTTGTTTAACCTGCAACTGCGACTTGTGTTTCTGATCCGATAAGCAAAGCCATCCCTCCCAGGCTGTTGGCAGAGATTTTAGGCGTCTCTGACATTAATCTCTCTGCTGCAACAAGGTGGACTCTACCCTTCCCTTCACGACCCTGCTCACCTGGAGGCTGAAAGCTTTTCCGCCCACCAACACACATTCGCTGTACAGAGGGGATCCTTTATAATCTTAAAAACTGAAAAGCTCAGATTCTCTCTTTCAGGCTCTTTTGAGTTATTCCAGGATACATGGACTCCCTTTCTGGAATTAATCAACCCCCTTAGTTTATCCCCTGACCTGTAAGAGATCTCAGGTTTTATATTGTCTTCCTTAGGAAGTTCACCCCATGAACACTCTCTCATTTTTGAAAAAAAAAAGGAATATTTTATTTGAAAAATCTAAACTTTTTAAGTGTCTTTAACATAGAATTTCTTTGAGCATAGAGCACAAGCGTCCTCACATGGTTGTATTGCACATTGTTACTTACCATCTATGTCAGGAAGTTTTTTTATTGGTTCAAATTAATTTGTTTCATATAAATACCTTGAGTTTTAAACCATCGAAAACTTATTTTATAGACTTATATGAGCATCTCATCTGGTGCTCAAGGTGCTTTTTTTTGGCATTTTGCAGGCAAGCAAATGAGAAACTTAAAATGTGCCACGAGGAACGTCATCTGACACGGTTCACACATCTGACCTGTGAGCTCTTGTTAAAAAGAATTAAAGGAAAGTTACACAAAATTTTCTTCAAATGTCAAACTTTTCATTTGCCTTTTACGGTGCACAAACAGATGCTTTTTCACACAAGAAAGAATCCTTTCATAGCAAATGGTCTGATCTTTCAAAATGTTTGGATCAGAGACAAGTCCACATTTCAGGGGTGAAAGAGAAATTCAGAACACAGCGATATTCATCTGAGGACGCCCACCAGATCACTCATAAAATCGATTCTTCACGGGCAACAGAGTCTAATCAGTGGGGTTTGCCACTCGCTTTAAAAAGTTAGAGTGCTTTGAGAAGCTTTCCCTTAAAAATCCGGAACCCCACAATGTCCCAGAAAGAACTTCACAAACCCTGACAGGACCTCAGACACTTCATCCGCCCGTATTTTATAGTGAATGGTGTTTGCTGGCTGCGCTGGAGATTCTTAAAAAGCCCCCGTGTCTTCAGAATGACAAGTTCAGTGTTTCAAAACCTGGGGGATGAGAGGAAGCCTGACAGACAGAACTTAAGGTTAATACTCGTGTGCGGATGTCTGCCAGTCCCCTGAGAAGCCGCCTGGCTGTCAGAGTCATCAGAGATGGCTGATCCTCTTTGGGCACTGGAGACAGATCATCCCTTTTCACTATCTGTCCTTACGTCTGCCTGTTGGCTCTACATGGCTTCCTCCCAAGCTGCTCAGGTTCTCTTCCAAAGCAGCAACGAGATGACTTATAATGACTGGAGGAGGTGATTGCCAATAGCCCCTGTGCTGCATTCCCCTCACCTCTCAGAGGCTCTGCTCTGCATTTCTTGGGGTAATTACTCTGATTGAGTGCAGATGATGCTGTTTTTTTTTCTTTTGGTCCCTGCAGAGCTGAGAGGGGGAGGAAATTTCTCTGGAGGAGCAGGGACCCTCAGAGACATGAAGGAAACAGCCATGATGAAACACATTACCAGCTCTGACATGATTTATAGAGCCCACAGATTCACATTGTCTGAACAAGTATCATCTTGTGATGACAGAGAGAGAAAAAGGGAAACCTAACAGTTAGCTGGACAGACATTAAAGTTGGATATCTTATGCTGCAGTTCTGGTTCTAACTGAGCTGAATGTGGTTGAAATGTAAATTGTTTTCCGGTGTTTAGGTAAATTAAATTACAGAAAAATAGATTTTTTTTACAAATATTATCTAAGAAGGATGAGAGAGGTGTGAGATGTAGCTCCCCTTCTGACACTCCTGATCTACTGTCTAATTGTCCTTCAGAAATGGCAGTATTCAACATTTCAAAACGTGTCCGTGCTGCAGCACGTTGCAGCTAACAGGCTAACAAAAACTGAGCATTTCTCTCTGTTTAGTATATTAAACAGTCTTGGACTGTTTTCAGTCCACAGATGTGGGATGGCAAAACTTCCAGCTTGTTCATCTTGAGGCAGTTGGCTGCCAATCTCGAGGTGTGTTTTGATTAGACTTCTTGTGTTTTGTGGTGATCAAGGAAGAAAGGTTTTCCTCTCTCAGTGTTTTGTATTCGTGCAGGTGTTGCTGCACAGTAGAAAACTGTAGAGTCAAACAGGGGTTTGATTAGCCTGTCAACCAATCTTCCAAGTAGTTTTCACTTTGTTTTGCAGACCTCAGCTTGGCCTCCGGTTGACCACAGTTTCCTAATCCCATTATGAACAGAAGAAACAGCTGCAGGAAAATGCTGTTATCTCTTTACTTATGCCATTTCTACACCCATAGTAGCATTTTGAAATGTGTTTTTAAACTTTGCAACATCCACTAAAATAAGTGAATTGAATCATTTAATATTGAAGTTGAAGAGTGTTTATCCCCCAGTAACTATGACCAAGTGAAAACTGATTTTTAAAATGGAAACTCAGATGATGCGGTTGGGAATTGAATCACTCCTGCATGTATATGCTCAACTGCACACAATTGGGTCTTTTAGCATCTCCAGTATAATGTTAGTGTATATTAATACAGCCAAATTCCCAATGAACCCACTCTCATTCACAGGTTTCAGTTTTTTTGAGATGGCTTAATGCATCAATAACTGTGATTGAAATTGATCCTGTTTAGATTACATGTCACTCAAAGCATTTCCAAACTGTCACTCTGCTCTAATAAAATCAGGATATGACAAAAATCCCTGTTCAAGTAACTCAAAGACACCTGTGCATGTAATGCATGTAGCATGATCACCCACAGAGAAACTTAGAAGCAATGAAATGTGTTTTCTTACACAGTCCGCAGCGTGATGGGGTCAAACACACTGCAGTCGATAACAAGTGTTGACTCTCTGAGATAATGACGCTAGTTTGATATTTATTGACTGGACCATAGATGTCCCACAAAGGGGAACAGCCCTATGAGATGTTACCGTTGGTAAACATTCACATCTGTAAAGAAAAAGCTGTGAGCTGTGCACACAGCACCGAGTGCATCTGGGTGTTGGGTTACCATGAAAGCCAATCAGATAAAAACTTGAGACTATTGCAGAGTCATCTGAGGTGAGACTGAATGCTTTAAAAGCTAGATGTCAGCAGGTGTTACTGGATGTTTTTGACCAGGATAAAAGGGCTTTAGTCATCTGCTGCTAGTGGGAATCATGTCACGCATTGTCAGAAGACAAACCAGGAGCAGAGCAAACCAGAACCAACTGTCTTTAAGATATTGACTGAAAAAAAAAAAGAAGAAATATTGATTTCCACATAACTCAGACAAACAGCAATCCACAATGAGCAGAGCACAGAGCTGAACTGAGGTCAGAAGACACAACAGTCTGGCAGCAAACCATGATGGCTGAGCAAATTAAATACCACCAAAGATAATCCACTAATGAAGCACAGCTGTGGAGCAAAAAGGTGACAAAAGCTCATGTGGGAGGTGAAACTTACTGACAAATATCAGAATGAAATAGGAAGTCAGATAAATGCGTTTTACAAAGAAGCTAAAGTTCAAGAAAAACCCAGAAACAAAACCAGAAACTTAGCAGCAACCAGAGAATTGATAACAGCTACAAACAAGCACGAAGACAACGACAACGACCAGACATGACACATTAATTACTCTGAATTTCACAATGGATGGCAGCTGCTTATATTAGTGTATGTGTTTATATTAGGGCTGTCAAACGATTTTTTTTATCGCGATTACTCATATTTTTTCTATAGTTAACTCACGATTAATCTCTAGATTAAAAATATAGAATAAGAATAAAAATATGTCTTTTATCTTTTATTTCTTCGTTCAAATAAAAAAGTGCAGTTTAGACCCACTTGACATGTCTATTTCAAAAACACAGCACATGAAATGCCACAACGTGGTTTTAAAACTGAAGCAGTAGTAGACAACAAACGACGAACAGAACAGGGCCTAATGACAGTTAAATTAATGAAAAACTGCAGTCATTAGACACATCAGATTCAGAACTGAACTGTCTTTGACTTTTTTCCTATTTATTAAGCCAATTGCTAAGGCCGCAATTAACCGCAATAAAAAAACTAATTAATTGTATTGCGATTAATGCGTTAACTGTGACAGCCCTAGTTTAAATATGTGTAAACAATATGTTTCATATTTAATTAGCTACCTTTTAATGATCAGTTCATCTTCTACTCCTGCATGGAGTAAAATGGAATCCAAAATTCCTTGAATACTTTGTTTGTTTCTGATGTTCAGTATTCATTATTTGTCAGGCTTCGGGTGATGGTTGTGAAATCATGAGTAAGAGCAGGCTGAATAGACTCCTCCTCTGATGTTGTTCCCAGCAAACATGGGAGCTGCAGAAATGTATTTGATCTTATGTATACACTGATTTAAAGGTGACATATGCCACTGACAAAGCTCAGATTTGGGATAAAATAAAGAATAAAACTTCCGGTGTGGACATTGCCCACACCCACAAAGTTCAGATAAAAACAGTGATCCTACCGGTGCTCATGTTAAATTGGTCTTTAGATGAACTCTTTCGACTTGCATGTCGTAGACAGATGTTTCATAGACATTATTATGCTCTTAGCCCAGTTTAAACATTGATATCTAGACATCTTTTGAGCTGCCATCACAGCCTGGGTCTTTTCTCGCTCTTATACACACAGTTTTGTCATCACTTGTAATTTCTTTGTCTGTCCTCAGGCAGGGAGCCCTATCAACAGATACCACAAACCTCCATGAGGACACGAGCCTGAAGACTCGCCCCCTCGCTTTCTTTTCCCGCCTACAGAAAACCAGAAGATAACTGCTAGATGTTTGTGTGTGTGGTTAGCTATGTGGAATACGTCCAAGTTATTGTTTTAGAAAACCAGCCAGTCTTGGAAAAACATACCTGTGAAGCCGTACATTCATTGTTTCTCTTCCACTATTGTTCATGATGATATACGGCTGAATTAAAACACATACAATGTGCTCCTGTTCTCATTTTGCTGTCACATATGCACATCACATGTGCCTAAAGTTGTCTGGTCGCATTTTTCAGTAATTGTCCATTTTTCCGACCTTGTAATCAACACCACTAATAAGACCATAAGCACCTGAGAATGCTCTCTTCTGAGTGGAAGCAGCAGCTGGCGCACAGAGAACCAAACAAATAGGCTGTTTTGACCAACTTAAGCTCTACTATTGTTTCTACACTGGTTTGAGGCGTCTTGCCTGTGATGATTACATCTCTTCCTATCACATGGCCTCCTGTTGTCTGCAAGAATCTAAAAGTGTGTAAGTTCATAATGGCTCAGCTTAATCCCCTGCAAACCATATGATGCACATATGGTGTTAGATAAAGACGATGAAATTAAAAGAGAGCAGTCATGAGACAGTCATGGCTTTTACTAATCATAAAGAAAGTCAAACCTAATTTATTTACAGTGGTGTTTGAGAGTTTGTGACCTTGTTTTATGTTTCTGAGAAAATCAGACATTATCAAAGATAAGATAAAAGGAACCCGAGGCTAAAATTATACCCAGCTTTTAGTTTTTCTGTCTTTAGGAAAATGATCCAGAGTTAAATTCCTGTGTCAGCATTTAGTGTGACCTCTTGGTGCTCCCACTTTGAACTTCTGACTATTCTTTTCAACAGAGCAGCTTAAGATCTGTGATGTTGATGGGTTTTCCCACATGAACTTCTAGCTTCAGGTCCTTCCACAACATTTCTGTTAGATTATGTTAAGGGTTGTTGTGCTGCTGAATGATTCACTTTCTCTTAAGATTCAGTTAACAAGCAGATGTCCTGATATTTTCCTTAAGAGTTTGCTGGCATCATTTAGTTCAGACGTCCTGGCTATGATGCAGCAAAACAGGCCAAAACCACGTTGCCACCATCACCATGTTTCAAAGATGGGATAATGCTCCTATGCTAAGATGTCGAGTTTTCCTTTCCCCAAACATAGCTCTTCTAACAGGTCAGTTTTGGTTTCATCTTTCCACAAAACATTCTTCCAGCAGCCTTCTGGCTCGTTCTTGTGATATTTGGCAAAGCGCAGTCGAGCAGTAATGTTCTTTTTGGAGCGCAGTGGCTTTCTTCTTGCAGCCCTGCCATGAGCTCAACTGATGGTAGACTCATGAGCGTCCAATCAAAGACGGTACTTCCCAAATCATGTTTTTAGAAACAGCTGCACGAAAGACGCGTGATCGAATCCAAGGTAGCAGAACGAACTCCACTGATGTTTGATTTGGATTTTGTTTATGAGACTGTGTTTTTGCTGTTTTTTCCACTACTGTCCTGACTATAAATGGGTATTGTCCCCATAAAATCATGATACACATTTATCATTGTTTTGTACTAAAAAGATGCATTTTTCATCTTTCGTGCCATGGAAATTGCGATATTTTGAATTATGTGTCGTATTTCTGTTTTTCTGTGGCCACTCGCTGCTCAAGATGCCTCCTGATTGATGAAATTGTTTACCTGATGGAGGTCTAGGAACAAAATGTAAGAAATAAATGTTTTTGAGAGTGAGACAGTGCGGGGAGTTCTGCTAGCCTGGACTGATGATCATCAACAATAACCAACATGAGAGAGGCCTTTAACTGTTCTCTGGGTTCCTCTTTCGTTGATCTTTGTTGGTTGACCCCACCTGTGGAGGGTAATATTTGTCTTGGTGGATGTAAAATTCTTTAGAGAGCAGCAAAAAGCATCAACAGGTATGTCTGAGGTCCTCAGCAATCTTCTTAGTTTATTGCCACACATGTATATAAAATATTAGATTCAACACGCAAAAATGATCAAATTTACTATTTTAGTTTAATTTATTTATTTGTGTTGACTTTATCTATAAAATTGGACATTTGAAGCAGCATTGTAGCTGCAAATGTAGACATTTTTATGCACTTTCACAGCCTCAATGAGATTACCAGATTCAAATGGATGATCAAATCTAATAAATGTTGTAGGAGATAATGGAGCTTAATAGTGCAACAGCACATCAATCAGCATGTCTACATGCAGTTAAGCTGTTAAAGCTCAACCTGGACATTTAACTGGACCCCAGTCTTTGTTCCAGTGCACATGCACGAGTGGAATCAATGTATTATGTTTGATCCTGCTACACTGTGGACTGAACATTCTGCTGCTTCAGATATTGTGTCACGATCTCAGTCTTTTGGTTCTGTATCTCTTTCTGTTTTCTAACATTGTGGTTCTGTTCATTGGTTAGTTTTTACTTCTGTTTCCTGCCATTATCCCCACATGTCCTCAGTCGCTTTTGCCTTGTTAAGCCACCACCACGTTACCAGCTGTTCCTCGTGATCATTACTCGCCTGCATTCAGTCATTAATCACCCATCCTCTTCCAGCTCTCTGATGTTGTTTCTCTGTGATAGTGGGCTCCTCTGGTGGCTCGCTGGTCTCACAGTTAGTCTTCAGTCTGTTGATCTATCAATCCGTCATTGTTCTGTTACAGTTATTTGTAGTTTGTCATCCCTGCCGCAGCAGTTGTTTCAGTTTAAATAAAACTACCGTTCTTCACCGCCTTCTCCCGTTGTCCAGTGTTTGGGTTCTTTTGCCGATAGCAGCTTTGTTGGGGATTCAGCGGGGTTGATATACTTACATTTAGTATATCAAAGTATATCAAAACGCATGCTAAAGTGCCCCCTAGGGAGACAAAACGCGTGCTAAAGTGCCCCCCGGGGAGACAAAACGCGTGCTAAAGTGCCCCCATGGGAGACAAAATGCGTGCTAAAGTGCCCCCATGGGAGACAAAATGCGTGCTAAAGTGCCCCCCGGGGAGACAAAACGCGTGCTAAAGTGCCCCCATGGGAGACAAAACGCGTGCTAAAGTGCCCCCATGGGAGACAAAATGCGTGCTAAAGTGCCCCCATGGGAGACAAAACGCGTGCTAAAGTGCCCCCCGGGGAGACAAAACGCGTGCTAAAGTGCCCCCATGGGAGACAAAATGCGTGCTAAAGTGCACCCTTGGGAGCCAAAACGCGTGCTAAAGTGCCCCCATGGGAGACAAAATGCGTGCTAAAGTGCACCCTTGGGAGCCAAAACGCGTGCTAAAGTGCCCCCCGGGGAGACAAAACGCGTGCTAAAGTACCCCCTAGGGAGACAAAACACGTGCTAAAGTGCCCCCTCAGGAGACAAAACACGTGCTAAAGTACCCCCTAGGGAGACAAAACACGTGCTAAAGTGCCCCCTTGGGAGACAAAACGCGTGCTAAAGTGCCCCCCGGGGAGACAAAACGCGTGCTAAAGTGCCCCCCGGGGAGACAAAATGCATGCTAAAGTGCCCTCTACAGTGGCGAGGACGCTCTATATGTGCCCTTTTTTTCTTTCCGCCCCTGCCCTTCAAAAAGTTAATAAAACGCCACTGATCAGTTTGGTCCGGTTATGAGTCGAGTTTCATCCATCCATTTTCTATACCCGCTTAATCCGTCGGTCGGGTCAAGGGGGGGCTGCAGCCTATCCCAGCAGTCATTGGACGAGAGGTGGGGTACACCCTGGACAGGTCACGAGTCAAAGGTCAAACCTGGAACACTCTGCTGTGAGGCGACAGCCCGAGTCGAGTTTCAATTTTGTACAATTTCAGTCTGACCTGTAAACATGTTCACAGGCAAAAGTCTAGTTTTGGTTAGACTAACACAAAATGAAATAAAAAAAAAGTCTTAAAACTGCAAATAACCCCTCCCATCGTCCCTTTGAGGGGCCACATCATCTGTTCATAAGGAAATTCTGAAGCTGACATTTATTTACATTTAGTTTTGATGGGTCATTTAAACACTGAAAAGTCATTGAGTTGGAGAAGGTTTAACAGGCTAAACATTTTTAGAAACTATAATTTTTATCTATTCATTTATAGATTTTTTTTTACTCATTTTATATAATTTTATGTAAAGTTTATAAAAACTATTATGAAGCGCTGAAATACTTTAAAACAGTGCAGATACTTACTGATAAAGTGTACTTACAAACACTTATTTACACTAAAAAATGTTTCTCTCTCTTATGTCCATCTTTGGTCAATATTTTCTCAAAAAAAAGGAACAATTCTACTTGATTATTTGCTTTCAACATCTGGAGAAGCCTCTTTTTGGCATTTGATCTTTCCGGTCAGGATAAGCAGACATCAAAGGAAGGGTTTTTCCTGGAAAGCAACGTGTGCATGTACAGGAGGGTTGTGCGAGGAGCGACGCCTGCAACACGGTTGGAGCAACGCCTCCTGGCACAACCGTTTTGTCTCCCGAGAGGGCACTTTAGCCCCCCCCCCGGTGTTGATATAAGTATATATATAAGTATATGAACACCGCTGAATCCCCAACAAAGCTGCTATCGTCACATAGTTTCTTTTGTCAGACGGTTAAACACGTCACTGACAATCATCCCATTAAGACTGTGTCAACTTGCTGCCGCTTAAAGCATTTCTCAGTGAGTAGACGTGGCTTTATGGCTCGTCTCGTCAGAAAGGTGTGGCCCCGGATCTGCAGCGGCGCCCCTGACCACGAGGGACGCCGGTGGCAGCAGCGGCAGTGTGCCCCCTGACTGCCAAACACTAAAAGAGTCTGACCTCAATGGGCTGTGAAGGGGTGAGGTGTAGCTAGAGATTAACAATGTGTGGCAGCTGGAAACAGGTCATGTTTGCACACAGTAAATACTCCTGCACCCCTCCTCGCAGAGCGAGACTCAGACATTATAGGTGTTATTAATAGAACAATTATAGGTGTAGCAAGAATAGCATGTTTATGTCCGAGAGTTGTCACAGCCAGGAGAAACACATTAGAGACGTTTAACACCAGGATACGCCCATTAAAAAGTGAGACCTGTAAAAATGGAGACCAGCAGACTTGTATTTCAACGTGTGACTTCTGTCTGTGCACTTGCTTATATAAACTCAGATTATGTGGTACAAGCATGTGCTGTCCATAACTTACTGTATGTGGACTATAAAGAGCACCACATGGGTTTGGAAAAGGTTCAGTTATTGTGAATAAAAAGTGTTTATGAACATTTATGAGAGCTGGGGCACATTTAGAGAAATACTCCTCTGTCTCTGCACACAAACTTGAAATTGTTTGCAGTTCAGAGCTTAAACCAAAAGGAAAAATGTAAGTGAAACATGGTCTTTTTCGCTCCTCAGGATATGAGACTTCGATCCAGCAGAGTTAACAGTTGTTTACTTGCTTGTCCTCTGTGTGTACTGCTGTTTGGGTTCATCAGATTGATTACTATGGGACTTTATTTTTACTCTTGGGGTAAAGAGGCAAACTGCTCAGTCGCATGCTAATGCAAAACAGAGCGAGATGATTCAGTTTTCACTCTGACACTGTTTGGATCAGTATGTAAATGTTTAACAGCGCCGTGAGTAAACACACACAAGTGTTAGGTGTCGAGGTTTTAAGACAGCCTTGTTTGGCGGCAGATGATCTTAACTGTTGAAACCCACGCCGAACGCTTCGAGCAACTTCACAACACGGAGCTGTAGGTAAACACAAGGCTGTTCTTGCCTTGAAGAAACACTGGCAACACATGAAGAGGAATTGTCCTTGTTTGAATTCCACACGCACATTTTAGCTTGAAATAAATCGAACCAAGGATATATTTCCAGTGTTATATAGATGCTTGGTGAGATTTAATCTTTCAAATCCCTCCTGGTACCCCTCCGTATCAGAATGTGCACAAAACTCGAGGAAGCTCAGAAAAGAGCAACTAAATGAATTCCGCATGTGGAGAGATTCAGTGTGATGAAAGGTTAAGATAATTACAATTACCAGCTTGAGTATTCAGGATACACAAAGAAGACGTGATTGCTCACAGAACATATACTTTCACAGCTGACGCTTTCTTCCACTTTTATGATAATAGATGTAATTTAACTCCTTAAAATCACTCCCACTGAAGTGTGGGACAAGTAATCTCCTTCAGCTAGGATAAGGATGACATACAAAATGTTCATCAAAGAAATGAAATCATTTGGAAGTAATCAAAAATATGTTTGTAACTAAAATATTGTCAAACTGAATGCTCACTTTGATTTGGATGTAACCACCACATTTAAAAAGTTAAGATAAGGCAGCAAAGGTCTGGAAACCGTGCAGCAGTAACACCTGGTGCCACTAATTAGATTGATTATCAACAGCTCTGCTGCACAATTAGGCATGAAATGAGCATCCCACAGCAACCCAAATTTAAATGATCATATAGTTTGCTTGTTCATGCTTTGCCAGCGCAGCAGGCAGCAGAAGGGAAGCACAACTCCTGTTTCCACATCACAGCAGACAAGAGGCCACAAAATCTGCATAAAGTGTTGGACGAGTGGTTGGATGGAGACGTAACGTGCAGCAATTTTAACCATTCACGCATGCAAAATGTCCGTTCAAGACCATCACATGACAAATACATCCTTCATTTACACTTAGACAACACTTGAGTAAAACGCTGATCACTTTCTGGTTCGGTTTAGGCAACGCCATCACTTGGTTAGGTTGATGCTAAAATGCATTGTTTTTACAATGTGACCATCATCATTAAACAGGTTGCCATAGCAACATTTGAACAATGTTATGTCCAAATCGTGTCACTTCCCTGTTGGAGAAAAAATATATATAATTTCTATGAGGTAAGTTTAGGGTTAACATCATGATTACTTTTTATAATACAGTTGCACATACAGTTACCTCTTCTTTATACGTATTTTGGAGGAGGAGTCTTTATAAGACTGCACAAACTCAAAAGTATTTAAGAATAAGGTTTTAAATTGTAATATCACCAAGAGTTTGTCATTCTTGGTACAAAATAATCAAATGGCCCATGCAATGAACCATGCATGTTTGGAGAGAGTTCTGTAGATTCCCAGAAAGGTTTTTAATGATGCTGAACTATAAATGACAAATTCCATGAATTCTTAGAAATATTCTGGTGAGAAACCTTGTTCTTTAAATTTTTTACTGTTTTTAACTCTTAAAAAAAACAAGTGAGCACCTCATCTTTTCCCCTAAATATGTCCCTAATGGGCATTTTTAAAAGATGGATTAGGGCTGACTTGGTAAACAAATCAAAATTTGAAACTATTTTTGAGGATACTGACACTGTTTCCTCCAGGCTAAAGAGAAGAAGATGCAGGCCGACCTACATAGCAACACATGCTGTCATCATGCCATATGCTCAATTCAGTAATTCAACACCAAATAACTTTCTATACCTGTTACAACAGGTGCTAAATTGGCCTACTTGCTGTCCAGATCTGTTAATAATCAAATATAAGAAATGAGGACCCAATCGGCGAAGACTAATTGGCACAATTCTCTTAACCAGCTCTGTGTCTGGGTTCCCTGTCGAGGTAAAAAGTGTTTGACACCTGTTATGGATGTCCTGACCTACTCATTGCTCTTCAAAGCCTTCATTTGTCTGGAGTCAGCAGGCTCTCATGACTGATGTTAACTCCGTCTGAGGGGGTGTTGTGTTTTCCACTGTGAGCTTTCCTTCTTCAGTTCAGTCTTCATTTCTTCAAGGGCCGTTTTTGGTCTGGGTTTTTGGTCAAGTTTCGTGTAAAAGTTGTGGTTTAGCACACAGAGGTGGAAGGAAACTGGTTTGACATCTGTGAAGAAATGCAAACGTGTGTATTTGTGTCCTTTTGCCTGACAGAGACGAGATATTGACCCCCCATTGACCCCTGGATGGCATGTGGTGGCAGCTTATTTTACAGCCTGAGGGGTCACTGAGGGGTTACTCAGTGTGTGTGTGTGTGTGTGTGTGTGGCGGCAGGGATGAGCCCCAGACGGCTGCTGGAGTCGCCCGGACCATCGAGCATACAGGTGAAGCAAAGCGATGAGGTCGTTCCAGCATCTGCTGGCTGGGGGGAACAGCCTTTCTTTTCTGTTGAATGAAGACTAAAATCGACGGTCTGGAAGACAGATGTGTTTTCATGATGTGAAATATTCTTTCCACTCTGTTAAGTGTTTATGCTGGCAGGCCATTTTGACTGACATTAAGGTGGACGTTTCTCTATTATTACATAGTCAATATTGCCAGTGTTCAGGCTAAATTTCGATACACTGTAAGAGAGATTTCCAGGATGACCTGATGGATAGAGGTGAAAGCCATAATTTGGTTTTTGCTATTAAATGGGCTTTTTGAGATCTCATTCGTGAACTGATGATGTAGACGGAATTTTTCTTTGAGCAATCATATATTATGGGAACAGGAGTAAAAGTCCAGCTGAGGATGAACCGATTCTCCATTCAGGTATTTCAGTTTCATACATTCATACATTTCATACATTCAGCGTTCGATGGGACAAATCTAGAAAACTGTGCTCCACATTTTTGTAAATACTCATTTGAACTTGAATTAGATCGCCCGCTGATTGCATCCAGTTGTAAAAATATCAAACTACTTGCACTTCTGAAGCTTTAAGTTATATCTCTAACACAAAAGAGTCAAGACTGGCAGAATGAGGGTCAAGGGCCACTGCACCCCAACTTTGACTGTCAAAGTAAAGCAGGTAAACCTTATGGTTGGATCATTTACCAGCAACAAAGGACCAGTGTTAACACTGTAATCCCTCCTTTACCCTCACCTCTCTGTCTACCAGTACGGTATTCTAGTTTGGGTTTTGGTTGAATGTTGAAGTTGTGGTTCAGCACACAGAGGTCAGTTTTGTTCCTGCGCTGCTTCCTGAGTTTCTTCAATTCAACTGGATTTGAGATCTAATTCCAGGCATTACGTGGACTTTTGGAAAGCTCAGTTAACTGCACCCACATGTAAAAGTGTAAAAAGTGTCACAATTACCAGCTAAAACTCCAAACTCTCCAGAAAGAAGAGGCCAACAAAAGTATTGTTATTTTTCACTTGAAGTCTCATGTATTTGATTCATAAACTGAATATTTAGTGTTTCTCAACAGTTTTGTTATGGACTGACGATGGGTTCAATTTAGCCACACATGCTGCATTTTTAAGGACTGATTTTAAGGACTGATTTTAGCGTGTTTTTTGATAGCAGATGCAAAGTTCTCTGTGATTCAACAATGTTAAATGAGGGAAGAAACTTAAAAAGAGCTCTCAAGAATAATGAGTGTGATCTGTTTGTGTGTGCTGAATCTGATCTTGTTATCATATAGCTACCATTAATGTATCAAAGTGGGGTACTTTGCTGAACTTGGTGAACGTGTTGGTTGCAGAAAGTCGAGTATTGATGTATGTGAATTTATCTAGCTAATCAAATAATGTGGCTGATTGTCGCTACATTTCTAGAGGAATACCCATCGCCAAGCATTGTAAGCACTGTAAGATATACAGTGCTGCCACACAGCTTTTCCCCAGTTGTTGCTGGTAAAATTGTTTCTGTGTGCTGAAAGACAGCTAAAACAGCTAAAAAACCCTATCATTGTTGGGAGAGAGACATACCAAAATTTAGTCAGCCAACAATCTAAAGATACTTACTGATGACATGAACTACATTAGTTTAATTAGATTAAATCAATGTTTCTTTAAAACTAAAGTTGTGGACAATGAATTTTAATGTTAGACTTCTGCAGCTGCATCTTGTTTGTCTTGCACATGAAGTTCATGTGAAACATATCACTCAAATTGTATTTAATTTTCCTGCACTTTGCTAGTAGGAATAACAAGATTTGAAGAATTGATTCAACCCTGTGTTTCCAGCCAATTCACCATCAACAACATTAGACTGGTGTTCACTTTCTCAGATAACTCTCATGTAACTCATGAGCATATTCCTGAAGTTCAGATGATTCCTTTAAGTGAGGCAGAGCTTGATTTAGACTCTCGGCACTCTTTTAATTTGCTAGCTATCGTCACATTTGAGCTGTTTGAATCGATTTTCGTTCTGGATGTAAAACCAGCAAGATTTCAGGTCCTGCTTCTGGCAGTGATTTGATATACAAGGTGCACCAGGTTGTAAACATTTCCTCTTCGGGTTCTGGCAGCAGCAGCTGCAATCTATTTTCCCTCAGACCTGAAATGCCTTTTGTGTGCCAGGGCAGGATTGTTTTGGAGCATTTTCTTCCCTTACTCCATCTATTTTTCTTCTCTTGTTTCATATTTTCTCAACTTCCTCTTTGTCAGACTTTAATTTGGCATTTTAAAAGACAAGAGGCCACAGAGGATTCCAGGAAGAATCTCTGAGGTTTTTTTCAGACATCATTAGTTGTGGTCTGGAGGGATGTCTTTCTTTCCTTCTTCTCAGTTTGGTCATTAAAGCAACAGCTGAGCTGCTGCTCCCTGATCCCTGCTGGGTTTGTATCATGTGTGAGGACAAATGTTTGTCAGGACTCTGAATCTGGCATTCTTCCTCACTATGTGAACCACAAGGAAAGCTGTTGTAATGCCACACATTAAAAACCGCTCAGTGAGATTAAAAATTTAAACCTGACATGAATCAGAAGAGAAACATTTGTGCTGGACCAAACTCATCAACAGACAGCAGATTTAGTTGCCCTTTTGATGGCCTCTTTGGGTGCTTCTTTACTTTCTACAAGACAAAAATTGCCTGTATTACCTTAAGATATGAAGATGTAGCTTGAGAAATTACCAAACTTATTCTTAACTGAGCTTTACAAAAAAAAATGCCTGAATAAATGTGAAATGCCTTACTTTTACTTATTTTTGTAAAAAAACAAGTGACTTTATCCATCTGAATATACTCTAATTTACAAATTTAAGAAACAGCCAACACAACTGATGCTGGTAAATGTCTGAATCTGATTTGTAGTGAACTGCACTCAGTCAAAAGTGTTCATTTCATGTCACGGCAGCAGTGTTTTTCTTGGTAAGTGCACCGGCCACTGGAGGTCCCTCTTGCTCCAGGATTGCAGGCTCTGTAAAAACCTATTTGGCACGCAGTGATACATCTTTCCAATGTGTCTTCAATTAGTGGGCTGCAGTCAACACCATCCTCTGAGCTGGAATGTCAGCTGAATTGAAGATAACCTCCTTGGTTTTCTTTTATCTCACCAAAAAAATCCCAGTGAGGGACAGCGGGGTTATGGATGTCCTGCCCACATTTGCAAAGCAGATTTAGAGTCAGCGATAACAAAAAAAGCCACTTCTGAGAGAGGCTTTTCAGTTTTCACTTCAGTTTTGATGTGACTCACTGTGGTATGAGTGAGCAGTATTGCTTTTCAGTGCTCAAAACTCATAACAAAGCAGCCTGACAACCCTGTGCGGGGTAGGTGAAGTAAGATGTAGATGCACAGGTGAAGAAGCAGTAGGGTGTGTGGGTAAAACACATTCATGTGTCATAATCTGTCCAACGGTGGCTTTGAAAAGTGTTGCAGATATAAAGTCATGATGCTCAAGATCAAATTTACAAGAATTTAAAGCTTTCTTTGGAAAAGAAGTGTGGAGAACCAGCTTTAACACAAATGCGGAAAACAATAAAAGTTCAACACTAACTCTATTTTAGGATTCAACACCTTTTTGACGAACTATAATATTGATTTATTCGTAAAAAGCTTATTACATAAACTGTTAGGTTAAACTGCCATTATTCCAATGATTATACGGAAACATGAGAAATGCACTGATCAGATTATCAGCAGACATATTTGTATAAAGAGGCTCAATAAATGGTACTGAAATTCCTATAGCCAGTACAGTATGCTTTTCTCTTTGCCCTAAATGTGCTGGATGCTTCAAATGCTTAAAGAGAGCAGATCAAACTGAGCAGATCAAACTAATACATGTAATAGTTACAAAGTAGAAGTTAAGAAGTACAGTTTTTTTTAATTAAGCTCGACAGTAATGAGCTATTTTTGTAAATAATACCAGTGATTTGTATCAAAACATCAGAAATACCAGTTGAAACTAAATTATTGTTCATTTTTGGCAAACATATCTTGCTGAATTTAGCATTAATATCGTTTTCTATTCATTCATGAATCATGTTCATAAACACAGCTCACAGGGTCGTTTGAATACCACACGACTGATGAAGGTATAGCGTTAGCATTAGCGTTAGCATTAGCATAATTTTTTTTTTTTATTATTGACTTTTGGCATTTTTAGACAAAATGGCTATATAAAATACATATCATTGTATCTTCAAATAATCATTAACTATTGTGATACTGATTATAATATTGACATTTAGCTTTTTCTTAGCCAGCGTTGACCATTGGTATCTGTGCCTTTTCCCAGTTCTGCTGTCTTTGAACTCATCTTTATAACCCGCTGTCATTGATAAAGTGTGGTGTCATCTGACAAATCTGTCATCTGACAAAATTACAGTAGGTTAATTTTGAATTTACATGTGAAATGATAATTCAGAAAATTATACATAAGCAACTCATTGCATTGTGGTTGGGTGAATGAGCTGTTGCTATTCAGTGTGTTTATATGCTCTATAACGTCAAGCTGTGCTCATTCACCCATTTAATTGGACTACCGTTGTTTCCGTGTACAAGCACAGGAAGGGCATCGATTTATTGACTGAAGTAGGTACAACTCAGCTTTGGTAGGTGGTGATATGACCCCTCTCAACTTATCAGGCTTCATCTAATCAAACTGCTACGTCACAGACCAAAACAACTGGCAAACTGGTACCATGTGAAGCACTGAATTTGGTGTCTTTACAACTCATTTTACATTTGCAGTGTGCTTTACTTTTTTCTTTCTTTTACAAGCCAAATGCAAGCCATTGTGGTTATCTGCTACTGATATTGGCTTCTTCTCTTTCTTTGTACTTACTTCTTCTGCCCACCATGGGACCAGCACCAAGCATCTAGGCCAGTTTGAGTCCACCTGAAGGTATACATGCAGCAATTCAACTTCCAGGATTATCCAGGTGTTTTGGTACCACTCTGAGAATGTCAGTTTAATGCAGCTGGACTATCATAACAACGTTGTGTTAATGTACCGACTGAGCATTACAGCCAGAGGCGTCGAATGATAAGCATGTTGTTACACTGTTCCGGTGACCCTGATGTTCTGATGTTGGTCCTGAGGCCAACACCATCAGTCATGTCGGGCAGATCCAAAAATTACATTGATACCAAATCAATATTTATGCAACATTACAGTTTCTTGAAATATGATGAACTGACAGTCTACACTCACATTAATGGTGTAACAACATACCATAATACTTAAATTACAGTTTGGCTATCTGATAAGAACTGATTTATGGATACCTGTAAACAGTTTAAACACTGATACATGCACATACAGGCTGCATGCACTCATTCCATCTCACACACCCATTCCCTGAACTCCAGTGTAATGTTATTGTAAGGTTTCCCACCTGTCTGCGGCTGTCAGCAGGGTGTTCTTGCTATGGATACCTCCCACCCACAGTGTGTCCTCTGTTAACACACACTCATGCACACACAGAAACAGTAGTCTCCTGCCCAGCTGGAGCGGGGCCCTTGATGAGCACGGTGACCGAATCGTGCACCACAGGAATGCAGTTGGTTTTCTGCCAAAATTAGATATGACAATAAACCTAAAAACTTTCAGCAAACAATTATTTGAAGCCGAGCCACCATGGAATTGTAATCCAGGTCAGTTGTGAAAACAAAATTAAAAGAAAGAAGCTTAACTCTGAGCTTTTTTCTTGCTCACATGGAGCCGCATCAACTCCAAAATAATGGAATAAAAAGGAAGTGTGGAGCATGACACAGTCATTGTTGTAATAAGAAAGGATGATTATAGTTTAAAGGGTGCAATGCACAAAAAAGTTGATAGAAATGAAAATGGATGTAACTTTAAAAATATATATTATCAAGTCATTTGACTTGTAATAACTATTTAGATATGTTTGTGGTATAATGAAATCAGAGTAATATTTGATCATTTTTCCAGTCGGACAGTCATCATTTACACCTAAAGACACTGTGCTTCATCATCTTCATTCATCACCTAATGAGGAAGAGCATGATCCCTTGTGTGTAAACAGTGTGTTGAATGGTGCGAAAGTGGCTGATTTCTTTAATCAACAGGAAACTGATTAACAATATTTTTGAGAGTCGATACAGTCAAGAAAAAACATGCCAAAGCATTAATCTATGAATGAAAATGTTCTTTTTCTTAGATATATATACAGTATGTGTACAGAATAGTATAAAAATCCAACAATAAACTTTCCTGACTTTTCATCACCAATCAATATCCAAGTTATGTTCGTAATAAAAATGAATAATAGTCAGAACCTTAATGTGTTACAGTGGTGTTGACTGTGGACCTTTTGGATATGAGATGTAATCTCTTGAATTTGTTATAGTAACTGAGCTTTGTGTGAAATTATGTCAAAATGAATGTATGTATTCTTGTGCGGTCTCAGTGATCCTTACTTTGACCATTAAATTCTACTTAGTTCATCCTCGAGTCCAAATAAGCGTCTGAACTTTCAAACAAGCAAACTATTTACAGTAAATCATTCAAATTTATGCGAACTTTTTTCAGTGAGCCTGAAATCTCAGCAGAGTAGGAAGTATACACTATTTCCATGATGAGTATTTTGCATAGAAATACACAAAAACGTGCTAGCGCAGAAATGGAAAAATAAACTCTCTGATGAATCAATTTTTCACTTTTTAATTGTCGTGGCTTTCAGCTGAGGGTTTTTGTGATTTATTATCATCTAAAAGCTGCTTGTGTGGCTTTTTCACCTCAACCAGAATAGATCTGCTTGTGTAAACACTCGTGCTCACTCTGCAAATGTTTGTGCCCATGTTTGTTTATGATATTCTGCAACATCCCTTGAAATATGTTGGTAAAAATGTCTCTGTCTCCTAAAATTAAGCTTGTTCTCCTGATATACTCAGATTAAATGTCTCTGGACAAGAATGTCAATTGAAAGCCTCCAACTTACAGTAAATGGAAAAAATGTGGGTTAAAGCTCTCCACACATGCACGCACTGGGTCCTGTTTGTCAGTGCATCTGAATGTGCATGTATACACAATATATGTTCAGTGTGTGCAAGTAAATCCTTCTCCACTTGCTCGCTGACATCTCTGCCAAGCAGACAGGGTGACATGAGAATCGAACCATCTGCTTCTCCTCCCGTTGGCCCGATCACCAAGCAGCCAGTAACTCGCTCCAGCTGTCTGGGAATGGAAAAGACAATCCCGAGGCGTTCCAAACGAATGGCAACCGCAATACAAAAGAATGAAGGATGGAGAAAAAAGACAAGAGCAACATGAGATGAGGCAGATGTAAGATGGTACTTTCTATATGCTGCCCATTTTTACTCTCTTTCAGTGTGTCGCCACAAAAGACTGGCAGGAGCTGACCAAAGAAAACCTCGCTCCACAGAGCTGAGACAAGACAGAATGTCAGGTTTAACCTGTGTTCTCCATGTCAGGACTGACAGAAACACAGCAGGCTCATAGTAGCTGGGGATCATGGGAGTGAGATGAGCTAACGGCCATAAAATTGAAAGTACACATGTCACTGTCACAGCAGCAGAGCTTTGCTGCTCTGAGCTGGACAACAAGGATTTAGAAAATTAAAACCAGTCCTTCTCCCTGCAGCTGAGTGCAGTAACACTTAATCATACGCACAGACACTTAACTTTACAACAAACCATTGATTCGTCTGTGATTTAGACAAGAACGCATTTTTGTTTTTATTCCTTGAATGTTTCCAAGCTTCTACTTATTTATATAGGTTGATTGGAAACAAATTCCAGATACATTTTCATCCCTAAAGCTTCACTGGGACATGCTCTCCCTCCATCCTGCTCATCAATTCTTTCACTTGTGGTAACTCTGTGCAACGAATACTTAAAAAACATGTTTTTTGTGCAAAAAGACGACAATCCCTTGAAATAAAACAAGAGTAGTTTCCTGAACGGGTTGGAGTCGTGAGAAAATGGAAAAGAAGAGCAGGATGGTTGAAAAGTTTAGCTCAGCTGAGTTTCTGTCAAAACAGTTGATGCAACACTGTCAAAACAAGCAGCTGTGAGTAAACCCTTGATTACAGAGGGAAAGGAGGAAATTTGCGTTATTTTTATGGAAACAAAGACTAGCATGCTGCTGGATGGTTTCTTTTACAGACTGTCATGTCTTTACCCTTCTGGACATGTTTTAAGGATGCTTTCTGGGCATGAGCTTAGCAGATCTGATGAAGCATCACAACTATGGGGGGGTAGTCACGCTGACCGTGTTGCAAAAATATATAAAGTTCAAGTTTGTATTGTGTTCATCAATATTCTGAGATGAAGTGGTTTGCGTGGGGATCAGAACGAGCGATGAGCGTGCGTTCTGCTGTCTTGTTCATGACATTCTCCGTGTGAGTCATAACTTTGTTTTGAGTTTGTTAATTTAATCCATAAGATGAATCTTCAGTGTGGTAATACACAAGACTACATTTTAGGCAGGAAAGAAGAACAACATTTTCTGCATCAGGCATCAAACTGAGCCACAGGGTTATAAATCAGCCCAAATGTTTCCTGGCTACATATTCCTTAGCGATTGCAAAGGCAAGTGCTTGGACGGCGTTCCTCATCGGCGTGGCCAAAAAGGTCACTGCAGCAGGCAAAATGCCGCTGATGCACTACGTGTGATTGCCTGAGCCATGAATTTTTCTTCTTTTTTTCAATAAAAACATAAGGAATATATTTTAATGCTATTTTCTGCACAGAATGGCTGTAGTACATCCATTAAATTGCCTCTGAGCTGAGGTCCAAAGCACTTCAGGACCACAGGCTCCCCAAAGAAAAACAACGCATTCAAGAGGAGAAAGAATACCTATTCATCTACAAGCCAATGTATTTTCTTTGCGGCGTGCTCGTGGCTTTTCTTTTTTAATAATCCTATATGGCCGGGTTTAAATCTTGACCTTAAAAAGCAGCTATTTTCCCCTTAAGGTATTTTCATTCTCAATTAACCCGTATGGATTGGTGTCAAGGGGGTGGCAGTTGACTCCTGCATCCCAGACAGGTTGGAGAATGTCTGGCTGTAAAAGCGAGGTGCAGGCGTCTGCGTGTGGAGCTGGCAGTTGTGGGTTTTTGAGTCTGAGGGTGTACCATCCATAAAGATGGTTTTCACAGCATCTGCAAAGATTTTCAGAGGAGTTTGCTTTTATGTGTATGGTTTTAGAGGCATGAGAAAAACAAAAGGCCAAGCAAACTTTTAATTAGGCAAATAGAAAAAGAGAAGTTCTAGGTACAACGACTGGCTCCTCTTTGATGCTTTTCAGTCATCTTGAGCTGCTGTGAGAACTGTACACAATCACTAATACTGTTAATATTCTTCTTTCAGCAATGAACTCTAATTGTACTGCACTTGGACTCTTTCCAAAACTCTTCAATGATGTGTTTTATGTTGAGAAAACACACAAAACAGAACCAAAATCAGATTACAAAGTAATTTTAACAATCTCTTCTACCATCTGTAATCTACTGTTGTTCATCTATCTGGGAGTTATGTGTTGTTTGTCTTAGCGCACCATACATGGTTTACATGGTTACCAAAGAAACAAGTGTTTTCAAACAACAGACCATCCCCACTGAGCCTGGGAGGTAATTAGTGGGGGTTTGAATAAAGGCCAGCGTACACTGCAGCATATTGTACACTGGTGAGGGGTAGAGGACGCTGCTTTGATGTAACATGGATTGGAGGGGATAGAAGGTCGGCTGCCTTCCCAAAATACGATGTGACCTCTGTGAAGAACCCATCCAGAACCTGTCTATAATCTGCTCTGCACCATGCTGATTATGGCAACAGAAACCAAAAAAGACAATCTTAGATCTCTGTTTCTCACAGGTTTTTCTCAGAGCTGGAGTGCCCAGAAAAGCTGGTAAGGCTTCCAGGCCTAACCTCACCATGCTTCACTTGAGAGTGAAGCTAATGTAAATACGAAGGTTGGAGAGGTGGCTCAGAGGTCACAGTTTCATATCTACAGGCCAGCTGGAGAAATTCATTATATTCATGCCCCGAGCTGGACAAAAAACTTCCAATAGTGCAACTTATTGACTACAGTCTGGAAGATCATTTACAAAAGAAACTCCCTTCTGCTTCTCTTGGTGCCTGGTGGAATTGTATTTTCTGCTTTGGAAGCTTCCTAACTGAGTGAAATGACCCTGAAGCCTAAATAGCGGCCATGACAAGTGTTGGTCAAATTCTCTAAATGCTAAGTAAAGGAGCTCTAATGCTTACTTTGTCTCCTTTATCATCGGAAACACTGGACCATATTTCATGAAGGGAGATAATTGCATTCCACACTTACAGTCATACTAAAGTAAAAATATTCAAGTCAATAAATATGAGGACCAGCTTCAGACAAAAATGATTATTTCTAACATAATAAATATGCAACGACTTGTAACGTCAGGTCTGATGACAAATTCTCCTTTTGTTTAAATGACAACATGAGACGCCAGAAGGATTTAGATGATGCTAACCTTGTCAAAAGCACATAAATGTGGAGTTACTCTTCGACTAGTTAAGGGACAGAGATGTCTGAAGGTGTCGGCGTTCACTGCTGCATATCACAGAAACAGCTGCTAATGCAAAGGGCTCAATTATTCCTCCTGCTGGTGGAACAACTGAGAATAAAGTGGTTGCATTGAGTTGATTTGTCGGTAGATTAAAACAAAGACGCTACGATGAGATCAGAAAAGTTGCACACAGAACTATTATGTTGGTTAAGGGAGATAATGTATAACGGCGAATGCCTTTGGATAGACATTATTCATGATAATAATTAGATTCAATGAACTGTTTGGGCAATTATAAAGCCAGTGTCACCACTGTGTATACTTAGCTTCGCTGTCACTGGGGAACTTGTGGTGTTCTGGTTGTGTTTGGCACTTCGGTTGGGACAGGGAATGGTTCTACTTTCTGTTCAGGAAGGAAGGGAGGAGGAGAAATGCATTATTTAACAATACTGCTGCTCGTGTACATTTAGCCCAAAACAATTCAAAGCTTGACTTCTTCTTGACAGAAGAGCAATCACATTGCAACACGTTTCACTGTTTGCTGTATTGTTGAGAAAATGTATTGAAAAAGCAAGTAACTGATGCAACAGGATAGTATTCGCTCAAATTAAATCTCTTCTGTTTGGCTCACCATCAGAAATATTTCCAGATTCACTAAACTGAGAGCACATTGACTGCTATACATACATATATACATGTTTGTCCGTGGTTCCAGCTCTGTGAGTATAATGAACAGTGATACAGTGATATATAAGATCATCATATCTAATTTAATGGATGTGCAATAGCTGACTCCCTATACATGACATAGACGCCAAAAAGTACAAGATCAATGTTATTTTCTTATCCCAAAGCGTCCGCTTTGCTTGTGCCAAATCAAAAACATGCAAGGCGATAATGGAATATAAACATGAACACAAAATGATATATTGCACCGCATAAATCTGGGAGGCACTTTTTTCCAAAGCAATGATCTATTGACTGTATTGTTCCAAAAAGGTTCAGTAACACACTGCATGACCAGAACTAACAAACAAAAAATGACCTTTCTGATTTTAGCAGATGGGTCATTTTTGCAGAGAAGAATTACAGTATAAACTCTCAGAGACAGAGATTGTGTGTGCTTGTGTACGGGAATATAGGCAACACCAGATCAGGTTTCAGGAAGAAAAAGTGAATGGCTGCAGCTGAATGCTATATAATATGACATTTTCAAATAAACAGGTCTGCATTTTGCTACTCTCTATCACTGATTACTATAACACTGATTCAAAATACAATGAGTGCATTGAAGGTTATATGCAGTTGCTGTTCCAAATATACACTGTTTGACTGGTCTCTCTCAGGAAAAATGTACTGGCTGACAGACAGTGGTGTGATTTACTTTTCCAGTCCATTTGCACTGAACAAAAAAGCGAGCTGGGATAGTATTCTAACAAAGACTGAGCTGAGAAACAAAAGTGCACCATGCACAGCAATTCTTCATCAACTGAAGGCTTCGTGAGGATCATTTATCAAGTTTGCAGAAACATCCGTGATTTGGTAACTTTGGTCTGCAGCTTACATGCAGCAAGATGGCATTATGGAAGTAAAATGAAAGCTGCAACATAACGTTAACAAGACAAGCTTTTTACTTATCAGGCAAAGGAGAAAAGTTCTGAGTCTTTTACTGCTTAATATGGAAGAAAACAAAATTATTATTCACTTCATATCTTTGCTGCTGAATGAAATTTCCTAAGAACAGGTTTGTTTGCCAGGAGCTTCAAACTGTGCCAGTGCCGGCTACTGCTTCTTTCTTCTTTTTCTGTTGGCTCCAGTTACTTATGTCCCATCTAATGGCACAAAGTGGTATTACAGGAAAATCTGCCCCTTAAGTTTCACAGTTGCATATGTCAACCGCAGGGCTGCCCGGTGGTGTGGTGCTTAGCAATGTCGCCTCATAGCAAGAGGTTCGAATCCCGTCTGGGGCCTTTCTGTGTGGCCCTGTGATGGACTGGCGACCTGTTTTCTCGCCTATTGACAGCTGGGATAGGCTTTAGCATCATTCCTTTGGTGACAACCCTGACATGAGATGAAGACTGGAACATAAATGGACTGATAGACATTGCAGACATTGTCCCAATTCACCTGTCAATCTCCGGCTTCATTCTACCCCGACCACATGATCAGTAAACTCTGGAGTGGACAATCCACCCTTTTTCCTACTGATGACATGGCTTCTTACTGGGGGATGCTAATGTTCACAACAGCTGCTTGACATTCAGCTGCAAGCTGCCCAAGAGTGCACTTTAGGTCTCATCTTGATGAAGCCAAAACTACTACATAATCTTCGAAAAGCAAAGTTGTAATCCTGAGCTGACTGAACTGGAAACTCTCCACCCCTTGGCTTGAAATTCTTTAAATAAAGATTATGAACAGAATCCAACACACCCCGTAATTGAATTGGACTTAGTGTTTGCAGACAAACCAAGTCCGTATTCTGGTTTTTCCGTGGACAATATAGCTCATACTCCGAAAACACCTCCCACAGAACGGCAAGAGGAACACATTCAAAGTCCGCAAAACACATGGATACTGGTATGCAAATTCCCCTTAGGAGGGTAAAACGTCTTCAAATTTAATTTCAATACTCACTCTAAGCTCTGATTTCCTTTTAAAGGCGGTAAGATTTTCCAACTTGGCAAGCCGAGATGTGAGGGTAGTGAAGCAGGAACAGCTATGACCAGTGATTTTTCTTTCTTTTTTTATGTTGCCTTGAGAAACTGTTGACAGTCTTTTACTCTATTTTTAGTACCTGCAGAATAGGTGCTTTTGAGATCCAAACTGCCTCAAGATATTCAGACTGCATGGGGTAAAACCTGAATGTTCAGTCAGACATTACTGTGTTGTTCTGTCAAGGCAAAATTTGATTTGTGGTCATATGGAGACTCAAATGAAACTGGCAACATTACCAAATGGACAGATAAAAGTAAATCTAGCTTGATTTATTCTGTATTCATGTTAGAGTGTCTCTAAAATGGGAAGGAAAGTTGGAAGAAAATGGGAAAAAACTTTGGAAAAAGTTTCAAACCTTGCCATGTACATGTCATCGGACAAGTTGAAATGGCAGGTTTCCCCTATTTTTCCCACCATTTCTTTTCACAAATGATTTGGAAGTTGCCGTAACAAACACAAACTGAAAGGAAAACACACATTTTAACCAAGTAACAGTGCTATCAGGGGGACTATCCCACTATAAAAGTGTATTCTTTAAACGTTAAAGCCTGAAGACTTGGACATGCCATGCTGCCGGACGATGATCTGAGAAGCTTATATTTAATTCCTTTTTAAATAGACATTTTAAGACAAACAATCATTTACATGTTTTTGACAAACCCAGTAATACTTGAAAGTTTGATGTTGATATGAACATTAAATAACTGCCCATTAAGCACATCAGGAGAGACGTTTTGTCCCTTACAACAAAGATTTTTAAAGATTGCAAATGCAAAATTCTCTTTTACTGCGTATCTTATGGTGAATTTGCCTCTGACAAACTATTTTCATCTGTCATGTGCACCGAAGTAATCGGTTAAAGTGATGCTAAAAGCTTTCTAATTTAGGTTGTGATTATGAGCGAACCCAAGGGTTATAATTATCTGATAGCACCCATCATAAGAATACTGATCTTGTTTAAATAAGGTTTAAATAATGTTGAATGTATTTAAAACATGTTACTCTTTGGGTTGGAGAAATACTGGAGAAGAAGTAATACTGAGTCAAGAAGGGAACTCTCGAAGAGGACTCAGACACAGAGTAGAGGTTCAGCTGACAAAATGTATTCAACAAAAAACCTGGGGAACTCCCAGGGAACAAAAAATACCTCAAAAGAGGGATGATTGGGAAAGGCTTTAACTATACCATAGGAGCTAGGGAAAAGAAAAAAACGACAAAAGGAAAAATAAAAAAAATCTCTCTTAACGAGGAATCAGAAAATAACAAAACTAGAAAAGTTCTGACTTAACTCAAGAACTGTAGAATATGAAACAACAAAAGGCCAACCAAAAATCACTCTTTCGAGGTACTAGACAGACTTGCCTATGACAATATTCTTGACTACACAATGGCTTGTGTGCAGGACAATCAGACATGACACACTGGCACGGGACAAAGGGAGACGCAGAAGTATACATGAGGGAAATGTGGAACAGGTGGGCACAATCAGGGAAGACAATCAGACTGATAACACATGAATGAAGGAATCTGAAACGAGAGGAGAGTTAATTTCCAAAATAAAACAGGAAGTCACAAAACAAATGTGGAGACAGGATAAAAGCTCAACTTGACATACCGGTGTGACATAAAACAGGTGTCAGAAAACCAATATTACAATTTTCCCACTTAGATTTTAGTAATGTAGTCTGCTGGCTAGCATTACTGGATTATTGGCTTGCTTACATTTGTAAGCTAGTTACAAGGTAGCAAAAAAACAAGCAAACTACCATTGAATTCCTCCATGTTAGCAACTATTTAAGCTATTTGTCTTAATAATAATATAAGATTGCTCCACATGTTAGCTGCTGTAAAACTAACTGGCACGCACATCCTCTTATTAACCTGCCCCTGCTAACATAACTATAAAATTGATTCTAACTTGCATAAAAAAACATTAATTGAGACATTTTGTTGCCAGGATTTCAGTGTGATCATATCCTCACAACTTCTATCGGAAGGTAGCTTCTGAATGATTTTCTACTGCTGTAGGGAAACAACTATTCCTAATGTCTAACAATGTTTCCACAAAATCACAAGCACATTTCCTATCTGAAAAAGACCACGATTAGAAAATAAAATGGGTTGATGGAATTGCAAAACCAGTTACATAGAAGGCTCCCTGGACAAAAGGCAGGAGTCTGAAAACAATGAAATGAACAGAGTCAGCAGGCTTGATGAGAAAAACAGGGCTATACCTATTCCAAAGACCACTTTGGCTTTGTTGTAAACCTGCAGGTGAGAATAACTGCTGTCGTAGTGAACATGCCTTCACTGTTTTCTGAGCAGAAAGTGTCAACTTGCACGCTGAACAGAGCAAGCTGGGGTGTTAATTTAAGAGAAAGAGAATCTGTGACAGAAATTAAGCAAAGGTGAGAAATCATCCAGGGTGGCCTTTTCACCCCCTCTTAAGTTGTTTCCATCAGAAACAACGTGTGAACCCAGTCTGTAGCTCTCCAGATCTTTTATAACTCCTGGAACTGAACAAGAGAACAGATAAATTTCACAGCTATTACTGAAGAAACTACAACGTGGAAGGTTCCACACAAAAAGAACCCATGCAGCGAGGACCATAAAAAACTCGTACTGCAGTAGGTTTGATATAAAAAAAAGACTTTTAAAGGAGGTAAAGAGGACAGCTGATGGACACTGCAAATCAAGTTTTGGGTCTTGAGGTTCCTGGGGTGACTGGCACTCTGACCCCTAACAGTTGTGATATCTATATAAAACCCCTTAAAAGGTTTCTGAGGGATAAATCAGTATGTGAATACAAAACCGTACCTGAGGGCACGATACAATTACTTTCAACTACATTTTTACAGCACTTTGGCTCTAACTCCAAAGACAAATTTCCAGGAAGTCTCAGTCACACCAGCCAGCCATATCATTAAGCTGTACCCTGTCTTGTATAAATGCTTAATAATAGCTTGACTCTCTTTATCTTTCTTTGCAAACTACCATGCTTCATAGAAGCACAATGACCAGAAACTGAAATAAATCTATATTTGTAAGATTTTAAGAAAGAATCAGCAGTGGTCAGGAGGGCAAGCCTCCTCTCAAAGGTTTCTAGACCTAAACTGAACTTTTTGGGGGGTAAAAATAGTGACCTTTTAAGGTAATTTAAGGTGCAATAAACCAACAGCAACCAGAATGAATGGCTTGGGGTGCTTTTTTTTTCAATTAACTAAAAGATCATTTCAGCCTGTGTCTGTTGCATTTCCACTGAGGTCTAAAGTTCAAGGTAAATTGGGCAAATTTAGTTTGCTTAAGAGTGTCCCTCCACCCAGTCTCCTGCTACGCTGAGCCTACAGTGAAACCAGGAGGTGGGTTTCAGCTGTATTAACTTAAAGCTGTTCATGTTAAACATTTCTGCAGGGTTTTAGATGGGCTCATTTGCAACGTAGAGCATAGCTGCAGTGAAGCTATTGGAAATAAACATTTAATTTTATCCAAATCACATGTCTGTTATCACAACCGTTGGCCGTGTTGGACTGGATCAGCCTGTAAGCAAGTAACTGAGCTTCAGCGATATTTACTCAAAATCTGTCCATGTTGCACGTTTCTTTGGGGTTTGGAGTATTAAGATGTGCAAACCCTGACCACAAAGGTTCAAAGTAGGCTCAAAAGTACTGCCTCTGCAGTTAAAACATTAGTTATAACTATGCAAATGTACATTAACAACCAGGTAAACAGGAAAGCTTTTTGGATAAAATGTTTGAGTGAACTGGCGATGATGTACAGAACAACTGTCTTGGGCTTCGGTGGTCCTGAACCCTTTCATTTCAACAGAAAATCAAACACAAGATTTTCACGCATCCTGACTTTAACTTTTATATGTGAACTTGAATTCTAAGGTTTTTGGCTTGTAAATTCAGACCGTGTGCCGTAATCCACTGAGAATATGTGCCGGATTCCCCTTTTTTTTGCAACAGCACTTTTTACTTGTTTGCACATAGATGTGCAGTTAATCTCTGACTACTATGAAGACTGCCCTATGAAATGTACGTATCTAGCACAGCTGCCAACGACGCCTGGACAGGACTCTGTCGAACCTCTGGATGTTGGAACTGTGGATCTTTAAGGAATAAAGCGGTTGTTGGAAGCTGCTTTGCTCGCAATGAATAAATCACTCTGTCGGTGCTCTCAGAAAAAGTTGCACACTGAACTATTTAGCAGGGGAGGGGAGATGATAAATGGCAATACACTTATATGGAGCAAAAAATCTTTTATTCGGAAAGATTTTTAACAGATCATCAAATTGAGTACATTTGTGATTAATCACAATTAACTGCACAGAGTCATAGCATCAAAACAGATACTTTTAATCACGGGACTTTAATGATGAAAAGACTCGAGAGCTGTACTTCTAAACAAGTTGTGCACGCTGTATTTCTTGGTGTTGAGGACTAGTCTCAACTGTGGATTAATATGAATTTGATGTGAAGTGTCACTAGCTAAGTCTGTTGGAAATAAATATGAAAATGCAGTGAAATTTATGTTTTAAGTAAATGTAATCGCTGTGTGCAACCTACCACTCCACATCCTGTTTTTCCCTGATGGAAAAAAGGGCACCAAAAGCTACTACCTCCCTCTCCTAACAGGAAAAAGTATTCATATTTAATGTCTGTTGCCTCTAAAGCTCCCAAAAACAGCACAAGCCAATAATAAGGCAAGGAAGCCAAGAGTATGGAAACAATTCAGGGAAGAAAACAATAATTCTTCACCCTTCAATCCCACATAAATGTGTAAAAACAAGGTTTGGTCCTTGCGATCCAAAAAGCCACAGCCAAAAACAGTTTTTGTGAAGTAAAAGTCTTTTCTTTCAGTTCAGACGAAGGTAGACGGTTTTGTTTTTAATTCCTTCAGAGAATCTTCCTCTTGTTGCATCTCTCATTGAGGCAATTTACAGCGATGATCAACTTTTCCATTCACTGCCACGCTTAAGTTTCTGTTAAATATCCCATGTTGATCATGGGTTAATAACAAGACAGTGAATGCATCATGGAAAGAGAAGAAAGTCTTAATGAAGGAAAATATTAGTCATTACTCTAATTTCATATGGAGGCTTTCGAGCAGTGAATTCAAATCCAGTGTCCAAAAAAGTCACTTTCAATGAGGCAGAACATTCATAAAAGCATAACACTGCCCATTAGTGTAGAAAAGCTACAGTTCTCCTGTTCTGAGGTTTTATTAATGTGTGCCAGTATATAGCTATTTTTCCTGAAATGTCCGAGGTCTACTGGACTATTTTTACTCTCCTATGGGAGTGGAGACCTGCACACCAACATAATTGGAATTTTTTTTCTCTCTCTGTAGAGGAAATCATTCAGCAGAAGTCTTTCTGCCCTCTCTTAAGAATTGTTCCCCTTTTTTGCCTTTATTTAGTTAAACTGACCCTTGTGGTTGGGAATCAAGGTTCTCTGATCCTCTCGTTTCTATCAGAACTTCCTGCAAAAATACACACCACGGAGGGTCTTCCTGTGCTTCCTCTTCTCTTTGCTGGGACGAAGTTAAACAAAAAGAAGCTGGAGTCACCGCAGCACTGACCTAAATGCATTCAAGGAATTATCTCAGATTGCACAGTGGGACAGGTTTGACATCTGTGTGGTCCAAGCAGAGTGTTGCCTCGCGCCTCTCACTGGCCCTCTGACCGGTGACGTTTGTGTATTCTGGGCCACAGCGCAGTTTCGAGTCCAGCCGGTGTCACGGCTTCGCCAGACAAAGCAGACAGAACCAGATCAGGCTCCAAAGGAGAAGCTCAACCAAGATCAACAAACAGACCGAAATACGCAGAAGGATGGCAAAATAAGCAAGAGACGGACAGCGTTTGCAGCCTGCCGCAGGAGGGTTGGAGCAGTCTTGGAGGTAATCCCGAGATGCCGCCTAGGAAATTGATTGGCTAAGAAAAACAGGTCTGCAATGGGTGAAGCACTTTTGTGATAGCTTATCTAAAAAGTGTCTGTAAGCAGACATTATTATAATTAGATCAGCATGTTTTTGATTATTTCTATGAAACAAGACACCGTATATGTAGGCCCCACAGGCTAATAACAACAACGCCAGATTTGAATCTTTTCCAAACAGGAGATGTACAGAAGGGTCAAAAGCTTTCTAAACCACTGGTTCCAACCTCTGGAGGCCTGTGACCCCTCATAGCCAGTAAAATTAGTCTCTCCTTATATATCATTTCATTGTCATTCGCGATTTGAGGATAAATTACGCTGGCAGATGACATTGCTCCAGAATGAAAAGTCCACACAGCTACTGGATGAATGGGGAGTCAAAGATTCCAACACAATCTTATGAATATACAATCTAAAGATATTGAGCAATTCTACAAAAAAAGCTTTAAAATCGGACAAAAGCTCCATTTTTCTTCCTCTCGGGAGGTAAAAGAACATGGTTAGGTTAGGTTTATATGTTTATTGTCCCTGACTGCTCCTTCGTCACTTGTCATCTTACAATTCTTAAGCCTGAATTGTGAAACTTGTACTTATTGGACATGTGGACAAACTATTTCCGGTATCAGTTTTCTCATTATCTACTTGGATTGATGAATTTTTGCACAGGCGTTCATGGTTCCCAGATGTAGCCCCAAAAGAGGATTTAAACTTTGCAACAAATAGTTTTGAATATCTGTGGTTTCAGGATGTTGATTGTGAAGGAGACCACCTACTGTAGATTAACCTACATAAAGATCAACAAGTATGAGCAGGGAAAAAGCTCAGATCACGCTCTGTGGCTTTTTTCAAGCAGTAAAACACCAGATTATTATTTTGAATGCTGCTATGCCATTCATCAAAGCCAACCCCCCCCCCCAAAAAATTATCATAATGTGATTGAATATGTGGTGTTTTGTACCACAGGCTATTTCTCATTTTCTCTGTATGCCTCCAAAAAGACACAGTTGGTGCTTTTTAAACCAGTAATTTCCCCGTCGTCTGTTGTGCGGCGTCTTTAGCAAATGTGACCCTTCACCCCTCCAGGCAGAGGGGCACCGCCGAGCTACAGCCGCAGTAACTCAGTAGGTCCGTTTCATCGCCGTTTAATCTTGAACAAACAACTGGAGGCCACTATTCTTCCAACCTCACAACTCCCCAGATTTTTAACAATAATGCTGCTGGTTTGGAGATCTACAGTTTCATGCTTTGTCGTTTTTATCGAGCCCTCTGCCCCCCTCGGTCACACGGGTCATTTCAGTCAGCCACAAGAAACCTTCAGCAGAAACAACAGTGTAATTCCTGCTGAAAACCTAATGGCTGCACACTAAATAAAAAGGATACTCGGATAGCTCTTTGGCTGGAGAGAAGACCTGGCGTGAGCACGAGGCCAAACTGGAGGTCACGGTCTGAATTTCTGGAAACGGATCTCCGACAATATAGTCGTTACTAAAAGGAATTCCTTGTGGCAGCTGTGACACGTCTCATAACTCTTGCAAACGCCATTGTCTATCACTTTCAGTTTGTTTTACAAATGGTGATAATTTCAAACTTTGCCTGAGTTGCCAATTTTTAAAGCCTCCCCATGTTGAAATGTAATTTGGCAGAAAATATCCTCAAAAGAGTCATGAATGTGTAGATGAGTGGAGGAGACGACGTACCTGCACAGTCTGCTCTGTGGCCTTGTTTTCCCAAACTCATTTAAAACTGTTGGCTACTCTAAGACTTCACTTTACAAATGAAGGTTTACATTTCAAAATACAATTCATCTACTTGGAAAATAGTTCTGTAAGTGTGTAAATAAATATCTTGTGAATGAAAAGTTTGAGTTTTGAACCAGGAATTTAAGTTTTAGACTTTTTTTGCCAGCAATGACTCAACTTGAAAAATTGTTGGTTATTTTAAACACTTTTTTTTTTTTTTCTTGCAGGAAGGCTTGAATTATTATGAACTCTTCTTACATTTGACCTTAAACAGCATCGGGTTTTTAAATAAATGATAAAATGAAAGTCAATCCAATTCAACCAAGAAGAAGAATCGTATTTGTTAATAAATTCATGAGGATAATGATAGAAAAATGAGATAAAACCTTTGTTATAACCAGTCTATTTGAATCAACATCAGGTGATGCCATAAATATGTGGTTCTCTTATAAATCTCAATCATTTTAAAGCCATACAGATGTGCAATCACCTGATTTACACTCCCAGAATGGATGCCTACACTCCCCTAATTTGTAATTTGCATATGAAGATATTATAAATTTACAAAACTGAGACATTTGACATCTGTTTTATTTGGTGATCTCAGTTTTGTAATCATCATCAGGGTCAGCAACTCCTTTTTAATCTGTAATGTATGAAGGCACAGCCTGTACAATCCAGTCTTACTTACACATGTGCAGATGGATCATGGTATGTTTGCTCTGTGGAGGTCTTTGAGACAATCTCGAACCAGAAAATCAGAACAATCTCTAAATAGTAATTTTGTTGTGGAAGACTCATTGGAAGTCTTCCACAGCCATAGAGCACGATGCATGGCTGGAGTTATTTGCAGCACCCACAATTACTGTAAACAAAAGAAGGCCTATATTGTACATCCATTCATTTTCTGTTCTGGTTTAATCCAGTTCAGGGTTGCACGGAGGCTGGAGGCAGGGTGCAACCAGGACAAGTCGCCAGTTCACCACAGGACCAACACAAAGGCAAATAAGATTAAGACTTTATTGTCATGTAGATACATGAAATACATGAAATTACTCATCTAACCCATCCAGGTCGGAACCTGTTGAATACACACAGGGTCACACACTCATGGAGACAGATGTTGCACACTGGTGCGGTAGGTAGCCAATCGCAGCGCCCGGTGAGCATGGGGGTACGGTGCCTTGCTCAGGGGCACCAAAATAGTACGCACACTCACTCATGGAGTCAATTTAGAACCACTGATTAACCTAAAATGCATGTTTTTGGGCAGTGGGAGGAAGTCGGAGGGAACTGATAGATGCACAGGGAGACTGTGCAAACTCCATATAGCAAGGCCAGGATTTCAACCAGGAACCCTCTTATGGCGAGGAGACAGCGCTAACCACCACACCACCGTGCAGCCTCTCAGTCTATGTCACGGGAAACTGAAAAAGAGAAAGATTTATCATGTTGAACAAGCTCTGTTTTCTTGTATATTAAGTTACATTGAAAAAAAGAACCACCAACTTAAATGAATTCCTTCAATTAGTAACAAGCAAGCGAATCAGGTTTGTCCAAAAGGAAAAACTGTAATTTTCAAGTTGATTGAATCCACAAAAGTACACTGCCATCACCAAACCAGACCTCAGTTCCTTGACAGGCTGTTTTTGCCAAAATAGTTCATTTTCCGTAGTCTTTTAGAACATTTTCCCTTCTTTACTTGCCACAAAATGTCCCTCTTTGCACTGCCATCAGAATCCATTGACAAACATAAGCAAGTCTACCTCTCCGTTAGTGTCTGGCCCGCCACTGCCTTGAACTGTTAGTTTTAAGCAGCTGTACTGCTACTTCTTCCACAAATAATGTCTTCTGAGCGAGTTTGAACAACACGAAACAGCTCATCATGACAAGTTAATAAGGTGATACACAATTGCATTCCCACTCTGACAGCAGAGCGGTAACAGCTGACTCACACTGATTTGACTTAACACTTCAAAAATGAAGAATTGTGTGAATTTTATCAGACTCGGCTGCTTAACTGAGTCACTGACTGAAACTTGGCAAAACCTGTGTTCACCAGAAATGATAGAAAGCCACTTTTTTTGACAACAGACAGCAGAAGAAAATGGAAATAAAGTTACATCCATTCATTTTCTAAACCCACTTAATCCAATTGAGGGTTGTGGGGGAGGGCTGGAGCCCATCTCAGCTGCCATTGGGTAAGAGTCAGGGTACATCCTGGGCAAATTACTAGTTAGTTGTAAAATAATAATCAAACTTAGTCTTTTTTGGGGTTTTTCTCACATGTCCAGGCTTCTGAGCGCCTCTCCAGGTCAGCAGTGGTGATAACAGGCAGGTACCTACAATCATTTGCTGCTACGCAACAGTAAAAATATTTCTTTTTGCCTCTTAATGTCCTGGGAGGGGAGATGAGATTAACATTATATACAGTTAATCAGGACTTCATCAGTTATCTGCATAGCTTGTCCATGTTGTGCAGGAACATCTATGATGTGTGTGGGAGAGCGGTAGCCAGTTTCATGGAAAAGTGTGAGCCTTCCTTCCTTATGATAAATATTCCCAAACCACAGTGATACTTAAGTGTTGGCTAATAAATATAAAGTAGGAGGCCTCTGTTTGAGACTGGTGAAGTCCTTACTTTGCTGCTTTCTATCAGTGCTAACATGCAACACTTGGATTGGATTACATTGAGGTTAATGTCTTTTGGCTCCTCTTGTAGGATGTTAGAATCCGCGTGATTCTGGTGGGAAGTGAAGTCTGGGATCTAATAAATGGCCCAAATATTATCAATAAACAGAGCAGCTGTAGAGCAAGGTCGAGGAAGCTGCGCCTTGGGTCCGTTCATGGTCACTCAGTCTTGCCAATGGCGGTTATGAGGATGAAACACAGCTGCTTCCTTTACAGTTTGAGACGGTAAGGACTTACTGCATGAATGTGAACTGGCTTGTGTGAGGTCCTCCGGGGGGGAGAGAGTACCAAACCACAGCTGCAGGGCAACAAGCCATTCAAGACCCACGTCTCTTCCTCGCTTGCATCAAGACTGGTTTCCTGTCTGAGCGAGGATATTAAGCAGCTGATAATGACATGTAAAATAATAGCCACACAGATGATGAAAACACTTGACCTCTACCCTCAGGAAGATTTACATCCAACCTGAACGGTGCAAAGAGAGAATCTGCTGCCGAACCATCACCTCCCCATCGTGCTGTGTGGCCTCAGGAGAGCATGAAAGGAGACTGATTTGTGCAGCCTTGATTCTGGAAGGGAGCAAGGAGCTGTGGTCACAACTCAATCTGTCCCATATGGTGAAGACGTGAAGCTCAGGGGATGAGCTGAGTGAGGGGGATCCGTTTGTGAGGGGTGTGTGTCTGTGGCAGCTCAGTTATGTTCCAGCAGGGAACACAACAACAAGATAGGCTGAAATCTGTTTATCTGATTAAATGTCATTCTTTCAGTGTCATAAGCATTTAAACTGTTATCCCTCAACCCTGATGAGCAGGTGCAACCTGATGGTTGAGTGACTGAGGAGCGTCCCACATGGGCATGAAGCAACAGGACTCCTGTTGGATTCTTTTCGAAGTATCTTTCCCCAATTTCTTTCCCCTCACTGCAGCCAAAACGCGTCCCCACTGTTCCCTAAAACCCCAGAAAACAGGAAGTAAGGCAACATGTGTGCAGATAGTTTGTTGCTGTCAGCATAAGAACAAATAAAGAAATACAACTCCATTTAGATTTATCCAGTGGCTGCAGTACTTCATATTATACATTTATGACTTGTTAACTTTGTAAATTACGACCTAATTTACAAAATAACTTTTTTTCTGTCCACTAAAACCTTTATTTTTCAGCCTTCAGACATCTTGTGGTTCAGAACGCTGTGTACAATACACAGTATAGCATCGCTAGAACTGCAATGGAATTGTTGTTAAGATAGAGAACAATTAATTCTGAGATGCACGGGTATCAGGGTGACGTTCGAAATGACCACAATGATGAACCAGAGAGGTCCTTAAATCCCAAAGACATTATGAGCTCGTCCAAAAGTAACAGATTTAAAGAAAAAAGAGAGTTGTACATGATGTAGTACCAGACTGAACAATCTGCAATGAAGAGCTGGTTAATGAATGCCAGAAACTTGGTGAGTGGATGAGTCCCAGGTGTGCAGGCAGGTGGCAACAGGAGCAGGGAAGGAGTTCCATGCCCAGACAGACAGAAAGGACCGGCAACAACAGATGCATGCAAGGGGCCAACAGCGAAAACAGCAGGGATGAGGGTGAGGTAAAGCCAGGCTATGACTAAGGGTAAGATATTCAACAAGAATGATTCCCTCGAGTCCTTTCCTTGATCTCATCGGAAACATTCATGAGTTAAAGCAGTAGACGGTGAAAACAGTTTGTTTGTAATCACCACATCTCCTGTGAGCTCTGCTTCAGCCTGTGGACATGCAGAAATGTTCACGTATTCATCTCCTTTTCCTTCTATAAAGAGTGCTTGGTGTTTTAAGGAGATAATGAAGGAAACTCTGAAGCTATTTTCTTCAACACTTGGATACTAGGAGGTTATTTAAAAAAAAGTCGTCTGGTTGTAGGAATGTTTATCAGCTGCTGGTTTGTTCCCTTAGAAATACAGACTCTAAACTGTTTTTAAACCAAACAATCATGACTGTATTAGTTATTCCTCCAATAAACACTGATGCATGATTGATTAAAACTTTACAAAACAATGGTGAAACTTTATCAGTTCTTCTGTGGTATTATTGGCCTATGCAGAGGTCTGTAGTTACTGTCTCAGCAACAGGTACTCCATCAGCTGACATGTTAAAATGGCTTTTAGTGAGACAATGAAGTTCTCTTCTCTGACGTTACAGAAAAACTGCAGCCAAACGCCTCACATATATTTATAAAATGTAAACTAAGTCGGCTGAGAAATGTGCGCACAGTAAACTTTAGGGGATGACGTTTGTTTCTGGAAAGATAGTGAGTTTTTTAGGTTGCAGGAAGCCTGCAGGATGCCTTCCTGCTTGCATTTGCTTTATGATTGAGGCCCTGAGGCAACTCCCAGCAGACACGCACTTCATCTCACTCCTCAGAGAATAGAAAGAGTATGGGACTGCTACAGGGAGGGGGTTTGATTTGTTGCAGCTGGGGTTGTCCTTTGTGTTTTTTCTTTTCACTGCACTGATTTTTTTAAAAAAAAATTTCCTTTCTGGGCATATGTGTCCAAACAGGTGTGGGAGGGGTCTGGTGTGATAGCTGAGGTGGCAGGAAATGGGAGTGAAATGAGCCGTATGGCGTTATCACTGTGAAAGACACTGAGATTACCTCATTCACACATGGACAGCATAATTCTTTGACAAAAGCCAGCAGCTCTGTGTGGAAGTTTGTCATTGTGTGCATGTAGTGTAAATATGACTCACTGCCTTTGAACCCAAACACCCAGTGCTCAGGGATACATGCTGTAGGTATACATTTGTGTCTGATTCAGCATCTGTGGCTGCGGATGAGGCGTTTGAACACTCCATCAAATCAAGTTGGCTTAAGAGAATGTTGAGGCATCTGCTGGGCTAAAGTAAATTTCCCAGGCTTGATAAATACAGTTAATTTGACTGCGAATACTTTGGATGGTGTTGGGTGTCCTCAGGTGCTGTTGATGGAAACAGGCCAGCTGTGATTTTTCTTTTTTAAATTCTTCACCAGGCTTTATGGTCTGCAGAAAATGAACCGTGGTGAATTTAGCAATCCCCCAATGATTCTTGAGGGAAACTGTGACCCACTTGTGGCCCAATTGTTGAAAAATGCATGCTAAAATGCCCTCTGGGGGCCAAAACATGTGCTAAAATGCCCTCTTGGGAGCCAAAACGTGTGCTAAAATGCTCCCTTGGGAGATAAAATGCGTACTGAACTGCCCTTAAGTGCCCTAAAGTGTCCTCTTGGGAGCCAAAAGACGTGCTAAACTGCCCTCAAGTGCCCTCTCGGGAGCCAAAACATGTGCTACACTGCCCCCTTGGGAGCCAAAACACATGTTAAATTGACTCCTTGGGAGCCAAAACGCATGCTAAACTGCCCTCCACAGTGGTGAGGACGTGAGGAAAAATTGTGCCCTTTTTTTTCTTTCCATCCCTGCCCTTCAAAAGGTCTGTGCACGCCACTGGTTTTTAAACCACTACAGTGCTCTTGTTATAGCTAAACTCATCAAATCATGTGAAATGTTCCAGCATTTAGACATTTTTTCAGCAAATACTAGCAAGACATTTAAAATAAATATTGGATTTTTCTTCAACTATCTCCTCCTCAGTTGTAGCATCATTGCTTTGACTCATAATGGATTACCTGTAAAATGTATACCTGTAAACCTTATTTACAGGTCAATAGGCAAATCTTAGCACACTAATATTCTGAATTGCACTGCTTACGATTATACACGTGTTTTTTAGCATGTTATGGTGCTGATACGAGTGGTTTTATGAGGTTGCATTCAGACACAGCGGTGCCTTGAGCCTCTAGCATTTAAATCAATGTCAGTAGTTACTTAAGATTGTCATGTTCATGTCTCTGATTTCCATTTTTTCTGTCAAACTAAAAGCAAACCTAACTTGTGGCAGGTGTCCCCTCTCCCAGAACAGCCAAGGGAACCATTGACAACAAAGATGGAACCTACAAAAACACAGTCCAACTCCATTTGTGCTCATGCATTCACCAAATAATTTTTAATAGCCCCCAGCACAGTCTGGGCCTCAATCAGTCCAAAATGGAACCCTAGAAATATCTTCACCTCTCACCTATGACATCAAATGCTGAAAACATGTTTGTCTTTGTCCAGTGACGGATGGCTCGCTGGAGCATTGGCAAAGTGTCTGTTTGATTTGGACAGCCAATCTAAGCAAATATCCAGGTTTGGGCTTTCTCTATGTCCCTTCTGCTCATTTTAACACTGTTTCACAGAGTTAGTGCACTCTCGTTCCCTTTGCCTTTGATATTTTAATCCAGAGTTACAGCCGAGTTGGAACAATCAAACAATGTGGGATTTTAGAGTCAAAACCTCACAAACAGAGCTTTAGGGAGTTTACTCTCCAAGCTAATGCACTTTTTACATCTAAAAAGCCTCAGAAATGGCAAAAACATTAAGGATTTATGGCTTATTAGACGTTCCTTAGTTAAGATCTAATGTGCAAACTTTAGTCTGATTTTAGTTGTAAAAGAAAACAATGGTACAGGACACTTTCGTCCTTTTTATCACGATACATTTCCACATATAAGTAAGCAGCGTCTGTTTTCATTCTTGTTCGTGTGACCCGAAGGTGAACTTTGGTTGACATCCAACATGAACATACAGAATGAAAAGGATGCTTTATGATATTGACATTGAAAGCAGGACGGCTGTTAATATGACTAAAAAGCCTCTGAGTGCAGACTTTTCTCTAAAGCACATCGATTCCTGCAGACTGGTTGTTGTAAGCCTTTGTGACTGCAGTCACGAATAAATGACAAGCAACAACGCCAACCATCAAACAGCCGTCCAAAACCAACAAGTCCTCCAGTCGGAATAACATAAAGGTCATTTGTTCAGACCCTTGAAGTCAACTTATAACGACCTTCCTTATAGTGCCGCCCCTTCAACCAGCAGGACAAAAAATACGACTTATTTGAGCGTTTCCACATCTGAGCAGACGTCATTCTCGAGACACAAAGTCCTCATAGAGAGGAAGGAGTGGGCGGCTTGGATGGTGCAGTTATGTGTAGTGCTTTCACCAATGTGCCTTCAGCAGAGGGACGTGGGTTCGACACCAACATATGACAGGCGTTTTTCAGTTGCCAAGTTCCTTTCAGTCAATAACAAAGCAACACTTTACTAATGCACTTCTGTCACATGGTTGGAGTTATAACTCCAAAGTTCTTTGCCAGGGTTAAAAAAACACGATGTTTAGGACTGAAACACTGTGATGGGGGCCATTTTTACATTTCAATATGCAGAAACACTCACAAAGTCTAGATGCTGCATATTCTTTTAATGTTATTATGGGTTGTTTCTGAGTGAAAGAACAAAAACTCACGGGATCACTCTTGACTTGAGATAAAGAATGGAAATGTACACATATCTTTTTTAATATCAAGAATACAGACATGAGTAAATCTGACGACTGACAGGTCAAATTCAACATTTTATCAGTTTTTGGCTTCTTTACATTGAACACGAGTGTCTTTGAGTTGTTATTTTGTTGGATTTGCATGAGTTGTATTCAAAGATTGCATTTAATGTTAAAAATATTTTAAAAATCATTGTTTGAATCAGGAGTGTCTGAAAGGAGGTGCAAAGAGGTGCACATCTTGTAATCTAAAATGCTGATTAATGAGCTGAATTACTAAGCACCAATCTGAATGTTTGTCTTTTTTAAAGGGGCATCATGGTAACATCTTCTTTCACTTATCCAATGTTGGGGCACAGTGGCAAAAGGCAAAGTTGGTTATTCTGGACAGCAACACTTTTCAGCTCCTCCAGGGAGATCCCGAGAGACTCCCATGCCAGGATAGGAGAGGATATGTAATCACTCCCTCAAATTCCAGAGGCATCCTCTCAGATGCACATTCCTCGAAAACCTCCAAAGAAAAGAAAAGCACCCAGAAGGCACCCTAATAAGATGCCCAAAGCACCTCAGGTAACTCCTTTGGATGCAAAGGAGAAATGGCTCTTCTCCCCAGATGTCTGAGCTCCTCATCCTAACGGAGGAGAGTCAATTTGGCCACTTGTATCCAAACCTCATTATTCTAGTCTCTCTTTCAGGCACCGAACACGAAGATCCTATCCGTGAATATTATGAGACAGAATCAGAGACAAGAGGCAGACTTGAGTCCCACACTCCTTGAAAACTCTTTCCAACCTCCAAAGATAAATCTTTTGTAGACATCCGTTGTTAGATCATGCTAAATGGCTTTGCTAAAATCAGATATTTTCATATCTTTATGTCACGTGAAGCCCAATCTGGACCATCTGGCTCTGCAGCTCTTCGATTTGCAAACTCAGAGAGGGGAGATGAATCATAACTCATCGAAAAGACTGTGTGTGAAGAAACAGTAGTATAAATCAGGTCATGAGTGTTTCATGTCTCAGATCCACATGTGAGGCATGGAGATATTCCTTGGAACAAAAAGTAGTTTTCGGGCTCTTCTACGAGCCACTATGCCCCTTATTTAACCGCCAGAGCTAATCATGCATTGAGCCAGATTGTGCAGGGTGTGCTCTGGCATTTATTTGCAGTTGAATCCACAGCCAGGACATATCATCCGTGATTCAGTAATTCAAAGAGCCTGGTCTCCACTACAGTCCCTCAACTGCCACATTTATCGCTTCAATTATCCTGTTAGTTGGGATGGAGCTAAAACATGAAGTCATCATGAATTCAGCCACCTACGGCATTATGTGATAGTTTGGGTTGGCTGTAAGCGTGAATGTGAAATGACCTTGGGTAAAGCCCCATACAGGCGCTAATGCTACGAGCACAGAGGGACTTCACCGTTTTCTCCACTTGATGAGCAATTTCAAGTTGTTAGATTTGATACTGGGTAATAAAAGAATTTGGTCTCGCTGTATATGGGGAAAAAAAATTCTTAAAATCCCATGTCGCTAATTTTCAGTATGTATCAGATCTGGATCGAATTATATATCTCAAAATAATATTCTTAGCCTGTTTTTAATTCTTATTGAAGCAGCAGATGTGGGATGGTTTCTGGATCAAAGCAATTCACCCAGCGCCAGAGAAGAAGTCAGAAAAAAGGAAAGAGAAAGGCTTATTTATTTGGAGTCAACTTGAAAATTGACCAAAACCAACACAGGACGACTATCAGATCAGAGGCTGTAAATCAGCTGAAATATACAATGACAAATGCCAAAGTTTGTGAATAACCACACAAGTGAGAAATGATCTAAATATAAAAACTAAAACCAACCAACTAAAGTCCCTCTAAACTCAAGTTAAATGTTCTCAACAACAATTTGGGACCTCCTGGAGAGTGATTTAAAAATTATGATGATTTGACCTGCACTTGGGTTAGATACTAATTTAGTCTTCAATTAAATGCTTTTCTTGAATGATAAATGTCAGTAGAGCTGATACAGAATGGGTCGTTTGTTACGTTTGTGTCTTTGTGGCCCTGTGATGGCCCGGCAACCTGTCCAGGGTGTAACCTGCCTCACGCTGCCCAGTGACAGCTGGGATAAACTCCAGCATCCCCCTCCATGTTTGGTATAAAACATGGAAAAATGGATGGTACAGAATGGTGACTGTAGCTGAGAATAAAAAGCATCCCGGGAGGCAGTTGGCCTTCCCAGAGTCTGCTGTGACATCAAGCAATTTTTTTAAATTACAGTTACACTCACTTAAACAAGGGCGAATCCTTAGTTGAGAAGCAGTGTTTACCCTCAGTGCTCTGGGGGCTATAATGTATTGAGAAGTGGTCCAGTAACTACTAATATCTCTGAGGCTTCAAACCTGGAACTATCAAAACATGAACGGATGACATCTCACTGTGTTGGACCACAGTTTCCTGTAGTTATTGCTCTCTGAGAGGCTAGCTTGCTACTCTTGACTGCACCATGGACTTCAGGCCCACACAGTGCGACTGAGAACGAGCTACTAGCTGTATTGCAGACGCGTAAAAAGCGATCTGTTTTCTCTCTTTTTGCCATTGAGTTGTTGCTGTCAATTTTTAGAGCCTCCACATTAGACTTGAGGAGTTTTAAACGATGTCCAGAGATGACTTGCTGTGAATATTATGATGTCACCGTCTGTCTGCTGAAGTAAAAAGTCCCAAACGAACGCTTTCACACAGGAGGGAGATGGATGAACAATAAAGGAAACATGTAAAGGAACAATTCAATCCAATCACTAAATATATATTTGCTGTACATAGTGTATCTAGTATTTACTGTATATATTTACTAATTTGTGTATAGTCTGACACAAATACATCCCTGACCTCTACTATTTAAGGAAATAACTGATTAACAATTGATTTATCTGTGAGCTTTATCAATTAAACTTTATAAGATAACTTTGGGGGGAGAAAAAGACTAAACATACTAAAAAAAAACTCCATTTCTACAGGGAGGCTTTTTTTATACACTGCAAGCTGATATCTCAATCTTGATCCTCTTGTGGTGGTCCACAGAGGATTTTGTGGTGTATTTAGGATTATTATCATATTGTAACAGCCATCTTCTTCATTTTCAGCTGTTTTCCAGACAATGTGGTGTTTGCTTCCAAAGTTTGTTGCCATTTAATTGAATCCATTCTTCCCCCTACCAGTTATTTGTTCCTTGTACCACATGTTGCAACACAAGCCAATTCCCAAGTGTTCCACTTCCTCATTCGAGACTTGTAGTAATGTTCTTTTGATGAAATTTTGCCACTTTTTTCCCTCCAAACGTGCCTTTGCTCATTACAGCTAAGAAGGACTACCTCATCATTCCACTGGACTGGTTATGAAAAAGGCATCAGGCTTATTTTAAAGCTCATGTGTTAACTTCTGAGACTAAATTTAGCAGTAATGATGCAGGACACCCGACAATCATTCATCCTCAGCATTATTCAACCTGGATTCTGCTTCCACTCATCGCCGCATTGTTAGCCTGCTCAGTACGGTAGCGTGATCCGGTACCGGCCTCCTTAGTCTTAGTAACTTACTATTTGACTAATCTATGCCACGTTCTTATGTGTCTTCTCTCTCTGAGATATCCTGTTGTGCTCACACCTTCAAGTAACTCTCAGTAACTACGACCTTGTGAATTCACATACTCCCACTCACCTGAACCCAAGACTGAAGATACCCTTCCTACCTCCCCGACCTTAACCCCTAGAGACTTCAAGTAAAATTAAAGCCATTTAGCCTTTAAAGCGATTCCTTTCACACACTGAGTTGTGACACTGAGGATATTTTGCGGTCAAAGATTTTGATTCAAACTTTTAAACTTGGAAAACATGACCTTCTTATGCTTGAGAAAGTTTAAGGACTCCATGGACCTTACCACAGACACCACCCTCACAAGTTAATTTAATCAAGTTAATTAAGGTCTGAGACCTTAAAAGTTATTAGAGAGCACTCTTGGGCTTCTTACACGTTTGCAAGGTGCTCTCTTTCTTTTTTTTTTACTAAAAAACAAACCTATCTTGATAAAAATATTTCTCACACCAGTTCATCCTCCCACTTGAGTATTATACAGACAGACAACACAGTGCCCAACTTTTTCATACCTTTGTATAAAAAATTACGGCAATTTTCTGGTATTGCCCAAGCCACAGTGGATTAAAATGCACCTGTATATGCTCAGAGAAGTGGAAAAACAAACTGAGATTCATGCTGACATGGCTTTCCAGTTGCAGCTAGAGTAGGTTCAGCTTACTGGGGCCAAAGGCCTCCAAGTACATAAACACGAGGCCTGGAGCAGAACCAAATGTCATGGCCAGGGCTCCATGTTCTGCAGTACTGGCAAGTTTTCATTCCAAAAAGGAAACCTAGGCATTACAAGGCAAGTAGGCAATGAAAATTCAATTAAGACTCGACACCTCTGGTGCTACGCAGCAGAGGAGTGAAACAGTCCTGCCTGCTATTGGAGGGCCTCGTCTGTCAGAGATGCTGCTCAGGTTACAATTTGGATGGAAAGTGCAGTGTTGCATATCCAATTATCTGAACAAATCAACACAAAGCTGAAATTATGGATCTCATCTTGTGGTGAAGGAGCATGTGGTTCCATGTGGGCCCATTTCAAACATGGCAGTTTGTTACTGAAAGACACGACCACTGTTGACGGATGAAACGACCGGACTGGAGTTGCTTTGTCAAGTTGATAAATGTGCTTTTGTTGAAAGATGTCTTACTTTAAAAAAAAAAAAGAGATGCAAACATTTGGCTTTGGGTATGTTGATCTATTAGAAAAATAACACAGCCTTTCAGACCATGAAATTCTCTCCTCCAGCAGAAAAACTATCCAGTTGTGGATCTCCGGGAGGGTAAAGCTCAGTGTTTCACTTCAGAGCTTATTTTGTAATCTATAACCAGCGAGGCTGACCTTTAGTTTTCATCAGAATTTCTTTGGTTTCACTGTTTCAGTGTTAAATAGAATTTACTGAATGTAAAGTGGCTTCGGTGAACAAAACCAAAGGTATTGCTTTGTCATTTTGTGTTTTCTTTATACATTGTATATACTTTATATTCTGCTATGCAGAATGTTTTATTTTTGTTTTTTTATTTACGGATTTAAAGAGGATGCACAATCCTCCATCTTTGTGAAAGGTCACGTCTGGATCATTAAAAAGACTTTGACGGACATGGACTGTAACTGACTTTGGACTGAACTTTATTGAACTTTGAACTTTGCTATCAGAACAGCTGTAAGCTGGAAAGGACACTTTATCTTGGTTTGTTTTGTTGTTGTTTATTCAGAAGATTTTGAATCCAAATGGATTTATCTTTTTATTGTTTGTGTAAATAAATATTTGTGTTTACCTTATACATTAGCCTTCCCTCACTCCTTGAATCGAACCAGGGTACAGTATTAATCTGTCTAACTCACTGGGTGATACACTCCAGGTTACACTTCTATTTCCTGACAAAACTTCTGCTTTTATAGAGCTGCTGATGATGATCAATTTATCAAGTGCATTTGAAAGCAGCGCCTAGTTGCTATTTATCATCTTCATTACTATGGAAGTAAGGGTGGACTTTTAGATAAATGATGACGTTACAATATCACATGTATTGTTGTTCATGTGAGGTTGTATTTACCTAATTTAACACCTGGAACCTGTACTATGATGTAGGATTAGTGGCTTATCAAAGTACATTCAGTTTCAGGTCATGAGTTTCAGTATTTCAGAGCTGACTAATGTTTTATTGGACTGTAATATCATGGCAACCTTTTCTGAAAATCTTACCTGATCCAGTGCACGTTAGGTTCCAAAAAAAGAGATCAACACATAAAGGCAGCACCTCCTAAACAATCAGTTTAGGAGGTGCTGCTCGTAGGAATTGAAAATATAAAAAAAATTGATGCCCTAAAGCTTGATGCTGCTGAGTTTCATAGAAACTGATCTATTATTATAATTATCATTTCTAGTTTCTTAAATTCTTTAAATAACTTCTGAACTATAAAGAAAAATGTCATTACAGAACTGCGTCAAATGATGTCTCTACTTTCATACTAATTTTCACATTTTTTCATTACTTAAACTCACTGGACATCGAAAACCTTTTTAATCAAAGTTTTAGAGCATGGATGAGAAGAAATTTACTTTTTATAATAAGTCAGTTACTGGTTTATAAATCAATATAGGTTATTGGGTAATAAGTGAGTTATTGGCCAAAGTAAATGATGATTTCTTTTAGAGAATACTGAGAAGAAATGTAATGACACCACAACCCTTTTACGGCAGAAATTGATTGATTGATTGATTGATGCAGGTCTATTAAAGGACGTTCTACAAATCCATGACAGCCTTTCTTAAATAACATTAACGGGCCTCCATCTTTTGCTCACAATGGCAAATATTTACTAATGGAATAAACGGTCGTGGACTGTGCAGCAGACATGTATTTTAATGCTTTACCTCCTCCTATATGTAATAAATGGGTGACTGTACAGTCGACCTTATGTCTCTGCTCACTGTAAGCAATTAACAATAATTAATCTCTGACTTGGTGCAAGCCACATTAATGTTTCCTGTCCCTCTCCTCTGGGGGCTGTAATGAGAAAAAACATGGTTGTAAACATGAAGAGGATTTGGTTGAGATAATTACAGAAATTTCCATGATTCATTCAGAGCAAAGCATGCCGATAACGTTCATGAACTTAGCAACATGATGACGACAGTGGGGGTGCAGAGGAATGCAGAGGTTTAATGGATTACATGCTGCACAGTGACTCCAAAGAGAAGTAAATAAGACTGAACCCATAAAGAGACAGCCACACTCCTAAAGCAGCCCTCAGCAGAAGTCGCGACCTCACTTTTTCATCCCCACAGCACTTTGAAGGCCTAGTCTCCAGAGTGCCATCCGGTTGCGAGCTACCACAGCAGTTCTGGTAAAAACACAACAGTTTCTGTGGTGCCGCAATCATTTCAACAAAGCAGAGCTGCATGTGTTCAGGATAAGACTCCAAATCAAGCTGTTGTTCATCAACTTCCTGCTCTTAAAACATTAAATATGAACACTTACTGTTCTTGCTTTGTGTAATATCACGGATGTCATTAAATGTTGCTACTTGGGTTCGTGCTTCTGGTTCTGCTGGTGTTCTGTTTCTGAGCCTCGTCATCCAACCATCCAACCAGTTCAGAAATCAGAAGTGCAGCTGTTCGGTAGACCCAGGTACAGGTTAGGAGCAAACGGTCATGCAGATCATACCCTTACAAACACGGGTTATTAGAGCTAATATAACTATTACTAATACGAGGCATTTTTATTGTCTCCACTGCATTTTATACATAACGTTTGCTCTTGTGTTGTTTCAGCTGGTTGTGCACATCTCAGTTTTTGTACTTTTTGTCAGCATTTGTACTATCTTGACAGCCCAATCTCTACCAGAGTGTAAGGCTTTCCAGATGGCACAAAACTCATTTGCTTTTCACTTGTCCCATTTAAAAGTTGGTTTAAATGTTCAAATTTGATGGGATCGAGAAGGGGTGGTGTTTGGAAAGAAAGGGAAATGGGAACTTACCGAGAGAAATTGAATTTCAATGCCACAGAAAGGTTTTTAAACAAACTTATATATGGTTTCCATGTTCGCAGACTGGGCTTTGAAGATGTGGGCCATCTGCTTCAAAGCTTTCCATACAAGGACATACAATCTGTCATCAGTACATTATAGAGAACTGGATTATGGCAATTTTTCCAGCTAAATCTCCTCAAAACATGTTATTCTTCTGCTTCATGTCTTCGTTGACTGGTAGTTCTTTTTTTTCCTTTTCCCTCATGGATATCCATCAAATCGCACGTGTAGCCAGTGTACTGAGCCTGTATGGTTACAAATATCTGGGCAGCAAGCAGTCGGCCACAGAGGGACCCGGTGGACCCACGCGGTCTGATGCAGATGAAGAATTTTAGTTTACACATGCCCCACGCATGAGCGGTTGTGGAAACCATGAATTGCCTTTAAGCAAGATAACGGCACAGACCATTATTCTGGATTAAGTTACTGACCCAGATGCACTACCTCCTCTCATTTACCCACACTGTAAACTATGTTTTTAAACAGACTGTTTGATAGTCTCCACAAGCTCCTGGACAGACTCGCAGTTGCTGAGTGCAACATTTGCTAATTTACAAGCTTATGATGTGACAAATTCTGCATCATCAAGTGGAAACCTCCAGCAGTGGTGATTGAGATTGAGTCACTGACTGTAGGGGGGAAGTTTAAGTATCCCTGGGTCTTGTTCACAGCTGAGGTGGACATTAAAAGGTGGAAAAGCAAAGCTGAAGATTTACCATTTGATCTACCCTCACTTATTGTCACAAATTGTATTGTCCCTAATACCCTTGGGGATAGGTGACGAGCTTGGTCATCAGAGAGAGGCTCAGAGTAGAGTCGCTGCTCCTGTGCATCAGAAGGACCCAGTTGAGGTGGTTTGGGCATCTGGTCAGGTTTCCCTCCCAATGCCTCCCTGAGAGGTATTTCAGACGTGTCCTACTGGTAGTAATTAAATCTTTAAGTCAGCTTGGGAACACCTCAGTGAGCTGGGAGGCTGGGGAGAAGGAGGTCTGCAGATCTCTGCTCAGACTGTGAGAACGCATTCGGCTGTAATGCTGCAAGAACTTCCACTGCAGCTTTTTGTGGCTGCTGTTACAGATCCTGCATACCAATAATAACTTCTCAAGCTAAACCCACAAATCCTACAATAAGTGCTGGAAACATTTAACATCCTAACATTAAACATGATAAGAAAAACACAGGTAACATTAGCCCAAACACAATTTGTTTCCTTCTTTTCTATGAAGGACGAAAACCATTTACAGACTAAAACAAAGAAGCCATAAAGTAAATAATATATACGACATTTCTGGTCAGTCACACAAAACCATGACAGACCAAACCCAAATCCACTATGGTAAATGAGTGTTGAGAAATCATTTACACAATGACGTTGGAGGCCTTTGTCAGTATGTAGCTCTGTGTTTAGCTGTCCAGACCCCAGAGCTCCTCCTCCTCAGAGCCGAGTCTGCCTCCAGCTATGACGGCTTTGTTCTTCCAAGGCCTCTTTGGGGCCTGCTATTGCAATCAGTGGGAAAAAAGCTCGGACATAAAATATAATAGGGGGGGAAGGAGCAGGAAGAGTTATAGGGCTGGGATGAATAGTTTCCCCTTTGAGTTGGTTCCGTTTGCATTCAATTTATTGCTCTCAGCGAGCGCCTGACCAGAGAGCTCTCTCTGTTTCAGCTCTCTGCTGGAGGGGTCTAGTGAGTGTGCAGCATGCTGACCTCGTCTGTGTGAGCCAAACACATGTTCTGTTCTGCAGGTTGCTCAGTCAATCCCTCCTACACTGCTGCAGGACTCTCAGTAATCCCTGTCAGTACTAACACTGCTGTATGTTGTCATGAACTGGCCAAGCTGAAGATAAATGTGTTTAAAAACTAGCAGCTATCCAAACTCATTAAGGTGGCGCATAGCTTTGTTTCAAGTGTAAATAGCAGGGGATGAACTGCAACCTCCTTTGTTTAAGGACTTGAATTCACATGTTTGGATCATCAAGCCACAATGTTTCATATAAAAGTCTGGCTAATCGGTGGATTTATTTGGGCTGGAAATTTTGGAGAATTTTCCTTTCAAAATCCCCTTTGACCAGTAAAATAACACCCTGACAGTGCACAGTAAGTCAGTATGTAATCTTATCTTTTAAGCTGTAAACTGCTCCATAAAAGGGAAATGGTTTGCAGACAGTTAAGAGACAGTAGGTGGACAAATGTATCTTGTGAATAAAGTGAGTGGGCACATTGAGCCTTTTACTTTGCTGCTGAAAGAGCCTTTTTTAGATTACACTTCCCAAATAGAAAATATATAAATAACACAGCATAAAGGTGAATAAACTATTCTGTATAGACGAAACAGAAAGGTCAAACTGCTTGAGACTATTCTTGCTTGTGTGCTTGGTAGACGGTGAATTACACTCCCCCCTCTGCCCTTAGGATTAGGATTAAAATCTTCCTTTTTGGTAAAATGGATAGTTGGTCTGACTCAGGTGATCCTGAACCTTCCCTTTAGCTATAGATCTGGACTGCTATGGGGGCTCCCATGATTAACTGAAGGCCTCTCTTCATCTGGCTTTATTTGTTCACCATGTACATATATCCTTATTGTTTTAATCAACTTTGTGTTTCTCTTTCCTCAGGTATCCAAAGTGTTTGTTGGTGCATTTGCTGTCCGCTCACCACCCAACCAATCAAAGGCCATCTAGCTTTACAAATGACAACTCGCTGGTTGACTAATGTGCTTTATCACTCGATGCCAGAATTAGCAGAATAACTTGGCCTCTTTTCTCAGCTCAACCAGGCTTTATGGCTTTGTTTAAAAGAAACTTTTAAAATGTGAGTGATATCTGGAAAATTGTCCTCTAAAATATCTAAAAGTTTGAATAGTGTGTCTCGAATGTGCATGCAAACAACTGGTATTCCCATTGTGCTGACCACTGGTGTTGCATTGTTGGAGGGACATGCCAGCGAGTGACTTTAACTGCTTTACACTCACAATATTAAGTTAATATTAAGTTAATATTGTGGGTAACTTAGTGTAATAGTGTTTTAAATAAAAAACAGACATTTTTAAAAACTCAGTTATCAGTATGTCTGTGTACATGACAGATGAATGTTTTGGGCATCTCAGCCCTCTTTGTGACCTTTGTTTAATTAGCATGTGCTGGAAACCATAGCAGGGGTGCCAATATACCATTTTTTCTGATCTTTCACTGTTTTTTATCACCTAGTACTGAAATGTCACGTTAAGCAACGACTCCACTTCATCGTCTGTTCACACAAACTAACTGTCATATAATATTGTAATAATAATACATTTGTCTTTTAGTTTTGTCATTGGTTATGAAGTCAAAGAAACGATAGCTCAGTAGACATTTTCATAATCTTCTTTTCTTGTATTTCGAATATTGTCTTTAAAATAGATGTTATCGCCACCAACTGGCCCGACATCTAGGTGGAGCCATTTTTCAAATGGAGGGAAAGATAATCAGTTTAAAAAAAATTCTAAACTACATGTCTTTTATGTTTGAATTCAGATTTAAGCTGCTCGTTACTGTCAGAATAAGCTCCAAAGCTGTTTACCTAACTATTGAACTGTCCTGAGAGCTGCCAGCCAGTGACTTTGTGAGATTAATGCTAATTTCTTAAGATTTTGTAATAATATCATATAGCTGGCCAGACTGATTAGGTGTAAAACACTGAGGGGGAGCTCTGAGCAGATTTGTAATGTAATATTAGTGTTTGCATTAGTTCAGAGTTGTGAAAATGAGAATATCTGTTGTTTTTAATTACCTTAAAATGAGCCATTTAGATCTACTGATAATGTGGGCCTTCCTGATGTTGCTCTTCCACAGAAGGAACAAACCAAGCACTGGTTCAGGAATGAGCCTTTCGTACTTTTAGCTGCCACCATAGTTTCTAATATGCACTGGGAGTTGCTGTCTTCAGCTTCACCACTAGATGTCACTGATTCCTGCACACTTAACCATGCACAGTATTCATACCAAAGAACTGCCCTTAAAATTATGGAACCATTTCACTGATAGAGAAGAGAACATGCCCACTGTACATGCTAATTAGCCGGGCCTTTCCACATATTTCTGATCAGCCCAAAGACCATCATTTTGATGATGCAATAAAGGTAACTGGGAACAGATTACAAATATTACTACTACTGAAAAATGCTCTTAGGATGTACTCATTGCTCACATTCACTGACAGCAGGGAGCTGCTCATTGATCTTATTTGATCGACTTCAGCTTTTAGCATCACTGTTTGCCTATTTACACTTAATTAGAAAAGTCTGAGTGCTGAAAAACCAATGATTGCGTTTCTAACCCCGAGGAAATAAACATCAATCCCAAATGGGAAACGTTACACTGAGATAAACAGTTCAAATATGTTCTTGTCAAGAAGGAATAGTCATAAGCAGCATGACGTGTTTGGTTGTCAGAAAATGGGTCAACTTCTAAAGATTCAAATGCCAAAAAGACTTGTGAGTCCCCTGTAGCTGCTATATTCTGACCAGTAATGGATTGGATGGAGCTGGCATCTTTGCCTAATGACATCAACTTTGCCTTTTGGAAATAAGACTCTGGTTCCAATCCCAGCAAAGACATTTATGTTTTGGCTACAAAGTCATATGGACTGTTGGGAGATCTAAAATGGAACCACACGCATGGATGACTTTACTGGTGATTTGCCTTCACTGCTTGCAGTTTAACTTCTGCGGCTCTAAGTTAGTTGATTCCCCTCCAACAGGCCGTGAGGTGATGTATTGATCACACCAATCTGTGTCAGCTCTGGTTCGATGTAGAAAGTTCAGGACGTACTTTAAAGTGGTACAGAGCCAACCGTATAGATTTTTCTAGTTTCATCCTGTGAGTGATCTCTGGAAATCAGTAAAAAACAAAAACAACTTTCCTATGTCATGGAGCGACAAATCTGCTTCTTTTTTCTATCCTTTAACCTGTTTGCTTTGAGTCTCAGGTGGAGTGCTGGGCGGGCTGTCATGCTGGGATCTGTTTTTGGGCAGAGCTCTCGCTTTTCAAGCCATCCTCTCCTCACCTGTCTTGCATCCGGTGATCAGGAGTAAGGTTTATCAGGCTGGAGGTTTCTTGTCACATGCTCTGACCTCTAGTGTAACCTTGACGTCCTCTCAGCTCTCTCAGTTGCCCAAAGACTGTTCCTGTTGCCCTCTTGGAGTTTTACTCTCCTGTAACCAGTAGAGACCTCCAGTCAGACCTGCCTGCCCTATTCTTCTACTTCAGTCTGAGGAAGGACTTATTTGCTCTCCTGCTTGCCCACTCTTCCCCTGCTTTTCTACACCTGTTCTCGGATTTCCGCCAGCTGCCCACTTATGCCCTCCAGAATTTAACCTTCAGGAATTGTATTGCTACAGTGACATACAGAAACACTAAATCTGAACCCTTGAGCTCCAGAAATCCTCCCACCTCCAGTGCTCTGTTAAGTTCACTTTTGTAAATAAACCCTAAAGTTAGAAAAAAAACACATAACAATGTCTTTATGAAGGTAATCCAGCCCTCAGCAAAATGATTCTTGGAAAAATAAAAGTGTTAAGGAGTGGACCTCAGAGAAGACAAACTGGAGGCAGGACATGTATGAGGTGAATATCTCTGTTCGCAGTATGCTTAGATCGTCAGATGAGGCTCCTTGTGCGACAATGTCAATATCACATGTATTTGAAAGTATTCAGAATCCTTGAGTGAGTTTAAACGGTCTGAAAAGATTCATTGCTACATTTGGGTATCTCACTGGAATGGATTTAACTGGCAAGTAGAAGAATAAACAAAAGAAGTCCTGAGTCAATGTTATGGTCACTTGCGTTCTCACTTTCTGCCCCTGTGGGAACATCTTGAATGAAAATGGCTTTATACTGTGGAAAAAAAGGTTACAGGTCTGAGTGCTGCAGGGCTTAAGTAATTCAAACTGTGTGTAACAGGCTTTTGGGGGACAGGAGCGTTGTTGTAGCAGATTTTCAGCAGGGTGGGATGATAGTTAGTGCGAGGGCTAAATTGAAGATGTCAGCAAACACAGCAGAGAATTGTTGAGCACATGTTTTGTGTACATTCCCCAGTACTCCATTAGGGGCTTTTGTAGGCCAGTTTGGCTGCTTTGATGCCTCTCCGCAGCTTTTCTCTTGCAACACTGTACATCCTGTCACCTGACCTGGAAGCAGTGTCAAAGTCTCACTCAGCAGTGTGTAGACTTAATTTTCTGAGGTTTTTGGTTGGCAAAAGTCTGGATAAGTTAGTCCACTGTTGACATGTCATGTGGTATCATGTGTGAAATCCTCCAGGTTCTGTTGGAAAAAATAAACAACTAAGACACCTACCTCAAGCCAGGTTTTAATGACCCTTGTGAAGAACTTTTTTACGTCAAAGAGGACTGTATGCTGGGACGAGGATCAGTGAAAGATGTGAATATTGCACAGCTCCGTAGGCATGCTTAATGTTTGAATATACACTCACCGGCCACTTTATAAGCTACACTTCGCTAGTAAAAGGTTGGACCCCCTTTTATCTTCAGAACCAGGCCTTAATTCTTCATGGCATACTTTCAACAAAGTGTTGGAACCATTGCTCAGAGATTTTGGTCCATATTGACATGATAGCATAGCGCAGTTGCTGCAGATCTGTCGACTGCACATCTATGATGCCAATCTCCCGTTCCACCAAATCCCTGTTGGACTGAGATCTAGTGACTGTGGAGGCCATACAGGGAGTACAGGGAACTCATTGTGATGTTCAAGAAACCAGTTTGAGATGATATGAGCTTTGTGACATCTTGCATTATCCTGCTGGAAGTAGCCATCAGAAGATGGGACACTGTGGTCATATATCTAAATATATATATATATATATATATATCCGAGCATTCTGAACTTCAGCAAGTTGTCTTGCTCACCTCTACATGCCTAAATGCACTGAGTTGCGGCCATACGATTGGGTGATTAGCTTTTTGTGTTAACAAGCAATTGAACAGGTGCACTTAGTAAAATGGCTAGTGAGTGCATGTTATCAAGTATATTATTTCCCCAGGTGGAACATATCTGAGGAATGTAGTATTTAAACATGTCCGATCAAAGTATCCAGTAATAACATGGACTTCATCGGGACGAGTCATATGTTGTGTGTTTGTTGTAATATGTTGATGTGCCAGGGCTGTGCTAATGTTAGCCTCCATGTAGATACACATAGCTGTGACTGTAAGTTCAGTCGGTAAGCAGAAGGGCCAAAATATAACAGACAGAGCCTCTCGGTCCTGGGAACAGTGGCTTTGTGTACACCAATCATTGTGCGCATAGATGCAAAGTCGTGTTGGTGGACCATGTGGCCTGCTAGCGAGTAAAACCAGGTTTTTGTTGTTATCATCACACAGCTGTTTCTGATTAAATTATTTTCAGCTATTATTTGCTCTATTTTGTCCATCTTATGTCTGATGAGAGGAAGATGTTCGGTAATGGAAAAAAAATTGGGTCTGTTTCCTTAGTCTCGCCAGTGGGGAAACGAGAAGAGCATGTAGACAGAACATGTAAACAAAGGAGAGTTTGTTTTCTTATTACTGCTGTTGTTCACTCACCATTTGTGTGCAGTTATAATAGAGCAAGAGAGAATTTTGCAGATGCATGTTGTTTGGGCCTCAGCCTTAAAATTGTCTCCCTGCTTCACACACATCTTCCCCAGCATCGTGCCATAACTGCGTTTGAGCGCACAGAATAAATATGATCACTGTTGCTGTCTGATCTGGTCACTTAAGAACTACTTTTTAAATCTACGAAGGCAGCACAGCGTCCTCAGAAGAGAAACTGATTCCCCATGTGGTCACTGTTAGAAACTGACTTACAGGACAAAACTTCTCACACTAAATTTATAGCAGGCTCTGTTGATACAAAGAAACTTGTAAAAGTCTTATTTTCCATCTGTCAGTGACAAAGTTTAAAATAAATACGTATATTTCAAACTTGGAAGGTGGATGAAATTCCTGATTGTTTGTGTAACATTTTGGTCTCAGGCATCGTTGCACGTAAAAAGTGAAGTCAGTTGAGTCTGAGCTGTAAAACTTTCTCTTTTACCTCTATGTAATCATGTAATATGTTTTAGTCGCTGGTCTGGTTCAACTCACAGAGCCCTTTACTGTCTGGCTTTCATCACTGAGTGTTCTGTCACTCCTCCTCCCCTGCTGCACTTCGCTTAATCATCCTCACGCCGAGTCGCGCATCGCTGCTCTTGGACGGTGCTGCCTCGCCTGCAGACTTGCTGAGGATTTCGCCCCGAGGCATATAATGTTCTGACATTTCCCTGAACAGCCCAAACTGCCAACAGGATGCTGCCACGTGCTAATTCTGACACACAACCATTTACTTTGTAGACTGATGCGGTGCTGCCAAAGTTCAGAGTTAAAACAAAAAAAAAGTGAAGTTTATTAACATTTCAGATGATAAATAAAGTTTTTGCCAATTCTTTTGCTGATTGCTGTAACACAACAGTGATTCAACTTTTTCATCTGCAACTTTATGAACACTTATAAACTCTGTGTTTGAGCACATAAGCTTTTCATAAGAAAAATCTTCTAACTCACAGGAAGCAGAACGTTTTTATGATTCCAGCTTCGATGTAATAAAATGATCAAGAACTGGCAAACAGAAGTGTACATGAAAAAGCAAATCCTCAGCTCAAACAGTTCTGATCCATCAGCGCCACTGTCGGCAGAAATTTCAATGAGTTGATTTAGATACATGATAGATACACCTCAAGTTAAGACTTGATTGTCATGTAGATACACAAAATTACTCCTCCACATTTAACCCATCCAGGTTGGCACTTGTTGAACACACACTCATGGGGACAGATGCCATATACACTGGAGCAGTGGGCAGCCAATCACAGCGCCTGGGGAGCATGGTGGGACACAGTGCCTTGGTCACTGCAAGGAGGTGGGCTGCCAACCCTTCCAGCTGTCAGTTCACCAATCTTTAAGCAGTGAGAGTGGGAATTGAACTGCCAACCTTCAAGTTATTGGACAACCCACTCTCACCACTCGTTACAGTATCCGGGTTTTCCTTTTATATTTGTAGATGTAATTTCATGTTTGGTAAACAGTTTTTCCAGTTAAAGCAACATATGTGTAATATGTACTGAACATGTAAACATTTCTGTGTACATGGTAAAAAACGTTTCATTGTGTATGGGGGGATGTCAGGTCGGTAGGTGGACCTACAAGTTAGAGGTTGGATGAAATCACCAGAGAACTGGCAAACAAGCTAGAAGCTTGACAGTCAAACTGTTCCCTACATTTTGATCATGACGGATCATGCCCACAAGTGTTCAACATGTGAATATGCATCTTTTCAGGTTGATGACAACTTACCGCAGTAATGAAACAAAGATGATTGTGTGGCCAATTTTATGAAGATTGTGAATGGAATTAGAGTGACAACATGATACAAAGAGGGAGGCAAGTTGGAAGAAGTTGGTCTGCCTAGTAATAACTTTTTTAAGTGATAAATTGTTTTTTGGATTCTTTTTGAGTCTTGGCCTGTTCAGCGCAGTTTCACTTGGTGTAAGATTTTTATCCGGTTTATTAAAGAGGGGCGGTTTCTACTTGGTTTGTTGATGAAGTGAAAATGCACCGGGTTGAAAATCCACTGGTCACTGAAAGTAGTTAAATGTTGGCGGGTGTGTCGAGGTCCCATTGTATCCATGGATTGAACCCTTGACTGTGAATTTGGGGGAGGGGGTTCTGGCAATTAGAAAGAGTCTTATTGTTGGCAGAGTTTGTCCAGTTCAGATTAGATCCATGTGTGGTGCAGAGCGTGCTGTTGTTTGGCTGAACAGAAGCCACAGGTAGCTGCAGTTTGCCTGCTGATATCGAGTTAAATGGTAAATGGTCCTCTGCTCTCCAGCAGGTTGCAGAGACGCTACTCAAATAAAACGCTAATATTAGCATGTTAAAAGAAATCCACATCCTTACTTTGGGGCAGATACTGTAAATAATATGTAATTATGAACCAAACACGCTACCCACTTATCGCCATCTGTTGTGCTACAACAATAAATGATGCTCAGTGGTGGCCTGTTGGCCATTACTGGCAGCACTGCAGACAGGAAGAGGCAAGAACACACAATAACTAGCCTCAGCTCTTTCCTTGGCACAACACACAGATGGTTGGTGCTCTCGCAACAATATATCAGTGGTTAAATGTTGCAGTGAGTTTGATAATCATTTTTTTGTAATTTGCATCTGGATGCTGATGGAACTGCCCAGTAAGTAATCAAAGAACCAAATTAAATCATTTGACTCTGCAACACAACATCTGAGTCTCCAAGTTGGAAATGTACAGCAAGAATAATCAGAACATCTACGACTCAAACAATGACGTCTTACAAATAGATGTAGAGCGTGAAATTAAAACATTGTGGTGCTTTCTGTGACAAAACAAAAGGCAATTTAAGTTGTTGCATCAGAAAAAAAGGAACACAAATGATGGTGAGAGATGATGTCTCTCCAAGTGATAAACTCACATGTACTTAATGTAATTAGCAGAGCCATTGTGAACCTGAACCTGAACTTGAACCCGAAACCCTCCAAAGATCCTCTCTGCTGTCCTGAAAATCTAAATCTCGGCTGCTTAGTCACGATGCAGTGCTGCAGCTTCACCGCATTAGCTCACTGTGAGGTGTAAGCATCTGTTTTCACCTGAAACATGCACACGAGTGACGTCTCACTGCAGACATCCTCCAGACAAACACAAGGGAGAAATTATCTGGGTCTTTTTGTTGGTGTGCTTGTGGAGGTCCACATGCGGCCACAGTGACCTTACATACACCAGAATGCTTGAACCACAGCCACGCTGCACTGAAACACACTTACAGAGCAGATCAGTTTGAGGTCAGAGGAGGAGGTGGCATCTGATTGGTGTTCTGCACCTCCTCAGGCTAAACACTGAACCAACAAATTCTTGTGCAGACTTAATGCTTATTTCTGAAATTTTACTTTTAATGATTACTTTAATCTATTCTAGGCCGTTATTAACAGACCAATTTGTGACCAACATGATGTTCAGTTTTCCGTATTTTGCTTTTATCTCTTGTTTTGAAAGCAGTTTGGCAGCAGAGCGTGTGGTTGCATTGTTCAGGCATTGCAGCAGACATGGTTTGAGATGTGATGTTTCTGTCTGAGCACAGCATGACTTGTGCAGATGAATTCATTTATTCTCGATTATTCTGTGGCTCAAGAGGAAGTTTGCAATACGGGATTTTAATCAGCTCGCCTGCTTGCATTTACACTCTCCTTAGAGTCAGGCAAAGATGGATGAAGTGCTCAAATATGACCATGTTTTCCAGACTTTACTGACAGATTAGATGATGTATATTCACTACCATATTTTCCTACATTAAAAAATAATTTTAGATTTATAAATTTACACAATATTGCCCTGTAGCAGTGAGTTAATGGTAAGAGCTCCACCGCTATTACTTATTAAATCAAGAAGAGATACAACGATGATCATGTAGGTATCTGTTTTAGTTATAAGAATATGCATAACTGATAGAATTAGATTCAGATTAGATTCAACTTTATTGTCACTGTGCTGAGTCCAGGTACAGAGCCAATGAACTGCAATATACAGAATTATTTACATAAAGTGCAGTGGAAATCTTACAGGTAATAAATATGTTTATGCATTTAGCAGACGCTAAAAGAGCTGCATGTAGACAGTATTGTAGTATGAATAATACTGTATGTACATAGGCGTAAAGCCTGAGTAAGAAGGTGCAGAAGGTGCAAGGATGCAGTAAAGTGACGGTGCAGAATTCAGCAGGGTCACAGCCTCTTTCGGGGTTTCTCTATGTTAACTTCACATGTTGAAATCTCACACCAGACGGTATGAGGGCCATTCGAAGGCCCTGACACGAAAACACCCCAAACCAATCCTTAAAAACCAGCACTTTGATTGTAGAGGCAAGTGGAAAGTCTTTAAAGAGGATTGTCTACATTAAGATTAGACTTAAAAAGGTAACCAGGAAAACAGCTGATGACCTTGATCAGAACAATGAAAGAAATGCTCATTTATGGTAGACTGAATGGATGCTAAATGTTGATGGTGATATCATTAATAATGCAATGCTGTTGAAAGTTGTGAAGATGAAAAAACCTGCAGCCTGTACCGCTGATGATCACATAGGAGCTCTGCAGAACTCATCTCCCCCCTGGACCCTCTGAAAGTAGCTCCTTATTTATGCTAAAACAGGCCTGGAACTATACTCACACTAGGACTTACATAAGACTGATACGTTTGTTGTCTCTGGCATGTTGTGTCATACTCCCTGCGCAACGGCTGTCAGATTGAGTTGTGACAAGCTCATCTGTTTACAGTATGACGGCAATTATTCCCCGTTTGGTGCTCATGTTGGAAAAAAAATATGAAACAGACAAATAGTAAAACCGGTTTATCTAAATCTAGATGTACTGTCAAGACATTCCCGTCATAAAAGCACCCTGCCAGTGCTTTTCTCTGGCAGGCCGCCGACAGGCTGCTGGCAGGGATGTACAAGCCTGCAAAACAGGGCTTTCTCTGAATTTTTGAAAGTCGACGTGACATTTGTGACGACCAAGCTCAAATTCAAATGGCCCTTCGACATGTTGGTACAGTTTTATTTTCCATCTTATGACAGCAGAGCTAATATCAATGTTCATTCATTTTATCACGCAAGCTCTTAAAAGGCAATCTGAACTGTTCTTATTTTTGTTGGAATTCACTGTTTTCATGATGTTACCAAGCTGGTTTTGATGAGAAACCCTTAACATCACTGGTTTTGTTAGCTTTTGGAAAACTGTCAGCTGTATTTCAATAACGTTTAACGGTGGCATATTTCAAGTGCCAGCCTCATGGCAGCACAGGATTTTATTTGCTTAGCTTGAGTTAAAGGGTTGCAGCTACAATCAGAATCAGTTGTTTGCATCCTTATTTTAACCGTTCATGCAGAAATAGCTATTATTAACACTTTAGAGTGATCTACGTAGTTTTACAGTGTACATTCCTGTGAAAATGTGGTCAGCTCCTGAGACTTGGTGTTAACATTAGGCGGAAACATCATATCTAAGAGGAACAATGTTTAGAATTTCAGTTACAGTGTAAACAGCCTCCGGTAAGCGAGTTCCCATCTCCTGGCGAACAGTCCCTGCCTAACAGAGAGAGGGAGTTTAGGATTATAAAAAAGAAGTGAATGTGTATGACAGTGAGAGAAAGAGTGGTGGAAGCTGTGTTTTTGTGGATGTGTTCCAGCGAAGCCACAACCTCCGGAGCAGATTTGGACTCAGAGCTGCGATGAAGCCGAGCGGAGGGAGCTTTTTCAGAAACAGACGGCTGATCTGCTGCCAGATCGCTGAGAGATCGGGGGGGAGGGCTGAATGGGAGCCAGCATCTGACCCCTCTAAAGTTTGAAAACAACTCTTTATGTTACTTATAATAATCCCCCTCTTGTTCAACACCATGTAAAATATAAATTGTAGATGCTGTTATTCTGGCTTTACTGCAAGTGATTTTTTTGTTTGTGTTTGACGTTTGGCTGCGTTAAAAACTGAATCTGGTAAAGATGATGTCAAAACACCACGGCGCCGTATATTCATAAAAATTACGATATGTTTGCCCATATTACTGAAAGGCTTGCATTGCAATCGGTCTTCCAGACAATGATTGCAGTCTTTAGAGCAGAGTAAGTGATTATTCTGGTGGTCGTGGTCCTGAAAGCCTCAAATGTCAAAAGCCAGAGGCAGCCTCAGTGGTTGGTAAATTATATGAGGTACTAGCTCAACCAGAGGCTGTAGAGCTGCGGCAGGATCTGACACCGTCTCGCCCGGCCAGGGCAGAAAAAAGTCTGAAAGGAAGTGAAAAGCCCTTAAAGTTTCTGGAGGAGACCGAGGATCTGATTCCAGTGGGAGCCTGATTGACTGCAGATTTCACCTCCTATCGGTTTATATAAGTTTTATGATTCCAGTGCATCCATGACCTTCCTACAATTGACTCACAGACCAGATGCTGTCGTCTGAAATGACAGCTTCACTCTGATGCTGCATGTTGATGAGGTTCCTGTTGACCAAACAACCCATGTGAAACTGATGGAAAACAGATCAAGACAGTTGGATTATATTACAGTCCTTGAGAGTGTAAAGTAAGCCTTGCACGAATGTATTGATCTCCTCACTGCTGCTCTGCAATTACTCCCAACCAACTCCACCCTAATTGTCTTTATAGCTAATTGAGTGATCCGGCAGTTGTCATGTCAACATTTTTGAGGCCAGCACACTCCCTTGGCTTGTGCAAAGAATCCTTAGCTGTTTTTCGCCTGACTTGCACTCTTCCTCTGCATGTGACAAGCATTTTGTGAAGGAGAAAAACAGACTATGATTTTAAAATATTTTCTTATCCCTTCCGATTCCTGTGTCTCCACTCGAGCCCACAAATCATTTGGCCTCGCTGCCACCACAGACCACCCATTTTCTCCCAGAATCACACTTTGAAGAAAGCACATTTTCATCAGATGTGCCCCAGCAACTCCAAACAGACACAATTCTTAAATCAGAGAAAACCTCCCTTTTTTCATGTTTTCAAGTCAGCTGTAAAATCACAACCATGACTGAACACAAAAGCCTGTGTGCAGCAGAAAAACTGTTAAAAATGCAGTCAAGATTTAATTGTTGCACCTGCAGGTGTGTGTCGCCGCTCAGCGCTGGCTGCAGCCTCTGCACATATGTAACACACTTTGGATACTTTGGTTGTATCCAAGAAATTTCATGCTGGTGACAAACCAGTGACGGCAGCCAAGAGAAGAAAAATGACACATCGCATTTTACCAAAACTTTAAAAGAAAGAAAAAAACACACACGAGTAACTTACTGTAGAGAATATGTTTAATCTGGGTTGAGAACCATCTCTAGGGTTTAAGTAGACGTCTTTTCTTTTTTTAACACAACAGAAGAATAGATTTATTTACTCTGACTGAGCCAAAGACAACAACTTCCCTCTGTAGAAGTTAACAGAGGCATAAGGGCAGTACACGTCTGAGACTGCCTTTGAAATATTTGTCGTTTCCATCATGACCAGAGTTGTAGTTTCCAGGCAACTTATCAGGGAGAGTGTGTCTTTGGAAATGGAAAGCTGGAGTGTTACATTTTTTATGTGACCAACTTTTAAACAAGGCAAGCAGAAGTGTGTGACAGTAATATCAATATTTCAGGAGGGTAATTTGGATGTTTGAAATTAGGTCGAACAATGTTCCCGCTGTGTAATCAGAGAATTCATGTTTAAGATATTTTTATGGGTTTCTGTAAATGTCTTTCTTCAAATGAAAGTACAAAGCCTATCTTTATGTGAGTTAAACTTTATGAAAGACAAAAAATCCAAAATAACAGACTTCTGCAGGCTGCCAGGCTGCCACAAAAAATGTAAATGTGTGTTCAAGGCTTCTCTAACTGTCATAAGTAGTATATGAGTCTCTATAAGTGATCATTATTTGATAAATGAGCAGGGGAAGTAGTTCAGAGTAAATCAAAATAAAGGCATTTAATATTCCGTTCAACTTTTGCTCGGTTTTTGTGTGATCAATAAATGTATAACTTCCAGTATTACTGAATGTCTACACAAATAGACACGTTGTGAGAACATTAAGACCCGAAATTCTTTCAGCTCCTGAGCAACAGCAGAAAGATGTTCCAACATTCCCTCTTGGCTCTTGACCCAAGATTTCACCACACATTGCTAAACAGTGACTAATCTCTGACACAGCTTTGTTTCATCCTTAGTGTGGCCTCATATCATCGTAGCCCCTTTCACGCAACACATTCAAGGCAGGACTGGGTGGGATGCCTTTGTTGTGCACCAGTGCACTAGAGCCCTGCGCGACTGTTTTCTTCATCCCGCTGCAGCTGAATTTCTGACTTGTTTTATGCCTGCACAACAAAAGAAATGCATTGATTTTGTGTCTTCTCCCGTCCCGCAGGAGAAAACACGTAATTGTTTTGGCTATTAATAAAGAGATTCATGGGGTTGTTTGTTTTGTTTTCCTGGCATCTTTTGAGGCACTGGTCAGGAATCGCACTCCTATTTCATAGTTTTTTTTTATTTAGTTTTTAATTAAGCAAATGCTGTTACATATTCTATTCTCCTCCTCTGTATTTTATTTATTTTTCTACCTTTCCACATCATTTATTGACATTCTGTCGCTAGGCTACAGCCGATCCCGCAGTGGTTTTTTTTAGCTGACTGCTCCCGCTTGCAGCAAAGTTCATACCGCCCGCTCCGGCGAGATTTGAGTGACCGGCGGGACCCAATCCCAATGCAGCCCTCTACTGTACACCTCTGAGCCTCCAACAGAGGTAAAGCAATCTATATGTATAACTGAAAGCTATTAGCACATAGCATGCTGCTCTCTCTACCCACACTGCCATCCCTCTGTGAGCACACAGTGATATGGCACTGAGCCACTCTGGTTGATGTAAATTTACATAAGGAAGAAGGATATCTTTTTTGCGCTGTTAACGCCTAATTCTGTGTGAAAATGCGTTTCAGAGACAGATCGTTTTTGCCTGTTGCATTCAAAGTTTCTGTACTTTATTCTGTACGTTTCTTTCCTGTTAATGTTCTTACTGTTCAACATAATGTTGCTGAGCCTCTCTCCATGATTAAAGTCCTCTGACTGGTTGACTTCTGACTAGTGCCACCAGTTATGTTGATGTAGGTTCACTAGTTTCTCTTTGCATTTTCTGTGCCTGACTTCCTTTGTGGCTCATCTGCTCTGTAAAGCTTAATGTGGTTTTAGACAGAAATAGATTTTTGTGGAGCTGAGAGCTGCTTCTGGGTGTGTACGGTAGAATCGGAAGCATTCAACTCTGGAGCCCAAAGATTAACATTGTTGTTGCCTAAGTGTTTTTCTTATCTCTTTTCTCACCTCTAAGAGGTGACCTGCTGACACGCAGCCTCCATTTTCAGTCTCTGTCTTATTAGTCAGAGAAATAGTTTCGAGGTCAGACTTTTAAGTCATGGCACACCATTTTTAATGCATTTCATGCTCTTTTGTCTGAGCATTTGGTGGCGTGGCTGTAGATGAGGAGGAAGAGCAGTTGTTGGTAATTCCCGGATTCCCCGGACCACATGTGGAAGTGTCCTTGAGCAGGACACCAAACCCCATGTTGCCTCTGATGCATTACTGGCGTGTGAATGTGTATGATAGAGAAAAAAAGCACTGTGTGGCGTCTAACACTGTATAGGCTAGGACGTGCTGCATGATTGTGTGGGTGAGTGTGGCTTGTAGTGTAAAAGCGCTTTTAATGAGCTAGACTAGAAAAATGCTTTATAAGTACAGACCATTTGCCATTTCTTACCATTGCTCAGGGAATTGTTGAATTTAGCTTAGCTACTGTCCATCTGCTGTGAATTACAATCTTTGCCCACAGTGCCTGCCTCCCTGGACAGTAATTTGTTTTTTTTCTTAAAGAGATTTATACACTTAATCTTTCCTTGTGTTTACAAAATAAATTACACCTCCGAGATGGGTTTGTGTGTTCAGTTTATGTTACTTAATGTGGAGAAGGAAAGTTTGAATAGTATCAACAATTTTAGAGGCTGATCATTACCAAATTAAGATGATCAGCAGATCTTGGGTTGTTTACAGTTATGTAATACCCATCCTTTCAATTTCAGATTCACAATATCTTGATCCAACAGCTATTTCTTACTTAATGACAATATCTGGTTATCATACTCCCACACTCAACACTTTGAAATAAGAGCACATCGTTCCAAACTTGCGGTGAGAAATAATTTGTGTTTGTCTGCACAAACCTTGGAAACTGTGGACTTTGGTCAGCAGCTGACGTCAGTTATTGGTTCTGGTGAGACATTGATAGGCCTCATTGTGATAAGATGACAGTTATGAAGTCGTTTTGGCAAGTCCAAAAATGTTCTGCATGCGAAAACCTCCCTATAAAGTGGCATAATTAGAAGGGCGTAAAAGGTTTGTCATGTCACATCAGTCTTTGGTAGTTTGTAAACAACCCTGGGATCTGAAAGAAATGTTTGAGTGCCCGTGTCATGGGTGTGGATTCAGACTTGGAAACACAGCGTTCACATGGAGAAAATCAAAAGATCTACTGTACTCCAATCTCAGCAATTAGATATGTTGGGTTTTTTGCAGCCCGCACTGGCCGGAAAATGAAGTCTACTCCCTCTCGACAATGGAGACTTTGAAAAGACATTTTGTGAATCAGCATTTTTATCCTTGCCGACAAAGCTGAACGTGAAGCTCAAAATTACCTCCGCAAAACCGCTCGGGAGTCTCGTCACTGCAGAGAAAAATGAGAGGAGAGTGTTCTCTCCATCTGGCAGGTCAAGATGGTTTAGTCTGAAGAGGTTGGTGTTAAACAGCCACACACTCATCAAAGCACCTCGTACATTTCTTCTGGTCTCCACCGGTTGGCAGCTGCACGCAGGTACACGAATACAGACACGTTATGTGTAAATCAGAGAAGTGCACGCTGTGAAAATGAGCTGCAGTAACGCTGAGAGTTGGGATGTAGTCCAGTTCGCTTTTTGCTGCTCCAGCACCATACTCTTTAATTAGGCTTCATTAAAGCCCTTATGACAGATGGATGGCAGTACAAGTTGTGTTTGTGTTTGAATCTGGTCAGAGCTGTCAGCAACTTGTCAGCTTCTTCATTTCCTTGAACCAGCACGGGTACTAAACCCTCTTTAATTTCCTCTCAGGGCGGGTAAATCCCTTTTCCCGTTATGAGTGTGACTTTTAAAACAAAGATCGACTTGAAAATGTTAATATTGGCCAATCAGATAAGGTTGGTTTTTAGTTTTGTTATTATTGCTTCTATATGTGTAGGGCTATTACTATACCTTCATAATTACCTTAACATCAGAAGAGCGACAGCATTAGTTGTTTAAGCAGTTATATATTACATACAGCCATGTGAAGACGAAAGAACATGACTAAAAAAAATTATATGGATCTTGCCAGGTCTTAAAATTACATAAAAACTACCTCAAATGAACATCAAAAGATGACATTTTACATTGTGCCATTAGAAGTGAGTCAAAATGCTAATTTTCTGATGTGACGTTGTCTGTCTCTCACATCGTCGCAGAGGAATTTTGGCCCACTTGTCTTTACAACAGTGCTTCAGTTCATCGAGGTTTGTGGGCATTCATTTACGCACAGCTCTCATAAGGTCCCACTGCAGCATTTCAGTCAGGTCATTGTCCTGTTGCATAAACCAATTTCAGCCAAGCTTTAGCTGTGGGACAGATGGCCTCACATCTGACTCTAGAATACTTTGGTATCCAGAGGAGTTCATGGTGGACTCAATGACTGCAAGGTGCCCAGGTCCTGTGGCTGCAGAACCAGCCCAGATCATCAGCCCTCCACCACCGTGCTTGACAGTTGGTATGAGGTGTTTGTGCTGATCTGCTGTGTTTGGTTTCCTCCAAACGTGCTGCTGTGCATTAGGACCAAACATCTCCACTTTGCTCTGGTCTGTCCAAAGGACATCGTTCCAGAAGTCTTGTGCTTTGTTCAGATGCAGCTTTGCAAACCTAAGCTGTGCTGCCATGTTCTTTTTAGAGAGAAGAGGCTTTCTCCTGCAGCCCTTCCAAACGAGCCATCCTTGTTCAGTCTTTTTCTAACTGTGCTGTCATGAACTTTAACCTTTAACATGCTAACTGAGGCCTGTAGAGTCTGAGATGTAGCTCTTGGCTTTTTCACCTTGGGGTGAACTTGCTGGGACGTCCACTCCTGGGAAGATTGACAACAATGTTTTGCACTTGTGAATAATCTTTCTCTCTGAAGAATGACTCCAAAATAGGCTGTAAATGGCCTTATAACCCTTCCCAGATTGATGGGCAGCAACAATTGCTTCTCTAAGATCATGTCTGATGTCTTTCCTCCTTGGCATTGTGTTAACACTCACCTGAATGCTGCAGAGCAGCAAACTGCTGTGCTCATAGCTGCTGGATATCAATAAATAAAATGTATTTCATTAGCAACACCAGGAAGCTACTTTATATTTCATAACATTAGTTTAGCAGACACTTTTATCCAAAGTAACACACAAGTTAGGGCTACATGGGGTTCAGCATCGTGCCCCATGGAGACTCTGACATGTAGACAGGAGAAGTTCAGAATTAAGACACTTAAAACTGTTTACATGACTGCTGACATTCAAGTGACAACATCCTCTAGTTTTAGTATCTTTAGTACCGATGATCCGAGGGAAGTAAACAGTGACAAAGACTGTAGGAGGAGTTTGGATAGAGGGATTAGCAACCAAGTGGCTAGAAATCAGAAAACCAACCCTATAATATTTTAAATATGTCCTTAATCACTCCATGAACTTTACCGCTTGCTTTTTATTATAACCACAACAAATAAAGCCCTAAATCTTGGCAAACTATTTCTTCTGACTTTTCTCAAAGCAAAACAAAGTCATGTTTGTCTGTGACATTGACAAAACTTCAACCGTAACGTCTTAATATAAAAGCGTTTTATTAACCACCCAGTCAAGCATGAATAATTAAAAAGTATTAAAAAAAATAACAAAGTTAATAAGATTAGGATTCAAAACAATAGAAATAAGCTGTGAGATCTGCTCTGAGACGCTGGGGGTGTGTCCACTGACATCATTAACTGGCAGCAAAGATCAGCCCAGATAAACTATACTGGGAGATGGGAGGCAGACAGCTGTTCGGCCGTGTTGACCAGTAACAGCTGTCAATCCCAGTTAAATCCTAGATGTCTTCAATGAGGCTTTGCCGGCTGAGGCGGGTGTTGGTGGTGACCCTCAGCTCTCAGGGACAATTAAATTAGGTATGCTGTAGGATTAAACATCTTCTTTCAGTCAACCAGACGTAGATTGGTGCACTTACAGCGTAAACAATGGCAAACCATCTGACTTTGGCTACAAATGGGATGAAAGCTGGTTGCTCATTAATTGTAGGATTGGCGGTTTTAAATTGGGAACATTCTGTTACATTATATTAGCTTAATGTGTTGTCCTGAAAAACAACAAAGAGTTAAAGGCAGTTCATTTTATGAAGACAACATCTGATTTTATTTGCAACATACAGAAAATGCACTGACTTTGAGTTTTACCACAACAGTCCTTTCTCAGATGTTTTTTCTCTCTAATGGGGCAGTTTTAGCCATCATTTGCACGTAGCTAAATATTTCATTGCCTTTCACTTTTACAAATGAACAATAAAATCTGTCTCGTGGTCAGGCATGCTCATATTATTTGGATTACTCAAGACAAGTGCAGTTTTAGATCTTTGACTCTCTTATTCTGTGCAATAATGAAGACGGATGAGGAAGCTTTGCTGCATGCACACTCTGGCATCATTTGCTTTAGGCTTGCTGGTTTGACCACATCTACATGTTAATAAAGAGAGTAACAACACATCATCAGAAATAATGTTTTGTATGAGTCGGTTTGGTCTGTCACATGCTAGAGAATATCTCTCAAAAAGAAAAATGGCATCAATCTTTGTAAATATCAGACAACCACAGCCGGATATGTAAAATGCCCGTCAACATGTGGTTTATTGAACTGTTTTTAATAGGTTCGCTTTACGGCCAGATCTGACCACTTCATATTGACTTCAGTGACCACAAATTTCCACTGACTGCCTTTGAAACCTAATCAGAGTTTCCTGTTGCACTTGGAATTCAAAGACAGGGCTTATCCTCTACACTGATTAGCAGAAAAAGCCAAAACAAAGTTTTTGGTGTTTTGCTTTTTACTCCACTGGTCACTGACTCTATGAGTGGTATGACTCATGACAGTTTGTCATGAATGTTGACTTCACACTTCCTTTGTGCTCTTTCACAAGTGATTGCAGCATCTGACATCTTAACACATAAAAGCCCTTTTATCTGTCAATGCCTGGAGATGCCAGGAGGCCTCAAAACTGTGGCGTTTGTTGTGTTGACATAGCAGTTAATGATGGAACAATGGCAGCTCGAGGCATTCTGGTATGTCAATGTTCTTGTTGATTTTGGATGTTTCCTCCAAAGGTCATATTTTAAGGAATTTAGATAAGATGTGTCGCTGAATGAGTAGCATTGTACTGTGTTGATAAAATATCACTTTGGATTTAATGGGTTACTTTCTTGCCTTGTATTTCATGTTGATAACCTCTCCTCTGCAAACACAAAACAGACTTGATATGCCTTCTCATTTGAGACTGGATTTCCTCGTCTCTGTCGAAACCACCAGAAGTTGAATTTGATCTTTGTGTGGAAGTCAGAAGCGATCCAAATAGTTTGTGGGTAAGTAAGAATTTTGTGGGTGTGGTCACAAAGACCAACCCAGGGAAAATGGAAAGAAATGACGACAAGAACTGCACGATATTGCTGCGTCAAGGCAGAACGTGACATGACGGATGATAGGTAAGGTCTAGATGCTGGTGGTGGACTTCTACTGAGGCGTCATCTTTGGCAACTGAAGAGGGTGAAGTTGGGGAGGAAACGGGATGCATGGGATTACAGAAAAGAGACTGATTGGCTGGCTGAGAAAGGAAGCAGGAAGACCATTACAGACCAAAGCAGTGGCATCATAGTTAATATGGAAGATTTGACAGCGTAGACAAGAAAGAGTGAACGGAATGGATCAGATTCCCCTTTTCTGAACTTTCGTCAAAGCTTCATTTAATGCTGTGCTCTTCATTTCAACACATCAGACACCAAAGAATGCTGTTGAAAGGCGGAGCCTCACCAGGTTTCTCTCAGCCAACAAGAATGGGAAGAAGTGTTGGTCGTGACCACTAACTGCGTGCGACTGGGATTGTAGAACTCCAGCCAGCCTTTTTTTTTTTTAGAAGAAGAATCCAGTCTACTTTAATTTAATTAAGTGTCTCTGTTCTGGACCTTCCTCTTTTCGTTGTGCACGCAGACCTTGTGCATCACTCACCGGTGACAGCCTCTGTGTTTGGTATCCAAACGCCCCAATATCTGATTAATAATGTTTTATCAGACGAACTTAACTTGCAAGTTAGTTGAGAAAAAGGAAAACTTCTGTGTCTGTGTCTATGACCAAAGAAACCAAACAATTCACATTAAGTTTGGGTCGATTTTACCCAGAATTTAATGTTTGATACTTCATGTGTGATTAAATCACACAAATTTACCAGCTAGAAGTCAGAGCAGGAACTCCAAGAAGAGTTAAAACTATGTTACTAGCACAGTAACGGGACATCTCATACATGTAAAGCAAATTTTGTAAAGCAAAAGTGAAGGGATCATCTCTGAAATCTTTAGATTTCTTTTGTACAAATATTGTTTGATTTAATCTATTATTGATCTTCGGTCACTGACTACTTTCTTAGTTTTTTTCATTAACATGAGTGTGGAGTAATGAACGTATGATTCATTATCTATTTTTTGTATTGTCTAAGAAATTGTTCTCTCTAAAAAGCTAATTTTAAACTCTTGAAGTTGAAGATTTACAAGAAGTGATCGCATGACAACTGCAGAAGTTTTTTTTTCTTATCTAAATACATTTTTTGGAACGAGCTGGAAGCTGGAATCCCAAAATCCTGATGTTTTATTGTCTTACAAAGCTGTTTCAGTGAAGATGTCAGTTTGTAATCCAGTTATACACATCTGGCAGTAATGTTCAGACTGCTCTTGAGATGTTTCTGTCCATGCACTGAATATAAGGCTGATTCTGTCTCTGCTGACTCATGAGAAAAATATGTGGCTCTATATCATCATCAGTAGTCATTAATCATAGTATTTGCTTGAGCTTATATTGCCGTAAACTTCTGTCTGCTGTTATAAACCACAATAAAATGAGTAGTGGCACTAAATCACATCATAAAATCCAATCAGTGATGCTTGAATGCTTATGCAATGCAAAAGGTGACACCTTTTTACATTAAATAGAGTCTTTCTACTCATTGTTTATTTTAATGGCTTTCATTCGGGACACAGCTCAACATGAAGGTTCATCTGCTGAGAGTTCTGTTTTCATGGGGCAAGCAGAAGAGAAATATGGTTGAGCTTCAATCACAATCAACACTCCTGTCAATAATAACGATCATCTGTCTATGCCAGAGAGTTTTAAAGCATGATTTGGGAGAAACCCTGTGGCCAGAGGCATAAAGCTCTGTGAGGATTAACAACTGTGTGAACAAGCAAGCAAATTCTATTAATCAGATTTATGAAGCTGCACAAGCATCTGATTCTGTTTTATAAATCTCTATCTTTGTGGAAACAGGTGCATGTGCACAAAATTAATTTCTGTTCCACAATAATCCATAAATGGTTAAAACTCCTGACCATTATAAGGAGCTGCGGCTATTCCCTGCTAGTTCATCAGATAAATCTGTAAACCATCATCAGAGCATAAAGAAATGGTTAATCTATGTAGAATTATATTAAAAAGAAAAAACAAAACCTGAGAAATCGGCAAACAACGGTTACATTGCACACGAAATATTTCACATTACCTTAATCCCCTTAAATATATGCATAAGGTCCAATGAAGACGCTTGTACCGTCTCACTTATACAATTAATAAAGTCTGCCGACAGCCAAACAATGACTCTACTTGAAAAGCATAATGGGCCTCATTCATTATCTTTTTAAGAATTTTCTTCACTTCTTTAAGTTGTTTTCAAGGCATTTCTTGGGAAAACACAGCATCAGATTCTTTAACGTGTTCTTAGACCACAAAATTGCTTGCATCTTTGCTCTGGAGTGAGAAACGTTCCGCAGGGCAAAAATAAGTGTGATTAAAATGCGTTACTTTTTTTTAACACATTAGTTTTTGTGTAATTAATTCATCTTAATTAAGTCCCGAGTTATTTTCTATGACACAGTTTTTTCCACCTAAGAACATCAGGGATGCACTCTGCTAACACCGGTGCAACACTGTCTGTTGTCTGCTTCAGTAAAACACAGACTCACAAGCATGCACACAACCCCAATTAAAAAAAAGAGAGAATAAGTTTCCCTTTAACATTGTGTGATGTATGACTCACTGGACACTCGTGCTTTTAGATGTCTTAAGTATGCTATTTTAGATTTTGGCAATGCATGTTACTGACCGCAGCCAGGAGAAAGAAATAATGTGGGGAAGAGAAGAAAAACTAATCACAGCTTCTTGTGTGCAGCCTATCAATGACTTTGTTAGAATACTTTAAAAACAAAATCACAATCAGACATTTCACAGAAATTTGGTGATACCCAGCTGCTGCACTCCAAATCCAGAATTTACTCTGTCAGAGACTGAGACAACACCAGCTGAAAATGATGTCATGGGCTCATGATCAATACTGTTATCAAGGACGACAATTCTGCTGCTGTGTCGGTTTTATGTTGTTTGGCTCTCAGTGTCAAGTTCACACTATTTCTTTGTACAGCAATAAAGAAAATAATCTGCTATTAGATACAGAATGATCAAATTATTGTGTTATTGTTTTCTACGGGCGTCAAAGTGATTTATGAGCCTCCATAAGTCAAATTTACTTGTCCAAGGATCAACCGCTTCAGCTGCTCTGGCATATCTTTAATTTGGAGTATAAATTAAACTTTGGATGTATGATCTTCATTCCTCCTTTATCTGTCACCCCAATAAATTATGTTGAGGCAGTTTACATCGAGGTAAAAAGCCTCACGTCAAGGTGAATTCCCTGTGGTGGCAGCAGGATACAGTAGCAGGACACCAAATGGAGCTCCCTGGAGGAACAGAGTTCATAAGGTGTAGAGTTTCATATCTTGTTGACAGCAAATGGGGAGTATTACCATGTGAGCCAGTTGGGACCAGTTCTGATTTACCTCCCCGTCCTTAATTCTTCATTGTGAGGCTGTTGTGTGTTTTGCCTTCGTTATTTGAGTTATTTCTGAACTGTAGCAAAAGATGGGATGAATTTGGAATGTTTTCTGTGTTTCTGTAACTTAGCCTTAATTTCCGTCTGCAGCAAAAAGGGCATTTTTGTGGCATTTTATGACAATAAAAAGGGAGTTCAAATACATTTTTTGTTCCTCTTCACTGTCATGCGACACATACTAGAAACAGTCTAGACGAGAACATGATCTTACGTGAGCTGCTAACACAAAACGTGTAAAGTTGGCAAAGACTCCCTCAAACACACAGTCAGAAACCCACACTTTCAAATCGAGTCAGCATGATGCACAAATTTGGAGCTGTTTTGACAGAAGGGCGATGTTAGATGGAAGATTTAACAGTACCTGCGTGCAGTCGGCAGGTATGCAGCAGCTGATCTCTGCAGGCCACACATACACTAACACCCTCATTGTGTTTTCATCCACTCTGAGAGGCTGAGAAAAGTCACAGAGTATAAAAGTGAACGAACATACAAGAAAAACACAGAGTAAAGAGATGAAAAATCCAACAATCCATCAGTAGGTTAGACGGTATGAGCTGACCAACTGTGAGCTGAGTACAAACACACGTTCTTCTGTTTCCCAGGCCTGACACAGACTGATGCATTCAGCAGGCAGATTAACAGCCTTGGAGCTCACATTTAAGGTCAGCCCTGATTGGATCCTGGATAAGAACATGCAAGAACAATTTGTAGATTCCTTGAAATCGAGGAGCTGCGGTCTCACTCAAAAATAACTTGACGAAACAATGACTTCTACTTTTTTTCACTCTGCAGCAGTACGCTTCCGTGCTGGAGCTGTTTAACGGTGTAATTCACACTTCAGCGCTGCAAAAATGCTGTTTTTGCATACAGATGTGAGTAAAAAATGAGCTGGTGTGTGGGAGCTTTCACTCATCAAATTATCTTGATCAGAAGTTTAAATTGTTTAGTTTCAGCATTTTAAAGTCTAACTCCAATGACAATCAAGCCTTAATTCTTGTGAACATGTTCATGTGGTGTTTTATGACATGCTACAAGGCATGAGTGAATGAAGCTGTCAACACAAAGACAGATCATTTCCGGCTTGGAACTGCTGTTGCTCCAACGACAGTCTCAAACTGGCAGATTTAAATTGGCTGGGTCTCATTTTGTATGTTGATGAAATATGGGCCCATACCCATCAACTTTCATGTTGGGCCAAGTTGTAAGATTAAGACTTTTATTGTCATGTAAATACACAAAATGACTCCTCTGCATTTAACCCATCCAGGTTGACACCTGTTGAACACACACATGCACATGCACAGGGTCACACACTCATAGAGACAGATGCCATACACTGGAGCAGTGGGCAGCCATTCACAGCACCCGGGGAGCATGGGGGTGTGCTGCCACCCCTCCAGCTGTCAGTTCACCGATCTTTGAGCAGTGAGAATCGAACTGCCAACCTTCCGGTTATTCTCTCTAACCACTGAGCCACGGTTCTTTACAGCTGGAAACTGGTGTTATCTAACATTAGGATTTGTCAAAACATTGCTAGCTACATGCTAACAAAGGTCGTGTTTTCACCAAGCTTCTTTGGCAATGTATAAACTATCACCTGAGGTGGGGCGGCTGGCAAACAGTTACAGTTAAATGTTCACTATGACAGATACGATTCACGAAAGCTGCAATCCTGTTTTGAGATGAATGTGGTTTTATATTTTTGACAAATTCTTTCAAATTTACTCTTCAAGACAAACAATCCTGCTAATGATATTGGTTAAGTTGCTGTTTTAGGAGTTTTATTTTATCATAACTGCCACAGATTCCATTAAACAATAATTTACTTAACACTGCCAACATTTTATGTATATTACAAGACTTTAAATTAGTAAATATCAGGTTCCCTTTATAGTCTGCAAGTACGAAAGGGAGTTAAAAAAGATGGGTTACTAGCGTGTAATGCTGAACAAATTTTATTAAAAAATTCCTTTTGGATTCTGCTTTCTGGGTGGCTTGTGGCATAATCTCAAACATGAGGTGATATGGAACAGGTCCAACAAAAACTAACTCTCAGACAATAGCTCGCCTTGGTAGGTAATGTCCGGACTTTCTGGATTCCCGTTTGCAAACATACAGCTTTTTTCCCTGAGTAAAGTATGTGAAAAAATACCACCTATAATCTTGCAGTGAGCAACCTCTATAAAGGAGGTGGAGGTTGGTTTCATCAGGTCACAACCTTGAACTGCGGGTGAAGCAGAGTTCTACCTTACAAAGCACAATTTCACGTTTCATAAATGCTGTTGCGGTCATCCTGTTGAATGTATAATCAGCCACGACATAGGTGAAATTACACTAATTAATGGCAGGGGGAGAGCAGTCATGCTCGAGGTTGGAAAGCACTCCCATGGTTCATATCAGGGTTGAAGGGTCTTTCTGATTTCACTCCCTCAGGCTGGCTAAGTGAACTGGGGGGGCTGTTTTTTGAGTGGATCTGTTCTGATCTTTGGCTGTTCAGGGATGTGATGGTGGCCTGGGTGGCCACCCAGAGAACCTGCATGTGAGCACAGTGCAGAGCGTTCAGTCCTAATGCAGCCTGACAGCTCATGGCTGTGGCTCAGCTGCTGGCGTTTATGAAGGGTGGTCTCGGCTTACGACGGAGGCTGGCAGGGCAGCAGGGGCGGAATGCGGGGGTTCAATGTATCATCCAACGGTAGCAGAGATGTGTGAGCTCACCAGGTCTTTCCATAGCCCTCACTTTCAACACCCGAGGACACCAAGTTGTAATATATCACCACGTAATTAGATTTCTAATGTAGTGTGAAATGAAATTGAGGGGGGTGAAAATCAGGCTTTTCTTTAAAGTTACACACGTTTTTTCAAAGGTGCCACAAGTTCATTTTTTCCCTCACAAAGAGGCATCACAATGGTGTCATGTGTGCTGCCTCCAAGGTCTCCTGCACTTGCCAGTAAAAACAAGTGCCTTATAATTGCTTTCTCCGACCCCCCCCCCAACCATCTCGAAGGTACTCTCACACTCACTCCAAGGTTGCTTCAGAATAAAACAATTATACATAGAGCACACACACAAGTTGTCGCTCCCTCATGACCTTTCAAGCAGTTACAATAGCTTCCAGCTGTCTCTTTGGGACTCTCAGGGAATATTTTTCAAAGCCAAGTCACTCTGGTAATTGCTTTACTGTTGATTAGGCCTCATTCCAGAGGTGAAAGATAATCGTCACCAACTTTAGGCTCCAATAAATTTCACCATTTTGTGTTTTTGCTGCTCTGTGGATTTGCCCAAACACTAAAACATAAAACTTCACTGCAGCAAATGCAAGCTATAATGGATTAAATAAATTAGATTTACTTAACCCTGTGTGTAATGTGGAGGGTGATGAACAATTGACTCAGTTGTTGAGCCAATTATTGAACCATAGTAATAATAACCAATTAATCTTTAAAATCATTTTTCAAGCTGAAATGACAATATTGCTTTAGTTGTTACTCTGCCTCTCAAATTGGCAGATCTGCTGCATTTCTGTGTCTCTTTTGGGTTTTAGAGCAGATGATAAAAAAAACAGCTCAAAATGACAGATTAGTTACAAGTTTATATCCTCAACTCGGAAAAAGTTCACTTATCACCGGGTCTGTGTTCGTTGTGTCCCTGGAGGCCGAGAATTTCCTTTGTTGCCATAGATGCAGTTAAATTATTTTCATATATTATGGAATTTTGCTCACTTGGTACAAACTAGACGGGACGTCTGGGCTTCTCTGCTCGAGCTGCTGCCCCCGCGACCCGACCCCCAGAGAAGCGGCAGATAATGGATGGATGGATGGGAGAAACTAAACTCCATCGCCATGACAACTCCAACGGCAAATGAAAGCCACATGATGTTGCTGACAGTTTGGGGGGGGGTAAAAAAAGTGAAAGGACTTTGATAATGAGCAGTTTTAGGACATGAAATGTAGACATGGCTTCTTGTAGGTTTAATACAATTGTTTATTGATGTTAAAGAAAAAGATTCAAAATGGTAAATCGGCTTCACTTATGTAATGTTTCTTTAGTCTGGCGCTTTTACACTAAAAGCCACTTTCACCCATTCCCACACATTCTATACAGGCTACACTTTTTTCTCTGTCATATCGAAAAATTATTTGATGCATCGGAGCCAAAGTCGAGTTCAGCGTCTTGCCTACTTCGACATGTGGTCTGGGGGAACCACCAATCTTCTGCCTGGCAGGTACTGAGCTAAAGCCGCGAACATCTAAGATGCAGGTGAATCTACTGATCGAACTGTAAATGTATTGTTCCTCAGATACATTTGAGATTAATTAATCTAAATGTATTATGTCTAACTTATGGAACTATTGGACAAACAAACCCAGAAAGAACTTAGAATGAAATTTCAGCTGCTTTAAAGTGAGCAAAGTAATTGAAAGTAGTCACTTTCATCTGTGCAGTAGCCTGGAGAAATTTAGAAATGAATCCTGATGGTTGAGCTAGAAGTAAAACTACTCATTGGAGGCCATGAGAAGGGCATTTGATCGAGAGCCGTATCGTGAATCTTTTTGCAGCAGCTCATCTGCGTCAGGCGGTTGTACGGACTGGGTCCATGGAGCAGGTTCCTAACCTGGACCATGTTAACCTGCAATATGTTCCTACACTGTGTTGCAATCTGGACCTTTTTTGAACGGGACACAGACTATGTTGCCACACGGATGCTCTGCTGCATGTGATGTGACAAGCTAAACAAACATTCTTTGGTTTGAGCTGATCTTTGAACTTTAGTTGGTAAAAAATCTGTCTTTTCATGGCCTCCCACTGTGTAGTTTTTAGCTTTAGCTCACCCATCAGGATTTTATTTCCAAACAAAGAGAGCTCTAACTGCTTCCTACTGCTTGTTAGACGCTCTTAAGCACTACAGAAGAATACCAAAATGTCCCTTTTACTGGTTAATTCGATCAGGAGACCAATACATTTTCCAAAAGCATTAAATCTTTTCTGCATGCACATTGCAACAGTGGTTTTCATGTAATATGTATGTTTTCCTGTAAGACTTTGTAAGAAAGTTGTAGCTTGACTAAAAACTTTTTTGTGAGTCAGTGAACTGCAAAATGTCTATAGCAGAGTTCCAGCTGCGCATCTGGACTTTTGCAGGTGTGGGAGGCATTAGTTTGAGTGGCACCTAATGTATTTTTCGTCAGGAAGGAAAGATTGAGGCTTGGAACCCATTTCCACATCATATGTCATGTCCAGGGTGCCCATAGAAACTGCACGTCAGTTTAGGAGAACTCCATTTTACCTTCTGAATCATTCCTCACGATTTGGAAGTGCTGAACTCATCGTGTCTCACGCTCTGCACACAGACAGGAAGTGTCCTAATTTCCACCACTATTAACCAAAATGTGTATTTGTTTATTATCACTGCATTTCTGGTGCGGCGTCACACTATATGTAAGATGCAGGTAAGAACATCTGCTGACAATCAGGGGTATCGGTCTTGACAGCGTAACTGTCAGCATGCATCTCCTGCAGCAACCCATCCACTGGCCGCTCTGTTACGTTACCCAGAGTTTTTCTCTTTGCTTCAGCTTTGCATAATTTGTCAGAAGCCTGTTTGAACAGATGACTCCCTGCGAATAATAAGGCCTCGACCTAGAGAGTTTGGTCTGTTCTCTGGTTTTAAAGAACCAGATTGTTACAGAGTTGTTTCTGCTGTATAAAACATGTTTGTTTTCCTTTAATAAAGTTGCCTACATGTATTCTGTATGCTAATTCAAAGTATTATTGATGTTTTTTGTAAGATACTAAACAACTTCTTGAATCTGAGCTGAATGAGTTTAAACATAAATTCTTTAAATTGAGTTTGACATATTTGGTGTTGTTGGAAGGTTTGAGACGTCCACTCGAATTTAAAATAAAGTTTTGTGGCTTTGAACTGAGTTTAACCACAGAATAGGATTTATTTCATAAGATGAACCGGTCAGAGCATCATCAAGATATAAAACTTCAAAGTGAAATGGGACATGAACTGTAAAAAAAGAAAAGAAAATTTACTATGATAAGTACAAATCAGATATTATAAATTCATGTTATACACATGCACCTCTTTTCAATGAGCGTCTGTCTTTGCCAAGCCAGCGTTCTCCCTCTGTGGTACACCCTATAGCGCTGTAGCAGTCCCACATTTCCATGTTGGGGAAAGAGAAAACATCACTTTTGTTGTGATTACACTGAGCGCTAACCAAACTGATCATTTTTCAATAAGTGATGGTTACATTACTGCTAATATAGACTTAGGATTTCTCCTGCTGAGATAACTTTGTTCAGCTTTTGTTTTCATTTCTCTACAGTTTCTTTACCTATGTTAATAAGTTGATGGCTGCTCTGTAGGTGGGAGCTTATTCAGCTCTGCAGCACAGATGGTCTGCAGTTTATTGGCATATTTGAAACAGGTCTGTGCAGAACGATTCCTCTGTCCGCTGCTAAAACATTAAAAATATCACTGTAGTTATGTATTAACCACTGAGTAAACATTTGCCATGCAGAAATCTGACCCAAACCAAATACCACCATTACTTTAAAACTTGAAATTATGAATGGGCAGGAAATACTGAGTGACATTTTGTAGGATTCCAGAGTTAGCATAAAACCCAAGTCCAGTTTAGAAGTTTTAATTGGTCATTTTTTGGGAAAAGGTGGGATGGGCTAGCAGCTAGCAGCTAACAGCTGGACTTTATAAAGAAAGCAAATCAATTTTTACCAGCGCTATCCAAAGTGAACCACGAGAAAACAGCTCTCTATGAATCCAGTCAGGGCTGCATTCAGGAGCAGGAGGGTTTGTGGCCATGAGATGTGGGTTTGATCCTCCAGAGTTGAGGGGCGAAATTGAATGACTGCTGGTGGTTGGATTGTGCTCAGCCTGACACTCTTTAAGGTCCAAATAAAAACATGTGAATCATTTACATCTCTGAGAAAAGTTTGAACATTATTGTCTGACACAGTTATCATATTAATAACAGAACTGAGCTGTAGAAGTATCCTGAAGAGCAACAAGTGCGCATCCAAAAAAAAGCTACGAGATGAGATCCATTTGTATCTCACAAGTTTCACAAGCATTGAGCTTAGCTATGGGTTCAGATTCCATATGTCCATCCTCTAACAGATCACTCAGAGTTAGTTTTTTTTTTCTCTCCAGACTCTATTTCCATTATTTCTTTCTGCCTCCTTCAAAACCAATCTCACTGAATCCATATGCACCAGCTGTGCTCAAAGTCCATACTTTAATGATAAAACCATAACTGGTCACTTCCTTCGCCTGTCTTTATTCATTAATTCATTGTTTGTAAGAAAAGTTTAAATATTCTAAGAAATTTAGATATGATGATGAAGTAGGTGTTTAGTTAAGTGGGAAAGTTTATAAGGCACCAATTCAATGCCCCAAAGCACTCTTTGTTGGAAAGTTAATCAGAGGTCTTCAGATGATTGCAAGAGAAGCAAATGAACCGAAACAACCTCAAAATGAGGCAATTTGAGCACTAAAGAAACCAAAAATAGGTGAGAAAACAACCATAAAGGTGTGTGATCTTAAACAGAAGACAGAAATACCAAACGACCAAGGTTCCTGCAAATATGCAGCAAGAAAAAAGAAGAGAAATGACAATATGATGGAAAAGATGCAGAGCAAGATCACGTAAAACAATGACTGAGAAACACGAAACAAGCTCAGTTATGCAAAGAAACCTCAAAGAGAAAACTTGCAGAAAGTGACTACAAAGAGATGGAGGAGGTGTAAAAGAAATGAACCCTCATTATTCGTCAGTGTTTAACTCGCTCAATGTATTATCACAGTAACACTTTTACATTTGGCATTTCAATAAACCATAACAAAATGTTTATTAATCACGATACTTGTGTTAATCTAGCGATGCACACAGATTTAATATGCATTTTATATTTTGAAAATGCTGCTAGAGTCTGAATCTAAAGTTAGTTCATGAAAAGTAATGACTTTTCCACATTCAAAGCCTGGAGCTGTTGTAAAATTTGGAAAATGAGCTGCGTGCTCAATCATGACTGAAAAAAAATGTCTGAAGGAACGCTTTTCAGGCCGGCATCAATAACGCTATCGAACCTCCTTCAAATTAATTGGATCATATTAGTTATGGATTCAAATTCAGGGTCTGCGCTGCAATCTCCTGAGCATTATTTTAGGTCAGGGGGTCACAGAAAGATCTTTGGACATTCAGAGCGCAGTAACTTAACTTGCATTAACCTTTCACTCAATACAGCTCCGAGTCCCAGTGATTAATCAAGCTGTCACTTCACTTCCAACGTAATAAGACCACAGAGCACAAACATCAGAGAGACGCACAATTCAAATATTTACTGAACTCTTTGTAAAAATGGAAGCCTTGATTTTTGCTTTAGGCCTGTTTACAGTAAAAATGATGATGTTCTTCTGTAGATTATTTATATTTAACAAAGGGGGGAAACATGAAATTTAGTTAACCCAGGTTTTTCCCACCCAGTAGACACACAGTAGCATTTAAACTGCAGTCATAATACAAATTATGGTGGGTATATACTGCAGTAGTATGATGTATTTTATTCTAGACTTTATCTACTATTGAAGCCAAACAGATGTTCTTCGAAAGGAGTTATAAGGAAGGTGGCAGTGTTGCAGCCCGTGTGGTGATTGGCACTAACCCCTTAATGTACTCATAATGTTCAAATATAACCTTAAAGTCTGACTCCAGCAGTTAGTGATCGTCACCTCTCATGGGTTTAATAGCAGCTGGGTTTGACTTCTCATCTTTGGCCCCTCAGAGAATGGAGATCTAATGTGTGAGCATGCTAATTAAGCCCCACCTATATGTCTGCCCAACAGCAAAGGTTTGTTCCTTTTGTCTGGACAAGGCTGAGTTCCAGCAGCCGGTCGTCCCTGCTCACTTGGCCAGACGATTGTGCAACAGCTCCTCCCCATTTTGGATTACGACAGGTGTAACCCGAGTGCCACGACATCTGTGATGGCATCAACTGCAGTGATCTATTAAAAAAAAATAAAGAAGAGTTTTTCAATGCTTTTAATGGCCTGGTGATAATAATAAAGATACTTTTTCTTTGTATTTGTTGTCAGCTCAGAGCTCTTAAATTTGGTACTCCAGTTGTGACGCTGTCACTGACTGAATTTATAAGTGTTTAAATCTGGGGAATGAGAAAGAGATCCGTCATCCCGTCCAGCTGTTTATACATGTCCTTTATGACCTCTACTCGCTGCACTACAAGACTGCTTAATATACATCAGAGTGCAGCATGGATCTATAACTGTCCCTTATGTAAAAAAACACAAAAAAAACAAGAAAACACTCACAATCTGGGAAACATTAAGTCCTGAATGTTTGACTTGTGGTGAAAAGTTGAGACGCGTTCTGCTGCTCGCTGACAGTGAAACTGACCATGGCATTCCTCTGAATTCCCACTTTTTTCAGAGCCTGCAGCTTCTACCAAAAAATCCTGGCCACAGTGTGAGAATTACAATCCAGTATTCTTGGCGAGTGCAGCCGTGAACGTGAGGAATTTGACTTTGTTGGTCACCACAAACATTTGAACAGTGACAGAGAACAGAACTGAGAGGGCACCACAGGTGCAAGACAGAAAGGTAACTGGGAGCATTTCTTCCTCTTTTTAAATGATCACCCCCCTGGGAACCAGACTCCTGTCAAACATCCAAACGTTGGTGTCATTCTGCAAATAAACACTTAGAAAATGATTTAGACAAAGATTCTTTTTCTGGCATTTTAGTGTCAGTACATGAATATGATTGTCAACACTTTCCAGAGCTGCACTCCTCGTTTTAAATTAAATTCAAATGTGAACAATCTGCAAAAGCGTTGTGCGTGATCGGCATTAAATGACAAACAACGTTCTTGGTTGCATGACAGGAAAATAATAATAGTCCCTGGACAGCAGCTTTGAGCTCTTGGATGGGTTTTGACTGCTGTCCTCGAGGTGACACAGCTGAGCTCGGTTTGCTGGACGACCTGAGTGAACCAGCCGAATTGAGGCGCTGCTGCAGATGTATTTAACAACGCTTATGGAAAGATATGTCTTTTTTATTTTACTATAAGCTATGTGAGAACTGGATTTCATCAGGTCTGCCAGACAGATGGACAACAGAAACATATTAACATTGACACAGTTTCTTCAGTAAGAACCATTCATCATTGCTTATAGTGTTTGTGATGAGTTAGTTTGTGTTGGAATACATTTGCACAGTGATAATAGATAGAAGTATCATTCAGTAGGAGCGCCTCTAACCACAGCTGCAGCAAAATCCCCTTCGCTGCTGTCTCTCTGAACAAGCAAAGTCTGAGTGCACGACAATCACATGATGATGGATGCATTCAGCTCTCCATTTAAAAGTTCCATTATGCAACATTTACTGGCATAAATACAACAAAATATATATCAATTATGTGTATTAATATACACATTTTAGTTACCCTAAAAATCAACTGATATGTCACACCCTCGAAGGTTTTTAAGGATTTACATATCAGGCCATAACAAAACATGTGGAATAAATCTGGTACTCACTTAAAATTAGATAAATGCAACCTCAAATGAACAATGAAATATTACATTGTGTCAATATTTATTGAACAAAAACGAAGACAAAGTGCAGAAACTGTGTGAAAAACTGGTGTCCACCCCAGCAGCAACTTGAAGTAATCATTTTTAACATCTAATAATGATGTTATGAGTCTCACATCATTGTGGAGGAATCTTGGCCCCTTCTTCTTTCCATCGTTGCTTCAGCTCATTGAGGTTTGCAGCATTGGTTTCTGCACAGCTCTCTTAAGGTCCCACCACAGCATTTCAGTCAGGCTGAGGTCTGGACTCTGACTGGACCATTGCAACACCTTGATTCTTTTCTTTTTCACACATTCTGCTGTAGATCTGCTGCTGTGTTTGGGATCATTGTCCTGTTGATGAGCCAGTTTCAGCCCAGCTTTAGCTGTGGGACAGATGGCCTCACATTTGACTCTAGAATACTTTGGTATCCAGAGGAGTTCATGGTGGACTCAATGACTGCAAGGTGCCCAGGTCCTGTGGCTGCAGAACCAGCCCAGATCATCAGCCCTCCACCACCGTGCTTGACAGCTGGTATGAGGTGTTTGTGCTGACATGCTGTGTTTGGTTTCCTCCAAACGTGCTGCTGTGCATTATGACCAAACATCTCCACTTTGGTCTGGTCTGCCGTCTTTTCAAACAGTCTTTTATCAAAGAGGAAGTTCGATGCAACACCGTGAGCTTTTGTGGGATGTGAAATGTATAACTGATCATCTGTTATTTTTCACTTCAGTTACGTTCAGTCAGAAACCAGAAAACACTTTGCTAAAACACAACATCTGACTTGAACACTGGCTCAGAGGTGCACAAACTTAGATTCCTTCTTACACCTTTGTAAACAGAACATCTGGGCACAGCAGTCCTCGTCTCAGTTGGCGGTATGAAAAGAATACAAGCCAAAAGTATCCAGTATTCCTTGTCTGCAGGTCTACATAACCTGCAAATGCAGTTTCTGAATATCTTCACCCTGTAAGGTGTAAAAGGCCAAAATGCTAATAAAAAGCTATGATTTAAAAAAAACAAAACATTGCATGTGGGTAAGGCCTCAGTCGCAGATCCATTTATCATAACTGTTAGAAAAAGGAAGCACAAGTCAACATGAATTGAAAGTTTTGTATTTTACACATAAAAACATTCCTTTAGTATCACTTGTTTATTGTTTAAAACTGCATGTTTGGAAGTTTGCTCTTTAATAGATACATGACTAATGTTTAAACATGGAAAACTGTGGTAACCAGTGGCAATAAATGCAGTGGAAATTGGCAGTAATATAATAACAATACAGATCATTTGCTCAAATATGCAAAACAGCTGGTGTATTTTTTGCAAAGGAAGCAGTGAGCCTGACCTCTGACCGGTGCTGAAACAATGTTACTTTTTCTTCTTCTGGCTTTCAGTGTTTTTCTAGCTGCACAGTATTTCAGAAATCCCCACTGATGCCTGCAGCACCCACATGTACAGTAACAGCCATGAATGCTTCTCTGTGAACAGGCGAAACGGCTCAGAGTAAAAATCACAAGTAATTATGCTACATTTAGCATTTAAACTCCAATTACTGTTCAAAAAATGCACAGGAACCTTCAATTTCCAGTTAAAACTGACTTTAAACACTGAACATGATTGGATCAAGTCCAGTCTCCTGAAAATAGTTGTTTTTCAGGCAGTTGACACATAATAATCCATCGCTGCAGGCCGAGCTGCGTGAGCTCGTCCCCCAGGATTCACCTCATCAGCGTCAACTCGCACTCAGGAACTGAGCAGCTGAATGTTCCCATTCACTATGAAACGCAATCCTTGAATATATGCGAGGCAAAGTGGTTTCCTCCCCTTATTAACGTCCTTGTAAATCAAGCCAATTGGGTGTCCTGTCGTGAATGAGGCCTCCTCGTCTCCAGTTGCCAGCAAAGTAACGTGGGAGATAAAGGGGTCCGAGCCCACACTGAAACACTGCCGACGGCACAATTTCAGAAAGTTTTCGAGACGCAATGTTTTCTATCTCCTGATTATGGCAGGATATAAACATGCTACATAAGCTGTGACATGACAAGTCAACCGTGTCACTGTGAGAACATATTTACAACACCGTAATGCCTGAAACTGATAATGTTTTTACATTTTTTGTTTTTACATTTTTCAGGTATATGCTGTTATTTTGGCAGCAGAGAGTGCATAAGGAAATGTAGCTGCCTGGTCTCAAATTTGTCATGTAGCCGACTCAGTCTTACTGACCCTAGGAGTGTGTAAGTGTGCATGGTTGCGTGGCCCTGTGATGGACTAGTGACCTGCCCAGGGAGCCTCTCACCCAATGACAGTTGGGATAGACTCCAGTTCCAACGTTTGTTCAAATGTGGGAAAACGTCCCAGCACCCAAACTACCTCGTCTGTTAATTCTTCACACTATAGGCTATATTTACAGGTAGATTAGACAGCTAAAAGTTTTGTGTCTTGTGATCCTTTGAATGGTGTTACGGTGTTTGTTGTCCCCTCTTTTCTGTCCTATCAAACCCCAGCTGGTCGAGGCAGATGACCGCCCTTCCTGGTTCTGGCTCTGCCAGAGGTTTCTTCCTGTTAGAAGGAAGTTGTTTCTCTCCACAGTCGTCTCGTGCACGCTTAGGACGGGAGATTGGACTGAAGAGAAGTTTCGGTGCAATCTGTTGGTTTCCTTAGCTGGGAAATTGTTTTTGAATTGGCTCTGTATGTATGAATTGGACTAATTTGGGTATGATTACAATGAATCTGACTCTAACTGGCTTGAATTGGATCATTGAAGGGCCTTGGGATGACATTTGGCATGATTTGGCGCGATATAAATAAACTGAATTGAATTGATGCAGCAGAGAAAACATCACAAGCATTAAAAAAAAATGCCTGTTTATTTAAAATGTATTTGAACCTGATCTTGGAAAAAGTGAGCTCTGTTACAGTCACAGTAATATTCCACAGCTTGTGCGGAGCTCAGCAGCCTTCTCACGTCACAGTATATCACAGTCTTTCTGCCTGTGAAGGCACAATATAATACATGCACACTTTAAAAAAAAAAAAACACTTAAAATTGTGTTTTTCCAAATAACACTGCAGCACTCCTGCTGAGAATGTAAAAATGTGTCTTTGCTAAACACAACAGGTCAGACAGAGAAGCTTTATATTTAAGACTTTGGGGAATCAGAGCAGCAATCAAACCGGGGAAGAACACAAACAAACATGTCTGCATGTTTCCCAATAAACGCCAGCTTTCATTACCGACTTCTGAGCAGTTTAACCAGGATCAGTCATCCAGCCCCCGAGATGTTTTTGAATTATCATACTGCCGGTCAAGAATCTCTATCCTGGTTGGCCCAAAGACAGACGCTTAGCATCCTACTGTGCCCATGCGGTGTTTTCAAATCAGCTGGGATTCCCTCAGCCAGCGGTAAACCGAAACCGTTCCTCTTGCCCTCATTAGTCAAGTGTCTTGTTGTGGCCGAGACATCCTATACTTTCACTGAGGGAGATAAGTTAAGGTTCAGTGAGAGGGGAAATGGTGTGAAGCACTTAGACTACAACAGCTTTCATAGTCGTGTTCGACACCTTCACGGTTCATCGGGATGGATCACCCCCATCAGCCTCCCTACTAATGATGATGTGAGCACAGAGGGCAGCAAAGAAGCATCCATCACGTCACTGTGTGGTGAATTTTATTGATTATATGCATTTGTTATAATCCGTCACACATGTTGAGTTTGTTGTACAGGGGCAGCGGATACCAGGAAGGAGCAGATCCAGGAGCACCAGTGGTAGCAGCTACTGTGACCTAATGACTTTAACTCTTGAAGGACCTCTTCGTTTTTTTCCCCCTGGCCAGCTCATACATCAACTTCCAGGGAAAACCAGAGAAGTAGGAAACAGCTGTCCTTTTAGACAGTGGCTGCTTTATCCTCCAATGTTTAAACCAAGTGGAGAGAAGCTGGAGGAGGCTCAGCAGCGCGTTGTAACAGGCCGTTTATCTTTGATTCGCTGTGACAACATAGATATTGAGACTCTTGTGGTGCTACCTCAGCCTTGAGGCTCTACTTTTAGTGGACCAGCATCTGCAGGAGTGCAACCAGAGAAGGACATGTTTGAATAGCTAAAGGTAACGCTACAGACATGCTAATGTCTCTGTGAGGCTGTGTTTAGGCTCAGCTGTGCCTGATAGATGTGTGGTATTTTCACTAGTTTTTAGTCTGTTTTTGAGGCAATTTGGTAGAAAACAGCCAAGCCGTCGAAGAAAAGCCGTTTTTAAGTTTTTAAAAACCAGGACAATGCGTCTTCTTAAAGTTTGTTAGCCAAATCAGCCTGGTATTTGTTTGACCTGATTTAGTTTAATTTCATAAATTTCATTAATTTCATAGCAAAAGTAATTTTCTAGCCTGAACTTATGTGGAATTCAGTCTTATTGCATTTTGTGAGACGGGTCGAAAAGGAAGGATTCTCAGTTTTAACAGGTGGAAAAGTCCTTATCAGGAGAATGGATAATTTGGAGGTGGTGTTACACATTTGACTGGAAAACGGACCCTAAACTTTCTACACCTACATTAGTTTCTGTTTTCAATCACTATTTACTTTCACTCACTGTTTATTCAAAGTTATGCAACTAAACCACCTGGTTAGGGTTGGGGAAACATTGTGACTCGTCTTAAAAAATATCTTTCAACAACATCAAATCTTCCATTTCTGGTTTACTTGATGATGACTCCATCTGCACAAGACACACAAATGATGCAGGGACATAAAACATTCCCCACTAACAAATCAAAAGAATGCGTACTTTGTACCAAACAACATAAATTAAATGTTTCTGTTTCCATTACTAAATCACAAGCAGGTGTAATACTAGCTAGCTGCCGAAACGTGCACTTAAAAATCAGGTCAGCTAGCTAGCTAACGATATGGATGGATAGATACTTTATTAATCCTGAGGGAAATTCAAAGTATTCAGCAGCTACATAAGTGCCTGAAGGCAGGTTAGTATCACCAACAAAAATAACAACATACAATAGGATACAAGTATGTAAGATACAGGTTTACTTGGCCACAAGAAGACAAAAGTGGGAAGTTTTGTCCAAGAGATCGCTGGTTTGAGATTTATTCTGCTGTTGTATTTTTCTACTTCCCTCCTACTTGTGAGTTCTCACTTTTCTTCTGTCTGTGCTTTTACCCATAAATGATTAGGATTAGGACATTGTTAGGTGTTTTATTTAATGTACATGTTAAGGTCTACATGTTAGAAAAGACACGGTCTGATACTGACGAAAACCTCCATGTAAATGACTACACGTCTTTAGATTTTTTGGACAGTGTTCATGTTACATGAACGATGTTCAGCAGACGACAGCAGTCTAGGGATATGTTACCATTCCACAATAAACAGCAGGAGCGGTTGCAAGAAATGGAAACGTGCCAGTAGTTTCAAGAGTATAAATAACATTGTTTATTTCAGGGCATCGGGTTGGTTGTTTAAAGCAAAGAATACCCCAAAGAATAAGTTTCATTCATGACCAAAAAATCCTTCAGATTCATCCCGAAGGAAACCATCTTCATGCATACAGCCATGCTCCTATTCCAGCTCTAATTATGTATTCATCCCTGTGCAGCCTAAAGTTGGAGATCCAGTGAACGGTCCACAAAGACAGATGTTTGCTGGTCCAGATCTCCTCCTGTTTCTGTCGGTCAACCTTTTCAAGTATAGAACTTTTTCATGGACCGTATGCCACCACCTTGGGGGTATGGAAGGCTTTGTTAAAATGTATTTAACAGTTTGCTTAATTCCCAAATGTCCTGCACTGCTCTATAAAGTCTTCACTTTAATTAAACACTGTGGGAAATTGACAGGGAGGACGTACAAAAGAAGAAGCAGAAGCTCAAGCAGAACGTGGAAAAGGCCATTAAAGAGAGAAGGTTCAAATATAATAATAGATGATTATGCTGAACTCTGATACATGGAAAACTAATAGAAGCAAAAATCTAGGATTCAATTCCAAACAAATGTCATAAATAAGTAGTTGAGTTTCCATTCATATGATTTTACACACATTTTCAGTCTGTTTACATAGTGATGAGTGAAAAACACCACATGTGCATGGGTCGATGAAGACACGGCAGCATTCCTCAAATTAATGCCTGATGCTTACAGATGTGTCAGATTTCTCTACAGATTTCCAATTTGAGGTTTAGACCGCCGCTCTTTCACTTCTCCAGCTTAATTTCACTCACACTTCCAAGTTTTCAGCTTTCTTTAAGCACAAAGCAGCACCTCAAGTGAAGAAGAAATCATCTCAGATGTTTGAAGGGAACTTTTCGAACATCTTAGCCTTGAAATGTGGAAATAGATTCAAGGATATTTTTTCTAATGCAAATCTGTGTTTAGCAGCCAAATCTAAGGCCAAAGTGATAAATATTCACCACAGTGTGCAACTCCTAATTTTTCAAGCAGCATGAGACGCTCTGACCGGAGTTTCCAAGGAGAAATGCTGCTAAACAAACACATACGGCTCATTGTGGCACCGCTGTTAGACAGGGTGACTACTCCTATACATTTACATTCAATGAGAGGACACTTAAACGCAGTTCTGCACCAGTATGATTGGGCACAGAGACTCAGCTTCATGGTGGTTTGTCGTCACTTACATCTAGCGCTTCCCAACATCTCGTCTGGGAGGAAAAACGTTACAGCTTCACACCACGTCGTAAAAGTCACATCACATTGACAAGACTTCTCTTCATTAGGTTTTTACTCTGACATCAGCTGTCAGATTGTTGCTGCTTTATAGCTTTCTGAGCAGGAACAATAATGGTTTTTAATGCAGTGTAAGCTGACTTGATGTACATGGCCTGTTGCAAAATGTTTTGATGGGAAAAGTGTAGAAGGAAACCTCAGGACCGTATGGCACCAAGAGTCCCAGCAGGCTGGCAGCTTTCATGATTCAAGACGACACCGCTTCAACTTTCCAGCACTCCCATCTCACTTTGCCATAAATTTTAATGAGCTGGGATCACTTGATCCATTGTAGTTATTTTAATGATTTGGCCGCATCCAGTGATGTAAACAAAATACTTCGCCAGATAAATTTAACCCTTTCAAAGCCTTCAGGGGAGGTATGATTTATTAGTCAGGAGGAGTTTGTGGACTGCAGCTGGTGTGACTAATCAACAAGAATGTGCACACTCACCGTTTCCCTTGGTCATAAACACATTTTAATGAAGTTAAAAACTGTCAGGCTATAGACTCCTGCATCCTGATTCTGGTTTGTACAGTAAAGGGGGAGTGAATTGAGTCCAGATGTATTTAAAGTGAGCAAAGTTGATCACAGCCCATCATCAAAACTGGATGGATTGGCCTCCTTTTCCTCAAAGTAAATATTTGAATAAAATTGCTTAAAAAAAATTTAAAAAAATCATATTAAACAGTTATAACACATTGATTTTAAGCAAATAGTGATACATGCTTAGACACATTTAGATATTTATATCAGTGTTATACCTTCTATTTACTCACAGGATGACCTTTTCAAACACTTTTACTCACCTTTTGTTGTCCCATTTAGTTTAGCTTCTTTGTACTTTTCCGTCACTAAATTTCAGAATATATTGAACATTTTAGCTCACTACAACCAAAGTTACTACAAATCAACTACTTAAGGCCTGAGCTCAGAGCCGATCACACATGTTGGAATTAGCTCAAACTGTCGCTGAAACGTGCATGTCACAGGATGACCTTCAATGTAATCTATTTCAGTAGGAGGTTTGTTTTCGTGTGTGTTGCAGAGGCGGTGGGACCCCCCGGAAAGCCAGATAAAGAAGGCTGTAATGACGTAGACGATATGAGAGGATATGTTTTAGGTTTACATACTTTAAAGATCTTTAATAGCAAAAAAATAAGTTAACATCTGAAACTTAAAAATACAAAATTCACTACACTTTGTGGACTGCATTACATGAAACTATCACACAAAAACAAACATTTTGCATGATGTGAAACTGTTCTAAATGTAATAATGCACGAAAGCTATATGTTCTACCACAGACTGCCATGCAGGTTTAGATATTAATACAATTATGGGAAAGGTTAGGGTTAAAAAAAAAAAAATACATGAGATTTTCAGACATGAGGTCAAATGTAGTTGTTAGATATTTTCTGCCTGATATTCAGGAACTTCTTTCTGTATATTACATGCATTTTAATCAGGGTATCTTTGCAAAATGGAGCTTATCTGCCCTGTTTAAATAAAGGCTGAATGAATTCTTTAAAAAAATCCATTTATAAAATGTATTCACATTTATTTACACAGCCATCAGCATGCTCATGTTCAATATGTGACAGATCATGCTGATCAGCTCAATGGTCAATAGAGGGCATCTGCTCCCTTTTACAGATGTTCTGCTTCAGTTTGCCACAAAGTGTCACTGCAAAAAGGTTTTGATTAACTTTGACTTCACTGTATTTACTTTATTATTAGTCACTCCAGCTTTAGTGTATATGCCTGTCATTAATCGGCTTAACATGAGAATAATCCAATTTAAATTTAGGTCCAGTAAAAAACTCAGTTTCTTGACAAACCAGTAAACCAAGACTGGACACTTTGCCCTGCTAACATCTCTGAATTCTGTGTCTGCAAATAACTCCCAGGCTGCTACCCAAAGCAGGATTTACAATGAGATAGTGGAGCTCCCCTTCGACTCCAGAGAGTGTGTTCAGCAAGAGTCAGACGAAGAGAGATCTCCTCAAGTCCCTCCCTCCATTTATTCATCCACCGACTGCACCAAGAACAATGGCTTATTCTCCTGCACCAGCGCTCCGTCACAGAGCCTGTGGCTTGGCAGCGTAGCAGGCCTCAGATTTCAACCACATGTAGTGCACTCAAATCAAAAGAGTCAGCTCTGGCAGAATGGATACATAGCTTAGGGAAACAGAAAACTGTGAGCAAGCAGGCAGAAATGGAAGGGGAGAAAACAGGGAGGAGGACTGAGAAAAAAGAAGTAGGTGATGTAAAGAGTAAATAGTCGAGGGGACGGGGAGAGTAGAGAAGCAGCAGAGGGGAAATAGGGAGACAGTAGGAGTCAGAGAGAAACTTGACAGAGATTATAGCTTTAGTGCCATGAGGTCAGGACACAGAGAGGTCACCTCCCTGGGGAGCCATTCTGGAAGGCAGTGAGGGATAACCTCGTCTTCACCCCCACACTGCGTGTTCTCATTGAACTCGTACTATAATTTCAAATCCCATGGACAGTAGCTTTTCAGCAGGGCCTAAACACGTCGACACTGCTCACACGGGCAGAGTTGGGCTTTTTTGAGCTTATCTGTCATGCACTAAATGTGCTCGCAGTCATCTGGGACCTGAAGGATTCGCTGAGAGTTTGCAAAGAGGTTAAAAAGCGAGCTGAAAATGAAAACACCGGGTGTTGCCGCTGTTTTCCAAATGATTGCTCAGTTGTCTGGCACCGAAGCCGGCGTCTGCTTGGGCTTGAGCCGATGCATCTGGGCCTCGGAAGTTCACTGTCAGATGCAATATGAACGTCAGAGGCGATTGTCTCATTAATGTGACAGCCCAAACTTGGATGCGTTTGCATTCCTTCCTCCAGTGTGAAAAAATGAGAGAGAAACATCACAAACACATCATTTGATGTCCAGATGTGTTTTTTCTGAGATCTTCACAGCGAACAGGTCGCTGCAGCTGATACTTGGCTGCAGTTTTGCACTTCACAAGATCCATCTCCTTTGATATTTCCGAGACTGATGTAGCTTTCACTGCTCATACTTCATGGAAGAAACACAAAGAGGTTATTTCTCCATGCAGCAGCTTTCCTGTGGGAAAGCAATCTGGATTATCAGAGTACTTAATCTAACCAAATTGAACACAAATTGCAATGACACAGACGTCGCGCTGCCATCAGTCACACACACAGTGGGACCACTTCTGTGGGAAGGAAAGTGCTGCAGTTTCGGTTGTGTATAAGGCAGTGTTTCTCAATTCCGGTCCTCATGACCCACTTGCCCTGCATGTTTTCAATGTTTCCCTCCTCCACCACACCTGATTCAAATGAATGGCTCCTTATCAGGCCACTGCAGAGCTTGACGATGAGCTGATCATTTGAATCAGGTGTGGTGGAGGAGGGAAACATTGAAAACATGCAGGGCAAGTGGGTCATGAGGACCGGAATTGAGAAACACTGGTATAAGGTAAGCGTGGGCACATTAAAACTTGGCCTCAGCTCTGAGGTTGTCTGAAAAACAATGGACCGAGTCTGGAGGTTGCTCTAAGAAGCAAACTCTAGGCCAAACAAGAGGTAAAGCAACCTGACACCCAAACAGATGTTTCATACTCTCAGGAGACTCTGTTTCCAATTTGACATCATTTACTCTTATTCTTCTGCCCTGCTGTTTAATCCCAATTTCTTGTTCCAACAAGCAGAAACTGGAGGTCTCTCAAGCTCTGTTGTTTCCCTGTTGCTCAATCAGATCCAACTATTTCAAATTAGGGTTGAAGGTGAAGTGCGGCTATGAAAGCCGAGTCCATAAGTGTATAATCATAGAGCAGGAAGGACAGAAAGACATGCTTTCAGTCAGTGTCCTCTCTTGTCACTGTTCCTTGTAAATGACTCGCATCTGCAGTGGTGAAGCTCCCTCACCGTTTGATGTGAAGCTGTTTGATGTCAGGATGGATTTATTTGGATAAAATGTGTCAGAAAAACAGATTAAGCTCAACGTCCTCGCTCTCCAAGTTGTAGGTTTTGCTCCATAAATCTGGTCATAGCTCACCACAGATGCAGCACAGCCCCATCTGTTTTGGTTGAATCTTGCAGGCAACATGATATAAGGAGCAGAAATCCTTTCGATCGTTCCACCAAACCATTTGTCTTTGTCCCTCTAAGAAAATACAGAGGATGTCAGGGGAATGTTACTTAATTAACAAGCAAAGCGAGACAGCTCAACTTCAATCTCAGTCTTGTTTATAAACGGCTAAATAACCAAAGTAAACCGATGGTTGACAGATTTAACTGTGTTTCCATGAAATGTTGTTTGATATCGATGCTAACATGCATGTAGAAGCCTGTATGGAGACCTACAGCTACCTGTTGTACATTGTCATGGGATTGGCCCGCTCGGTAACCATAGCAACCGGAATGCAGTCAAAGCCTCTGTTGAACATTAGCGGCTCATCCCCTGAATGACAGAATTGTTGTGCAATGTTTTCTGCGCCTCCAAACTATCTGTCACATCAGCAACTTGTCGTTGAAGCCTTTGCTTTAGTCTGCAGCTGTATTCTGTCTTTAATTCATGAAAGACTTTAAAAACATTTGAATCCTGTGGGCTAAACTTCAGTTCTAACAGTCCTTTGTGCCGGGCAGATGAGAACAATCTCCAGGGTTTGTCTGCTGCACTAAAACAGACTGAATGTTTCAGTTTCAAGTCAAACCGTTCTTTAAAATATTGCACAATAAAACATTACCCCAAAACATTGCAGATTCACAATAAAGCCTTAAAATATCTTTATTTTCCTGACTGGTTTCCTTAATGCGGTGCAGCTTTTTCTCTGCTGGTGGTCGCGTGCCGACTTGTGATAACGCCGACTCTTGCAACAAATGTGGATGAGGTAACCTGGGTTTGCAGATGGCATCCCGGACCTTTCACATGAAAGGTTGCCAGGTTGGCTCCTGCCCTGCAAAGTTGTTTCCACTGTCCCTCGACTCTTCAACCCTCCGTTCCACTTGCAAATAAATACTGTTGCTCTCACTGAAGCTGGCAGAAGATTTTGGTTAGAAGTACTCGTAGGGTTAGATTTGATGTTCAGGTTTAGTGTAAAATATTCAAAACATATGGTTTGAGTTTAAAAAAACGTTTACATTGCTTACAGCTTTTTAATGAAATGCATAAAATGTAACTTAACTGTAATTGTTTTTTGGCTAGAGACCATTTTATAAGTGGGAAGTTGACCTTTTAGCTGTACACTTTCTCCACATTACTTGTAGAAGGGAGTTGCACAGGCATCACATCGACCTCGGTGAAGGACTACGAAATAGCATCGCTCAGTAAAATTAGCATCTGTCTGCACACCAGCTTTACGGCAATGATTTGCTGCACTTTGGAACTTTAAAAAGTTGTTGGTTATTAATCATTTTTATGGTATGTTAGTACGGAGATAATCCCAACCTTGTGCTCAAACTTTCTTTTTGTACACTTCAGTTCTATACATATAGCAAAAGGAAAGCAAATAACTTAAATTCAAATGAAACTGCACACATCTAAATCCCATTAAATCCAGCCTAACGTTTGCCAAGATAAAGACACAAATGAATTGCCCCAGATCTTCATTTAGGGCATTTGAGGGGACGAACACAGAAGCAACAGACGTGGGGTAAAGGATACAAGAAAAACACAATTCAGTAATTAGCCGTTAAATAATAGATGATTAAAACATCACGATAAAAGCTAAAGGAACTTACAGCAGCTGCATTTTCCTCCCTCAGCTCTCTGCTGTGGTACAGCTCCATGACTCTGGCTTGATGATCAGTGTTTCAGATCCCATCCTACAGACTCCTTTAACTTTCACTGTACTTCTGTGATTCTCCCACTCACGGTTAGGAGTTAAAAACAACTAAACATTATCACAGATGACACTGTTTGATACTCACTGGCTTCGGTCCTGGTCACATGACTCGCTGTTGATGAAATGTCATCTCAAGTACAACATATTGGATATGTTAGATGTGTGGGCGATTGTTCCTGTTGTACGATTTCCAGTCAGGCTGCAAGGACACAAACAGACAGCCAAGCACGGCTCCTTTAATCCCAATGACATGTTCCAGTTTCTGCAGAGAATTCCCTGATATTTAGTCGTTTATACACAATTCCATAAGCTTTGTACACTTCTTAAATAAAGCGCAGTGGGTTAAAAGTTACGCGGCAGTTTGACTTTCATTGTAATTTAGAACATTGTTCTTAAAAGTTCAGTCGGACAGATGCTTCCAGGCAGCAGATTGACAAGTCATTACTGTTTAAAACATTTGTGTAGCTATAATGGTGAAAGTCAACTTTGAAATTAGCTGCTACACACAAATTAGAAATTCCCAAATAATTAATCTTCATGTTTCAACACTGGAAGGTTTAACAGAGAAGAATATTTTGACAGGAGGCATTAAAGACCACATCTCCTCCACAAATATAAGTGAAATTTGAACTAATCTGTACAAACACCTAAAGGATAAAAGAAAAATCCCTGCTATCCGGTATTTCTGCTGAATGAAACACACTCCGCACCATCTTTCATTGACTAAATGGATCGTTGTCAGCGCCACAGCAGTAGGCCTGCTGAGTCTGTCGCTGTGCAGATGACAGAAAAGTCCCATTCTGACATTTTTCCTCAGCAGTAAATTGTTTGGTCTTCGGCAAGTGGCCGGTAAAGGGCTTCAAATGGCAAATCTCCCTCTTACCCCTCGACTTTTCCTGTATTTTTCCAAGCTGGTCACATAATTCAGGGCCGTAAAAGTGGCTACAGCTTAACACGCTTGGTAAATCTCCAGGTCGGACTACCGAGCAGAGTCCTGACAGGAGCTGACCACACCTGTGCCACTCACACGGCAGTTATTTAGTATTCTGTGGATGTTTCACACCAATAAAGGAGATTAATAAAATCTATTTAAAATCCCGCGTGTTTCGGTGCTGCTCGGTGTAAAACAGTAGGGCTCTGTGTCAATGTGTGAAAAAGAAAAGGTATCTATTAAAAGTCTATATTTCACTCTGTAGACGGAGCTGAATCTGCGCTGGAGCCAGATGAGGGCACACTGACAGATTCAATTAGGAGGCTATTTTACACTCATGTTAATATTCACTGTGTTTTTCACAATCCTCCACCCTCTCCTGACTGACTTAATCATCTGAATTATGTCTTTTCATTTGCCAGGACCTAGCCGTGCTCTAGCACAGCTTGAATTCCTGTCAGAGGCCTGGCCTGAGCAAAAACTAACAAGAGCGGTATTTACATTTCGATCTTGTCGAGTACTTCTCCATGTGGCACAAAGGCCTGACGGTAAGAGAAGTGACCTTGTGGTCAGAGGGTGGCCCGTTTGAATAAATGAAGCAGCTGCAAAACGTGGGGCAGTAAAACAGCCCTCCTTCACCCCTCAAGTGCTCTTGAGCAAGGCACTCATATTACAGCTCCATTAGAGCTGCCCAAGATCATGAAATAAGTGAACAGCTTCTTCTGTGTGTTATTTTTTTAATCCAGTTCTGGACCAAATAAAGGGATTGATGCATGTTTAAATCCTCAAACCTGAGCAGCCAGGTTTTGGGTTTGGTTCAAGGACAAATCTAACTTGCTGTTAAAACAGAAGATCTTTGAATAAACTATTTCCTCTCTACAGATTCTCTTTATGGCTTTTTAAATCTATCACCTACTTCCTCGACCTGCTACTAGAGGACGGTGTTACAGTAACATGTAGCATAGCCGTTTGTCCAAGCAACATACGGAGTTAGAGAAAAATAGTCTACATATGTCCTCTTACATATGCCCTTTTACCCATTAACTTCACAACATAAAGCTAATGTACTAAAAAGAAACATTATGCTGTTATCTAAGAAGCAGCAGCATCATTGTGAGTCTGGTGTTCTTCAGGAACATTCTCCATCAGAAAGGGTCTCTGAAAATAGCAAACTTTGCCATCATTATAAGACACAAAGGCGTGAATCTAAACATTTAACTTCGTGACAGCAAACTTGGACGAAAACAGTCAATACTCGGTTCATTGATGATGTTCTGATCGAGGGGTTTCAAGGCCTCATAATAAAGTTACGCTGAAGGATGGGACACTCAGCGTAACTGCATTCAGATGGACGTCGCTAACCTAATTTATGTGGCAGTCACAGCTCCGGCGGGGCAGAGAAAGGTTTAAATCACAGCCCAATTAGGTACCGCCGCCATGTCATGTTATGTTTAGTCACGCTCGTCTCACAGCTTCCTGTCAGACCAGCTCGTGCTTCCAAATGATGTCGGAGATTCGCTCGGAACTGTACGCCCACCACCGACAAGATGTGATGCGTATCCATCAATTTGTTCTTTTACCACAGTACCAAGCTGCCTTCAGAGAGGCGTGTAAACTACAAGCTTATGATATCCCAGTCTGACCTCTTGTCCTCCACCTTGTATCTAATTTATTCTTAATCAGCTCCGCATTTTCTTTCCCCGGGAAAAGAAATCTAAACGTGCTAAACAAAGAAGTCTCACATTGATGTTTTCTTGGTTTAGATGTAATTTTCTTGGCCTCTTCTGTGTTGGGTTTGGATGTTTGGTCTTAAAGCACAGGTAACAGGTAAAGTTTAGTCAAAGTGCTTTAGGTGGTTGGACGTCTGAGCTACAAAAACAGCAGCCAAACCCCTGAGCAGACTCATATGTTCTGGATTTCTGCTTTACAGTAACTGAATATACCATTTGGAGCAGCTCTCTCTGCACTCCTGGTGCCTTTAATGAGATCTTCAGACAGAATAGTATTTGCTTGGAGGCATCTACGTACAAAAATATCTCTTTTTGAAGCATTATGGTTACCTGAACATTGCTCTGCGTCCCTCTATGCTCTTTCACTCCCATATTTAGGCAGTTTCATTATGGGAGCTTAGACAAACTCACCACACATGGCAGCGTGTCGACTGAGAAGGAATAACGATGGAGACTCAAGTTTCAGATTCCTGACCACTTGTCCTGAACTCCATAGCAGAAGTCCCTTGTGAACGAAGGGTGCGATGACAAAATGTCCATAAATAAAGCAGAGGGCTAATGAGTGTATTTAGGTTAAATGGCCTGGAGAAGCACACAAGGATATACAAACACAGCTTTATGCTAATTACTCCCCTGATAACTTGTACGAAATAATAAAAATAATAAACTTTATTTGTACAGCAGGCTTTCAAAAGCAGTTTACAAAGTGCTGCACAGACATCATGTGAAAAAAATAAGGAAAATAATGTTTGCAACAGAAAATAAACGTAAATATCATGATCATCTCAAATTCCTGCAGGAAAGAAACTATTTTATTTCCTAAGTGTGGTCATGTATTAAATTAGTTTATTTACAGAACGCTTTGCGCTGTACATTATTACGTTACACTTGATATATAATTGCTCCGAGACGTTTGATCAAAAACAGCAAAGCTAACAGTTAGCAGATGAAAGGAACTAAAGAGACGTTACAGCTCAGTTCATACAGATCCTGAATCTGTGGCCACCAACGCAGCTTTTTCAGTGTTATTTACGAATTAAGGGTGTATAGAATAAGTACGGGTTATTAAAATGCTTGGCAGGCTGTGGGCAGTATAAAAACAATGCACAGGGCAAATCGCTCGGCCTGCTCATTAAAAAGGCTACCGTGTTTCATGCTAATCGCCGTGGTTATGTTACCCTCCATTTTCTCCTCATTTTCCCTTTTTCAGATGAATAAGAGCTGCGTGTAATTTCCAACTCTACCCCAGTAGGCAGAGCTTCATATTTGCTTCGGTTTGTTTTAAAAACGACAGATTTGGGTGCTCTGCTTAACGTACACATTCACAGATTTATGAGTCTTTTGGTCATAATTCCTCCTACTTTTTCAGCTAAAGCAGCTGCCCTCTTTTGAGATAAAGCATGACAATGATTTGTTTAAACTACACGAGACTCAGTGCGCTTTACATGATAAATGAGGGTCCCGTTAGAAGGAGAAAAAAACAAATAAATAAAATAAAATTCTGGCTTTGTTATAAGCTTTGTGGTCCGTTTTTAGCTTAATTTGCATGAAAATACTGGAGAACTAATCAAACAGGATGCTGTAGATTGCTCTGCTGCCACAGTGGCTGATTCACGCTAACATGCACATAAGGGAAAACAGTTGCAGCGGAGTATCATGGATGCAAATACAGCAACATTTTTCCATGGATGAGCTTATAAAGATGGTGAAATAAGAAATCAAGCATCTGCTTTTTTTTTTTTTTTTGCACTGCAGTTTATCATATTTACACCATGATTCACTTGCTTTATCATTAAGAACCCTTTATTTAGCTGACATTTACAGAGAAAAATCCTGATGATGGCATGGGGGGATTTTCTGTGGCTCACTTGCTGTGAAAACAGTGTCAGTTCTGGGTGGATTACTTTTGGTGAAAGGAGTTTTGGTCATTTATTGGCTGTGAAACGTTTAACTGTGTAGTTTTGTTTTTCTTTGGTGTAACGTTACATATTACAGCACTTATATATAGTACTGTATAAGCATAGTGAAGCATCAATTTGAGAAAGGCAAGTCAAGCTTCATCACAAACTGAACACTAAAGCAAATGATTTTCATGTTTGTTTAGTAGTTTGATGATCACAAAAAGATTATAGATCTGAAATGGGGCGAATATAAAAAAAAGCACAGAAAACAAATTATCTTTAGCTCTAACAGAAAAGATGAAGGAATGACATAAAAACAATAGCTTTGATATTTGGAAGCCTGTTTTTCCATGTTAATAAACATCAAACACTTTACTAATAGAGTTTTTCTCACTTCCTGGTTGAGTTCAGGCGATAACTTCACTTCATTTGCAACAAAAAGCATCACGGTCATGGTCTTTTGTGTCTTTTGGTTTCTTGCATTGTTTTGATTGGATCTTCTAGTTTTGTTTTGTCATTTGGTTCTGATGTGTTTTTTTCCCCCACTTTGTTCAGCTCCTGCTTGTATCAGCGTTAGTTTTTATTTTATTTTATGAAGCCTTATTTCTTGTATTCTGTCACGTTTCGCTTGTTCCCTTTATAACCTTTGTCCAGAGACGACCTCTTACTCAATCATCATGTTGCCACCTGTACTTGTTACTCACCTGCATTCACTCATCTAATCATCCCTCGAGTATATATGCTCTTTGGTTTTTATTGATCCTGGACAGATCCAGTGATGTGATGTGATTTCTTGTGATTTTATTTCTAAAGTCTCCATTTTTGCTCCTCTGCCTGCCTGTTAGTTCTGCATTTAATCGTCCTTCTCCGCCGGTCATGGATTGTGACAATCATAGAAAAGACTAGGGCTCACTCTTTGTGTTGCGTTCACTCCTTCCACTCCACCAGGGAGGTTCTACATTTTGCTTAGATTACGTCGATTTGGGTCTTGACGAAAACCGGAAGCTATTTTAGTTAAGAAAATAAAACGGCTACATAAAACTTAAGAATGCTTCTCACTTACATTCTGATACATTGCCCAATGTGGGGAGTTAATTTTGAACGTCGTAAACAATAGGAAATGTGTTTTTCCTACATGGGTTGTTTGGATGATTAGCATTAAGCTATTGAAATATGCTAGCGGTTTCTATGGGTTCTGTGCATTAGCGGCTAGTTAGCGCTATGCTAGCACTGGTTTATTGCACAAACAGATTGAGGATGATGTGTTATGTACTCTGATGTGTTCAAAGGGAAATTATATGTGGCTTACAATGTTATGAGAGTTAAAGCCTGCTCAACTTTGGCTGTGATATGCTCATATGTTTTACTGTGAAGATTTGAAATGTATGATTTAAAAATTGTGTTTATTTGAATGTTATAAAATACAAAATATTGTAAATTTATTTGTTTACAGTTTAACCGGCTTGACCGTGTAATTCACCAGGCAATAAACAACAGCAAAGACTAGTTTGGTATCCCTAACACTTTGTATGATGCTTTCATCACCATTTTGAAGTCACCAGTGTATAGCGCGTACTATGTTGATATCGAAGGCCAAAATGTTTGTTTTTTTCTTAGTTTTTCTACTTTTATTTTTAAATCTCTTATGTTCATTCAGTGTAGGGTATTACTATTACCACATATTCACAGAGAAAATGATCAAAAACAACATCAGAAGATAAAAATGTTGCCATCAACCTGCTCAGTTCACAAAAATAAAACTCCTGCACGTCCTTCAGAGATTATCAGGGAGTCTTAGCTTTGCTCATCTCATTAACAGGAGCTTGAGCCAAAGCCTAATGTGGCTGCTTCATCAGGAATAAAAAGCATTTCACTACAACAGATGCAACAGTAGAATATATTTAACACTTTTACTGGCATCAACACAGGTTCAAGGGTTAGAACATCAGAAAAAGAAGCTGTCAGTCTCCATGACGGGCTGCAGCACAGAGCGAGAGTGTAAGTTTCTAACTCCTGTGTGCTAATTATTTTTACCTAAGGTGCAGTAATTTCTTTTCAGGTCTGAGTTGTAAAACCATAAGAAAGCACTTAAAGTGTTGAAACACCAAGGCCCTGCTGTAAAACCATAAGCCAGCTGGCCTCAGCTGATTTTACAAGCCTACACCGTGCCATTAAATGAAGTACCGTGCTGTATACTTGAAAATATTTTCTTCTAAAGGAACTGACTTGGTTTGGAAAAACTTTGACTCATCATCAGACATGTTGAGTTCTTCAGGTTAAATCCAAATCAATAGCACATGATCTGGAACATGTCTGACCCAGACTCCTTTTTTTTTTAGTTTAATTATACATTTAATGATCAGAAAAAGACATTTATTATTCTCAATTTTCATAAAGATTACAAGTCATCTAAAGCAGGTATCCTCCCGTGAGGAGACATGACTTCATACAAAGTGGAATGTAAAATCTGTTGCAGTATTTCTCATTTACTTCTGTTTGGATCAAAACAGAAGTAAAACAAACAGGTTTAATTAGTTATGGCCGACACGGTTGTTGGGTTTAATTTCCACACGTATGATGTCACATGCTGGTAAAAGTGGAGATGCCAGCAGCAACGGCTCCGGGTGACTAATCTGAACGCACCGCTGCCAGCGGGCCGAGAGAAACAAGCAGCAGAGCGGTCACCGACCTGAGACACCCGTCAGGTTTGTGTTATTCGTGAGGATCCCCACCGGATGCGTTTAAATCACCAAACGTGTTGATGTTTTTTCAGTGCCATCGTAGATGATGCAGTATGCAAAGGTTACGTGTGCGATGTGGATTTATTTAGGGATGTCCCGATCCAGATTTTTTTGCCTCCCGACACGGGATCATTCTTTTGTACAAGGCAACATCAGACTTGACATTTATTTCCTTTTTTTTTTTTAACAAATAAACAAATATAAATGTACTGAATTACTTATTTAATTTCTATCTATTTATTTAATTACTTATTTAATAATTGTGCACCAGTAAAACAATCTTAACCATAAAGATATAACAAGTGTAACTGGTTCCGTTGGTGCAATTAATGTAAAACAAAATATTAAAAAAATTAAAGGAGCTGAAATTGAGGGAAAAAAAACAAAAACAAAAAAAAGCTTCACTCACTTGGTTGGTAGACTTTCAAAATAAATAGTAATAGCTCAGTTTAGTGCAAATGGGAATTAAACATCCATTACAAAAGCCTCTGAACAAAACAATAGCTTCTCTAGCTTGATTAAAAACTTTAAAAAAATAAATAAATCAGAGGTAGTCCCAACTTAATTTTTTTCACCACTAGAGGGGACAGAAGGCCCTTGAATGAATGCCAATGCTGGACAGGACAAGAGGGAATTAAAAAAATTAATAAATAAATAATTTATAATCAAAATCGTCAATATGGATCGGCCCATTGTAACAGATATCTTGAATTTTCTTCGATATCCGATTCAAATAACGGATCGGTGCACCCCTGGTGTTATTTACTTTAAATTATACAGAAACTTTAAATAAAAAAGTCATAGAATAAAACCTTTCAAACTACTGTAAAGAAATCAAAAGGTTTGTTTTGGGGTCTTCTTTGATCCCACCAATGATGGCCAAAAAGGAAAATAATGGCTTTGAAACACAGAGACAAATAGCAATAAGAGACGCAACACAATAAGAAAAGACAACACTTTGAGACAGAATAGTTAAAGAAAGTTACTTCAACAGTGCACCGATCAATTGAGTCAGTGCAATCAAATGATTGACTTATACTTTAAACAAATTATAAAAAACAAGACCAATTGTTTAACCCTTCTGTTCGTAATATAAATGTCGGTTTATGCTATATCTGCTTATAATCATCTTTTCAGACACTTCATATAACCTGATACCACATCAAAATGTGCAGAATAACCTCAGCTATGAGATTGAAAGCCTAACCAATGATCCGTCTGAGAAGGCCAACCAATAAGAAGCTCGGTAAATCTTCAAACCTACTGCGTACGCAGCAGACGTCTTTTACACAAATAAATGTAAATTGATGTAAAAAGGATTTGGGTGTGCGATTAAGTCCTAAAAGGAAAACGTTTGCGTCTTCCTTGAGGAAGGATTTCAGCTGTTCAACAGTTCAGGGTCATATTTAAACATTTATAACACACCAAATGTTTTCAGTGTGTGACAGGTGTGGAATGCAGGCACACTATTTTAACAAGACTCTTTTTGTGTCGGAATACCTGCAGACTCCAGTTTGTTGTCTGAAATGAGCAAAGCCCCCCCTGCAAAACGTGTTGTCTGGATGACAGCATGCAGTATCGTCACAGATGCTGTGTGAACTCTGCTGGATGGAGCATCTCCTTTTTTACCTGAAAGCCAAAGAGTTCAGAATCATATTTTCAGCTTATCAAGTTGCCATTATATTACAATCCAGTAAAACATTAGTCAGCTCTGAAATACTGAAACTCCAGACCTGAAACTGAATGTACTTTGATAAGCCACTAATCCTACATCACAGTACAGGTTCCAGGTGTTAAATTAGGTAAATACAACCTCACATGAACAACAATACATGTGATACTGTAACGTCATCATTTATCTAAAAGTCCACCCTTACTGCTTCCATAGTAATTAAGATGATAAATAGCAACTAGGCGCTGCTTTCAAATGCACTTAATAAATTGATCATCAGCAGCAGCTCTATAAAAGAAGAAGTTTTGTCAGTTTGCTGGTCTGCAGCATTCAGGTGAGTGTTAACACAATGCCAAGAAGGAAAGATATCAGCAATGATCTTAGAAAAGTCCAACATTGTACAGAGAGAAAGATTTTTCAGAAGTAGAAACTTTCAAGACAATTTCCAGTATTTCCAGGAGTGAACGTTCACCCAAAGGTTAGACTTTGCAATGCTCAGAGAAACTGCAAAAAAGAAACTGCTCAGACTCTACAGCCCTCAGTTAGCATGTTAAAGGTTAAAGTTCATGACAGCACAATTAGAAAAAGACTGAACAAGGATGGCTTGTTTGGAAGGGCTGCAGGAGAAAGCCTCTTCTCTCTAAAAAGAACATGGCAGCACAGCTTAGGTTTGCAAAGCTGCATCTGAACAAAGCACAAGACTTCTGGAACGATGTCCTTTGGACAGACCAGACCAAAGTGGAGATGTTTGGTCATAATGCACAGCAGCACGTTTGGAGGAAACCAAACACAGCATATCAGCACAAACACCTCATACCAGCTGTCAAGCACGGTGGTGGAGGGCTGATGATCTGGGCTTGTTCTGCAGCCACAGGACCTGGGCACCTTGCAGTCATTGAGTCCACCATGAACTCCTCTGGATACCAAACATATACTTTTTACTAATGACTCCAGGTATTTAGTGTAAAATTGTAAGAGGAAGTTATTAACAAAACTCCATTAGTTGTAAAATGTCGACTTTACCACTTTTGTGATTGAAAAAGAAAAAAAAAGAAGTAGCAACTAAGTGGTATTGAAGCGACTGCTAAGTATTTTAGGACAGAAAAACTGATATGAGGTGCAGTCATAACACAGCAACCCTGTAAATTTTTTTTAAAAAAAGTCAAGTTCGCCACTAACCTTTGGGGAAACCTGAGTGAAAACCTCCGCCGCCGCAGTTCCCCTAAAGGGAAGAAAGGGTTTTACGTTCTGTACTCGGTTTCCCTTGTGAATGAAAAATAAGGTTATCTTTGTTGCCTGCAATAATTAGTTCCATAAACTTTTAATGTATCGGTTCCGCCGTGACAAACACGCATATTTACGCACTTTGCGGCCTCAAAGCTGCAGAATTAGAGGCGGATTGAGCTTCCTCGAACCTGAGCTGAAAAGTTCTGGCAACACGCAGTTTTACGTGATAAACACGCACAGAAAAACGCCTTTTTAAATCAACAATATCGTGTCCAAATAAATGTAATTTCTGACCTTCTGGGATGAGTTTCCAGTCCTCTGTAGGTGAACGCTAGCGATGTGTCCATCACTGTCAAGGCGTTGAAACTTGTGTCGAGTAATTTGGATGTATTTGTGAATTGCGTATCGAGGCGCGTGTCGATGACGTATGTTCGAGGCCTAACGATTCGCCCGTACCATGTGACCTGTTCAGGAAGACTTCGCGCATAATTCCAAAAATAAGCGCCAGCTAAACGCAATGGATCTATCCTCACATTGTGTGGATTTAGAACCTTTTTGTGCGATCTTATTGTAGCTGCCTTATAGCTAGCTACCTTTTTGTTATGGAGCCAGCTAGGAAGAGGAGGTTTTCTGCTGTCTGGGGGCTTTTTCAACTGATCAACTGAACCTGCTGATAATCCTAATAAGGCTGAGACAATAATAATTGTGTAAAACAGAATAGAAATACTTAAATAATCCCATCCCATAGGGAAGTTATTGTAACATAACTACAAGAACACAGAATAAATAGCATATATATTAAATATAATAAATAAAATGATAGAAATGACTATTACTGTGGACAACTTTTTTGTTGGGGGGGGGGGGGGGGGGGGGGAGCCTGCACACTTAATGATTAAGGATTTGAAGTTATTTTATAATAGCAAGTTATAAGAAAACTAAAATAGTTGAACATGGCATCTTTATTTTTAAGAAAATCAAACTTTAATAATTAAATCAAGCCATTTAAGGAACATAACAGCAGTAGTTGTATCTTTGAATGTGTTGTTTATTCAGGAGCGATACTTAACATACATAGCAGATAAAATACACCACAAATAAAAAAAAGAATTGTCTGCACAGCCAGGTTTTCATTCTGCGCAAAGCTGAGAAAGAGCGCTCGAATGCCACAACAGATATGGGCAGGGCCACACAGGTCTTAATGAGCTTCTGACAGGCTTCCACCTCTGACAGCATGGAGCAGGTTTGGGGCTGCAAGGTTTGTAGGATGGACACAACATCCTGAATGGTGCCAACTTCTTGTCCCCTACACACAACCCTCAGTATGTCCAACTCAAGGCTTTGCCGCTCACATGGAAAGGGGGTCAGTGAATCCACATCCACTCGTTTCCCCTTAGCCACCTCAAGAACTGCCTGTTGTCATCCTGGGTTACTGTAGTCAGGCAGGCTGCATATCACAACAAAAGCATAGATCTGTGCATTCATTGTATGAAAGAGATAAATGTAAATGCATAGTACCAGAGTTTACATGCATTGTTCCAGTTCATATAAACTGAGAAAGATGGTGGTATAATTACCACCATACTGTGCTGTATACTCTACAACAACAGCAAGTTTCTAAGCTCCTTTATTAGTTTATCAGGGAGTGAGTCTCACCCAAACTCCTGAAACTTCCAATGAAACTTCCAATTACTTTGAACTTGTACAGTCACAAAAAGGGGGGAGAAAGCCTGACTTAATGTCTGAGTGCATGAATGAACTGATCTTTGTTTCATACCTGTTTCGCAATTTATCGTGAGACAGGGCTGATTCTGTTGCATATAACCCTTCTGGTGGATTTTGCAACTAATTCAGTCTGCCAGCTCTCAGACAAGGGAGGCCCCTCTCTGTCAGACCACTTCCTGTTGTCAGTAAGACAAATAGTTTCTCTGTTTTTTAACTTTACACCAGCAGGCAGGAAACTGTAAATGAGAAACTGATGAGAGGGCATGAGAGTTGGTCGTATTGTGAGCTTGGTAGTCACCATCTTGTTAATTGTTCTCTCATCACTTCTGGGAGGTGATGATTATGAGCACACATACACTGTAAATGTGAGTGGGACTCTCAGCACTTCAGCCAGCTTCAGGAGGTCCTGTCCTGACTCCAGGAAGACTTTACATTTGTGTTTTGGCTACGGGGTCTGATTGAAAGTGTTAGATAGGTCCAACTCCACATTGTTTATGTGCTTGTGCTACTATGTATGCACCCGTGTTTAGGCTGTGAAAGATTTCTTTATTTTCTTTCAGGCCTTGCCGTGTTAGCCCTAAATACTTTCAGGGCTTGGTTTTTCAGTGTGACGGCTATGAAAGCTGAATGTCAGTCAGTAAAGTGTGCAGATTTTTCTCAGTTAGTTAACATTCTTTATTTGGGTGTTGGTGTCATAACGCTGAGTGGATAGGAAACCACTAAAATCCCTTTTAATCTACATTTTCATAGAAGAAATCTGTATCCTTGTTAGGCGCCAGGTGCTGTAGCGATAACAGCCATGAAATGAGTCCCTTGATGCAGATCTTTGAAAGGACCAAGGGGAGAAAAAAATGTTATGCAGGAGGTTTGCTGGTAAAGGAAATATGCCACATGATTTTATTCTTGGATTTCACCCTAATCACTACCACAAGAGCTAATTAAATTGTTATCTCAGCGCCCAATTTCATTTTAATTCCATCATCTCTGTTTGATTTGTAACACATGGCTGAAGTATTTGTTCTTTTCCACCAGTAGAGAGAAAAGGTGCAGCATGACTTTTCCAAAGCTGGGGGGAAATCGTAGTATTCAGATCTGTTCAAGTGTCAACAAATGTATAGTTCACTGGACACAGATAATATTAACTGAATGAACCTGACAACATGGGTAGTTGAGCTAATGGCATAACTGTTGCTCACACCAAATAGCTGCCATAACTAAAAAAAAAGATAAAATGAAAAAAGTACAAAGCTGAACTAAAGTGACAAATTGCCTTTTATTCATCCTGTCTTGGTTCATCCTGTGTTGTGCAACTCTCCTGTGGTATACCCCATATGTGAGCTCAGGTCGAGACTAAATTCATGATTCTCAATTTGTCTCACTTCATAAATCCTTCACTTTGGTCATGTAGGTTTGTGAACACAGTAATACGTTAAAGAGGACAGTTCCAAGTAGTTCACAGCTGTATGTCGTCAGTTATTCCATAGATACAATGAACAGGTGACTGTTAAATATGCAAGGAATTGTTCCTTCTCCTTATTTTCTCAGGAACAGATGAAGGAAAATTCATAAGATGGATGTTTATTTGTAGCTCATGGACACTACAAACTGGATGAGGACAAAGCAACTTTTGGACTGATATTTATAAGGATATTTCATTATGGATGTCTCAAGACCTTCTACAAAAGTATTGCACTAATTTGTCTTTTAAATTAGATTTCCATTAAGGAAAAAGTCGTAAACTGTGTAAGTTTGGATTGAGAAGTTTTCTCATTCCAAAATCTAGTATTTGGACATCACTATGATTTCATTTGGTTGAAAGGTGAAAATTCAGTTTCTAGTTGCTATAATATGCTTGATAAGATTATCAAACACCGTTAGGATCTGTGAGGCTGAGCTAATAGACACAATCACAAACTAAATGTTTGGTCCAACCTAAGTTGCCTACACTGTAAACCCGAACATTACTACTAACTCATAAGTATTGTGAAAACAGAAATCAAAATCCGCCATCAAGTCAACCCATCTTGAAGTTACTAAGTGTTCCGAACGAGGAATGTAGTTGTAATTTCGTGCTACTTAAATTATATAGATTAGTGATCATCACTATTTTACTCAAAACCTTTGAATGCACGGAGGCATGCAACGTATGACGTCAGTGCGTCATTATGTTGGCGGGCATGTGTATATATATATATATTATATATGTATTAACCTTGAATATATTCAAGTTTCATTCAATATATTCAATGTTTCATTCCATATATTCAAAGATTAATTTCCTGAACGGCATGATGGGTAAATTCTTCTAAAACTCACCTGCATGTTGCTTAATTGCATAAATGCCAAAACGAAATAGTACTTTTTTGTTGTTGTTGTTTGTCTGCGCTTTACACATTCAGCGTAACATGCGATCATTGTTACCGGTCTTTGGTGAGGACGAGTTGCGTGAACTGAGTGCAATAATCATAATGACAATAAATATTTTCAGTCGACGGAATTGTTATTCTTTATAAATGTGTTTCTGCTGGTAATGTTAAGTTTTGGTTGAAAATAAGCTGATATAAGCCAGTAAAGCTTGTATTTTAGGCAGCGCTGCCGCCTCCACCTTCTTCTTACTTCGAGGTGGCGGCGGTGGCGCAAATATAAGTGAACTATAGCCCCAGGTTGAATTTGCCTGGAATTGTTCTTTTAATGACACACACTTCTTCTACCTCCATACTAATTATTTGTCTTTCCCTGTTGGCTGAAGTTGGTACCCAGCACAAGGCATCCTTGGCAAGCAAGGTAATGTTTATGTTCATTTTCATTGTAAGATGTAGCCATTAAATTCAATGTTGATCATAATTGTCTTTGCTTTTAACTGTATTTTTTTTTGTAGACGCTGACAATGCAATTTTGTATGTTTAAAGGAATAAGACAAATAACTATGAAAGCAAATGTCATCCTTAACTGTGAAGAGATTAGATTAACCACAATAAAGGCTAGGCTATATATGTTGCACAGTTGTTTAATCCACAGCATTTAACAAAGATTGGAAAGGGTTCACAATTTGTTTTAAAAAAATTTAATCACTTTATTTTTAGCTAAAATATTCTAATTAGAAATTTTTACTGCAATATTTGAATGGTTTCAGAGTACTATTTTATGTCATCCCACAGGATCAAAGACCTGAGACCAGTGAAAAGTACTGAGAGCCGTGAATGGCACATGACCTCTATGGTAAACATTGATCTTGAAAGAGAGACACTGAAGACAACTTGTTTGAGCACTGAAGATCCGTGTTCTCTGGTTCTTATCTGTAATACACGTTGCAAAGGTTTATGGACACACCCATACAGATGTTTGTATGTTGTTTGTATGTATCTGGATAAAAACACTGAAATATTCTACATTTGTTGTGTGAAGAATAGGGGTGTGATGACATACTCACGAGACACGATATTGGGTTGACGAGATTTTAAGACAACTACAATGATAAAATATGACTGGACCAACAGACTTTAATATAACTGAGTTGCACATGCATTTTTAAATGTTTTATTGTAACTCTTTATATGCATGATGCAAGCATGAGGTTTTAATAAACTACTTCTTCCACAAATTAAAAACTAAAATTTATAAAAGTTAGAATAAAATATTTTTATTTTTTTCAAGTGCAAACAATATCCTCTTCTTTTCCTTCTCCACAGAATTAGAACCTAATTCTGGCAGGCTGGACTTAGCAAAGGCGCATTACTGCCCCCCATAGGTCACAAATGGAAGTTTAGATGGCTCAGAAATCTCACAAGAAATATTGTCAAGTTTGATCTCGCGAGATCTCGTCACCGCACGAGTGAAGTTTTGAGTATTCTGAACTTAAAAAAATAGTAGTTTATGAGCTGTGTAAAATGATCGTTTAAGTTACTAACCAGTATATCTTTTGAGTTAAAAGATGTTGATAAATCCAACACCATAGCATCAAAACAAGTCATTACAAAGAAATTAAAAAATATATACAAAACATGTTCTAAGTACAGAACACTCAAATTAAAAAAACACCATTTGAGTGCAAATGGCATTAAAAAATGTAAGTACTCCAAACTTAAATATTCTACCTTACTCAAAAACTTTGAGGTAATCAGTTTCCACAAAAGTTTTGGGTTTGCTCTTAATCTAATGAATTATTCTCTATAATTTATTTGGGTTTACAGTGAGATAACAGCTCCATCTCTGTAAGTTAACCTATAGCATATATACAAAAGTATATAAACTGTGTCATTAGTAGGGATGCAGCATTTTTTTAAAAACAATTTACACCATGGCTGGTAACTGATATCCTCTGGTTTTGTCATTTATTTTTCTTGAATGGCAGAACGACACTGTAACCATGACATACCAGATTAATATTGGTCCATCTGCAACCACTTTTGGAAAGAAAGGTGGCAACAACTGAAGGAAACATTGGTGATTTACACGATTGAACAAGGGAAATAAGACTTTAATCTGACATCCAATGAATTTTCACCATTCAGAAACTTGAACTTTCGTGTGGCGTCTACATTTGTATGGTATGCCTGTGATTTTTAGAGAAAAATTCGACCAAGTGGGTTTAAAATTAAAGCATTGAAAACTATGTTTCCATACCTCAGAGTCAGGGTAGGTTTCGTTTTTTTATTGGTCACATGGTGTGCTTTATCACAGGAACAGAGGAGGGTAATACAAAGGCAGATATTATATTCCAGAGGTTCAACTGCACCCTCTAATTAAGCATCCAATGTCCCAAGAGCTTAATCAATCAAAGATGTCAAACTGAAGAGACCTTCCAAGCCAAACAGCAAAGGAATCTTCTTTGAACATAACTTTAATCCAAAGTATCCTGATTACGGGTGTGTGTTTATATGTGAAAATGATTCAACAGCTACTGCAGCTGTGAACCGCAGAGGAGGACGATTGAATTACAGCAGATTTGTGCAAGTTTCAAGTCCAAAAATGTGAAATGTCTGATGACAAATTTGACATGATGTTTATGTTCATGTTTACTGCAGCAGAAACATGTCGACTCATGATAGTAACATGAAACCTTTTTTCTCTTCACCAGTCCACTTTTACTCTCACGCAATGTCTTACAAGCATTTTTTTATTTTTTTTATTTTTATACTTCTTGAATTATAGAGAGACTGAGTGAGCACAAAGACCGAGGATAAACTCTCCTTCCTTCAAATACACCAACATTTTTATATGAATATAAATATGGTTTGGGACGGGGTGGAGAGATGTTTTTGTGTTTAACTTAAAAATTTACATTTCTTTTAGGATTTCTCTATCATCTATCTCTCTGTCTTAATTTTTTCTGATATATATAGATTTTTATTTATTTCAGAGAGAGAGAGAGAGAGTAATTAAATGATAATTCATGTAAATGATTGAATGTAATTGTATTATAATTTAATTGCATTTTGGTATGTTTTGCTTTCGGCAACAATGGTTGATACCATTCATGCCAACAAAGCCAATTTGAATCAGTCTTGATACAGATACAGATATTCATTTTTCTGAGATATATGTAGATATTATATACATATATAAATTAATTTATTTCTGTCTATTGTGTTTTATCTTATATATGGATGTATAATGTATTATTTTTAGTAGTAGTATACAATCTGCTTCTCTATCATACATATTAGTGTTTTTATATGTGTGTGTGTGTGTATTATATTGTATATTGTGCGTCTTTTCCAAAATAGCCAACCTATCATACATAGTATATATCACATACCACAATATTCGACTACTTTTAAGCCATCTCTGAATATTAAAATACACCGAATCATGTGTCCGGTATCATGGCTCCATGTATGACGTTTGCAGAAAAAAACCTCATGAAAATCAGTTTTGTATTTAGCGATTTATGATTGATTAAATGCGCTGACACTTCATTGCGCCTGCCAGACAGATTACACAGAGTGGAGCAGGTGACCGGTCCAAAATGCGCCAAAAGGCCTAGCGGTCGATGCGGCATCGATTCGTTATGTCTATGTTCGCGAGGTCTTGAACGTCATGATATACGTCATCGACACGCGCCTCGATACGTGCTTCACAAATACATCCAAATTACTCGACACAAGTTTCGATGCCTTCACACAAAGGGACACATCCATAGTGTTCGGCTGCAGATGACTGGAAACTCATCCCTCAAGGACAAGAGTAAGTTTTATTTGGACACGATGTCGTTGATGTAAAAATGCGTTTCTTTCATCAAATGCGTTTATCACGTAAAGCTGCGTGTTAGCAGAACTTTTCAGCTCGCAATCCACCTCTAATTCTGCAGTTTTAAGACCGCAAATACATAAATACGCCTGTTTGTTACGGAGAAGCTAATAAATAAAAAATGAACTGAACTAATTTTTGCAACATACAAAGATTTAAACTTTTCATTCACAAAGGAAACTGAGTCCAGAGCGTAAAACCTTTTCTTATCTTTCGGGGACAGCGGCGGCGGACTCACAGAGGCTAGCTTGTTTAGCTAGTTGTGCCCCTCTCCAAAGTTAACAGTAGAACAAATAGTAGTTCACAATAGAGAGGCTTCTGGTGTTTTTAGTTAGGTTAAGCATTTTGTATTCCAACGTGAAAGAGCTGTAAAAAAAAAAAATCTTATGCTTTGCAAGTAATTCCTGTCCTCTGAGTTTCCTTCATGCATTATGTACTTTTTTTGCCAGTATGGCTGTGAAATGGGTCTTAAATTGTATTCATTATGGTCTTAAAAAGTCTTAAATCTGACTTGTTGAAACCTGCAGAGACTCTGTAAAAAGACACTGGACTGAACTTTATTGAACTTTGAACTTTGCTATCAGAACAGCTGTAAGCTGGAAAGGACACTTTATTTTGTTTTGTTGTTGTTGTTGTTGTCAAACCTGTTTTGTTGTTGTTTATTCAGGGGAGTTTGAATCCGAATGGATTTCCTTTTTGTAGTTTGTGTGAGCTTAGCATTTCAGGCTGTAATGAAGCTAAATGATTTGTATGTTTTTTAGAGCTGGATGAACTGATTCAGCAGCTACATCCTCTCAGATGTTGATGAACCAAAAACAAACTTCTTCTTTTTACAGTGGGATGCTTCCAGAACAGTAAAGATGCACCGCCCGGCTACGGATCATCCAGCCCCTGCTGTGGATCATCCAACCTCACCTGCATCAGGATAAAGAAGCTTTCAGCGGAGCTGGACTCCCAGTGATTATTACGTGCTCATATGGGCCTTATTTCTATTGATGAACAAATAATCAGCGTCAACCTTTTGAATTAGCTGGGTTAGTGCCATATGAAATTAGCTTAATGGGATTTGGCCCAGTTCTGGCCCACATACCGCAAAGAATGATGGCCCATTACTGGCCCAGATCCGGTTTGTCAGATTTGGCCCACATCCGGTTCATTTCCCACTAGCCAAGCCATCAGTAGGCCAGAAGTGCCGGCTTGATGCTGGATCTGGCCCAGACCTGTCTGCTATGTGGGATGTTAGTCCACGAAACAAAACTTTGCCTTTCAAACATGACCCTTTACTAACAATTATAACAAAGACCGCAGCGAAGCTTTTTTTTTTTAGTATTATGAGAATACATTGCGCTCTGATCAGAGTGATCACTAACATCCTTTCAGTAAGAAACTTTGCTCAGTAACTTGCCCAAGAACACTTCAACACGTGTACTGACGTCCATGCACAACGTGTGGCAGGAACAAGCGCTGAACCACCAACCTTTCAATTAATTTACAACCCATTTATTCATTGTAGCCACAGCCACCTTAGAAGTAAGAAAAGAAACAGACTCAATATGCATACATCATCCCATACGGACACACAATTGGATAACACTTTCAGATCGGTGAAGTTCTCCCTTTTTAGCTTTTTTCCCCCCATAATAACACTGGGTCTCATTGGGTCAGGCTGCTTTATTGGACCCATATTGGCCAGTAATTAATAATCCATCCACACAACTGCCAATTCATAATGTAAAAGGAGCGATCTATTCCAGAAGTTCCCGGCCATCTACAGCTCATTTAACCCTGAAGTAACTTCATCAATCTGGCTGTCAGTGGAAAATTTAAGTGTCCCACTTATGACTTTTTTTCAAGCATTTCTTTAGAGCCCAAAAATATATTCCAATACATGAGCTTTTTTGGCATGAAAAGTGGAAATACTGAAACATAGTTTCTGATACTTTATCAGCCTCCGAGTCATTAGTTGCCCCCCTAATCTGCACTTTGGTATTTTTCAGCAGACAGAGAAATATGAATTTGTTGTGCAACTGTGTAACAACACATCAGAAGAGTTCAACACTCTTGGAAAGTCAGTGATCCCTACTAAACCGTGACTTCTGACCCCAGGACGCCTGTGAATGTTGTTTCTGACTGACTGGCTCCAGTTCGTTTTAACCACGTTATATCATGGCAGTGTCACAGAAAATGCACGAGTCAAAAAAACAGAGGAAGAGAATCTATAAAAATGCCTGTTGTATCTGAAAATATGCTGCCATAAAATAGAAAAACAAGACTAATGAAGAGGCTATATTCTCGCTGAGGTGAGCTGCTGTTCTGACCAGTAATAAGCCAAGGAACTGATCGGCCTGGAGTGGGAAACGTGACAGTCACCACTTAGTATCTGACCCAGCAATCGGCTGTATCTACGGCCTTGGCTGAACATTGGTACTGCATTCTTACCTTTATGGAGACTGCATCAAAACAGCACAGATTAAGCTGGCATGCATGGTTATAGGCTTGATTCTGCCATAAGAAAATTGTTGCAGGATAACAAGGGTCTTGTCTTTTCTGAAGATAGGCTGTGAAAAACTTAATTGAGACCAGGGAAACCACATATAATTGCCTCGGTAGTTACCTTATTTTGTAATATATAGTCACTTATGTATAATTGTGGTAAGTACATAATACAGTTCAACTCCATTTCCAAAAGGTCTGGGAACTCTAAAATGTAAATTAAAAAAAGCAATGATTTGAAAATCTCATTAACTTATTCATTCACAATAGAACATGTTTTTCACGAAATAGTAATAATACGCTCAACTTGAATTTGATGACAGCGACATGACTCAAAGGTGGGACAGGGCCAGGTTACCACTGTGTAGCTTCACCCTGGAACTGAGGCGACCAGCGGCTGGACCTTTGGGAGAGGAATGTTCATCCATTTTTGTCTTTTGGGATTCTCGCTGCTCAGCAGTCCCGGGTTTCATGGTCTTCCAAATGCTTTCAGATGGTGAAATGTGTGGAGCGCAGGCCGACCAGCCCAGACTCTTCTGCCATGAAGCTGTGCTGTTCTAACAGATGCAGCATGCTGTTTAGCATCGTCTATGCAAGGGCTTCATATGTTGCTCTATATCTTTGAGCCTTGATGGTGCTTTTCCAGATGTGCAATTTTCCAGTTCCATACACACTAATGCACCTCCACATCATTGGAGATGAGGGCTTTTGACCTGGGTGTTGATAACAAGCCAATGACGATGCAGTGTCCATGATTTCCACAGAGAAAGTTGATTCATCTGACCACAGAACAGCATTCTACTGTTTCTCAGTCCAATTTAAATGAGCTTTGGCCCAAAGCAGACAGCAGTGTTTCTGGATCATGTTCACAGACGGCTTCTTTTTTGCACAATGGCGCTTCATTCTGTTGTTGTGGATGGCACCGTGTTTGTAGACGGTGATTTCTGGCAGTGTTCTTATGCCAGTTCCAGAAATCAGTGGCTCCATGACAGGCCACACTTCATTGGAAACAGGCATGATTCTGAGGGCCTCAAGACGTTTATTCAACAATTTTAATAAAATCCCTCTAGAATTTGCATTTAATAAGTTTAATTTTGACAAAATGAAATGACTTGAAATAATTCCTGCTTGTTTTTAGGCATGTCAATTAATTTACCATGAATCTAAGAACGCAGGCACATACTTTGGCGTTCTACGGATGTGAAAGATCACCCGAAACACTCCTCAGCTAGCAGCCCAGGCTGGATGGGTTAGACACAAGATGCCATCAAGGTCAAGTGAGGGGTTTGCTTCTCATTCCTCTTTGCTGGCTGAGCAGTTCTTAGCAGTAGATTAATATTAAGCTTTGGCAGGATCATAGGCTCTAACAGTTTCTAAGTAGTCTGTTTAACAGAAGTCCGTTGGTACGGGGATATTTGTCAGTGTGTTCTGTATCTTTTGAGAATAGGGAGTGTAAATAAGACTATAATAAAGCACAAGAATACTGTAAAAGAAAATCACTTTTATTCCAATAGTTCACTGTTGTTAGTACTATCCATCAAGTAAGTAAAACAAAACTCATAAGCTCCTGAAAGTTTGTGTTTTTTGGCGTTTATGACTCGATAATTACGGCATTGTACTGAAATACAACCCCACCACTTTCTATGTTTGATATAACTCCCTCTGTCAGAGTGCTGCGCTGCAAGGCATTCCAGGACGTGGTTTCCTGCTATTGACTGCTGGCCTGTTGTTTTTACCTGCTCAAACAATAACTTGGCAAAAAGGTTAGGACCAAGATGTCAACATGTAAGAGTTGAAGGACCATCGATGCAGTTTTATAGCTGATTGATATCTGACTGAAGTGATTATAAAAATAAACAAGTAGTATTCTCCCTTTTTACTGCCACAACTACGGTTCACATGAGCAAAATTCTTTTCACTTGTGTCTAGAAGTAGAAGTCTGTGGTTTTAGTGGGCTGCATCCTGGTGTAAATGTGTATAGTGTCAACACGAATTTGAAGCAAAAGAGCTGCAATTATGTACTGGACGAACACGAGGCTGGAAGGCAGCCGGTAGAAAACAGACCTCTATCAACGCCAAACGTCTCCAAGGCCGCAGCTTAAATTTGTTTGTTTTTCTCCTGATTTTCTGACAAAGCAGCATTTAAACAGTGATGATTTGCCAGCAACATGGAAGTCCTGGATGCCTGAGTGTCATCAGCACATACATGTTGTGCTTTAGCTCAACATGTGGCCAAAAAAAACTAAACAAAACAAAAAGATGATCGTTTCAAATCCAAATTTAGATCATCACCAAAAGCTAATCAAGCAGGCTGTGGGCTGTATTCTGGCGTCATCCATTTTTTGATTGCAGTCAGTTATGTGATCAGTATCCTGTTAAAATATCTTCCTGCTCAGTAAGTCACAGATGTTAAGAGGAGCCTGTCTAAATCACACAAACAGGATTTCACAGGCAACTCAATGACCTTTTCCTGGTCACCTTTTCTGAGCAGATGCCAAGTTAAAGGTCTGAATAAGAAGTTCCAAAGTAAGTCTTTTAGAGTCTTCAAGCATCCCCATAAAGGACAGTCACCAACTGTTGGTCTTCTGTGGTGTTTATGTCGTTCATGAACACTTTTAGTTGTTTTTTGGCTCATCGTACTCCTGCAGAATTAAGTAGTCTCGGAGTGAGATCTGCCTCTATAATCTGCTCTCATGCAAAGTGTCTCCAGTGTTATTTGCTAGTGACCAGATTGGATTTGTGCGTATCTGTATGGGTTGTTCATAACAGCTTGTTTTTCAAAGCCATTTGCAAACCACCTCCTTGGTTTGGTTGGGTTATTTGTTGTTTAGACCTTGATATGATAAAACATGGAATGGACTTGCAGTCCAAACATAAGCATACGAATCTCATTGTACCTTACAATCATGTGATCTCAAATCAAGTAGATTTTGTTTGGTGATTTCGCCTCATAATGTCATCAGAAATGAGGTTTGAACCATGGTTCAACATGGAAAATTAAATGCAGTGGTAGAGGGGATTAAAGCCAGGTAGGGTGCATTATTCTGCCAACAATGCACATTTTGAGTGTGTTATCACTGCAGTGAACGAAGCGGAGTAGAATGACATTAAAATATAAGGTTAAAAAAAAAGATGCTATTCATAGCTGCAGCATTACAACACAAGCAGGGGCTGGCACCCTGACACAAGATTCAGTTTAGAATGTGATGCATATGCATCACTAACTGCAATTCTGATATATTACCAGCAGGAAGTCACTTGTATAAAGTCTAGACTTTGCCTAAAGATAAGATCATTTCCACGTCAGGGTAAACTTTAATAAATGGTCACTTCTGAATTGTTTTCTGCTTAAATCACACTTAATGAAGCTTTATTGTGCTTCATGGTTTTATATATTATATATTTTTGTGTATGCAAAAGTCCTGCATAGATACAAAAAGCCCAAAGTTCAAATCAAAGGGAGTCATTAATTCTTGAAGGTACCTTGAGAATATGTTCTGGTTTACCTTTTTTTTTTTTTCAATTTTAAACCTTTAAATCAAGCAACAAATAAGCCTTTAACGTGCTCCCACAGAAAGAAGAGGGCACCTCTACATAAGAGACCCCTGTTCGATTCTGAAACTGCACTTCTCCCCTTCTTTAAACTTGGATATCACTCTGTGTTAAGTCCTGTCAGGGTCATCTGTTCCCTCTGTTCTGTTTTTAACCTTTCATACATTAAGTATACACACCAAAGCCTCTAAGTAAGCTTTATGAAACACCTGGTCAGGTTATGGAACAAATCATGACTTGGCATTAAATAGAGAACTTTCTTAACATGCCCACAAACTGTCACTTGGTGACAGATAAACTAAGCTAACTTGGTTGAGGAATATATGTGTAACTGTAGTTTCTAAAAGGAATCATCGTCATTGACACAACTGCTAGAAGACACCACTCCTGAAGTGTAAGAACTGTCTCATTTGTAATTCTGGCACAAACCATTAGGCATATTAGGCTTGTATAGATCACATCATGCAAAGAATCTGCAACATATTTGGCTCATGTTGACTAATAGGAGCAAGCAGGGACGGTTCAGTATCTTAAAGAGACAAGAACTAAAACAGACCATTCAGACAATGAAATACACAAGGTGCCCGTGCAATGAGTAGTGTGAGAAAATGTTGAGTTTTTTTTAAAGCAAGCAAATCTGTTCCAGTGGACCAACTAAACTAAATTATGAACTTGTAATACAGCATAATATTGGCTCTTTAAGATCGGAATGGATAACAAGTCTGTTTCATAAACAAGGCCAGAGAGGGTTTAAATGCATTCTTGGAAGAACTGAATGTTTGGTCAGGGTATCCCCAGCCCCACCAAACGTGAATGTTCCCACCACCATGTCTGACTCCATAGGAAAGAGACTGAATGAAACCATACATATCAAACCAGAGATCCTCCACAAGTCTATGACTTGGATTGATCAGCAAACCTAAATGTTTTCAATCATCCAGTGTGAAATGCTGGTATGTCTTGGCTCACCCCAAGACTTCGGCCGCATTTTCCTTCTGACGAGTCATTAAGAGACAGTGGATTTATGTTGATTTGTGTCTCGCATTTTTAACAAACTACAGTCATAAAATTGTTTTCCAATGCTACAGCTTTGCTTTTGCTTTGTTGTTCTTCTGAGTGAACACGATATGTTCTAATTATATGCAGCAATGTGTGATTTTAACACTGTGAATGTACCTCAAAGACAAGTTGAGTTTTGAACATCAGTGTGAATGTTGGTGGAGGATCCATAAATGTCAGTGCAAGCCAAAACAGAGAAAATCTAGCATTTTATCATCCCTTGTTCAACTCCTTTCATCAGGTCTGCACAGGAGAACAAAATACAGTAACCTGCAATTTGAAATAATACACTGTCCATCTGAATTTTACAATTCAGCCTAAGCATTCACTTACAAATGAAGATTTTAGCTGCTGATGATGTTTCAACTTTTAATAAATAATTTTCTGCCACAATTCTATGAGAACCATCTGTAGTTTGCATCATGTGTGTATCCAGTGTAGCAACACTCTGGCACAGTAAGCAGCCAGTCGGGTTGCTGTGTGAGCTGTCGGCTTTAAGGATATATATCACCTCAGCATAAATCAAACCCTGACTCTGTTTATTTTGGCCACGGTCGCACTTGTCTGTAGTGCCGCTATGTAATGTGGTAACACCTATGTAAAGCCGTGTGAAGTGTTTCTGGGAGCCATATGTGGAATCTGCACAACATCACAGCACAAATTAATAAAAGGTTTGACTTTTGCTAAATTAATTTTCAACAAATGTGATGAATGGCTTCATTGCCAAGTATCATTTCAGATAATAAACCACCGCATCTGCACATTTGATTAGGCTGCTTTTGAATGTGATCCATGCTCTTGCACGCAACTTTGTCTCCAACAGGTGCTCCGGTGATGTATGCATAAAGGCTGTTCTATGTATAACGTCTTTCTTATTGCGTTAGCACACTATGAAGTCAGATGAGAAGGTTTCTGTGATTTGACGGTAAAAGTTTATGAGCCAATTCCACAAAGAGAGTCTAATGTGACTTTCTTTATTATCATTTATGTGGGGGCGGGAACATAAAACGTTGGGAAAATTGTCTCAGACATGGAGTAATGATGCAAACAAACACGAACACAGAAAAAATCTGAAAATATATTCAGTGTTAATCAGTATCATAGACATTCTGTCTTGTTTTATCTTTGCCTTAAAACATCTGTTCGAAAAGGTCAGACAGCCCATTATTTTAACTTAGACTGGACTAAATGTGCAGGTATCTGACCTGTGAGAAGTAACCACATCTAGGTTCATCCATGGACATTATAGCAGCTGTTTTTACAAATTCAGATGATACGTGGCTTGAAACGTAAAGTTTTTGAACAGATGTTTGCATGCACTAGCGTACATGTTGCAGGGACTCGATGCATTATATTTCCTTGTCTATACAATCTTTTTGTGATCTATGACCAATAAAAAACCCACCATAAACCTTGTGGTTGTTACATCTCTGTTAAAATTCTGAAAAGTTCAAAAACGTTCTTGGAAATGCTTCAGAATCACCAATATTACCTCATAAAGTTGACCTGAAACATTAGATTAACTTAAGAGTAGATAAAGTGAACCCAGTTAAACAAAAATGTCATTCGATTGAGGAAGATTATCCAGTGTTACATGTTTGTAGTGGTAAAAGGTATATGAAGCTCAGTTTTTTGTACCTGAAATGACCCGTTTGTGCAGCAATACATTTGATCTGTTTGGAGAAATTTCAGTTCATTCCTCTGTATAAGGCAGCTTCACCTCTGGGTTGTTGTTGGGCTTTCCCACATTATCTGCTTGCATTAGGTTCTTTCACAACCTTTCTTTTGGATTAATGTAAGGATCCTTACTTTGATTATAGGAAAACAGAATTTTGATAGAGGAATGTTGGCGTTGTGGGTTGTCATCCTGCTTCATGACCTACTTTTCTGCCTTTGAATCCAGACGTATAATTCAGAATTCATTGTTCCATGACGTGAAAACTCTGGCTCAAACATAAAAAAAAGTCCCAACCATGATTCCACCACCAGAGACGCAGTGTTTCACAGATGGAACAAGGCTCTGATGCTCCTTAAACACAAGTTTCCTTAAACATAACACATTCCACATAACAAATAACTTTCCAACAGCTTTCTAGTTTATTCATGTGATCTTTAACAGGCAGCAGTTGCTGTTCTGCCATTCACACCATTGTTGATCTACAGTTACCCGTGGTTCTTTTGTGACTGTAGGAGCCCTGGAGGCTATTGAGTCAGGTCTCACTGGGTAATCAGTCATGGGTATATAAGGTAGGAACCATTCTTGTCTCAACGGCTGTTTCACCCGGAAGGGGAAAACAGTTTTAGATCGCTGAAGCAATAGATGAATACAGCAGGTGTGGATGTTTTTATGTGTATGAGAAGCCAGAGGAAATAAATGGACAAAGTGTTCAAGTAGCAATTCCGACTCCTACTTTAAAGACAGCTAACAAGGTAAAGTCAGCACGTCAGTTACCCCGGTGCGTCACCTCCGTGGCTTAAAGCTTTGGCTTGGGGTCTACAAAACAGTGACCTTTCAGCCCATTACATGGGCATCACGTTGTTGAAGTGATATTCATTGAATGACCCCTCCTAAGGAGTGTAACGATGGCTTTGCAGTTCCTCCATTTGTTTTGCTTTGCGTCCTGTTCATGAAGAGGTGGAGAAGCAAATTTTTAGAGATGTTTTAGAGAAACCTCAGAAATCACTTGTGTTCATACTCTTAGACGAATCTCACTTTGATAGAGCCCAGTTCTTTACTTGAATGGGTTCCCCACTAAATCTGGATAGTCTTCCCAGCCATTGACTCTGTTTTTACCTTAAAATCAAGTCACACTTTGTGATTTGTTTCCTCCATAAATTAATGGCTCATTCGTCTACTCGGGTTCCCTTTTTCTCTCCCTTTAATAGTTATGTGTCTGATGATACTTAAAGTTTGTAAAGGGTTTAGAAACTGCACTTTCAAACATAAAATAAGATAACTAAAAAAGTCTAAAGTCAAGTCAAAGCACTGACAGAGGGATGCTATTGCCCAATTTGGACCTTACTTACTGATCAAACTGGCAACAGACGGGAACATCAGATCATTCACAGCAACAAATGCAGCTTTTGGAAGAATCACTCTTGTATTTACCCCCACTAGTCGCCAAAACAACACAGATGGTACATATTTACTGCAGAGTAATGATATTTTAATGCAACATCGATGTGGTATTTTGTTTGACCCTCTGGATTTGCAACCTTGTGTGCTACAAAATATGTTTATGAACTGCTAATTTTCTTTGCCAGATATGTTTTGGAGATGACATAGTTGCAGTCTGGAATGAATTTAGCAGCAACATTTTTTCTGTGGTGTTCTTGTACTTGTCCTGAAGTCTGAGAGCTGTGTTGTGCCGTTGCTCTCAAAGTACATAGAAAAGAGTCAGACAAACAAGTGTCCCAGTTAGGTGTTGAGGTGGTGTCAGAATAATTTATATGCTTTGGCATTGTTTCTCTCAGACTGGAGCTCTACTACAGGGATGGAACACATATTTTCCAAAAGATGTTCTCTTATTTGATGTTTTGATGGTGATGTTGGAGAGTGTTGTCTAACGGTCTTAAATATCCTACGTGTGCTCAGCTGGGTTGAGATCTGGTAAATGTGAAGGACATTGCATGTGATTCACATAACCTTCATGGCCAACTTTGTGTCCCGTGGATTAAAGCGCTGCAATCTTGGATAAGAATACTACTTCATCAATAAACAGCTGTAATTATTAACACTAAACTTCTGTGATGTGAACCCAAAACCTGTGAAATGCTGGGGTCAAGGATTTCATGTTTGAGTTGAAAACTGACAGCCATGTTCAAAGTAGAAATCTCTTCAAAATGCAACATGGGAAACATGATTCCTAAAGTAATGCACCAAAGAGGACGTATTGTGGAAAAATCCCTTTTTTCTGTGTGCTTTCGAGCTAATGTTTGGGTGTCTGAACTTACTCCCAACTTAGGAAAAACAACATATCCCTGATTACTTGTTTTGGACCCTGAATGTATGTAATGTTCCACTGAAGAGCTTGAATAAGGGCAACTTCTTCTTGGATCTTGACATTTTATCTCTCCTTCGAAAGACTACTTCAGTTCTACGAAAAAAATATTCAGTGAGCCATTAAGATTAGCTTAATAAAGTTGCATCACTTTACAAGGTTAGCAAGCCCATTTTGTTGTTATCACCTCCCAGCTTGAACTTCAGATGATGCTGCGTTCGCTGAACCTCAGAAGTAGAAAGTTTTGGTAACTCTTTTGGCTTCACCATCAACATTCATCACTTGCTGTTCAGTTATCTTAAATGAAGAAACAGATGGTTTAATAATGACTACCCTTCTTCAGATGTTTCCGTTCTCTATTTGCCCCAAAACACTAACAGCATTATCTGTCAGTCATGTTCATGTCTCTGTGCTGCACCTAAACTCGGCTCCAGCTGAGGCCAGCTGCTGCTGGTTAGGGATGAATGTGCAGGTACCATTGTGCAGGAGGCAGGGAGGTAGTAATTTCCAAAATTTAACAACAATATACACTGGCACTGGTTCACACTCTGTAAAATATCCTAATGTTTGCACCATTATCTCCACTGTTTCTTTTGGAAATTATGACCCTCGTCTCTCTGTCTAAAACTGCTGACCTCTCGAGGGAGGCCTTGTTATTCCTGCAGCAGCTGCCTCCGTACCTTTGATTCCAAATATCACCTCTGTGCAACCCTGACCTTTGACCTTAGGTAGTAAATTCTCTGCCTGCCCAGGTATCTCGGCGCCATGCTCTCGTGGGATATGAGCAACGCCTTTAATTACTTATCCTCGTCTCTGTACAGTCATTTGTGGAGTTGCAGTTGGTGAGTCGCACAAATTTGTGTGCCTGACTTCGGGCTCAGAGCCAGTGCCAATAATTCTCTGTGGTCTCCTTGTATATCTTGGACAAGAATACAGTTATACAGAATAGGAGCAGTGGGGATCAGGACTCTGAACTAGGCCAGTCAAATTAGGGATATTTTGGGGCTAACGATGCAACAAAACAAAGGTCATGCTGTGAAAGGCACACAAATTGTTGATTGATTGCTATCTTTTGCTTTTACTGCACTTAAATTAAAGGGGATATTATAAAGCTATTACTGAAGGGTAATGACATGAGTGACATCAGTATAGCAGTAGCCCCATGAAATCTGCCAGGTTTTAATACTGTTTTGAAATGATTATTACAATAAAAAATGCTGTGTCGCTCTACCCCCAAACACTGCTTATGATTAGCAGCCCATTTCAGCTGGCAAAAACAGGAGTCAGGAGTTCAAGTTTGTCCAACACACCACACTGCCTGTCCCTGGTAGTCTTGGTCCAAACCCCAGACCGCATGCTCTGATTCTGGGAGTCCTGTTGGCGGGCGTTGTCCAGTCACAGCCGTTGTGGGACCCTTCGGTTGACACAGCAGAGCCATGGTCTCATCACAGATCTCATTCCCTTCTGTTCTGCCACTCTGTCGCCAAACCCCTGGAGCCGACCTTTTGCGGTGAGGCCGTCGCGTAAGAATAAAAATTACAAGTGAAAAGCAAGAGCAGTAAAATGGCGGCAATCTGTGTGTTACATCTTGTCTTATAAAAAGCTCTCTGTCCTCTTCTTCTCTCTCTTTTTTTTTTAGACACGGAGGTTTAGAGTTTTGAGATTTTCACCAGTGGGTGAGGGTATTTTTTTTAAGATTTCCACCGTCATTCTTTCTGCAGCCTAAGGCAGATTCTTTTTTTTTTTCCCACATTCAGCAGATATTTGGTTCCATTTTGGAAGGGGCCACGGCGCTCCCGTCTCAGGCATATTATCCTAATCGCTGCCAATGTGCCACAGGCTAACCGGGCAGCATGATGATTTATACCAAGCTTAAGTGATTTTAAAGTTCTTTCAAATATTTTACTGGTCTGGCTCTTCTTCAGGATAGACATGCATGTATGGGATAAAGGAGTTTGGAATCAAGACACAACTACAACAGGATACGCATCATTTATTTATGCTTTAAGTGAGCGATTACGACAATGAGAGAAAGTGTGCGAGGTGCTGCAAAAATGAATGATTTAGGATGAGGTAATATAGAGAAGACAGATAAGGGAATTGAACTATTTGAAGGTAGTTTTATAAAAAGCAAGGCATTTTCTATGCACCCAGCTGGAAAAAATGAGGTGGCAGGGGAAGCAGTTCCTGGATTTGCAAAGATGACGTTGATGAAGCGTTTCAAGGAGTCATAACCACACATGGAAAATCCTGCATGTACAAACACGCAAACACATAATGTGTTATTTTAGGGAGGTGGCTGTAATTCCCATTTTCACACATCTCTGTACCAAAGCTGTTTTTTTTTTAAGATACTGTAAAATTATATCTCTCACAGGAGGCAATTACCTTCAGAGTTGACACAACTAGCTTAACATCACAAGTACACGACGTGAAAGCATGAAACGTGAAAGCATGAAACTCTATAGGTTATTGTGACTATTTTAAGACTTCATTGTGATGCGGCTGCTGCGCTACGGCCTTATTGTTCCTGCTACACAACAGAGAGTCAGTCACTGCAGATTGTTTAACATAATTCCAACATTAATACACAGCAACATGAAGGTCAAGTAAATAAAAGTACCAAATCCTGACATGTGCTTACACAAAACCTAATATGTGGTGTTTACAGGGACAAACAACCTGTGCTGTTTGCTGTGCCATATGGTCAGAGCAAGGCCTCAGTAATCCTCACAGCTGTGGTAGCCCAGCATAGTGGAAATCAAAATAAGTCAACTTCACAAGAGCACCAAACTTGTTTAACTGCTTGTAAGTTGTAGCTGTGAAGATAAAAGATGAGAAGGGCATAATGATCAATTTAAAAAAAAAACTGACTGACTGAAACTTGGGGGTTTTGCCAGGTTTGCACCAGGCTGACACTAGATGGCAGCAGCACACACTAATTTCTGTGATCAAACCAGCTTGAAAACTGAGCTGCAACACTACAGAGAAAGTAAAGCTTTAACACCCACAGCTTATTTATATTTGAAAATAAAGAGGAAGAGCACATCATCTTGGATACTCAGAAGCGAAAATGCAGTCTACGAGGCACCCATATGTCATACCTACCTGCTATTGCTGGGACCGTTAATGAGTCATATCCTGGTCAAAAACAAAAGAGCTCTAGGAATCCAGTCAGAGGAAGGAAAGAAGGGAGGAGGAGGAAAGAGTTGCAGGAATGGGCTTTTGCTTCAGTCTTTTACACACTGGAGTGATGTTTGGAGTGGAAACACCCAGGAGAGATAAGGTGGGACGTCACGTCTGGCTTTCATCATGGCACTGCCTCCTGTCTGTTGTTGCCTCGTCGGTACGAGAGCAGAGAGTCTGGGAGTCACTCCAGTTTAGTCAAACTCCCTGTTTAAACAACACTGTAGGAATCTGAGGTCACTCTCCAGAAGAATGGCAAAAAAATATAGCAAACTGCACACTTTAAAGAAGCCATAATACATCTACACAGGATCTGACTCTGGCATTAAGGCAGGAAAAGTGAACAGAATCTGCCTGTTAAGATGAGATGGCTTACCACAATACTCCAAAACACAAGAACACAGTCTTTTGTGAAGCAAGAGTATTAGCAGTTCAATAATTCAGATGAAGTCACACATGTTTGTTTACCCCGAGGGGAGAGCTCAGATTTATAACTGAATCTTCACTCTTTGTCCCCAGAGGCACAATTCATCCCGACCACTTTTTATGGCTTTCAATAAAACACACTTTAAAAGATGTTCCCTCTTTTTGTCTGCAGCCCTGATTTGATCACCAGAGCTCCTCAGGCTGAAGGCCTCGGCCTGGTTTGCCTTAGACTCACATCCTCTGTGGTGTTCATTCCTCTGCTTCTTCTGCAGTTTAATTTGTTTTCTTGAATAACTAGTTACATTTTTTTTACGAAACAATAACAAGAAAAAGAGTATGCCAGTGAAGCCGAGGAGTCATCGGGCTGTTTGGTGAAGATCTTTTACTGCCGTGTCATGATTGTGCCATCAAACTTGCACTAATTTATGGTTACACAACCTTAACCAGCCCTCCCGCATTGTGTTTTGTTTTTTTAATGAGGTAAAATGAGAGGTGGATGCTTTGCTTCTCATGAGGTCTGGCCATATTTCATGCTATAGTTGACCTTCGAACTGTGAGAGCAGGTCAGAGCCCGTAGATCAAGCTGAATATTTGAGGCGAGTGCCACATGGGCTGTGAAAAGAAACCGCTGAAGGTTTCCTCATTAATCACAGCTTCAGCTTTGACAGAGTTGACCTCTGGAGTCAAATTTCGTGCCCAGTGAATCAAAGTTGTTAATCGTCACCTTAAGACAAATGGTATAGATGACTACTGGAACCAAAAGGGGACATAAATGTGTCTTGTTTGCTCAAATGAAACATTCACAAATATTAGTTTGAGATAGTTTGAGATAAAGTAAGGATTAGTGCTCAGACACAGTTCAAACGATCATTTATTTAGCTTTTTTCATAGCATTGCATAAATATGTGAGCCAAGCTGACACTGATATTTGAATTACTGTTATATAAAACAAAGAAAAGCAGTTTTCACAGCTGAAAGGGTGGAGCCAAATTCTTATTTCATAAATAAATTGCATGAAGGCCAAAACTGCTGGTGATCCATCCTTTTAACGTTATCATTTGGGCATTTACAGGTTATATTCAGTCAGTGTGGTTACATGCGGATAAAGTTGATGCGGATCGGATTAATGGCTAAATTACAATAAGATTGAGTTATTCATGTAGTTCATGTAGACACCTTAATCTGACAAAAAACTAATCGGATCGGGTTACTTGTGATCGAATTAAGACCCCAGGATAACTCAATCCAAATGCCCACTGAACGTGCATGTAGACAGCAGTGGATCGGATTTAGCGTTCTGTGCATGCTCGAGATTTTTTCCCGCGATCGTCACTCGGAAGTCAAAGGAGACGATGTTACTGTTGTTGTCGCCGCCGTCAGAAAGAAAGAAACAACGCGATGGAGAATGCGCCGTTGTGCATCGTCTGTGCCATAACCAGCTCATCACAGATGGAGAGGGAAGCAGCTCTATCAGCGATAGCTGAAATGGGTACAGCGCCACCTATTGTACCGGGGTATGACATGCTTTGTGCCAGTGATTCCATTCATTCACCGTCATCTATCCAAGGATAATTACCCTCAGATAAGGAGCATAACACAACTATAGCTATAATCCAGTTAATCTCATCATGGAGACCCACTGACTGTTACAAACAAGCTTGTAGGCCTTAGACTGACAAAATAAAGAAAAACAAAGGTGTTTTGGGATTTTTGTCTCTCCAACAGCTAAAGGGTGGAGACCAAAAAAAAATCTTCTCTTCAAACTTTACATGACATGCTTTAAATCAACATTTTCATAGGTGCAGCCAATTAAGACAATTCACCATGTACTCAGTCATTTTAAAGTGCTGTTCAACATTTAACTGTTTCCAGTTTAGAATACCTGTTGACTGTGGAGTGGCTTGCCTCTTCTTCTGCTTTAAAATGTTCATAGAGTTTGTTCAGTGACCACACTTTAAGTTAAAGTCTAAACAGTAAACATGCTGGTGAAATGTTGCAAAGTAGCTCGCTTTTAAAAGAACAACTAGATGTCAGCTACAACAACGGAGCAACTGTGCTATAACAGCTGCAGTCAAATGCTTGTGGAGGTAGATACAGTACTATCACACAGACTTGTGTCATAAAGTTTTATATCAGTTTAGTAGAGAAAGGTGTTAATTAATCAACAGCAAAAATGTGCTGTCCATCACCCTCAGATTTGGAGTGTATGTATCCTGCTGGCATGGGTAACTAAATATCTGGTGCATAATTGTGATGCAGGACTGTGTTCGAGTAGTGTCTGAAATGCATCAGAACTGACTACCTAGTGAGTCCTCTATTTAGTGCACGCTATGTGGTGAGAGTTTTTCCTGTCTGAAATATCTTTACAGTCAAACTGATCACATCCCTCTGTTTCACTGTGCTGCTTTAAAGCACATTCTAGACATCTAAAGTACATCTGGCTTAACATCCATCCATCCATTTTCTATACTGTCAATCTGTCAATCTGAGCCTATCCCAGCAGTCATTGGGTGAAAGGCGGGGTACACCCTGGTCGCCAGTCCATCACAGGGCCACATAGAGACAAATGAGACAAACAATCATGCACGCTCACACTCACTCCTATGGACAATTTAGAGTCACCAATTAACCTGACATGCATGTTTTTGGACAGTGGGAGGAAGCCAGAGTACCTGGAGAGAATCCACGCATACATGGGGAGAACGTGCAAACTCCACACAGAAAGGTTTGAACCTGGAACCCTCTCGCTGTGAGATGATGGTGCTAACCACCACACCACCGTGCAGCCCCAGGCTTAACATTCCTCTCCAAATGACTACCAGCAGCACCTGCTATTTCACGTTGGTCACCAGACTTTACAACATATTAAAGCCATGGTTCAGGTGATTTTGTCGCACACATGTAAAACACACACACACACACCTCAACCAAACCTGTTTATCGCTATTCTCAGACTTCCAGCTGCTTGGAGTCTCAGTGACGACCTCCAGCCTCTGTAGACTGAATGTTGTCAAAATATCAAGTGAATAATGCGGTGTGGACGGGTGCCGCACTGAGGTCAGATTTTCAATTTCAACACCTGACAGGATTTCATCCCGCCCCACGTAAATGTGACACCTGTTTAATCATCTGACCTGTACAACTCAGATTTGATGCAGAAATCTCTTTCTGCTAAAAGCAGTAGCACATTTGAACAGCTTCCAGACTGAGTCTGGTTGTTGTGGGGCTTGTACAACCAAATTAAAGAGTTTCAGTGTTGTGCTTTTTGAGCATTGACACAGCACTATATACTGTAAGTAGATATATAGTATAAAGGTTGAATATGTTGAATTGAAACTCACCCAAAATCTATCCTTTGAGCATAAAAGTCAGCCCCATGTGGAGTCCAAGACTGAGAATGAAATATTGAAGGATAAATTCTCATGGCGAACAGGAACTGGGGTTGGCCTCCAAGTCTGAAACATGCAAAATCTGGATTTTCTCCTGGCAACAAATATGCCAAGTTCCAGGTTCTGAAGTGTTACACTTTGCTTGTTCTTTGGTTTTAAATCAACGTGGGATGAATACCAGGAGGGTGAAAACTGTCAAAAACACAAAAATAGACACAGGAGAATATCTTCTTGGGTTCTGGATTATAATGGATATGTTTTTAGGGCTGTCAAATGATTATTTTTAAGTGATTAATCACATTTTTTCCATAGTTAACCCACGATTAATCTCTATATTCAAAATATAGAATTAGAATAAAATAAACACAAAGAAAAAATGTTCTTCTTTCAAATAAAAAAGTGCATCGTTGATCCACTTGACACGTTAATTTTTTTTATTTTTTCGCATCAACTGTGACAGCCCCAACTGTTTCATATTATTTTTTAGATCTATCAATTTAAAACATAATGGCAATTAAATGATACAAATAAAAAAGCTTTACTGTAGCCAATCTGTGGATGTTATGGCCCAAACTGCATGTTTGGCTCTTGGTGTTTAATATGGGCAACGTGTGATGAGATAAGTTGGGGCTGGAGTCTATCCAAGTTTTGACTGGGCGAGAGGTGGGGTAGACTCCGGATAGGTGATCAGCCTCTCAAAGGGCAACAGAGAGACAAATAACCATGCGCACACAAACACACAAACTCAACCGAGGGTCAATTTAGAGACACCAATTAACCTGACATTCATGTTTTTGGACAGTAGGAGGAAGCCTGAATACCCAGAGAGAACCCATGCAAACTCCTCGCAGAACCAGATTTGAACCAGGAACCCTCTTGTTGTGAAGCAACAATGCAAACCACCACACCGCTTTGTGTGAAACATTCTGTTGCAGATGGTGTGCAAACACAGCTGTGTACTTTGGGGTTATTTTTCTCATGAGATGAACCAACACTGGGTCTTATTGTTTTGCACGCAGCTTGGAAAATTGGTGTAAAAAGCATGGTAAACTGCCCTGGATGATCAGTGGTTGGATTATTGACTGAAATTTTGGTCTAAAGTATTTTGGCAACATTTTGAGAGCTAAACCATTTTAATTAACCAACATGGCTGCTGCCAACAGATCGTATATGTTGTGGTGAGCTTCTTTTTATATTACTGAAGCAGTGCTTTACATGCTAAAGCTAAAGCAGTCTTCCAGTCATATATATGGCTTCATTTTTTGTTTTATTATATGCAGATATTGCATTTTTGTCAGCTGAGTATGGAGTTGAGCATTGCTGGAATTCAAGAAATTCCCAGCTTGAACCAAAATTATAACAAGATGTTTGCTGCTGGTTGCAATAGTGTGACTAGTGGATCAGACAGTGAACAAGATCATATAAGTTCACAGCTACAACGGACATGGGTTATTCTGTAGTTTGCCCGTACAGATCACATTTTGCGTATTCAATTTGGATCTTATTTGCAATACATGTCTGCCAGATATAGAAAATCCAGATGAAGGTTAATTGATAATGAAAGTTTTATCAAGGAGTTGTGGCTGTTTCTGTGCATCCTTATTGATTTGCTGGCTTGATTACAGGAGCTGCAGAGTGACTTGATTCATGCTATCAATGTGAATGCCAAGAGTCGTTGGGTTCCACAAGGCGGCCCCAGAGCTGCACCACTTATTTATGCTTTTTGGAAGCTTCTGCAGCCAAGAGACAATCCATCATATGAGTTTTATCTGCAGACAGAAGATTGAGGTAAAACAGGTTTTAGTCAACTCTCATCCCTGCTGTTGGCTTTGTACACGAAGCCTAAGTAGGCCCAAGTTTGGAAAGGAGACAAAATCTTGATAATGTGGTTTGGAGCAGTTGTTACTGAGTCTATGCAAAAACAATCAGAGTCATTAGTGGTAGATATTCAAAATCATTGAGCTGCCGCCCTCCAAACAGACCCTGGGAAACTCCACACAGAGTTTTCCTAAGCCTCTTATTCTGAGACGTCTGACTTTGGCACAATATTTCATCATCTGAAAGGACGCTGTGATGTCAATCAGATGTCTTTTGAATCATCTGCATGAATAAGATTATAAGTCTTTACCTCACATGCAGAGTCAACAAATTAGTGCCAGATCATGCTGAAATTCAGAAACGTGTTTTGGAATCCATGCCATGCATTTTTCTATAACTGATTAAAAGATCACAGCATTGCCTTAACGATAACAGAGTAAGAATTTCTAGAACTATTTTCGTATAGTATATAGGTGTTTGTTGCTATATATTAATTTAAAATGTATATATATGTTACGGATATCTAATTTTCTCCACTGTGCTCAGGATGTTCATAAAGACAAGACATTATACTAATATAAAAAGTGTATAAAATAGGTGGATTTATTTCAATAATCCATTATAAATACAACAAATAAGATTAAGTTAAAACTGTGGCAGCTCATGCTTTTATCTAGCATGTATTAACCATAACAGTAAGCCTGTTTGTGTGGTTGGCTAACTTTTCCTGCAAAGGTGGTTGCATAAGCTGACAAACACTAATATACAATCCACTGTTAAAACAGTATAAATGTCTTCATCTTAAACAGCTCATTAACTATTGATACACTATGTTGGCAAAAGTATTGGCTCATCTGCCTTTAAACGCATATGAACTTAAGTGACATCCCATCCTTAATCCATAGGGTTTAATATGAAGTCGGCCCACCCTTTGCAGCTATAACAGCTTCAACTCTTCTGGGCAAGCTTTCCACAAGGTTTAGGAGTGTGTTTATGGGAATTTGACTATTCTTCCAGAAGCGCATTTGTGAGGTCAGACACTGATGTTGGATAAAAAGGCCTGGCTCAGTCTCTGCTCTAATTCATCCCAAAGGTGTTCTACCAGCTTGAGGTCAGGACTCTGTGCAGGCCAGTCAGGTTCTTCCACACCAAACGGGCTCATCCATGTCTTTATGGACCTTGCTTTGTGCACTTGTGCGCAGTCATGTTGGAACAGGAAGGGGCCGTCCCCAAACTGTCTCCACAAAGTTGGGAGCATGAAATTGCCCAAAATCTCTTGGTACGCTGAAGCATTCAGAGTTCCTTTCACTGGAACAAGCCCAGCTCCTGAAGAACAACCCCACACCATAATCCTCCCTCCACCAAACTTTACACTTGGCACAATGCAGTCAGACAAGTACCGTTCCCCTGGTAACCGCCAAACCCAGACTCATCCATCAGATTGCCAGATGGAGAAGCGTGATTCTTCACTCCAGAGAACGCGTCTCCACTGCTCTAGAGTCCAGTGGCGGCGTGCTTTACACCACTGCATCCGACGCTTTGGATTGCACTTTACATGACGTGTGTCTTTGATGCAGCTGCTTGGTCATGGAAACCCATTCCATGAAGCTCTCTACGCCCTGCTCTTGAGCTAATCTGAAGGCCACATGAAGTTTGGAGGTCTGTAGCGACTGAGTCTGCAGAAAGTCAGCGACCTCTGCGCACTGTGCGCCTAGCCATCCGCTGACCCCGCTCTGTCATTTTACGTGGCCTCCCACTTCATGGCTGAGTTTCTGCCGTTTCCAATCACTTCCACTTTGTTATAATATAATTGAATATAAATAAATAAATAAATTATAAATGAATTAAATATAATTGAATGTGGAATGTTTAGTAGTGAGGAAATTTCATGACTGGACTTGTTGCACAGGTGGCATCCTGTCACGGTACCACGCTGGAAGCTCACTGAGCTCCTGAGAGCGACCCATTCTTTCACAAATGTTTGTAGAAGCAGATTGCATGCCTAGGTGCTTGAATTTATATTTATTATTATTATTTATTTATTATTATTTATCTATAACTGTGGCCATGAACGTCATTGGAACACCTGAATTTAGTTGTTTGGATTGGTGAGTGCATACTTTTGGCAAGATTGTATATCTGATCCATCTAGGTTTAGACATCTAAAACTACTTTGTTAGGTTTAAGAAAAGATAATTGATAAAAAATATGAATAGCAGAGTGATGAGTCCTTGCTGATTTTTAGATTAACTGGTACTTACTGGTTGAATGACATGCTTTTGCAATAGAAAACAATAGGCTTGTCCTCTGTTAACTTGGTTAACAGGTGAACTAGTACAGACCACCGAACAGCTTCCAGAGCAGTGCCGCCCTAGAGACATCAGCCTGCAGCAGAAGCTCTGGACATACTGCATCTTTCTTCTGAGATTTTCTACTCAGCTGTTTTATTGTGAAAAACATTGTTTCTTGAGCATTTTCTTTGCTTGTTTTGGTGCTTTGCTGCTGGTGTGACTTTTCCTGGCAATTTCTATTTCTATTATGATGTGTAACCATGGCAACAGGACAGTTACTGACCTGTTGGGGCAGCTAACTGAGCTTTCCAAAGCCCAAGTATTGCTTGGAATAAGATGCTAAAACAAGTTGAGCTGGAGAGGATGCAAAGCGGGAATGGAGTGGAGAGAAAGGTGAAAGAGAGTTTAACCATTCGATCACTTGATCGTCACGGGAAGTTTTGGATCACTGGCAGATGGAATGGATAAGCTTGGACCCCTGATGAGGACATAGAAAGAACATTAGGAAGGCAAGATTATTTTCTCATTGAGTCATGGCTGCAGAAGCAGCTGACTTACATTTTATTTTGTTATCCATCTGTAAGAATAGCATATCTTTAATAATAAAGGATCCTGCAATATCATTTCCCTTTGGGGACTATTAAAGTAGCATTGAACTGAAATTAAATTAAATTAATTGAATTAAATTGACTAGCTTTAATTGAAGAAGTGTGGCAATTCTGACAGAGTCCCTGAATAAATCAGTTCTTTATTGAACATTGGAAATAAATCTTTGGAGAACTGTTTGTGAATAGTTAAATATTGATGGACTGTTTGTTACCCAAGTTTAACATGAGATTCAGATTATATTTCAGGATGAGTACTAAAGAACACAGGTTTCTTTTCCCTGCAGAGCAGCTTTTCAATGCAAACTACCAGAAATACATGCAAACCTATGCAGCATATGGTCTTCAGAATTCTGGAATATCACTTAAATTAATGACAACACCATCCAAGGACCAGATGTACCTCTGAGAATTATCATTATTTCAGAAGTATGGTAATTAGCACTCCCCTCAGGGTTATCTGATCTAATTTTGTATTAACTGTTTATTATATCATCAAAAGCTGCTGGTAGGCCAAAGAAAGTCTTTTAATAACTATTTCATTTCTGCTTTGCTCTCCTCTTAGAGTAATCCAGCAGGAGCTCTGATGAGAAATGAATGCAGCCCGTTTTTTTTCCTTCTTTCACCAAGTTGAGTTCAGCACGAAACAAAAGAGACACAACGAGAAAGGTTTCAGACTTGGTTTGCTCTCACTGACAGGTTGGATCTGATGCCTGCACTGGCGAGCATTTCATCCTGCTGTTTCGCTGTTTATGCCAAAAGAACTGGTTGTCTTTGTTACCACGCAAATTTCTGCAACTCACACAATGCCACGTGTACTCGCTTTGAGTCAGGCTCTGAACTGGGCCATGGGAAAATATTGTTCCCAAGAGCTGGTTGATCTTAGCGGCTCTATGTGTCATGGTGGTTTTAGGAGAGGGAATGTGTGATGTGCAATATTCTCGTGCACTGACAATTTTCCAGCCTCAAAAAGCTCACAGTAGGTTCTTACCTCCCCTCGAGGAGTTTGGATTCCTACTTATTATATTTATAATTATGCAGTAAAACACTGATTACTCTGTTGTTGGATGCTTGTGGCTCAAATGAAGTTTGCAAACACTTTGGAGTTTGGGATTAATTAACATTTTTTTTAAAAACATTTCTGTGTGTGAGTGTACAGTAATACATACAGTTCATTGTGGAATTACTTTCTTTCCTTTTGCTCTTTCCCTTCTTTTTTTAATCTAATTTGATTTATCGAGTGACACATGAATTTATTTATAGTTCAGGAATAAAAACCTATTTCAGTGTGGTCTTTGATATCAAGATAGTTTAATTGCATCTAACTTGTGTGTCAACATTTATTAAAAACATTTTCAGACTTTATTGGGCTGCTTTCTGTTGGCATACCATAAACCATCTATCATAAATTAGTGGAGCCAGTTAGTTTGTAGACTTCGGTTAAGAGGTCTTGTGTTTGGAGACACATCAGCTGCACTCACATGTCAATTCAAGCAGCCAATGGGTGACTGGTTTATGGACATGAGTTCAGTGTTGTAGTTCTGACTAATGAGTGGTGGATCTGGTTGAACTCAGCACAGAAGACATATGACTACACTAAGCTTCATTGTTTTTATTTTTTACCCTAAATGGAATCAAAGACATGAAAGTAAGAGCATGAACTCAGTAAAGAAAGTTATACTAACAAATCAAGTGAGAGGTAGAGCCTTTTTCACATAGGCCTCTATACAAAATGTACTTTTTTTTTCCAGTTTATTCTAGAAGTGAAGATGGACACGACAAAGCTTCTGAGTCAGCTGATGGAAAAGTGCAGTCATTTGCCAACTAGAAGACCAGAAAGCAGGGAATGGTGTAAATGTGGAAGCTTAGTACCGATTACCGTAAGGAAAGATTTAATCTCCTGCAAAAGTAGAATAATTCAAAATCCACACTTCTTGTTGTTGTTTCAGTGGCGCTGGCTAAATAAGTGTATTTGTACCTGACCCGAGGCTGCTTCCGTAGTGGCTGCTTCAGATTTTTCACAAATGAAAGCACTGGTATTGTTTTTTTTTAAGTTATGATTGGACGATTAGCTGACCTATGCAACAGTCGATGCCATCCTATGGAAAACTGAATAACTGATAATTAACAGCTATCAAATTGATCTATGCCTGTTTAAAAAGAACGTGTTCATCAGCAAGGCAAAGATACTTAATAGGAAAAACAGTCGTGAGATAAACTTGGAAGTTTTAAGTCTTTATTTACTGGTGATTTATTTACATACCAAAGGGTCACATTTATTTCAAAGAATGTAGATTTCTTTAAATTGTCATTGTCTACCCTCAAAGCTCATCCTTTGCTATTTATTTTGTAAAAAAAAACTTTAAACCTGGGTTAGGGCTGCTCTCTCTCATCCTAATTACAGAGTTCTGTTAATTAGAACGCAGACTGTATATGAATAAGCTTATTGTGACTGAATATACTGAGTGAATAAAAAAGTAACCTGTCGACAGTTTGTTGTTGACCTGCACACACGGTCTCCTCCTGTTGCAACTCCTGCCAATAAGATGCTGACACCATCAAAGAAAAGCATGACGGCAGGTGAGATTATTAACATTCTTTGGTTTGAACATGAGGATGTGTTTATTCTTCTTTCCATGTCTAATGACAGCATCTGGAAACAAAAAATCGGCAGTGCTTCAGAGAACACAGATGCACACCTGTTAGTTTCATTATGTCACACGCAGTCACAGACACTTACGGATGTTAACAGGTGTGCAACGTGTCTGTCTTTGGCGTTCCCCATCGAACAATTTGAATCACATGAGCTTAGATGGCTGTACATGTAGCATTAGATTGACTCAGAAGGGCAGAGACTGACTGACTAAGAAGCAGGAGACTTAACTTTGAGGCAACATTTGTTTCTGTCTGTCTGTCTGTCTGTCTGTCTGTCTGTCTGTCTGTCGCTCGCTCGCAACAATGTATGCATTTTGCATAAAAACATGCTTGCTTGTAATATGCTAAAGACTGGCAGTGATGGATGTTCCATCTCAAAATCGGCTCTGAATTAAAGCTTGGGTTATTTGAGTTACAAAAGACAAACGGTAAGATTGCCACCTTTCATGTGGGTGACCTGGGTTCAAATCCCCTGCGTGAAAGGTATAAGGCATGACCCCCTTACCCAATCTGCCTTCCAGTGTAAGTCACTTTGGATAAAAGTGTCTGCCAAATACATAAACAAATTCAGTCCAGGAATAAGAAGTAAGCAGTCCAGGAGTAACATGTTGATGCTGTAAGAATGAATCAGAAACCGAAACGATGCACAAAGGTTTGTTTGACTTTGCCGAATATTTTATTTCTCATCTGTCATTGTGAGATAAATTGCAGATGTGTGTCACTGATAATGTGGATGGATGGATTTGGTCTGACAAAAATAGAAATTATAGTTCTTTTTCTTTTTTTTCCCAAATGTCATGTGAAAAAATGTTATTTAGTTAGTTTTTAGTATGATGGAAAATACAGCAGACTGCTGAAGAGATCAGATGAAATCATGTTACACATTTATCATTTGGAGCATTTATTATTCATTTGTTGGACATTGTTAGAAAGTATACTGTATCCGGATTATTTATTGACATTTTTAGCTTGATGACTAAAAAGTACAGATGTGGAGACATGCAGTGGTCCATTTTGTTAAATACTGTGTCATTAACTGAATTGTTAGAGAACTCCAGAGTTTTCCCAGTTAATAGCACTGGCTTGAAAGGTGAATTAGTCTTACGTGCTTGGAAATTTCACAGTAGAGGTTTTTCACTTCCAGTCTACAGTTTCATCTATCAGTAGAATGACGAAGACACGCAGGCTTGAACATGTAATGACAATGCTATTAAACACAAATTTAATTATCCTTACTGTGGAGTCTCTAAATCTAGTGTAGAACCATAAAAACAAAACTCTGGAACTAATTAAAGTTTGTTTTGGAGACAGGTGGACTCAACAACAGGACATCAGCTGTACATGTTTCACCTTTGCAGTGATTGCGGAAACTTGGAATGCAGCAGAGCAGAATAATCAGACTGCATCCTATGTATGAGTCTATTCGTTTACTTTGTGCAGATCATCTGAGAAACAACTGCTGTCCAGCCTTTCACCATGATTCATGTTTTCTGTTGAGTCTCATCCCACTTTCATGTCCTGCTCTGTTCTGCTTGACCCAAACCAAGCACATACCATTCGGTTTAAAACTCGCCATAAATTGGGGTTAGGAAATTAGAGGACAAACTTCACTGTTTGTAGATAAAACAAACAGAATTAAAGAGATGCAGCAATGATTTATACAGCTGCTGTGTATGAAACAATATTAATCCCTCTTTTAGCTGCATGGAAATGACTTCCAACACCCCCAGTGAGAGAAGCCTGTTGAAATATCCGTCTGAGAGACAGCCCGTGGCGTCCCGAATGTGGGATAGTGAGCTGTTATGGAGGCTTGACATCATTCCAGTGTGTGCAATTAAAGCTCATCCCTTTGACCACAAATGCAGCACGAATAAGTAACATCTGGAGCTGTATAAGTTATGTTGTGAAGATGTGATGTGCAATTAAGAATAGCACAAGAAGTCAAAGTTTCTAGTTCAGTTTCATTAGACCATCTTGCAAATTAATTATAATCTGCCATTAAATTTGACTTCCAGAGATAATCGGATTACATGTAAAACCACATTGCCTGGAAGTAAATCACTTAGTCTTATAAGGGTTCCCTGTTTATGGTTCTAGCCGTGGGAGCACTGTTAGGACTGACTCATCCATTCTTGTACAGCAAATTAGGCAGTAAAAAAAGAAGAGTCATTACAAATTTTCTTGGAATTCTGTACTTAAACCTGGAATAGTCTTTTTCTTTTGTTTTTTTTTGTCATCTTAAAGGCAAGCGGCCACTGAAACTTGGTTTCCATTAACTAACAAAGTGAAGCTAATAAACTGGGCTGCATCGTATCACCAGAGGTTAGCGGCAGAGGCTACAAGTGGCCGTAATTCAGTAGAAGTAGTTGTCCTAACCAGAAACAAACTGAGAGGAGAAGAAAAACCAACAACTGGGATGGACACCCGCAAGAGGAATATGAAGAGAGCTCATCTTCTTGAACTACCTTTATCTCTGGGCACATTTTATATATATCATCGTATCCTTCTGAGACACAGCTATGCATTTATATCCCTGTAAAGAGTTTCACAGCTTTATTTAAATAATAACAATAAAACCTGTTGCGCTGTGGAGAGAACATCCTGAACTTTACAGTGATGTGTCATTTGTTGGGTTACAGAAACAGGAGTCCTGTATTTCTAAAAAATTGTGCCATACTGACCAGGATGTTTTCTAAGCATAAAAAGGTGACTCATTGGACGAATGCCAACGAAAGTTATTCACAACGTTGTTTCCATTCCCCATAATCAGCATCATGTCTTCTTAGAAGAGTTCCTTTCACCTTTTCTTTTTCACATCTTCTAAATATGAATCAAAAATAGCAATTGAAACCTGGGGATAGATTGTGATGTTAGAATGCAGTGTTTTGAGAGGAAATACTGTCTGTCATAAGAATGTGGATTTGACCTGTAACACCTACCAGAGCATTCTGCAGACCAACCATACCCCTCCATGGCAGCGGTAGAACAATGTACCCCCTCTGCACTGCAAAGCTGCCCAGGAATGGCTTGAGGGAGACAAGAAACAGCCCAAGAACTTGAGCCCACCTCCATATTGTCTCAACCCTAATCCATTGAATATGCCGAAACAAACCTGATTCATTCCGACCCGAACCCACATTGTGAATGCATTCACCAAAATCTTTTCCCTCTGTTTTGGGTTTGTTGTAGCCGCCAAATACTCCATTACTGTTCATCCAGCACCAGTGTTATGGCATCGGATTTAGATATGACAGTAATGTACCTGAAAGTTCTGTTCACTGGTAAGCGCATTAAGTTTGCTCAAATCATGTAACTTGGTATGTGAGTTACTTTTGGCCTAGTTCCAATTACTTTGCACTATCACCCAACCCTTTCCCTCCAATTTGCAATGGCAAGGTTCTTCTACGGATCAATATTTATGGTCATTTAGTCCTTCACCTGGGGATTTCAGGAACATTAGTTTGACTAGATGACCATTACTCCTTGATCACTGAAAGAAAATGTGCTCTTTACCTTTACAAAACAGAGGGGCCGAGTTAAGGGGAGGAACTGGGCTAAAGTCTGGGTTTTAGTGGAAAAACCTTTTAAAATTTGGTACTTAACTGTAAGCCTTGGTTTGGTGAACCAGCATAGACAGATTAGAACAACTTTGGTTGCACATTTTGTTATATAACATTAGGTTAGTTAAATAACTTTGCTTTATATTCTCTCCTTGCTATGATTATCTCCTTGAATTAAGTAGCATCCATATCCGTATGTGTTCTTTGCAGAGTTTTTAGTTGTTGTTGTTGTTCCTTTTGGAAAATTACACATTGAATACATTTAACATAGAGTAAACATTACCATCTGGTTGTTTTATGTTACCCTAGCTAAACTGGGTCATCACCAGGAATTTCCTAACTATCTATTTGGTGCTGAGCAGGTAGAGTACAGAGCTTTTCCACTGCAAACAAAGCCTGCTGCGGCTAAAAGAAATATTATTGTAAAACAGTCTGATATATTAACAACTAACAGAAAATAAAATCTTAAACTTTGAGCTAAAACAGAACCTTTTTTAAAAAAGAAAGATGTATCAGAAATGAGACATTTACATTTTAAAGCAACTCTGGAGAAGCTTTCTGGTGGATGAACTGAGTGAACTTTTCAAACCTGTATTCAACAAGTTATTACAGTAATACTGTGCCATGCCAAATGACAAAGTTAGAGACCAGACATGAACAGCTACTGTGATAATTTATCAGTGTTCTCAGTTTGTTTATGTTTTTGCCATCAAATTAGCATGAAATATTGTGACCACACCAGTGATTCTCTTTGCAGGAGAGTGATAAAAGTCACTGAACTGCCTTTGCATGACCTCCAACCTGCAGCTGTCTGTTGTTGGACTGTATAAAAATCACTTTGGAAACATTTTTATGGAGCAGCTAAAGAGTAGGTGGACACAGGACACTTTCACCATGAGGGAATGTTTTTCCAAGGGAAGAAAAGGTTAAGACCAAATTCAGGCCTGCGTGTTGCTACTGCTTATTTGGCCAAAACATCTGTAATAGCAAGAAATGTAGGCCACTGCAGCTGGGCAGCCTCCGGCCCAGAGGATTCAAGGTATTATGAGGACCTATCTCAGCCTGAGCTGTAACTGATATTGTTGACAAGCATCATTAATGTCACACTTGGTTTCCCTGTGCAAGGATCCAGCATTACATCTTTCAATGCCAGTAGCATATGACAGGTTTGCTAAAAGTAAGCAATAAATACTTAAAAGTATTTTAGCTTCATGATACAACCAGTCTAAGTTTGACGTGTCGAAGTCTTTGGTCTGGATTGTTGTACTCAGATAAAAGCACAGTTGTGTTCTCCATGAAGAGAAACATTTGGATATCCTTAGGTTGTGGATGAGGGAGCTGAAGCTTAATTTGACTGTTGAAGATACTTGCCAGATTTGTCTTAAACGCTTTGTGACAGTTTCTCCATCCATTCATTTTCTTTACCCAGTCAATCTAATTCAGGGTTGTGGAGGGTCCACACAGAGACAATGATGTCAAAAAATATCAAGTATTACTTCATTACTTTGCAATGTTGGAACTGAAATAAGATAAAGGAACATAGGCTATTAGTAAAATAACTCAAAGCACCTTTCATTAGCATTAGCATTAGCTAAATTCATTAGCATTTAATTTAGCCGCAGTACCGCTTCTCTGCAATAAACCACTTATGTTTCAGAGTGATATGCTTTTTGTTAGTTGTAAGCATCCCAAAAAATCTCTATGATAGGTCGGCAGAGCTCAACAGTGGACCCAGAGCTCAATCAGTATATTTTGATAAAGATAGAGATGTATCTTTATCCTGTAAGTGGTGTTAAAACCAGTAAACTAGTTCAATATCTATGTAGAACAGCCTTGTGTGTGGATGTCTTGCATTATAGGTCCATCAGTGCTGATGACACATCAGGAAGAGAAAGTGTTTGATGAAGAGAAACAAAGATTATCTGCTCTTTGATGAATATGCTCAAAATCCCTTAATGAGTGAATCTGCATAATTTCAGTAATGCTATTTCAACAACTCGCACACGTGGCATGAGACATGGAGCACAGCAATTTTAGGTTGAGCTGGCAGGAAGCTCCCACCCCCCAGGTTTCAAATGATTTATTCCTAGTCATGTGTTGCTGATAATCTGAATATTTCCACTGTACTGTAAAGAAGAATCTCACCATGACTCAGATCTGCATGCGGCTGTGCAACCAAAGACATCAAGGGGAAAAAAGAAGGAAGAATGGCAAACATGCACAGAAATGAATTGACTTTTGGGATACCCAGCAGAGACACCGCAGCCACAAAGTAATGCAGTCAGACCCCCCTTGAATGGAAATGTTAAATGTCACGGGAGTGTTGGTAGCGCCCAGATGATCACCACTGATTAAGTGGCGAGAATATAATGAGTCGGGAGGGAGGCTTGGTTCAGATGTATGTAGCAGTGGTCTGCAGGCAGTTTCCAAGTCGTGTTTTCCTGGAACACATACAACATTAAGTTGGTAGCAGGACTGCACTTAAAGGAACAGTCGAAACTCTCGGAAACACACTTAATGCTTAGAGATGAGGATTGATGTCATGCTCTAAGAAGTGTTGGCGGCCTGACTGGCTTTAAAACTGTTAACAACTGGAACACAGGAAGCCACTGGTTTTTCAATCTTAACAAGAGAATATAGGATGTGATCAGTGACTTTGTCAGTTAGCTCAGTGCAATTAATGCACTGAAAACTATGCAAAACTAACACGCATGTGAAAAAGGTCCTGGGGGGCAAACAGTAGCTGGCAGGTAGCCTGAAGCACAGAGAAACAAAGAAATTCAAGCTAAGGTTACATTTCTCTGTTAAACCAGACTTAAAAAGCAAAGTCATGGACGAATTTGTCCCCAAATCATGAGCTAACTGAAATCCTGGAGTTTCTGTGAAGTTTTTAAACTAAACCGCAGTGTCCTCACAGACAGCTGTATAGCTCCGAAATGCTTTCTCAAATGAAACAAACAGTCTGTACATTCAGGAATTACACTGAAATCCTTAGAGTCTTTGACACGGTACATCCCTTCTTCTCAATTTAAAATTCATTTTCGAAGTGTTTCTTATGCGGCTCTTGCGATTGATAGCAGCTGTCCAGAAATTCATACCATATGTGAGGAGCTTTGTGTAAATATTGTACCACGGGAAGCCTGCTTTACATTTCAATTACTACATTTATACAGTCAGCAAACATGATATGCAGGGAAAATGGAAGAAACTTGACTCTGCGTGCCATGAAGTGCAATTTATCAGGAATATTTCATCAGATGTTACAGTGCTGGAGGTCACTGCGTGGCTCTGGCACCCTTTAAAACTACGACTGATGTTCGCCCTGTTCAAAGTCCTGCTTTGTGCGAGTCACTCTGCTATCACATGATGCTGATCTCATGCCAGTGCTTTGCATATACCATAATCTGATATCTAATATGTAAACAAGTGAGTTTCTTGGTGGGCATTAGGAGGAGCAAACATGCAAAATGAATTTACAGTATATGCTGTGGTTCTTAGTTTTGGCAGTGCTTTGCCCCTGTTGCCTTTTAAAAGACGCTTTCAGCGCAGTCTGGCCTTGAGTATGAAGGATTGCGGTGTGCTGTGAGCGCACGGTGTGGTAGGACGTGAATACCATCATCCTACAGCAAAGATAGAGTTACAACCAAAGGGCACCCTGGCAGCAAATAATGTATAACTTCTTAAAGGCTTTGAGATTAATGATTCACCATAGAGAGAACATAACTCCTGAGTTGTAGCACTCAGGTATAATATAAGGGATTTTCCATTTTTCTTGAAATATAGTAGCATGAAGTACCACGGTGGACAGTGGTCAGAGCTCTCTCAGCTTAGAAGAAGAATTCTGATGGGCCCACTAAGCTAATAGCTTCTCAGAGAACAGCAAACTCTGAGCATCTAAAACAACTCAGACCTGAAACACATCATAGTGACTCTATTGTGGATTTTTACAGTTACACACACACATAACACAGAATGCAGACCATGTTGTAACAGAAAGTAAAGTAACACTAAGGCACTGACTTCTCATAAGTATATGATACAATGCTACTTCAATAAAACCAAAAAAAGATGCCTTTAAATGTCAAAATACAGCTCTGAGATTAGCATTGAACCATCTCATGTGCTGACAGACCAAGAGCTATTTAGTACCGAAGTGTGGATTTAGACTTTTAAACTGTTCTAATACATTTCTGTGAGAGTGGATGGTTTAAGAGTTTGATTGTAAAAAGAATAAAATAAAATAAATATAGATAAAAAAGAACAAACTTTGGTGTTTGTAGTTGGCTGGAGTTTAAAGGGCAGGTCTAAACAGGAGGCAGATGTTGTGCTTGGAATGAGGCATAGTTGAAGTTTATAGAGCTGGCACATGAGAACCAAGTCCCAAGCAGAACACTTATTCCCAAAGAGACCCAAGTTAATCAGAAGATTTGCCAGAGAGCTTCTGATTACCACCGATATTCATGAGATGATCTGTGGAGTTACAGCTAAACACAATCAACAGGTCTTATGGAGGGATGAATCCTCCCCAGAGCCCGGACCTCAACATTATTGAAGCAGTGTGGGATCATCTGACAGAGAACGGAACAAAAGGCAGCCCACATCCAAAGAAGAGCTTTGGGATGTCCTTCAAGAAGCCTGGAGAACTATTCCTGAAGACTCCTTAAAGAAATGACAGAAAGCTTGTCTCAGAGGGTTCAGGCTGTGATGAAGAATAAAGGAGCTCATATATTTATTCTCAGACTGGTTAGATCTCTGTTTTTTGCCTTATATGTTGCATTTAGTTTTATATATGTTTCAATAAATAGCTGCATCTATTTCCAGTCTCCTGACCATACATAAAGTGATAAAAGGTCGCCTTGTGCACAGTACACATTTGATATAATGATGATCAGAAGAATGCAAAAATCCCAACATGAAATCACAAGAGCACATCATGTGAATCTAAGGCCAAGAAATAAATTAAATTTAGTGTAACTGCTTCTCAATTGCTGCTATACCTTCCTGAGTTATCCACAAACCGAAACATAATGACATTGTCCTAATAGAGTCACCATTAAATACTCAATTTGTCAAAATAACAGTACACGGGCTCCTTCTTAAAACCTACCCATAGCAGTGAAGTGAAGCTATGTGCACTGCAGCGCAGCTCTAACATAAACTCCACAGCTCATATCACTTATCAGCTCGTTGGTGGATGCATGTTTCTCCACAGGGGAACCACCTCTTTGAACGAGGCAGACAAAGCTTCCTTGTTGCGCCACCTGTGCCTGTCAGAATGAGTGAAAGTTTTACGAATGCAATCATAACATTTCCAACTTGCTTTGCAGAAGGGCAGTTTTGGCCCCATCAACTTGTGTGGGATTGTTGCTTTTTCACAGGTGTGGAGCTGTTGGTTACAGTGGGTGAAGCTCTTCGGTTCCCAGTGGAGAGGATGTCTCCACGGGTCACAGTGAGGCTGCTCTCCAGTCCTGGAGGCCACCATCAATTCAAGCAAAAAACTAAATGTTTGTCCAGGAAAAAAAAAAGCCAAAGCAAGTCTGACATTTCCATAGAAGTAATAAATCCAGGCAGCAAAACGGAGCAGGAATTCCATTATTAATATGACCACATGCTGGCTTTAGTGCCCATGTCAAATGATTTGTTGTAATGGGATAAACATGACTGGGCGCCGTTTTTACACACAAGGCCTGATTCAGAAACAGTCTGCTGCCGTGAACCTCTCAGCAGAGGTTAGTCTGTCTGGCTCGCAGCTTTGACTGATGCACCTGCAGCTTTATGACCAGCAGACGGCCACTGTTTAAAATGTGTATGGCTATTTTCCTCAGGGAGGAAAAGTCTCAACTGCATTTGTTCATTTTGTGTTTTTGATTGATCAGCTGTGCAATCCACTGCTTCGAATGCATCATCACATCCAAAACCAAACACCTGCAACTTCCTAATTTTCAAGCATTATTCATTCCATAAAAAAGGCTGTCTCCAGTTTTGGTGTTTTTTGTTTCTTCACTTGGATATAAAACATCCAAGGTTATGTGTTAAATGTATTTCAGAACTACAAGGCCAGGCCACCTCTGAATAATCCCAAACAGCCAAACCTTTTCTTCATCCTTGAAGTCATAAAGTGTTATAGAGCTCCATGACTTTCTCCTGTCAGCACCAGGTTGTTGTTTTACCATGCAGACTGCTTGTAATATTGATAGCAACCCCATCTTTATCCTCACTGTCTGGGATGCGTTTGAGAGCTTAACTTGTATCAGAAAGGTCAGAAACCAGATGGTGAAGTGACTAAAGGAAAGATAAGCCTGGATCCCTATCACACCTGAAAGTCACGGACGGCCTCATTTGAGCTTCTTCTCTCATTGAAACACTTGTGGCTTGTGGTAGTAAAAGTTCTTTTTGAGATTCATCATGGTGTCTAATAAATAAAACTTGGGCAAGTTTAGTGTATGTAATGCACCAACGGATAGTTGAGGCAGCAACTAAGCCCCTTTAAGATGGTGAAAGAACAATGATGGAGGGAGTTATACGACACTGACCTTATACCTGACACCTGGGTTCAGCTTCAGTGTGAGATCATTGCTATTTAGAATAAGTTGGATGGAGTTCTGACGACGGGTCACAGCCAGACATGACCCTCTGCTGCCCGTCTTTCCACTGTCAAAGACCACTGGTACCAGGCAGTTAAATCTATTTATTCTATCAGTTGGCTATTTTACAGTCAAACACAATGCATCCCAGGTTAAAAAATCCCATTCTTTAATGACTTTAAATGTTATAGCAACCCACGACACACACAAACAGCTCGACACAGGTATCCACATAAAACATTTCAGTGAGCATTACTGTGGTTTTAGCCGCTCAAGTGCCACCAGCCTCTGGTGAAACTGTTAATGACTGGTTAGCTCCGTCTACCAGAACCACAGGCATGTATATCCATTCACATGGAAACACTTTCATGGTCACACGTGTCTCCTTTTACACATAATTTCTGCTCATCTGCTGCATTCTTGAGCAGATGGTGACTGTTGAATTTAACTGTGTTGTTACTGTTTGAATCATCTCAGTCAGGATTGCAGAGTGCTGAGGGTCATACATTTATATATATTTGTGTAGGTTTATGTATGCACGATGATGATCATTGTGGTAACTTCAGCTCAAAGAACCACTCGACAACATCTTGGCCGTAGTTGAACTTTATATAAAGATGGCAAAATATACATTCCATATATCTGGTCTGTAGGCCTTTTCTGTCGGTCAGAGGTCAAGCATTTAACTACACCCGGGCGGGAGAGTCCTTTCAAAATACATGCAACATAATGCAACACTGACCCCCGAGTGGGTGCATAGCATAAGCGTAACTTAATAATGTTCACATCACAACAATCATGAAGATTATTGCTTCTAAACATGCAACTTTTTTTCATTCCCACACACACAAGCCTCTTTGTTCATGCTTTTCTTGATATGTCAGCCCATCTACTTATCCTGACATTACGTTTCTGTTAAATCAATACTTCCTTTTACATTTGTCACTGTTACCTTGACCTACATTTAGAGAAATTAAGTACAGTTACAGAAAAAATTGGTGCCAAAATGATGGGAGCAATTTACAGTGTTTAGAGGTTCAGAGACTGTTTTAAGGTTTTTGGAGGTGAGCTGTGACCTGAACTCATGAGAGGAACTTGTAAAACACTTCAGCCCTCCCACAAACCTTGAGGAGCTCGGCCTGGAGAGACAACAGCCCGATTCGTCGTAACCCAATCACCCAAAGAAGAGAAATATTTTTGCAGCCTTGCTATCACAGTTGACGTTGGCCTGGATCAAAAAACAATTGCACCAAGTTACGAGGTTCAAACAGAGGAAGTCCGTCTCTATACTTGACTTAGAAAACAGGCATGCGGCACAGCAGTGAGTGGGCGGCTGTCTTCTCTGAAGGTGTTGCTGGATCTTCACACATCCATCTCTGGTTAAATGGAACATGTAATGGATTGATACAGCATGTGTTGGTTTACACTGATCGTGAGAAAGTTTAAGAATGTATTTTCCTCATCACTGCCTTTTCTTATTAATCAGTTGGGAGCATTTGTTGACATGTGCCTGGGCTTTTACACACACAGTACATGTCTTGATACACTGCTATCTTATTACACACGTGTTTGTTGAGGCTATTTTCCCAAAGAACTGAAAGTTGCAATCCAAAGAAAAGAGCCAAAAGCTACAAAACACATGCTGTTTCTGTACAGTTGCTTCAGTCTTTAAATATATAAAACCTAAAAACAATAAACTTATTTAGATTAATTGCAGCTTTTAGGTACACATTCAGAAATGGCTTTCTGTCTGTTTTTCTCTTTCATTATTTCCTTTTTTCTCTGTGGTGCAGAAAACAAGACCACTGGGAGAGAAATGTAGTCGCCCACACCTTGCTGAAAGTCAGACCTGTACATATAATACTTACAATCCCAGCAGGTTTTTTTTCCCATTTTTTCTGATTAATCCACCATGTGCACATCCTAGTTCCTGAGACAGCTTTGCATAATATGGTATTAGACAGCTGGATGTGATACGGGGAAAAGGAAATAGGATTTTAAAAAATCTATTTCAGCATTGGACTGTACTTGGAAGAACTCATTTCTCTCTTTTTTTTTTCTACCCATCTTCAAATTGCCAGGTGTAAATCCATATTGGATCAAGGCCTGACGGGATATAGGATGGGGTGGCGAAGTCTGCACAACTCAAAGCAAGCTCCACTGAGCGGGAGACCTGAAGTGCCTTTTGATATGATGAGTGTCAGTTATATCTCCCAGCTGCAGATGGATGAGGTCTGCTTTGATCGATGGGACTGCACTGTATACCTGTGCTACTTTTCCAAAAACTCAGGTGGAATCAAGCTCAAGAGATAAGTATAATACACATTAAAGTCAAAAGTTTTACTTTAGGCTTATGTTTGAATGTCCACCTGAATTCAATGCGCACTGCAGTGAAACTTTTCTCACTGAGGCTGCTCTTCTGAAACGATTTGAATAAGGAGAACTCAGCGGTGTTCTGCTGGCTGGTGCATTTTCAGATTGTGTATCTTTCTGCACTCTTTCTGTCATTTCAATAAAGCATAATTTATGTGACCACTGTTGTCATACAGTCAACGAAAATGGTTGATTCCGCGTAAGAATTTCCCTTAACCTAAATTCCAAAAGTCTCCATCTGCTAAAAATGAAGTTTTTAACCTTGTAAACATGTACATGAGGCAATTTTTAAAAGATGAATCATGAGCAAATTCTGCTTTGAATCTTTGAAAATAAGAGAGCTATGTTTGAAGTAAAATAACGCAAGAAGAAATCCTGACTACTTGTTGTGTCGGTTGTTTTGCATGCATTGCGAGGAACTGATAGACTGAGAATATAGCAGCAAGCTCGAGAAGAAATTAGCATGAGCCAGGTGGAGGAGACACTAAAAGCAAAGCAAGGTCAAGTGGGAGGCCAAAAAAGCGATAGGGCCGTGAGTACCGAGCGAACAAGCTGTAATCCTGACAGAAGAGAAACTGAATAAGTTAAAAATCTGATACTTCCACATGCATATGTATAATTTAGCTTCCTCTTCTTCGAAATAAAACTCAGGTTCAAACATTTAGAGTTTAATTATCTTAATGTTAGAGGTTCAAAACAGAGCACGGCATGATTAGAGTTGGACAAAATGGTGCAGGCAGCAGTGTGCTGGTGGAGCAGAGATACGGGCAGATCTTTATATTCACAGGACCCAATTCACTGAATGAGGAAAAAGATTAAAGTCGTACCCCAAGCCCCTTTAATACTATGGAAGTCTTTTGTAATGGAAAAAACTTCAAACTGTACAATTTTGAAGTTTTGAAAGATAAATGTGCTGCAACAAAAATTCCAGCTACATTTACGACCTTTGAAGTTACATACACTGGACTTATTTTTCTTTAAAAAAAAACAAAACTTTACACTTAGAAAGCTTGCAGACTGAGTCAGATGTGTTTGATTTATCTATCAATTGCATATATTACAATATGGATATATTTGTAACTTAAAAAGAACATTGCCTCCTTGTATTTACACTTTTTGCTAGCTCCCTGCTAGGGATGGGAATCGAGAATCAGCTCCCAGCAGATCGATTCCGTGGAATCGTTAATCTGCCTGTCTGACGATCCCGTTTATAGGTTCTGCTAACGTCTGACGCATTTGCGCAATGACGTCATGTGCATGCGTCGTATGCAGGCTAAGAAAGTTTCCAACATGGCATCGAGGCAGAAGCGCTCCAAAGTTTGGTTATATTTCACCAAAAAGGTCAACACTAGGGCCAGTTGCAACACGTGCAGAGCTTTGATCACAACAAAGGCGAGAAATACCTCCAACATGCTGAAGCATTTGACCACACAGCATGCAATTACTTTGCACCAATGTAAAGTCTTTGACATGCTGCTAAGCGATGGCGGCGACTCTCCCACTGCTTGTGGCACAGCGTCCTCCATCTCAAAAGTCCCAGGTAACGTAAAACTTCCAGGTCCTGTTGATTGTAATAATGTTAGCGACATACTGTGTGAATACTTTCCATCTGATATTAACATTTAGTTGACGAGGACTGCAAGAGTGAGGCAGGATCAGAGGCAGGCTTCCTCTGAGCTTTAGCTACCCCTTTCATCGAGGTAGGGAAAAATAAAATGACGAAATGAGGCGAAAATAGATGAATGTCACAGAGCAGTTACTAGATTTGTGAAGAAAGGTTTGCACCCTTTTGTCACAATGGAAGCCCCTGAGTTTCGGTAGGATATTTTGCTGCCTATTGTCTGGCATGGCTCAACTGAAAATGAGAATAGTCAAAATGTTATTTTAAGCAATAAAACTCAATTCATTTATCCATTGTATATTTTCTGTAGGGAGATGACAAAGACTCTCAACCCAAAATATTGTCCCCCAAGCAGAAAGGTCCTGAAAGGTCTCGTATCCTTCATGAAAAGGCAAAAATGCTCATTTTTCGGCACAAAAACTGTTAATGTGCAAAAGTTGATCATTGAGATTGCATTTTATGGCTCAATGTTCATTTGAAAAAGTTACTGTTTTTCAGCTTAAGCAGGTTTGATTTAGTTAAAGTTGAGTCCAAAAAGTTGGCGCATACTTGAAATTAAAGTGTTACTACAACCAAAGCCATTTGTAATATATATATATCACTGGATGAGAAGCGATAAGAGAACTGATAAGAAACTGAATCGATAAGGGATATCGATAATGGACCCGGAATTGCTAAATTCTTAACAATTCCCATCCCTTCAGCCCACTTCAGCCCCACTTCAGCCCCACTCTTCTTGCTTGATAGGGACATACGCGTCCTGCGGGTCATGTCACATTTTCCTCAAGGCGTTAACTTTTGTGGCCTCCCCCTTGACCTTTCTTTTCTTTTACCGTCTCCTCCACCTGGTCTGTGCTAACTTCTTCTCTAGTTTGTGCTATATTCTCAGCTATCGATTAGCTTCTCAGAACAAAAGCAGTACCGGTCATTCATTTTACTTCTGTTTTTTTTTTTTTGTTGTTGTTACGTGCAACAATATTGGATGACAAATTCTGACTTTGTGTACATAAGCCTTTACTTTGTAGTTATGCAACAATGGAAGTATCATGTCAGTCTCGCTGGTGCTGCTGAGAGATGTCTTTTCTCAGTGTTGCAAAGCATGGCTCTTGGTGCCGACCTTAGTGTAAAATTCATGGTGGGATTCCATGGGGGCCAATTTAAGGAAAAACAAAGGCAGAATTCACTGTTAGATTCCAGTAACTTCATTGGTAAATTATGTTACAAATGATGACAATTAGCTCTGACTACTTTGCAAAATGACCCGTAGGCTACGAAGGTAGTTTGATCTAAATCTGATCGTTTAATTAGATGCTGATAAGGTCAGAAACCACCAGATTAATTGAGCTTTTTCACAGCAGACGTTTGACTTGTTTTGTTAATGGTTCCAGTAAGCCACGGAGTGAACCAGTTTAACCTGCTCTCTGGAATTAGCTCAACTAAATGGAACAGTTGTTGTTAATGTTATCAGTTACACCTGTGCCTTGCAAGCTATGAAAGGTGAAAATGTTTGCTGTGAAAGAGGCCTATTCATCCTCAAGGTTTAACATTTAATTGACCTTTGCTGTGATAACATCAACACAGCTTCAGTCTGTGCTGGCATTAATTAAATGCTCTGTTTAGAATATGCAGATGTTACAGATAAGTCTGTCATAAAATTCTCAGAGCAAAAGATGAAATCTTTAAACTGCTTTTTCTTTTCTGTAACAAACTATCTCTCCTTTTTTGTGACCATAAACACTGAGGTGCATCTATTCTGTCACCTGTTGGAGGATCTTCGCGGTGTTCCCTTTGCTGAAGTATCTAAGCAGCAACAAAAATGTAAAAGAAAATTATTCTCTAACATAACAAAAGCATTTACTCTTCTGCCATGGGAGCTATTTGATGAAGACTATCAAACACACTCTGCAAAATGCTGCAAGTTTGTGTCCCTAGATGCATTGCTTCATGGTAAAGTGTGATGGTATCACGGTCAAGCACTTTCAGATGGCGCTCGCTGGAACTGGAATTACTTCCAAATGGGTGTGGGGTTTCCGGTCTTATCCCTCTTTTCCATACTTTTTTCTCTGAAGGAAAACCAAATACTGATTGTAAAGCCAGTTGAGGTCATTAGATAACAGGAGTTTCTTCTCTTTCGAGTCAACTTTTTCGTTTTCCTTGGGTTTTATAACTGCCCTCTCAGCGCGATCTTGCAGCTGAGTGTTTGAGGCTTGGTCTGAAAGCAGTGCAGGAGTCTGGTAACAATATCAAACAGCCATCAAGCTGCAAAGGAGCTTTTTGTTCTCAGCACGGGTGTGCCTGTGTTGGCCAATCAACACGCTACCAGAATGGAACCTTTTCATAGATAGTCAATGCCTTGTGAGCCGCATGCAGGGGTTCTGGCACATGAGTGACATCATCAAAGCAGAGTGTGCATTTTTGTTTCTCTCTGAAAATAAATTTGACCGCACAGTCTGGTTATTTCACCGGCAAACAGTGGAGCTCCTGGCTGTTTTGTTTAGGGTGTTTCTCAGAAATGCCTGCCAGCAGAATCCACACGCTTATACGCAAAAGGCCAGAGGATTCCTGGCCACTTCAGGCTGCCGTCAGGTTCCCAGCCAAATAACAAGAACCAAATGTTTATGAGATACTTCTGGCTTTGACAAGAACACGTCTCTATGATCAGTTGATCAGCTATTTGTCATAGGGCAAAGGCTGAGGGCAAAATAAACAGCCTTTGTGGAACGTCATATGCAGAACATCTGTGAGACATTGCACTCATGACAACCTTAAATAACACGTTTTTATAAATAACTGCTACATAAATACTAAAAGGCTCCAATTTTTTTTTCACTCTTCTAAAATTTACAGTCACAACAAAATTAATTCACAGAAACATCAAATGTTTGAATGTTTATATAAACTTTTAGGGTTCATTTACATATTTTACACTTGCACTGTATTTGATATGACATTCCCAATGCTAGTTTGTTAGCAGATGTAAATGCACAAAAAAGCAGGACTTTCTGTGAGGCATATAAAGTTGTTGGATGTGCATCCAGTGCCATTCAGACTGGTATGAGAGAAGCTAAAAAAAGTCTAACTGGAGCTTTCTCAGTTAATTTGAAATGACCTGTCATCGTACTTTGTATGCTTGGGACTGAGCAGGAGCAGCTTTGATGGTGTGAAGGAACACTCTGGAAATGTGGGTCAATCCAGCTCACTGAACACCTCTGTGATGGTCCAAGAAACAAATCCAAAATGAACAACACTTTGCAAGAAGCTGAAATGGATACAGAAAAAGCACTACCAATATGCTCCATAAAGTTCCTTAACAAAACAGGTCCGTGACCTTTGCTGTAAAGCCCAGTTTGTTCCTGCTGCATTGTGCAAATCCAGTGTGGACTCTGAAATAAAACAAAGCAGCACTTGGATCAGCTGAATACACGTCATAACTAAAATCCTAAAAAAAAAAAAAAAAAAATCCTCCTGGACGCCTCTCTGGGGAGGTGTTCCAGGCACGTCCCACTGGGAGGAGACCCCGGGGGAGACCCAGGACACGTTGGAGAGACTATGTCTCTCGGCTGGCCTGGGAACGCCTCGGGGTCCCCCCGGAAGAGCTGGAGGAAGTGGCCGGGGACAGAGACGTCTGGGTTTCTCTGCTCAAGCTGCTGCCCCCGCGACCCGACCCCCGGATAAGCGGCAGATGATGGATGGATGAACTAAAATCCTTCAAAGATAAACTTTGATCAGTTTATAACCTTGAATATGACCCTTAACAATGTCTTGGAAAGTATCGCCTGTACAAGCAACAGGAAGAAAAAGCACCTCATATAAACCTTTCCACATCTGAGCAGCTTCATTCTCAAGTGTTTTGTCCAACAACCCATGAAGAGGCAGGAGGGGGATGTATGTTTGAGTTCTGCGCAGTGCTTTCAACTTTGTGCCCTCAACATATGTTTAAACTCTTCGAATCTTTAAAATCTCTTCTTCTAAAGCAAATAGAGTATACATGTATATCATTTTGTATATCCAAGAACATATTTGTCTTGTAGGAAGGTCTGATGCTGCCCAAGGCCACGTTTTTTTTACTCCAGAATCATTGTATTGTCCCTTCTCCAAGGATCATGGTCTTATAGTAACCAATAAAGGCCATCCTGATAGGCAGATGCTAAGTTTGCAAAACATCAAATACCCTAACCATAAAGCAGAAAGCTTATAGTGATCAATTCTGTAGTCAAATGAGAACAAACTGTAGTTGTATGGGCACATGTACATAGCTTTCAGTGGAGAAAGTGAGCAGAATAGCAGATAAGATCAACATTTCTGAGAATGTGACTGAGGAGAGGGTTGACAGGGTTTACCTGTTGCCTCTGTCACCTGACTTTGGATGAGTGGAGGATAATGGATGGGTGGTTGTAATCCCATCCAGACCAGGGTGAGCCTTCAAACCTTAAGGGCCTCTAGAAGAGGATTTGAGTTCCGCAACAGGAAAGTGGTGTGTACATGTGTTGCACAAATGTGTTGCAGCAGCACATGTGCATTCACAACACCAACCTTTGATAGCCATGGAGTGGCACAGCAAGTACCTGCACAATTGTTTTTAATACGGCGATGCCTCTGGTAATAGATACAAACACAGAGTTCAGGGTACTCCATGGTTGATATGACGAGAAAACCAAAGACATGAAAGTTGTCCAGTTGTAACTTAAGAGTCATAATCATCATAACGACAGGTAAGCTGTATTTTCTGCAACTTGTTGCCTTTATACTGATATATTGTGGTAAAAGGTTTAATGTTGCTGATATAAGGTCAATATGATGATCAAAAAATGCTTTTACTGTGTATTTTGCTGAGAAACGCGTCCATGACACTTACCTCACTGGTGGAAAATATGCACCTTGTCAAAGATGCGGCCACAGAGCAGCTGAAATGCACGTCTCGCACAGCCAATGCAGACGGTCTAGTCTGGTAACCTAGGAGCTGAAATTATGATGCTCTGCACACACACCACGTTCCCAGTAAGTGGGACTTGGTCCTAGTGGAGAAATGCAGAAAGTTTGGTAGCAATTATACAGTAAGAACTGTTTGATTGCTGTGATGAAAAAGATTTTTCCACATAATACAGAGAAAGGGCATTAATCATTTTGGACATGGCATTTACCAAAAAGAGGACTTCCAAAAAAGTCTCGTAAGGTATATCACAATGTATTGAAAAGTCACAGACTAGGGTGAAGTTTGGGAGTGAAAATGGGCTTATGAATCTGCCAGGTGAAGCCAGCATCTGCAGTTTATACAGATGAACAAGCGAGCCTGAGTTTACATCAGACAGGAGTCACAGATTTCTTGCCTCTCCCACCTTGTTACTGTCTGTCTCCTCAGTAACTAATGCTTTATGAGTTTCAGTCATCTCAGCCTCAGTTTACGAGCACTTTCATTGTTCACAAGTGGATAAGTCGAGATCTGAGGTTTGTGATGGGAAACAAAGCTGCCGAGAGGAAGACAGGTGGCCCATTTATAATGTAACCACTGTAAACATACGTTTACTTAAACTTTGTCATTATCCCGTTCTTTATTCTGACTTATTACAGAACTGGCTAGAGTTCACAATAAGCCCAGTGGGATCTAAACCTCAATAAACAACAATTTGGTCAGAATTCTGCATTTGTTCTGCACAGGATTCAAGAGGATAATGAGGATAGATTTCACAAAGGGTTTCGTCATGTTTTCTTGACAACTTTCTTCAAGTATTTATATCTGACCAGTCAGATTTCCTGATCAACCCATCAAATTTAACTCATTGTTTCTCTGACAGATCTGACAGTCATTTAATCCCATCAGGGCACTCTAACCCTGTCATAATCCCCGTTCAATCAGATTTACCCCTCCCCTGTTATCAGTGACTGGATTATCATTCAGGGAGACACATCTGTGGCCAATTCAAATAGCTTGCTGTCATGTGAATGACCCTGTGAGATGATACTGGAGATAAAACTGCACTGAAGTCTCCTTCAAACATAATCCTCTTAGATCTCAGTTTGAAACCACTAAGACATATCGTATATCCGCTAATTATTTTCTAAATTGTTGAAACTATCCTTCGTCTTCAAGATGGTGAGCCTGAGGGAAGAAATATTTTCTCCACATTGATAATTGGACATGGGGTCATGCAGTGTCAGTGTTTTACCTGTTAATTGCAGAACATTATACTTTGAAAAGTTGCAGAATGCACCGAGGGAAGGGTTATTGCATTGGCTTTTTTGATTCATTAGTACAGAAATCCGCCTTGTGTTGAATAACGGTGAAAGTGCAGCAAAACTGCGATGTACCCCTGAGAGAACAGTTCATTTAACAGATAAACAAACCATGACTGGAAACATTTAACCATCTCTGACACTGGAGAAAGTGCTCATTACAAATCTGCTCGATGCAAAAAAAAAATTTTTTAGAGATTTTTCAAGTTTAGTTAAATATCAATTTAGCTACAGCAGGTGCAAACATCTGACACCATGTTCTTTGACAAAGAGATTAACTTAAATAGCCTTTCAGCTCACAACTTGGACTTTTTCAGGCTTATTTTAGGGGTCTGCTGAAAGCTGCGACAAACAGCAGAACAAGAGGGTTGGACCCTCTGCATTCTTATTTGGCAGCAGTGACGTTGTATACTTTACACAGTGGAGAACAGATCCTGCCAACAAGACCAGCTGCACAAATGTATCTACTATAAATGTGTCATACCATCATTGCACTGAGGTGATTGATTTCTCCGATACCAGCAGCTTGGCCCCATCACTATCTGCACCTCATTGAAATCATTGCAAACAGATAAACAGTATTTCAATGTTAAAAAATCAAAAAGGTCAAAGATCCAGCTCTGACAGTTGTCTCTCCGTGTCTGTCTCTTGGTTTTAATTTTCTGCCATTATGCCTGAAAGCCATGACAGTCGTTCTTGCCAAAGCAGACACGGGTCTTGCTGCATTCATGCGCGGTGTTCCTCACATCACCCACATCACAGTATCTTAAAGAGAGCACTCCTCCCCTGGCTTCTCCTTGTCATTTCATACAACATCTGGTGCTGTGGGGCCAGCTCCAAGCTCTGGTGGAGGTCTGCATCGCTGCACGCTGCAACATGTCTCAGAGAAACCCACCACAGTATCAAGACGGACTGCGCTGGCAGGTCTGCATCATCGCAGCCTGGGATGTTCGTCATGCATTATCATCTGTCCACAACTCAGCAGGATACAGAGATGCTTCTTTTCATTTTGGAGGGTAGAGGGGCTTGTGCTCTGGTTTGTGTTTCTGTGCATGCTGAGGAATTGGTACACTCATGCTTGAAGATGATTATGCACAGCAGCATGGAAAGAGTTCTCTCCTGTGGTCACATTTGGTACGAGAACAGTTGTGATTCATGGTTATTTTGCACACGTTTTGGCCAGACTACTGTAATACTGAAGATCCATATTGGTTTAATCTTGTGTATCCTTTCTTTTTTGTCTGCAAGCTGTCTGTTGAGGAGGAACGACAAGGCCTTAGTTGTGAGATGTGACCACTGAATGATGATGTGAGAGTATTATCATTTGAGAGTGGCTTACTTCAGTTCTTCAAGTCAGAGCATGTACACCGTTTGATTTACTACATTATTTGATTTGTTGAGAGGGAGGTCAAGGCAAGACCAAATGAAGATGCAAAACAGAACACGCAGGTTGGAAGTGTTATTTCAAAGCACTTTGATAACCCATGGCAGCAAAATTAGACAACAAAAGAAGGGAAAAATCAAAGCAAAGCGCAGGGCAGCACAGGGCTGCACAGGGCATGAAGGTCGCACTGACCAGAGGGCACGAACACACACGACTTGACTGAGGAAACACACACTGATGTAATTGATTTGTCCCTTTTGGTCAGACAGGAGAAAACAGTCACAAAGAAACTCTAACGAGTTTTACCATCTCTCAGCAAACTGTTGCTCAGTGTTGCTTGTTGTTGCTTACCAACCAACCCACTCTCATTCTTGGAGTTTCATATTTCTTTTTTCTACACCGCTGTTTTTCTTTTAGTTTTCGCTCACTGTTTAAACGGTTTAAAGTGCACTACTTCATGACGTTAATCAGTGTGTCATGTAATGAAAAATGTGCTGCCGAAACCCACCGGCTCGTTGAAAACTCACACTGAAGGCTGCCTTGATCCACGATGCCAAGTGGTCCAGTGAAAATAATGTGATAAAAACCACTGACATGAACATGAGCCAAAATGACTCATTTTAATAAAAGTCAACAGTTGCCAATCAGGCCTTGTTATCATGACCTTTGCACTACTTTGTTTAAGATGTAAACCTCCATATGGGAAGCAGGACATTTGATCCATTTTGTAGCAAAAAGAGGAAAATTGTTTGGTTAGTGCATCATTTACTACTTTACCATTCAAAGACTTAAGGGCTAAAGAGATTTGGGAAAAACTTTCCTTTAAAATAGTGTTGATTAGCTGAATGTCCAAAAAGTATCGGGTCCAAACAGTTAATGTCCCTGAAAACTGAACATCTCTCATGCAAAAAGGCCTTCGATTACGTCATTTGTTTGTACCCTGAAATATGACTCACACAGGCGTCCTCTAATTGCCACCCTTACAGGCGGGAAGAGAAAGCTATTCCTCATTTGAGCATTTCCACGTTTCCTTTACCAAGCCACAGAGTCCTCTGCAGGAGGAAGGAGGAGTGGACAGCGTGATTACATGACCTATTTCTTTCACGTCTGGATTGCGTACAGTCAGTCACAACAACACTTTTATCACTCCCTGGTTGGTTTTAGGTAATAACATTACTCGGTTAGGGTTAAAAACATCATGGCTAGGACTTAAATACATTCTTTCCACCACACTACGTTAATAGATGCCATTTTGACACTTCACATGCAGTTGCTTTCACAACCACAAGAGATGGCATATATTCTTCAGGCATAAAGTAGGTTATTTTGACCCATGGGGTCATTGTTTGGGGGAAAGGAAGAGACATTAAGATTGGGCACCACTGATTTACTTCCTTTCTTGTTTTGTTCAAATTGAAAAACTAATCAGCATATTAGTCGAAGACAACAAAGTGTTTGTTTGTTGTAGTAATTGCAGTTATACATCTGAAAATAAACAGGCTCTGAACATTTGCCAGAAGAGACAAACCGCATGAGGAAAAAATAAGATGGCGAACATTATGACAAGCAAATAAAAATCCAAACACAATGCTTGAGTTTGTGGTTTGGATGAAAGTCTACGAGTGGAGGAGAAGAGTCTGCCTCAGCAGTACAGTGTACTTTTCTCCCCTGACTTTGTGTCTCTCTGTGTTCAGGAGAGCAGAAAAAGAGGTAAAGTCTGGTCTTCAGAGTCTAATTCACCTCATTCCAGCACAGTTTGTTCCACTCGCTGGATTTAAATCATAGAGCTTGAATATAAATATGTCTGCTGCCTGAATGCTGACTCCACAGAGTAACATCTATAGCTGCCAGGTGGCTTCCTAGTGATGAACTTAGAAGAAACATTATATTAATGAAAGCTTAGAAAATTATGGAAATGTTCTTCTGAGTTTTAAAAAAAACCACAAACAAACTAGACGACTGTGCTGGAAGATAAGCTGCGTCTGGATCTTTTTTTACGGTCAGAACTCTTGTCTGATGCTTCCTAGTCCTCTTAGATTTGAATCAACACCTTCATCATTTCTGTTTCTGGTGCTACGGGCCTGGGAAATGCATTTGGGTTCAGCTTCTGCAGGACTGCAGTATGTCAAAACCAGGTGGTACACGGCTTAATGTAGCATGGTTAGCATTCTAATAGAGGCTATCGCTCAAAATTACTGACAGGGCAACGGAATTATCCCAACTAAAAGGAATGAGAAAAGTGACATGTTTTGAATAAAAGAATCCTGAATGTTGAGCAGATATCTGCATATCTTAAGCTGTCTCACTTTTTAAATACCAGAATCCAGATGGATGAGTCTTTAATGTGGTAGATGGCTCCTGCAAACCACAACCAAAAAGAGGTAATCTTTACTCGCATATTTCTGTCTGTTTTCGCCTGGCAGGAGGAGCAGTGGAGTAGCATATCCTGCAAGTGGAAACTTCACCTCATGTAAAGATAAGACTGGAGAGGGGGGGGCGCAGCTGGAAGACATTACAAGCTCCAGTCATCCTTGCTGGAGAAGAAATAGACGAGGAACAAAAAGAAGAAACAAGAAAATAAGAGACAACTTTCAGATATACTCACATGTTATTTATTAGAGAAGAAGAGAACCCCCCCCTTCCTCCTGCTCATTACTGGATGTATACTTGCCTGGAGCCTGAACTGTGCTGGGTCTAGTCCTTTTTATAATGTGTTCTGACTCAGTAAAAGATTTGACAAATGCCTTCCTTCACTACCACTGTTTCATGACATTAATTACTGAGTGTTGTGTCAGACGTTGATCAGACCGAAAGCATGGGCCTGTTGAGCTGATGGTACAGAAGAACTTTTGCCTGTTTTCATTGTCTTTTCAAGCCAATAATGTTCAGCAGTCCTTCCCATAATCGTGTTATTTTACGAGACTTCCTCACGTGCCATTTGTGAACTTATAGGACACGAGGAACACTTTAACTGGTGTGGTTGCAGTACCCCTGTTCAATAAATGGTAGCCAATTATTGGGTAAGTCGCATGTAGCAAGGCTTTACAGACCTAAAAGTGGGCAAACAGGCCGTTTTCACCTGGCATTTATCAGCATATCAGTTAAAGGTATAACAGCAAGAAGAAAGGTAATAGAATTTGAACGTCTTGCAATATAATTGAGTTGCACCACTCTTTGCTATTGGACTCTCTTTAGTTTGGCTAAAAATGTGCCTGATTAGTTCAGAGGTCACGTTAAGGGCCTTTAAACTGTGTTACACAAGTTTACAGGCCTGAAAGAAATGTGGTAAAATGTGTGATTGTTACTCTAAGCTAGTGGTGTCAGATCTCAGCGGTATTTCTTTTCAGCCAGTAAAGTTTTGGTCCACTAAAGTTAAATGTGCCAAGAAGAGTGCAATGTTTAAAAGTTCAGATTTAAGTTTGTGAATCAAATTGGAAGTGGTTCTGTGTGGTGGGAATGTCTCCTGAAAGGCATACAAATTGATGGCTTATTTGGGGCTTTGTTGAGGAAATATTAACCGGATGTGCTGAGCAGTTTTCTACATAGAACCACCAGGGAGGCGCACTGCAGAAACCATTTAAGAGAGTCAATCAACTGTTGTCACAACAGAAACCCAGATGTAGCTGCCCTTAGACGACAATGACAACGATGGCTTGGAGCCTGCAGCCTGACAAGAAGTATTCGATCCATGTGGTAAAACTGTGGTCAGCAGTCATGAGATTGTTAGAAATTCCTTTCATAAAAGTACATTTTCAATGTTTGTAAATGAAAAAATAACACGATTAGAGCATTATTTACCAGTAAACTCCTGGAAAATGTAAGTGTGACAATATTTGGTTGCGTTTCAGTTCTCCTTATGTGAAGATATCAGCAGCACGGTAGTAGTATTAGTTTCACTGGGCTCAATAATGTTTGCGACAAGTTGCACAAGCTGTCACATGTAACAGAAATGACACTTATTATAGAAGCCTCCTGTAACCGCTCACTGTCAGGAATAGTGTCTGTATCTCAATTTTTCAGCATATTTGATTTAAAACTCCTTTACTGTCATTATACAAAGTGTGCATTTTTGTGAATAATAATGATTTATTGACATAAATTGCACGGTCCAAGCTAACAAAGTGAGTTCCAGTTAACTGTCCCAGACTGAATTAGCTGTCATATTTCAAAGTGAGTAATTACACGGTCTGTAATTCCATTGTTTTTATGAAGGAAAATCTGCATGCAGGCAAATCCTTGGATGCAGATATTCATGTTTCAAGTAGTTTTAAGAGTTTAGTCTCATGACACAGGATCAGAGTTTATGCATTTGGAGACACAAAGAGACTTTACTGCCTTTGGGAGTCATGGGACCATAGTCCACTCTTTTACAGTGCTGGAATGAATCACCTAAACGCTGTGATCCTCTTAGAATTTTGTAGAATTTCCATTCATCCTTTTAGGTGCTTGGTAAAGTGAACAGCCTCGTCATCTCGGCTCTGCCAAACAAACCAGGTTGAGTGTCCTACTTTTTGTCCCCCAGTCGCACATAAGCTGAATATCCTGGCAGTCATTTATCGTCCAATCCTGAATCACACATTTATCTTTTGTTATGTCCGATAAGTGAATAAATAGATCAATAATTTGCAGGATAGACAGCTCTTTTGCCAAGGTAAAGTCTTTTCTCACTCCCTGACATTTCAAAAAGTTAATTCTGCCCTCATTTCAGCTCAGCTGGATTGTTGTCATTGCTTGTATGTGGGTATAGATCAGTCAAGTCTTTCTTGTTTGCAGCTGCTGCAAAATGCAGCTGACCCCTTTTATCAGGAACAAGAAGGTGTAATGATATTATGTTGCTCTCTCTTCATTGGTTACAGGATTGATTTTAAGATTTGTGATTCAACTCTTGTTTTTAAGGCGCCTGATGGTCTAGAATAACTTTTACACTGTCACACACACTGTTCTTAGATGTTCCAAGATCTAAACACAGAAATAAAGGCTAACGTGCTGTTGCAGTGGCTGCTCCTAATCTGTGGAACAACATACCTTTGGCAACTTTTAAAATGCTATTAAAGGCCAACCTTTTCTTTGGCATTTGACTCAAGGTCAAGGCCACGTTTATTTATAGAGCACCTTATAACAACCTAGGTTGACCAAAGTGCTTTACATAAATGAATAACAATAAAATTCAAAGACAAATTTCACAGACAATTTCAGTAAAAGATTTATACAATCGACACACAAAAACAACTTTTGTCTCATCCAGGTTCGAAAGCCTGGGAGAAAAGGTGAGTTTTAAGAGAGGATTTAAACATTTCCAGAGTTTCTGATGACCAGATATGCAGCGGTAAACTATTCCACAACTTAGGGGCAACCCCTGCCTTCAGTTTTTAGCCTGCCTCTAGGCACATCCAGGTATAGTTCGTCAGCAGGCCTCAGAGCTCTGATTGGTCTGTGAACATGGAGTTCAGCTAAATACTCTGGGCCAAACCGTTCAAAATTTTAAAAACAAACATCAGGATCTTAAAATCAATTCTGAACAGGACAGGAAGCCAGTGCAGAGAGGCCAGAACTGGGTTATAAGTTCTCGTTTCTTTGTACCCGTGAAAAGCCGAGCAGCTGCATTTTGCACAAGCTGTAGGCTAAGTGAAGCTTGCCACCTTGATCTTATCCATTATAGTCTATGCTTCCTATAGTGTGATCATTTCACAGATTTCAACCATAGTTTTTATAGATTTATTCTATTGCTCTTGATTAATTCTTATAGTTCTACTCAACAGTCTAGGAAGATGAGCTTCAAGATTTTGTTCATAAAATAGTTGGATATAAATGTATTCAGAGAAAAGACACTCATAGTTATTGTATTTCATTATTGCTCCAGAAGAGCTGCTTGTCAAGCACTGTGATTGTGGGTTACCATACTTAAAAGCATGTAATTATACTCATGTAACAAATTGCAGAAATTGTTGCTAAAGAGGAAAAAAGTCTCCATTTCAGAGACTTAGAATTTTAAATACATGCACTTAACCACATGATTTTACTGTTTAAATGTGTCTGCCCATGTTGTAGCATGTAAACAAATGTACAACTCATGCAAACACATAAAATATGTGACATAAACATGAGCTGGAAAAAGCTGTGTACTATATATCTGACTGAATGTCTTCATCTTTTCTCTGAAAGGTTTTATATCCCACTGTGACCAAAGATTACCAGTTCTGATAATAATTCATCTGAATTGGTCTGGAACTGAACTTGTCATCACGTCTTTCCCCTCCACAGTCCTCTGGAAAGCTCAACCTTTCCTCATGTGTCTGCATGTGAAGCTCATATTATACGGGATATACAGATGTACCCACAAGTCACTGGGAGAGGAAGTGCAACAACCACACAGTGATGATGAGGAAGCATGCGTAGGTGTGATGGCGCTCTGCTGTGGCAGTTCACATTTTATAACGTTGAAGGCTTGTTCGCAGTGGAGACGCCAGCTTCATTTCCTCCCAAGTGAGCAGGCACACACTTGAAATCACTCTTATTAGATGTGGGAAATGAACTAATGTGGAAAACTCACACGTTTATTTTTTATTTTTGCAGTCCGAGATTAAAGAGAGTTGTAAAAACTGAGGTGATGTTGACTGCTCGTGAATCTGAAAGGCAAAAACCATCAGAAGTGTTTTTCATTCTAAAACAATGACCAAGTTCAACAAAGTGCATTTACTCAAGTTTTTGTACAACTCCAAGGTTTATTTGAGCTGAAACATGTGATTAGCAGATGTTGTTGCTCTGCAGACCATTTCTCTTTGAAATGTAAGCCTGATAAGGATTTTTGGCCGTCTCAGGTGAAAGATAACTGAAAGAACTGCACTGATGTCTCTAATCGCGCTTCAAACTGGTCGTCTTACATCAGACAGTGAGAAGCTCAAAAACTGCAGTCGCATTGGTCTTACGACCAAAGATAGTGAAATATCTGATGGTGTCGAATTTTTTCTATGATCATCATGCGTGAGCCACCGTAACCTATGACTACTAACTAACCAATAAGACTGAAACATCAAATCAAATGAAATCAAATCAAATTAAATCAAATCAAATCAAATCAAATCAAATTTCTTTATTAATCCCGGAAGGGGAAATTCTTTTGATTCAGCAGCAAACAGTAAGCACACATAAACCAAGTTTAACTATTGACAACAAAAATAGAGAATAAGACGAAGAGATATATACATAATTTAATAATAGATATGTATTCACAGAATTAAGAAATTACGATTATGAAAGTGTAAACCGATATGATTGGTGCCAATCAATAATGAACCGATAGGATAGATGCAAACTGTTTCATCTGTGGCCCAAAAGAGAACTGTTGAAAAGTCTGATGGTGAACAGTATGAAAGACTTCTTAAACCGTTCTTTGTGACAGCGGAGCTGAATCAGTCTGTTGGAGAATGAGCTCCGCTGTCCCTGCAGTGTTTCTTGGAGAGGGTGGGAAGGATTGTCCATGATGGAGAGCACTTTGTTCAGTGATCTCTTGCTCATCACTGGCTCAAACGTCTCCAGTTTCAGTCCAATAACTGTGCCAGCCTTTGCTGGCATCCCTGGCACTGATGCTGCTCCCCCAGCAGACTACATCAAAGTAGATGGCACTTTCCATCACAGACTGGTAGAAGATCTCCAGCATCTTGCTGCACATATTGAAGGATGTGAGCTTCTGCAGGAAATACAGTCTGCTCATCCCCTTCTTGTACACAGCGTTGGTGTTGGTAGTCCAGTCCAGTTTGTTGTTCAAGTGCACACCTAAATATCTGCAGTCCTCAACAACTCCAACCTCCTCGCCCATGATGCCAGCAGGCTTGCTCATGACTCTTGTCCTCCTGAAGTCGACCACCCTCTCATTGGTCTTGTCCACATTCTACATGGGATGACATATTGATCAACCCAACACTGGTGCCACTGTGTGAAAACAACCAGAGTAGACTGAAGCCAAAACATAACTGGTAGTTGTGGCAGAAGCTTTGTCTGTATGTTTCCTCCACGTTTGACCATGACACTGCCATCAGTGTAGTTCATCAGCTTATAAAACCAAAACACAATTCTTAGAATCCATGTTGCTCTTCACAGTTGCTGCTTACAACAATTCAGCAGAAGCAGATTCATCATTGACCCAGTCAGTCTCATCAGATACCCGTCGCACACTGTGGCATAAAGGGAAATCGCACTCGGTGTAGCTACTGTTTCTTCAGTGAGCAGCTTTTTTTGTCTGTCCACCACAAAAAAAAAAGAAAAAGAAAAGCTGCTGCTTGACTTTCCACTGGCATTATTTCCACGTGCCACTATTATGTCATGTGGCGTTAAAGAGACTGCGGTTATTCCACGTTTCTCCGTGAGATCAGGTTGGCAGGTCAGTAATACAACATTCAATGACAACATTGAACTTCAGTTTAGCCAAAAATGATGCAACAGAAATTACTCATGATGCTAAAATCATTTCATTAGTAGTAATTGGGCTCTTCGCTTGAAGTGCCAATTCAGGAAAGGTTCATACTTTAAAACAATTTCTTTGCTGATGCTTTTATAAGGAGAGGAGAGACCTTTTAGTACTTGTCAATTTATAATGAAACTTCTCCATTGTCTCTTTTGCATGACTTACTGAATGATATGTGTATCCATAATTCTATGATCGCACAGACAGCTGCCAGGTTTGTCATCACCCACTTAACTGAACCAATCAGGCTGGATTTAGCGTCATTAGCTCATCCTCTGGAACCATCCCATTCTCCCAGTGTGGTGTAATAAAAATGGAGAGATGTGGAGATGATGAATTGCAGCTCGAGGAGCAGCTCCACCTCTCCACGGCGTTCATGGCAGCAAACACTGAGGACACATGTAGATAAATTCAACTAGTTACAGATCACAACAGTCCCAGAACAGCTGTGGACTGCAAAGTTCCAAATCCCAAGCAGAGTTTGGTTTGTCTGCTGCCAATTTTTTCATACTTTGTGGGGACTAGGAGGTGGAGTGGGGTCAACAATTCATGAAGTTCTATGAAAAGTCTGTAGGTTATGGTACTTTTGGGAGCTTCCTTTATGACTTTAATGTAAGCAGAGTATAGGCAGGTTCTATTGTTTCTGATGTCATTCACATATATTATAGCTATGAAGGTTTGTGCCATGTTAGGTCTTAAGTTATAAAAGACAAGAATAGAATATATGAATAGTACAAAACCAAACAGTGCTATACAGTGTTGACAGTAGCAGTTGTAGGTGCTTTCATGCAGGTTTACAGGCTACCCTCTCAGGCCTGCAGGAAGGTGTTCTGCTGTCTTGTCTTTGAGAAAAACTTCCATTGAGTGCAAGAAAGGCTGTAGTCGTAAAGTGCGATTTCATCCTGAATAAAACATTGTGGCTCTGTGAAGTAGCGAACCTGTGTTTTTTTTTTTGTTCTTATGTGTAAATAGCTGGACCTGTGACAGACTGGCACCCTGTCCTGGGTGTAGTCCTACTCTCACCCAGTGGTGGCTGGGATAAACATAAACTCCAACTCCTCAGCATCCATGAATTGGACTAATTGGGTGTAGAAATTGAATGGATGGAGTTTATTACTGATTTATTTTCATAATAAAATAGAATCAATTAAGCAGTACTTTATTAAACCTGAATGGAAACTATAACAATATGAATGCACTATAACATATTGCTTATAGGTGTTACTATTAGAAATAAAATAAAAAACAGATTACTTTTTGAAAGCTGAAGCACAGCAGAGACAGAGATGTGGTTGAAATCTTCAGATAACCATGAATGGATGAGGGTGTTGAATATGTTGCTGGGCAGCAACAGCTGATGTCACGCACAGCGTCGGCTGGTAACACTGACGAACTCTTATGAATAACATGGGCAACTCAGTCAACAATTAAAAATTAGATGTTCCCTCGAGTGACATGTCCAGGATCAGACCATTGGTTACATGTCATCTGTTTTGAAAAAAATTCTCTGTCAGACAAGACTAGCAAACTTCCTTAAATTAACAGTTAAATATATACTGCCTTAATAAGCTGAAAATAAATGCTATATACCCTTTTCTTCCAATGCATTAAACTTCAGCTAAAACACCTCCCATAAACAGAGGGATAAGACCTGAGTCAACATTCATTAATCTTTATACAGCATATTCTCACTGCAACTAAACGCATTAAGCCATAATGTCTGTACCAGGCCCAGTTGGGACAAATACACATATAATTCTGTTAGGCAAGAGCATAATGACAATATTTTATTTAATTTTTTTAATAAAACAGCTGCTTCTCTGACTTATATACAGTGTTTATTCTGTACCACATTTCTTTTTAATACCCTTTGAGAAAAATAAAATCTTCCGTGACCAGCTTATCTGACAGGATATATTCTGTATAACAAGGGCATTTACTTTTCTGTACTTTATGGACCAAATGGTAATATGCAACGACAACAATATCAATCAGAGTAACGTAATTACCATTAAACTTGGAGCCTCTCAGCTGTTAGTGTTTTAGGATCTTTTCCATCCATCCATCCATCCATTTTCTTACACTTATCCGAGGTAGGGATGGGAATCGAGAACCGGTTCTCCTGCCTAACGATCCCGTTTATAGGTTCTGCTAATGTCTGACGCATTTGTGCGATGACGTCATGTGCACGCTTTGTATTTTAGCTCAGAATGTTTCCAACATGGTGTTGAGGCAGAAGCGCTCCAAAGTTTGGTTATATTTTACCAAAAAGGACAATACTAGGGCCAGTTGCAAAACGCTTTGATCACCTCAAAGGGGGGAAATACCTCCAACATGCTGAAACATTTGACCACACGGCATGCAATTACTTTGCACCAATGTAAAGTCTTTGACACGCCGCTAAGCGAAGGCAGCGACTTGTGGCACAACGTCTTCCGTTTCAAAAGTCCCAGCTAACGTAAACCGTGTTGCCAATGTTATCATCTTCAGCTGTGAAGTATCTCTGTGTCCAAGCATCCTCCACCCCATCTGAGAATGTGTTCTCCACAGCTGGAGACACCTTAAGTCCTGAAAGGTCTCGTATCCTTTCTGAAAAGGCAAACATGCCAATTTTTCTGCACAAAAACTGTTAATGTGCACAAGTTGATCATTGCGATTATGTCACAATATTCATTTGAAAAATTCCTGTTTTTCAGCTTAAGCAGGTTTGATTTAGTTAAAGTTGAGTCCAAAATAAGGAACTGAATCGATAAGCGATATCGATAATGGAACCGGAATTGCTAAATTCTTAACAATTCCCATCCCTGATCCGAGGTCGGGTCACAGAGCCAACAGGTCCAGGAGAGAAACCCAGACATCCCAGCTCCTCCTGGGGGATCCCGAGGCGTTCCCAGGCCAGATGGGACATATAATCCCCCCAACGAGTCCTGAGTCCGTCCTGGAGCCTCCGTCCAGTTAGATGTGTCTGGAAAACCTCCAAAGGGAGACGACTAGGAGGTATCCTAACCGGATGCCCCAACCACCTCAGCTGCATCTTTTAGTGTTTGAAGTCACAGTTTTTATATTTTACAACCTTCACAAGTTCCATTTCCAAGTGCAGACAGTCTGTTTTAATCAAACAACGTTTAACCTACTTTACACTGGCTTTATAGCAAAGTCAGCAAAAAAGTACAACATAAATTCTGAAGAAAAACACACATCAAAAGTTAAAAGTAAAATATTTTACTATTTCACGACAAATATTAGAACGTCTTAAGTTTGATGGTAGAAACAATAAGGTTGTGACAGGACAACAAACCACCTTTGATATTTGGTATGTTTGTGTTCTATTTTGAATAAGATATTCTATTTTACATTTCACACAGTGTTTAAACTATTTGGAGTTAAGGTTGCAAACAAAGTAAAACTTATGGCTCTCAACTATCCAAAGATATTTCTTCGATAAATTTGACTGCATTAGTGTATCAGTGTATCATTTCTGAGGTGGATGCTCCAAACATGAGCGCATCCTACATCCACAGTGTGAATTATGGTGCAACTGTTGCTATTTAACAGCAAGAGTTACTCCAACGATGAACTTTTATGAACTTGTACAAATCAAACCACACGGCACATGCTATGTGATCTCTCCAAAAGAAGAATGTTCAGCTATGTTAAGAAAAAAAAAGAAAAAGAAGAAGAAACGCTCTCTATCTGGATACCACATATGTTGCTGTGGGTGGGTGGGCTGGTGGCTTCATGGAAAATTATGTGTATTTTGCACAGCTGTCACTCACTGTGGACCTATAACATGGTTTTTATAGATTTTATTTTTTTAAATCTTCCATCTGGACCAAACCACTTCCTGTTTGCTACAGGCAGGCGAGGCAGATGCATTTTAATCGCGTATTATTTGGTTCCACTGTCATGATGTGTGAAAAACTGGCCACATCCAAGGTAGGAAATTAGCTTTAGTGGTTACAAGTGTTTTGGAGACACAGAGAGCCCTAAGAAAACATATGTGAGTACAAAGAACCAGATAGGAGTAAATAGATCAATTGGTAGAAGAGCCTTTTTACTCTGCAGCTCTTTACAGGGATGACCTACAGATATATTTATCTGGGAGCAATTGGTGTAAAGAAGTGGTGAATTATCTCAACAACACTTCAATGAACCACCTTAGATTTGGTGCAGGTTTGGTACTCATTGTTCCCAGAGAAAAAGCTAAATAAAGCTTTTGCTTCACGTCTGCTCTCATTTCCTGGTGTTTCTTCATTCTGTTCTGCTTTGTCACATTTTCCCATGCTGTCAAACCCACCTCATTCTTAATTCAGTTGTCACTGCTCTGGTCCAGTCTTCTTGCCTTTGATCTTTCTATGCCCACCAGTCTGTTCCCCTTTCGATAAAAGCCTAATCTGTTCTGTCATTTCTAGAATAACCTGTGTCCTCCTATTTCTGATGCCCAAGGAGCCTCATCTGAACTTTCCTCTTCTGCCACCACTATCGAGACTCAAATGGAACTTTTCCCCTTTGTCTGTTCATGTCGCTGCTCACTGAAAATTATCTCTAGAAGTTTAATCGCCACATAGAAATGTTTTGAATTAATGTAATTTTAGGCAATAATTTTGGTCCATTCATTCAGTTGATCTCTCCTTATTAAAATGTCTTATGATTCCTTTTTTCTCGCACATCTTAAGGTATCTGGATCGACATTTCATCATTTTTGTGCTTTACCATGAAAAACTAGTTAAAATTGCCATGTATTCTTCTTGATTGATTGGTGGCAGCTCTTCTGTGATCTATTTTTAGATCTCAACTTCAGTTTAAAATTAGCTGTATAAGTAAAGTTGACTGAAACTGACTGAAAAAAGTGACTAAAACAAGCTGCACATTGAACATGTTGATTTAGCTGTGCCTAAATACAGACTCATTGTGTTCTTTTCCCATGTTCAAAACATAATACGCAAAGTTTTATCAACATTCTGGGAAAATTGAATTAATTTCGACCTCAAGATGTTGTGACAATCTTCTTTTGCTGCTCTCACAATAAACCCACCATAAATAATTAGTTACTTCCTGCAGCACACTGTTTTTAACTGTATGTGAACTGAACAAAGATCCAAGTACAGTAAGCCTGCATGTTGTTATGAAATGGCTCACTCATGATGTCCATACACCACAGCGGTGCAAAACCCGACTTTCAGTCCCTTCAGATGGGATTGCCCAACAGGATTATTCCATCACAAATTTATTACCATTTAATCCTGGAGATTTGTGTCTTGTCACGCCGTTTCTGTCAAACAAACAGGCAGAAAAGGGTGGACATGGGGTACAAGCCCTCAATCACCCTCTTCTCCCGCAGTGTCATCTTGTGAAAATGGGGCTCTTCCTCCTTTTTCTCATCTCTGGGCAGTCTCTAATTAGGGAACTGTCTTTGAGGATTTGAAAGGAACAATGAAAGGATGGTGTCACAGTGTTTTTGATTAGATGATTTATCCCAGCAAAGCAAACTGCATGTTGTTAAAGGCTTTGCAGTTGAGAGAAACCATATATGTTTTCAACGTGATGAAGGAATTCACTTCAGCCAAGAAGTTACAACAATTTATTACAAACATCTACAGTCAAGCTTGAAACTTCCTTGAGAGCTTTTAACCTAATCACACTGTATTCACTTATTTGATCTCCATCAGTGTTGGATAAAGATTTAAGCCAATATTTGATTAATTATCCTCCATTAGAGCCAGACAATGTCACTATTTACCATCTGACAATGCAGGAAATAAGGGGAAGGAGACGCTGGAGAAAACGTGCAACAAAAAGTCCCTGGCCATAAACCAGGAACCTTGTGGATTAAAGTGTCTTTAGCCTCTAAGCCCCAAGGATATCATTGACCTCGAAAATAGCAGCAGTAAACAATCTGCCCTAAAATTGTTGTGGATGAAATTTTGGCATCTGCTATGCTGAACATCTGTTGATGAAGACAGCTACAGTTGCATGGTCTAATCATAGTGTTTAGAAATATTTGTAGATTTTCTTGATACACCATCATCACTGAAGGAGATCATTTTACTTGGATCAATAAATAGAACATTCATCTAATGCTGTGGCTGTAGTGAACAGGTACAATATGCAGACTGTGGTCAGTGAAACTGGCTCGATAACAGCATGTGTGCAGAGATCTCCACACATAAAAACAGAACAGTTTTAATTAAACCAACATTTACTTTGCACTTACTCATAAAGTACAGACTACAACACTTTTTAGCAGTTGTAGCGGGTCATTGGTCCATGGTTTTTATATCTTTGATTCTGTTTTAGTGTTATTTAGTCATTCTGATTTCCATGTTGTCTATAACCATGCACAAGAATGGTGCTCCAACTACACGGCCGAGTCGAGTTTTAACCGTACTGTGTGTTAGGCTTAGTTAAACTCATGTTGGGTTCTCTGTTTTGTTTCCTGTATTCTTGCTTCATTCATCAGTCCGTCATTTTAATTGTCCGAGTTGGTCTTGCTTTCTACTCTTCCTCTACACCTGGATTCAGGGAGCCAATTATCACACCTGCCCTTAGTTTGTCATTACCGCCACATGTATGAAAACTCCCTACTACTGGTGTTGAGCAGCACCATGAACATTTTGTGCATATTTCAGCCCAGAAAACAGGTCCATTTTGTACACGTTCAGAATTCCCCAGTCTCACGAGAAACTGTTGTAGCAGCACAATTCAAGTTTAAATTGTGAGATGGTAGCACATAGACAAGGTATTTTGCAACATCACGTCCGCCAATGGTGAGAGTCTGGTGATAAATGGTCGACGCACTTGTCGATCTTGTAGTACACGATGGAAGATTAGTCCTGAAAATTCAGCTACAAGGTAGAGTAGTGACAATCAACAGTCCCCACACTAAATTCCCCAAACTTCTGTGCGCTCGCAAAGATGCTCCAATGAGTTCCTGGGACATTTATGCACTGAATACAGCATACAAAACACATGGGGGGTGCCCAGGGGGCTCCTTGACCATCCACATAAAATAAAATCCACAAAAAGAAGAGTACTATATGCCAAGGTCTTAACCTGATCTTGAGTTAAGAGATTCATTTTTGTCGATATCTAAACCAGTGTATTTCTATCAGTCATGACAAGTTTATGGACAAAAATGGGTCAGAAAGGACTTGCTCATGGTTCTTTTATGTTGGGTGAGCAACCCCAGCCTCCTACATTCAGTGACTGTGAATATGTAATAGTTGTGCTGTATCACATTTAACAGATTCAAGCAATGCAAAATGTACGCATATGTTTTTGGAGCATTGAGAAAGCAGTCATCTTACCTTTTGAGCATGTCTGATGGTTTAATGTAATACAATAAACAGGCATGAAATTATACTCAAAGACAAATGTAGAGACAGTAATTTTGTAGCCTTAAAAGTGCAGCCACTTTTGTAATACATTTAGCACTGTAGACCAACATATCCATTTCAAATTTCTGTACCTCACACATTTCAAATGAAACTGTGTTGCTATTCTGCTATTTAATACAAGACCAGAGCAGCAAGAAGAGCAAACATGAGCAAGAACTACCAACAATTAATGATTAAGACAGCTGTGCAGTTTATGCTACTGTTTCATCTAAAAGTATCTGCGAAAATATCACATTGCAGTTTAAGAGGGGTTCGATAAAAGAAAAAAAAACAAGTAAAATAATTTGCAGTCTTTGTGATGTTGGGATTTTGGAAAAATTAAAAATTACAAGAGAATAATTACAGATCCTTGCTGCCAAGTTTAAGCTAATAAGCACAACAGGGGTTGGGTCCAACAAAGGTCAATGAGCTTGTTGTGAATAACAGCCTTGAGCTCAAATCTAGCTTTCAGTTTAAAGACGACAACTGACAGAGTCCAGACAGAGAGGAAAAAGTCATGACGAGTTGCCAGGCTATAAAAAACGAGTGTATGCATTGGCCAATCTGGATTAAGTCTTTTACCCATAACACACAGCTGAAGGGCTCTCTGGGGCCAAGTAAAGCTCAGAATACAGTGTTTGGTCAAAAAATACAAAATGCATAAAAACAGTTGGAGACTGAAACAATAATTTGGGCTAATTTAGCTGCAAAAACTTTCTAAATTAACATGTTGGACACAACTCAAGTAAGTGCCATCCAAGCATAAGATATTTTTGGCACGTGTAGGAGTGTTTAAAGTGTACTTGTTTATTGTGTTCATGCAAATCTCCCATTTGGGATTATACCGTAACTGGGGTTTAAATGGAGCTTTAGATAGATTTTTCTCAATTTAGTCATTAATGTGGCAATAAATATTAAAGCCCAGAACAGTAAAGTTCTGTATTTTGAATTTTCAGGCTGCTCTGAACAGTGAGCAGAGACTTTCAGAAAAAATAAAATATATTCATCATTTACAAAATGCGTCATGTAAAATAAGTATTATGGATTGGTATTTGAGATTAAGAGAGTAATCGTTGGTGTTTTAATATAAAATGGTGCTGGTCTGTGTAAATATTACGCTGTTTATGCAAAATAAAACTTGACAATTTTGACTTATCTTTCAACAAATATTCAAACTTCAAACCTGTTTGGAGAAAATTATGAGTGGGAGTTCCCAGACAGCTCAAAGCAACATGAGACACTTTCCACTCACATCTGCATCACCCCTGTAACACAGCCTAGATCTTCAATACAGAAGCTTGTGCATCACACAGGCTTTATAGAGTTGAGCCGTATGGGTGGATAAACTTCACAGCCAGGAGCACAAAGTTCACCGCTCAGAACGGTGGCCTGTGAGGCATTACTTATCAATGCTTTGGTGAATTGTGAACCTTGTCCTTTAATGTGGCTTGTGTGATCACGCTAGGCTGCACAAAGCAGTCGTTCAGCCCACAGCAAAGTGTGGTTTCAGAGGAATCCCTTTACCCCCTACTCTTAAGCCTCAGAAGCCCTGCCTTCTGAATTCTGCCTTCCCATTTTCTTGGGGTATTGCAGATGTGGAGTTAGTAGCTGGCACAAGCTATAGCATACGACTTTGTGGGTTGCAAAGCCTCACTGTGGTAATCAGGGGTCCATTGGACTGGACTGCAGACACTAAGTGGGCTGCTGCCAGTGCTTTGAACTGTGAAAATAAATACTGAGAGCGCTACGTTGTGCTAGCCAGGCCTGGAGTCCTGTAGTCATCTGTCTTGGTGTACACACCGGTGGGAGTGTTTGCCTTGGACTTAAGCCACTGCATGTGGTAGCAGCGAGATTTTTTTCATGCTGGATCACACTTTAATAAAACTGGCTGCTGAATATAAAGGGCAAGAATTCAGACTCATTTTGCACATGTGATAAGTTTCCATACTCTCTGCTCTCTGACCTTGTCAATAATGAGATCCGCACAAAAGGCAAGAGTATATCTTGGTGTCTGGTAGAGACATTTGTTTCAGACCTGACGGAGATCACTGAAGTGAGAGGAAGTGGGCCACTCAGAGGAAGGAGGCAAACGAACCACATGGGGCAGGTTGATTTGGATGTTTAGAAGTTTGTCGAGTGGCCAACACTCTGTTTATTCACAGATATGAGTTGAGCTGACAGTGTTGTACAGTTTGTTGAATGGTAGTTTTAAACAGTAATAGCTAGAAATCGTGTGCTAGAATAAAACATTTGGGGGCATTTCAGACGATTGTGCACTTTACGGTCTCCGTCCATTCAGTGCTTTATGTGTTACAGGAAATTCTCGGTTTGTGGCCAGTGTAACGTAAATTTCGTCATCCTCACCTGTCAGCAATGTTCCACTGGGTCCTTGTACGGCCAACCACATGCGGCCCAATTACTGAGTGTGCCAACTGCACTCGCGCTTCTATCTATTTCCATTGAGAAAAACAACATACCAGACAAAGAAGATGGTGAGATTGTTTGGAAATGAAGGTAATTAAATTAAATGAAGAAATACTTTCTTAATTCCAGTGGGAAATAACAATGTTGTATTTCCCTTTTTTCACTAATGATCATCAGTTACTGTGTGCAGTTATTGCTGCTGACAGGAATCCTGTATTGTTCTTTGTTGCTGCTGACCTGAAGAAGCCTCTGACTGAATACACTCATCACTGTTGTGTCTACAAGTATTTGAGAGGACACAGACAGACAAGTATTGTCCATCCATTATGATGGACAAAGCTTTTGTTGCTGCCCCAACAGATAGCTGCAAATTTTGCACTCGTCTCTACAAATTTATAGGAGATTATGTTGTGGAGAAAAGAGTAGTCGGATTTGTCGTCTTATGGGGAATTTATTGAACAGACCGTCGCAGAGACATGTACATTTCAGCATGCATGGAAGTTCCCAATGACCTCAGTTTGTGACATCCTCTTATACCTTTCTATATCATTCAGTGTGGACGTGGCCCAAACCCACTCTCTATTCGGCGCCTGCTGTCTGAGGACGCTACTCACCTTTGTCATTATCTAGACAGGGTTCATTCTGACCTCAACAACATGTTATTCGAGCAGTGTCTCCCACAATATGCAACATCTTGGTGGAAACACTGAAGGACCCAAGCTTCCTCCTGCTATGTCCCTTTTCTTACACAGCTTGAGTGTTGCATTTCCATTCCAGTCTATTGTCCAAGTACTGTCACAGGTATCTGTAGTCATCTTCCCCTTTTGGCTTGTCTCTGGTCCTCCTAAAATCTAAAATCATCTCTTTTGTTTAGTTTGTGTTGAAGATGAGGTGATTCTTCTCACACCTTGTCACAAAGTAGTGGAGCAGAAGAAGAATCTCTATTATCCACACCTCTACAAAGTACTGTAGACTTACTACATGCCATACATGGGAAGTGCTGTCACAGCTGATTAAAGGGTATCATACAGGTCCACAGTTTCTAAACTATAATTTTAACCTATTGATTTGTGTCTAATTTTCTTCTCCTGGCCTAACAGGTGTCATACTCCAAGCATGAGTCAGGTAAGCAACCTCTTGCTGAAACGTTGCTTCAGGAGTTTGGCTGGATATTAAGAAAAGAATGCACTTCTTGGTTCCTTCAATACAAATTATATGGCTTTCATTTTGTCTGTTTTACCAAGACCACGTTGTAAAAACTGAATGAATGAAGGGATAAAATACTGAGTATTTAATAGGGAGCCATGTAGTGTTTAATTACTTAAGATGATTATAGGGTAGTCCGTGCACACTGTACACTAAATACCCTGCTCTTAGTTTTAATTGGAATATTCCTCAGTTCTAAAATGTTAGTTTATTCCATTTGGTTTCTCGCCACAGGCTCAGTCACTCTATAGCATGTCACCCTGTATTACCTTGAGCTCGTGGGAAGGTTTTGATATATGATGGTATCCCTTTGGCCATATTCAATTAAGTAAAGAACTGTTTTTTTAAGCATGCACACACACTTTAATTCTACGTCAGTACATTGAAAAATATTCACAGTCCAGAGTCAGCTGGCCACACAATAACTTTGCCAGAGCAACTGGAGTAATCCTCCACTCATGTCTTCAGAACTGATTTCATTTGAATTTAGTGCAGCTGCATATGCTGGCAGCTTAACTTGGTAAAGTTCTAACTTTGTTTTGTGTTGCATATGACTGTTTTATCTTTCCAACTCTTATTTTTCCACCTTTTTTCTTAATCAGCTGATTCTGATTTGTTTGGCATTTTGGAAACAAAACTCTGCTTCTTATTGTGTCTTATGTAATTGTGTAATAAACTATCTGGAAACTACAAAAGCACTTCTGATCTAAAAAGTGAAATATGCACAATTATCCCATTTTGGGTTGTCAGACTGCTTTAAAAAACAAACAAACATGAAATATAAAGCACACGTTGCAGCAACAAACTGTGAGGCTACTGTGTCCTACACGTGTGGACGTCCTCTGCAATGTGAGCCACAATTAAACCCACTTTTCTGCCAAAGACATGAATCTCAATTAGTGTAGTAGATAGATTCCATTTTACTGCTGTATGTCCTCATAGAGCTTGAGTTTTCACTTTCATGCTCACAGAAGCCATCAAGTACAATCAAATGGTCATAGGAAACAGATTGGATCTTAATCGGAGAAAGGTCCCGGTGACATTTTTTGGTCCAAAGATGTGGCAGGCTGCTTTTGATAAATTCAGCTTGGTGCAGATCCAGCATCAAATAGCTGCAGCTGGCATCCATTTTTAAAGAGTTTTCTCTTTCCCATCTGTCCGGAAAAAAACCTTTATGCTGTTTATAACCATGTGCCATCTTCTGTTGCACATGAAAACTAAAACATGTTGGATAAAAATTACAGTACAAGAATGTGTAGCCACTCCATCTTTGTGAGAAACAGGTGCAGCTACAGTTTTACAGGGGTATTTGTGTATACATCTGGAGGAAGATCCTAAGTGCTTCTCGTGTCTTCACTTAAAAGATTTCATGGCAAACTTTCAAAAAGAGACAAAATGCTCGTATCTCTGACAGGAAGGTATTATGATAGGGATAAAAGAAGCAGATGTTATTAATAAATCTGGGAAATGTCAACTCTGTTTCACCATTGAAAGAATTTTGTAAGGTTCTCAGAGGCACCTAAAGAGGGTATTAGTGTATGCAAAAGATGTTCATATAAATAATAATGCTGATATATCTAAATGTTTTATATCTGCAACCAATTTGTGCAACGACTGCATCATTATTGTTTTGGAAACAGCCAAAACTGAATTAAAGTTCAAAATTATAATTTTCTGAAGGCCACAATGTGAATTCAGGATGCTCATGTAGAACTCTCTGTGGACCGGTCTTTAGTCCTGCTAAACAATATATATCAAATGTAACATACTGATTCCATATTTAGCATTATTAGGTAATACCTTATGGAGTGGTAATCACACATGACAAAAAGCATTTAAATTATGAGATATCACTTGAAAGAATGGACCAAAAAGTATAGATGAACAAGAGATTCATTTGATTACCATGTTTAGTGATAAGACTCAAATGTATTGGAGAGGCAACATAAACAAAGGGGACAGCATAGAACTTCCAGATGTAACAGAGACTTCCGATAGGCTCCTCAAGCATGAGGGAGGTGTGGAGATGGAGAGGAGACGGGAGGACCACAGGACCAGAGAAGTAATAAAATAATCAAGGATGAGGTGAGGTCATCAAAATGAGGAAACAAAAATGAGGAAGCATAGCAGAAAAGCACAATCACCAAAGAACAAGGGTAAATGTTACGCTCAGTACTGGTAGAATTACATTTTCATGTCAGACGCAGAGTCAACATGAATCAGTCAGATAGAAAAACATGAAATAGTTTATTCAACATAATCTAACGATTCAAAGAATTTGTGTATACAAACCCAAATGTTCATTTGCTCGTGCTGTTGGACAAAACTCTCCATGGAGGAGCACAGTATCACCACATTTTGTGAAAAGTCTAAATTACTGCTGCATCACATTTAAGAGGCAATGAACTAAGAATTTGAAGGTTTGAGGGATTGGGGGACACAGTTGTAAACACATCTGTCAAGCTGAACACTCCTGTCCCAACCACTGATTTTTAAAGTAACTTCATTTCTAAATATGTTATTTTAGGATTCAGCTGCTGATTTTGTTGCTGTTTCACATCTTGCTGCTTGGTTAAGCATTTAAAACTTTGGTTAAGTTTAGGCTTGTATTAAAACAAACAGTGTTCATCAAACTAACCTTTTTCCTTGATTACTGCCTGCCAAGTTCAGGCACCTTTGCTAAACACACAGGATATGTTGCATATGAAAGCAGATGTTATAATTAAAGACATTGTTTCAAAAGTCATGCTGGGTGGCACAATGAATACAGATTCTGTGTTCATCAAGACAAATATACCCTGACTTACTACCATTCCCAGATGATCCTGCTTTTTTTTCCTACACTGCAGCCTATGTGTTGACACACTATTATGGCAGTGCAGAGGACAAGATGAAATGATGGATGGCGCTCGTGTTTTTACGCAGTCTGAAGCTGTTTGTCTGTTACCAGGATGATGTTGAGATATTACAACATTTTACAATGCTAAACCCCCAACACTGGGTTCTTTACCTTGAATTTGTCTTGACATTTGCTTTGGTTTTGTTCTCCATTTGCTTTCAGATGGGCTTAGAATTACCTTTTACCCAACTGAGATATTCTGAATAAGGCACATATGGGCACGTCTACTTTTTAACTTTATAACAGAGGATTAAACAAGCTGCATTATTGAAGAAGAGGAGCCCATTGTGGCTTTCATTCTCACTGACTTCATACAGTGATTGGGGACACATTTAATGTGGTTCATTGCAAACAGTGATGGCTGGAAGAGAGGATGGATTGGGTAACCTTACTTTGGAATAACAGTAGTTTACCAAACCCTCTTGTCTGTTTAGAATTGAATCAGCAAGCAGCTGTTCCCGTGTTGAGTGAGTTCTCTTATACAGACTGTGGTTGTTTTGCATGCCTGGTACAAAGTGCCAGGCAACGTTTGGCTGAACTCAGCACTGCTAACCCTCTGCCACGCACGTGTCTTTGATTCATACGTAAGGCTTGAATAGCAACATCTTCTTGACATCACAGATGTTGATCATTAGTAGCACATGTTTATCATCTTTTTTTCATACCGTATCCTAATGGCTCTCAAACTACCTTTTTTTTTTTTCTTTTTTTTTTATCACTTACATTTCCTGAGTTTCTTGGAGGCACATCTGAGAAAGATTGATGATTTAGTGCCTTGTTTGAATGAAGCTCACACGAAGAGTAGGGGTATAATGTTGTCCTTGTGTGAGACTGCCTGAATCCAGTGTCACTAATAGCTGATTTTCAGCTTTTGCTGGAACAATTAATCAAAACAAGGGTTAAGATATATATAAGGAGGCCTTAATGACACAACCTATAAATCTCCTTAGAAATTCTTTATCAGACTTTTTTTCCTCTTCTTTTGCTCCTCTTAGTCTCATTATGATGTATCTCCTTTGTCTACTCATTTGTTTACACTAAATGATGACAAAAAGGACATTTAGGAAGTTTATGTAACTTCCCATATTTAATATTCAGTTTGAGTTTCTGCTCTTTGGGGCGAAATATGTCTGCTATTACAAAGAGTGATGGGCCATATTTTTCCTATTATTCCTGCTGGTTGTGTTTACAGCTTTTGCATAGTTACCTTTAATACAATAACAGTCTCAGAAACTCATAGTCTGTTTGAGTCTTTGTCAAAGAGTCGAGACACGCAGCTGTATTTAGTGTAATGAAAGTAACTATAGCACAGTTACTTGTGGTGGAGTTAGATATTTTCCAGAAGAAGAAAAGAGCTAGAGAAATTACACAAAAGATTCAAAACACATGCTTCACTAAGTAGCTGTGCAGAGAGGTCTGAAACACTGGCAGCTAAACCGGTTAAGAGGAACTGTATCCAGTTGTCTAAAAGGGGGTGAGCAGCTGTAAATGAATGTGGATACATTTTACATTCTAAGAGTTCAAGAAAACAGTAAGATTATTTGAATATTGTAATGAAGTTAGCCAGAGCAGCCCGATTGGTTGAGTAAAGACACTAAATAAAATAAAAAAAAAACAGTATTTGAATCAGCAGTCACATTCATTTATTTACTTGCTCAGACAGTGATACATAACAGTTGGAAAATAAAGTAACTCTTCCTGGGAAATGACTATTTCCAAATAACTGCAAGGAGTTTTAAGACTGCACATGTTTGTGCAGAGGTCTTTGTAGTAAACTATGAAACTGAGGGAAATCCATAGCAATCCACTGTACAGTTACTGTAAGATGGGCTTACAATAGTGGACCTGAAACATCCTCCAGTAAATACATTTGTAACAGTCACCAGTGGCAACAGTGATGCTAATGCTAATGCTAGTTAGCTAAAAACAGCCATCTAGCATTGAGCTGATAAAGCAACACTACAACACATAACATCATCAAGCATTGGTGTTATGTATTGTGGTGTTGCTTAGGGTATATGTTTGTCTAGTTTTTGTCTTTATTGCAATAGATTTGTGGTCAGAGATTTGCTCGGCTGCAATATTGGCTAAATGCAGCTAGCACAGTAATCACTGTCAAATTAGATTAGTTTAAGACAACATTACTTTGTCAAAATCCACGCAATATGCAAGCAACTACATTGTATACCAACACTGGTACGAAAATTTAATCTTTTAAGTCCAGAGACTGAAATAAATTTTTCTCTTATTTTCATGCTATTGACAAGAAAAATGCACAGAGGGATAGAGTCTCAAGTTATATTGTGAAATTATCATAAAATCACTGTTTATTGCATTTAGGGTCTGTTAAGTTGAATGGTTGGGAAACCCACACATTTAGCTTCTGAAGTTCTGACTGAACGCACTCATAACTTGACTATGGCAAGACTACAGTGAACAATAATAAACAAAGTCTGTACCACCACCTGTTAAAAGCAAAACAGGAATATGCCAGATTACATACATAAATTCAACTTTTTTGTCCACTCCATCTATCATATCATGACAGTCAATTAATTTCTCATGAAGGTTGAACAGGGCTGCACGGTGGTGTGGTGGTTAGCACCTTTTCCTCACAGCAAGAGAGTTCCTGGTTTGAATTCAAGCTGGGGCCTTTCTGTCTGGAGTTTGCATGTTTTCCCCATGTATGCGTGGGTTCTCTCTGGGTACTCCGGCTTCCTGGTTATGTGTCTCTGTGTGGCCCTGTGATGGACTGGCGACCAGTCCCACCTCTCGGCATGTGACAGCTGGGTCGGCTTCAAACCTAAGGGCAAAGAAAGCCAAACTCTGCCTCTTTCTATAGTCTCATCCAGTAGTAGAAGCAGTGAAAGGCTTTAAAGCATATGTCCTTTTCATAATGCCATCAGTATGAGACAGTTCAGTTGAAACACTTAACTGAGTACAGTATGGAGACTAGCACAGACTTTTTTTTTTTACCTCAGGTTTCATAACTGTGTCTTTTTCACACTCCTAACAGCAGAAATCAGGTCAGTTGTGTTCACATCAGTTTCATCCTACAGGGCTGTTTAATGAAGACATTACAAAGTTATAGATGATTTTATTCAGTTCCCTGTTCTTTCAAACCAGTGTGGACTCCCCATTTGTACATGTACGCAAATCCTTTTTTTGTTTACTTCCTGTTGCTCTAAGGATTTCAATCCTTCGCTGTAGCCTCAGTGGCTACGTCATTCAAAGGATTATTATCTTCTATCTCCTTAAAATTAAATTTGCTGAAAGGAACTGCCTGATAAATTAAGTTGGAAGCAGCTGGCATTATGATGAGGTCACCGGCTTCCTGCCCTCATTGGTTTGGATGGGTTTCCGCTACCAGCAGTGGGTAAGTTGTCCTGCTGCTAATAACGCAAAGTGGCGCGGGGGGTGAGAGAAGGTCACTTTCACTTCGAGGAAACAAGACTCTGGAGAAACTCATGGAAAAAAATGTCTGTGCTTCAAAACAGCCTTTCAGGCAACAGAAGCCGGATTCTCCTATTTTTGGACGAGAATGAATGATCTCTCTTATGGTTGTTTTGTATCTTCGAGCTTGAGCACTCTATGCTTTTCCAGCCGCTCAGCACACTGATGCAGCTCACACTCTCAGGGATGTTAGAATAACATTTGTGGAGTTATAGCTGCTGCCGTCTGTGAGCCCTGTGCTGTAGGTCACTAAAGCCTGTGTGAATCAAGGGCTTGATCAGGTAGTTATGCAGGCTTAGCTAAATTAAAAGCCAAATATACTCTGAGAGAGTAAATGGCTTTATCTGAAGCCAAACCAGTCGTGATCCCATGAACTCATTATTTCCAAAACACATGCCTGCCTGCATGCAATGCCGCAAGGACACACGTGCCGCACTCATCTCTTCATGTGTGTGTGGCACCCCTTGAACAAAAATAAAGCTTTTAGGCACTGTCTTGAATAGGAGTTGTGTGCTCATGCTCACCAGGGATTTCCTGTGGTCTAGTCTCCTGATATTGCAGCCCGGGATAAACCCTGATCAGGAGGCCCTTACAATGAAACACGTAAGATCCTTGGCATGCCTGCTTAGCCACAGAGAATTGTGTCAAAAACATATTGTTTTACTCCAACAAGGAGGGCAGTGAGGACAGAACATTACACTAGTCGTACAGTAGAGAGGTATGGTGTGTTGATGGAAAACACCTGGTCCGTGCAGGCTTCCTTGAGGGTGGATAAGGTGGAGAGTAGACAGAGCCAGGGTCAACAGGTGGATGTGAATACACTCCAGAGAGGGCTGCGTGCTAATGAGAGACAAACGCTTTCCCTCCTCTGAGTGGCTCTCATCTTGAAGCAGCCACTTCTGGTTCTCATTCTACCAAAGTAGTTAACCCTTGCACGCGTGACTTGTGCAAAGAGGGCCTCACACAGATTTGTTTAATAGCTCTTTGTTTCGTCCCTGTGAAATTAGTGCTTATTTAGTTTCAAAGATGTAGACTCAGTATGCGTTCTCTTGAATGAAGAAAAATACAGTTCTGGCTTAACCCTTACTCTCCAAAAGTTTCATAGGAAGTTATTTGATGAAAGTTTTAAATTGGGGCAATTTTCCTATTTTTATGACAAACTGGTTCAACGACAATCTGAAGCACATGTACTGTAGTTCTTCACGTGCACATCTGCTGACATTCGCTCTCTGAGATGTATTAACATGGCATGCCATGTCTATTAGAAAAGAATAGACCTGATCTAGAGAAGTAAATGCTACTTATCCATATTTTATTTAGATATACTCCTCCCATGAAGTACAAATTCTGAATAGTTTTATTACTATAAAAGGCTGTTAAACCAGAAAGGATTTTCAGTTTTGTAACTGAACAGCTGTTTGCAAATTACTTGCAGTTAACCATCTTCCTTCACTTTCCATCAACCATCAATTTTCATATTCATAAGAAGCCATTATTTCTCTAATATTTACTTTCTGTTACAGCAACCTGGATGACTTTCAAATGATATATTTTTTAAGTGGGCTTTTGAGAAGTACGAGGAGTTTGGTCTTACCTGCAGTAGAAGGTGGTCAGAGCGCACTCTTTGACTTTGGCTGACAGGGGTGGTAAACTGACAACACTTCAGAACATGGCCTCCAGAAGATGGAGAAAACATCTGTTGCTGAACCTTATGAATTTAATTGTTGTTTGAACAAAAGCTTCATTGTGGATTGTAAACCCTGTGTGGCGAAATCTTAATTTGAGACCAACTTCCCATTCTCTCCTGAAGAAAACATAATTTCAGCATGATGCTTCCACCACCATGCTCCACACATAACCCCCGAAGTGGGTTTGTATCACATCTGGCTCTCTCCTTGATTACCTATTTGCAAAGGCCACTTTGCCAGTTTGTCCACTGTGGTCCAATATTTATCAAAAAGCTATGTTTGGTCTCTTTATTACCTTTTGATCAATGCTCTTCTCCTCAGTTTTCTGAGTTTTGGTTGTCTGTCCTTTCTTAGCAGACCATATATATATATATATATATATATATATATATATATATATGGTATACACATTAATCTAATCCACCAGTGTTGACTAACTTATTATGTAGCTTCTGAAGGTATCTGCATGTGCAAAATCTTAATCTTTTTAACATTTTCATCATAAAAAGTGTGATTCAACACCACCAATTTGGATTTCTTTATGTGGATCCACTACATAAAATACCAAAGCACATTTATTTGATTTACAGTTTGGAATGCACACTGTTAGAAAAACAGCAAAGAAGGTTCAATACCCATTTCCTATAAGATTCCACTAAATTAGCTTACTTTCTAACTGAAAAAGTAAGGTCTCTATGGACAGTCATGTAAATACCATCCATATTATAAATGGGATCATGAGTGCTGCATTACTGGAGAACCATGTAAGTCTTTCTTGTTGGACAGATGTCCCAATATAAACTATGAAACTTGGTTTACAGCACAGAAGGCCCATTGTGGTTGAGGGTATCATATACCATAGATTCCATCAACTCAACCATATCATAATCATCATCATCTGATGCAGTGACTGTCTCTGAGAAATATCCAAAGGAACCACAAGCAAACAATGTGTGATTTAATGTGTGAGCAGGGAGGTCAGAGGGCATACCGCACGCATATGGGATCTTTTTCCCCCAAAGCAACATTAAACAAACCTGTTGAAATGTTAAATGGTACATGACTTTTGTACACAGAGGCACTCGTGCAGCCACAGTAGGCTACTGTGTTGCACGGCAGTGTGATCTGGCAGGATGAGTGCACTAGTGGGAGTTTAACTACATTTCCTTTGTGCTTATCCACTCGAGCATGAGATGATAGTTTTGCAAAGAGTCTTGCTACTAAAAAAAGATGCGGAGGGCCAGAAGCACATGTGTGCTTTGCTGTGAGATACTGTATATTATCACATACTAAACATTGGACATTTCATGGTCACTGATTAGTTTTATTAGACTGAGCCGTAGCTGCACCAATTGTGGCTCCAGAATGTCAAACTGAACTTAAAGACTACAGTGACTAAAAAAAAAAAAGCAAAAACACATCAATTGAAGCTTAAAGGGAACATTTAAGCAACATGTAAAAGAAGAAAATATAAACTTTTAGTGTTTTGGAGGAAATGATTGGGTATCTGAAGCCACAATCTACTTTATGGCAGTTTGATTATTGTTATGCTTATTCTATACTATTATTTAACTAACTGTAAATATTGTTAAAGATTAGCTCATTTAAGGACAAGTTCATCTTAACCTGTAAAGACTTAAGAAAGAAAAGGAACTAAATACAAAGCTGGATTATGAAGCCTTTATGTGACAGAAGAATTTTTTAGCTGGTTTATAATGAGATGACTGGCCGTTACAACACTTCAGCTTTCTGCGGTACAACCTTAGCCAGTTATACACGTGCCCGATTGTTAAGGGATCAGCACAAACTGTCCATGGTTGGAAAATGTAAGTGGGATAGTTTGGTGTTTGGTGTGTGATAGTCTAAGCTTGGTTTGCTGTGTGTCTTTGTGTGAGATCTCAGGTTTAGCACAACATGCTCTTACAGTCATGAGCTATTTCAAGGGTTATTGAATGAAATTTGTGTACATATTTATGCTCAAAGCTGTATGACAGACTATCTTAAATACAGCACTCCTCTTGTAGGAGCGGTCAGTAAATCAATGCGCATTCATTCATTCTTTCGTAGTGTCACAATACGATCTTTTATTGCATAACAGTAACAGCAAAATAAATAAATCTCATCTTAAACAGAAAACTCGCTTTATCTCAAAATGCGGTTGAAAATAGTTTGCCCTTCCGCTCTCTAGCCAAACACACCTGCCTACCTGTGCTCAGGTGACACATACATATAGACAGCCCCTGACATCATCATTGCATCATCGTTGTCACTTCGGCAATATCACATCAACATAATTAACAGTATTTCATCATGATCAGCATAATTTGTAATTTAGTATGGTAAATATGATAGATATGGTATAGGTAAAACACAAATCAGTGTATTGGCTTCAACACCTCTGCTGAATAGAGAGGAGTGGGTCACTCTGCTCCTGTGAGAGCTGTGAATGCATGGTTGAAAGGGTAGCTGTTGTCCTGCATGTCATAGATCTGAGGAACCATCTTAGAAATTTTTGATACTGTAACAAGAGTTCAGAGACATATTGCAAGGGTGATATATTTTTCTTTAATTTAATAGATTTTCCAATTTATTTAATTGAAATATGAATAATTGGTCTAGATTTTAGTCCTAGTAATTTGATTGTTTCTGATTTTCCTGCTTATGTTTTAGTATAAATAAGCATTTGGATGTGTTACCTTTTTTTAAATAAATGTCATGTCCTTTGTTGATTTGTGTGCATGACTTTTGTTTTTGCATATTGTCATGCCTGCTTCTCCTCCACTTCCACGTTCAACGTTGCCAGCCAACAGATCACCGATTCTGACACTACAATTCCCAGGATTCCTCTGTTCATGTCATCATTGTCTGCACCTGTGTCCTCGTCATTACCCTCATGTGTTGCACCTGTCATCCCTCTACTTATACCCAGTGGTCATCCAGCTTCCTTATATAGTCTTGTTACGTGATGTCTCAAGTCTTTACCATAAGAATAAACCCTTAGAAGAAGGCTAGTGTTTGTGTCCAGCAAGTATTGTTTCAGTCTGGCACACATAGCCTTTTTTTTTGTGAGAGTTTCATGACTGCCATGGCTCAAAAGTTCAAAGAGTCTCATCTGTTCACTGAATATTAAGTAAAAATAATTTAATTCAGTGGGATTAATGAAGCATTATGCAGTTCAGTTCAAATATGTTGCTGTAGTCAGGATGAGGCTAAATTAGAGCTTAACAAAGAAAATGTTGTTGGTTACAACAAGTTTAAAAAGTTTCCCCAAAATTAGGGTTAGGGTTATCTGCAAGAGGGTTATCTCTTTTCCCTCACGTTCCTGCATACAGACATCGAAAGAGCAGCAGAACAGATATTCTAGCATCTGCCAGAAATAAAAGTGGGGAGGGCAACAGGTGGCGAAAGGGGGAAGCAAGGCTAATTTGCATATGTTAACATCCTTGAATTTGATTGAATACAAGTTAAATCTGAATGGATTCTTGGACATAAAGAATAACTTTGAAAAACAAACATTCAATGCAAGAGGAAAGACTTATTTTCCCGGTGACTGGCTCGGTAATGGCCACACACACACACAAAAAAAACCTATCAGTAATAGTCATCAGCTCTTCCATATATGCACATCTCTACAAGCTGGTTTTATTGCTGCCATCTCAGCACAGGTGTTCGTCCAAAGACATTTTTAGTTATCTAAGATCGTAAACAGCCTTGAAAATATTCAACTAAATTATTTTTCCAGTCTGTGAATGAGCTCACCTGTCACCTTGTGATTTTCACACATGTAATGCGGACATCCATCCATCCATTTTCTATACCCACTTAATCCAATTCAGGGTTGCGGGGGGTGCTGGAGCTTATACCAGCTGTCATTGGGCGAGGTACACCCTGGACAAGTCACCAGTCCATCAAAGGGCTGGTGACATACAGACTTTCCCAACTTCACACAGAATATGTTAATTGACATGTACTAGCCAAGATGACGCTTACAGAAGCCAAACGAAGGGGTTGCATATCAGGAGCAGCTGGTAGTTTAAAGAATAACACCTGTGCTGATTAAGCTCGAGAGTCTGATTGAGTTACATTCTCCCTATGACTTCAAACCTAGACTGATAAGCGACACCCAGCTCTCTGAACTTATAGCTTACTAACACACGTCTCACAGACATGCTGCTCTGATTTCACAGTGAAGGAGGATCTGTGTGGACCTGGATTTATAAAAGAACCATCAGGTTACACTCCACATTTAACAGCACTGACCCGGACTATCCCAGTTTATTAGACTCTTGTGAAATCATGTGCCTTTTATGAAAATGAGATAACATTGGTGGCAGTTTTTCTTTTTAATAGCATAAAAGCAATCGGAAATGTGGAAAGATGGAATGGGGCTGACATGCAACTACAGCCTGTGACCAGACTTCACTCTGGATAGTTATGGTAGCTTTGCATGCCTTTTAAACCTCTGGGTCAACCGGACACAGCTTTTAAAGGTTTTGTTGGTAGGAAAAATGTCACTGAGTTTGTGTCATGGCACCAATAATAAATGATAAACCGCTGTATAACTGCTAACTGTGACCAAATCAGTTCTAGTATATATAGTGCAGGCCATGATATTTTTCTAGCCTTAACCATGACATTTGAAACATCTGTCTTGTTTGTGATACCTAACCATAAGCAAGTAGTTTGTGAATACATGAAACAACAACAACACAGCGAATGATGGTGCAAGTAAACAGTGGCTGAGTGCGAACATGTCATATCACAATTATTATTTTTTTTATATCAGTCGATATTGATATATATCGGGTCCGTAACTTTTAACATACACTTGAACCCGTTATTTTCCACTGTGCTTATTGGTAGCATGTCTTTTGCAACATAATAAGCTACTGCATTTGTAATATCCCGGTGTCTCTGAGATTCTTTGCGCTGGATAAAGCAGACTCTATGGTCTTCTGTTGCTGCTGCACAGGCCATGGTTTTGGGGGAAGATTAGCACTTGTTCCGGGCTGTGTTTGTATAAGTTTGCATTCTCCGTGCTCTGCTGCTTCAGGTGATGAAAAAGATTGAACTGAAAATGTGCAATTTTTTTTCAATTCTGTGAGTCTAACATAATTATTAACACATTTGGAATCGATAAAGTTAGGACAATAGGTGAAACACATTTTCATGACATGAGCAACATCACCTGCTGTAAGAAGTAAACAGCTGGTCATATTATTTTTCAATTCAATCAGATAATGGATAGTGCTGTGGTAAGATTGGCACCTTTCATCTGGGTGACCTGGATTCAAATCCCCTGCATGAAAGGTACTACCTCCAGTAGGGGCCCTTAGGCAAGACCCCCTTACCCTACCAGTGTAAGTCGCTTTGGATAAAAGCGTCTGCCAAATGCATAAACGTAACATAATAATTGGTAACAATTGCAGGCAACAAATCTTAATGTAATCCAAGTCAGTATGTCGTTACAACCAATGTGTTAGTAGTGACCTTAGTGGTCTTGGTTTCCTGCTCTTCATCCCCACAATAAAGACAAGTTAGTGATTTTTGAACCACAGAAAACAAGACAAATTTCCCACTTTAACAAATACAGGTGTCAAAGTTAGACGTAGAAACATTAGAAAGATACAGCCAGCACTTATACCATGTTTAAAAAGTGTTTTCTTTTATCAAAGCAAAGTACACGAACAAACATGCCAAACTAGCTTATTTCCTGCAGCACAACTGTAACACATTACTTCTGAGGCTTAGAGCTAACGCGCCATGCTCTAACAAAATTAGTTTGTGGTGTTGCAGTTTACATTATAAAAATCCCCTTTTAGCCCTGCAACACTGTGAGGAATTTGTTTAAATGAAAGAACTACGAGTGATAAATCTGTCACATCCATCATCCTTACGTGCATGCCAGGCAGGATTAAAAAGCTTGACAGGTGTGGCAACACTGAAAAAGTCTGCAGGGGCTATCGTGTCACTGGATTTTAGTCCAAAGCTTGATAAATGCTGGTCTGACCAAGCCTCTGGAAGGACTCAAGGTTTTCTGCTCAGCTTTACTGTGTCGACTAGGACTGAAATGCTTGCTTTGACCATCACAATATAAAAGTTTAAGTAGCGCTGAAGTGCAGCAATACAGCTGTGGAAGAGCCAGTTATTCACCAAGATGGTGATGAAATAGAGTACATCTCTTTAATAATTCAAGATTGTGCTGTCAACGCACAATAGTAACTGTTACCAAGTTATCAGTAAGATTTAATTGACTTTCACAAAGTTCTCATCATAAAGCGTTCATAATGTTCCTATTACGTAATACTTCCACGAAGAAAGACAGGAATTAGTGATTTTTTTTTTCCACATAGTTTAGTCTTTGTTTAACCGTGTTATAAGACTAAAGCTAACAACTATATCACTGTTTTAAGATGGCACACAAATGTTTCATGAGGTTTCTGAAACCATCACGATGTATAATGTATTGATTCCTCAGTTACAAGGGAACAGGGAAAGGCTGCATGTAACTCAGACTCAGACGTTTTGTGAAACCTCAAATTTGTTTCCACTCACTGTGTAATTAGTCGGTTCACTGGCAAAGTAAATTTGAAGTGATTTGGGATATTATATCATATCTGGAGGGACATCGGTCAGTCACTTGAGCTTATTGTTTACTGGAAACAGCTTGTGAATCACGTAATTTTAATCTTTGCCAGGTAGGATGCAATTTGTATGGTTATTTTCCGTTCCCCTTAATCTTCATCAAGTCTTCAAAACACGAAGCAAAAAAAACCCTCAATAAATCCTTTCTTTTGCCATTTTTATTCATGCTTTCTATTTCTGTCCAATAAAAATCTACTTTTGTACTCGCATTGTTTGGTTAGTTAGGCATCTAAGCCATTAGGTTTGGTTTAGGCATTACAAATTAGTTGGAGAGAACATCATGACCTGCTATGAAATAGATGATCTCAAGAAGGTTTTCTACACGCTAGACATGTCCTTTTTCTGGCTTATGGGGTGATGAGTCCTGCTCAATTTAGAATAGAATAGAATGCCCTTACTGTCATTATACATTGTACAACAAAATTGGAGCGCTTCTTCTGTGCTTAGTGCAAAACAATTATAAGTTAAAAAAAAAATTTAGAAAGTGCAGATATGCCCAATGATAATGTAAGATTAACAAGTATTTGAAAAGGATTGCACATAGTGTTAAATGAGAACAGTAGCAGCAGCTTTCATGTAACTATACATAGTATTTACATGTGAGGGTTCAAGGTGTTGATGGCTTTAGGAAAGAAATTGTTTATCAGTCTGTTTGTTCTTGCTTGTAAGAATCTGTAGCGCCAGACGGCAACAGCTCAAACAGCTGAGAACCAGGATGTGAAATGTCCTTGGTGATGTTGCGAGCTCTGCTGAGGCACCGGGAGGATTTGCAAAAGACACATAATGTGAAACTAATAGTTGTACTTGGTGGCCCCAAGATAGCTGGGTTCAATGGTAAGAGCTATTGCACAGTGTAGTCAGTGATAAACTACAGAAAAGCATGAAAACAAGACGAGAGCAGCAAAGGAAACTGAGGGGGAAAAAAGTCTCACAGGTTGTATTAAGTGAAAGAAGTTACCGTAAGCAAATAATTAGGAAAGACACTTTCATGCTATGTGAACAATTTTCTTTACACGCCCAGGTCAAAGCGAATAAACTGTAAAAGAAGAAATGGGAGACGATGTGTGTCTGCAGTGGAAGCACACAAGTCTCGCAACATAAATCAAGTCTAAGATGATGTCATTAGATTCCTGTGAGAGAAGAAAGCATAAGTGAAAAATTACACGCCGTGAGAACCCTCCGGAGAGCATATTCTCTAGGAGACGTCTTAATGTTAGGTTTTCAACATGAAAAGACTCAGAAAATGTTCCTTCAGAGTTCTGGTCCTACTAACTCGACGATACCAAGTCCATGTTAAAACACATCTGTTTCAGATGCAGAGTCAAGACTTTGGCAAATAATAACTTAATATGGTTTTAAATTCAGTCTGTTTTATACTGTTTACTACAAAGGCAGAATGTTTATCTTTTAGGCATGAACAAAACTAGAGTTTTCCTTAATTTTAAAATAACTGATGACCAAAAGCAGTCCCGATGTGCCTGTGCATGTTGTTACTTATAATGAACAAACTGAATTACCTGAGCTAATTCAATAAGAATGCCAGGCTGTCCAAGTTTTAAAATGGAACAACCGACCTCGATTCAACCCCCAGTTTTAATGCAACTTTTAACTTTTCTTGAGGCACAAAGGTTTCAGAGGATGTAATCATCACTGCTTGAATTTCTGTCTAAATTAATTCATAGAACTTCCCAATGACATCTGGTAGCATTTCTTTTCAACTACTAACATGTTCCCTGACAAAGCCAAAGCCTCCAATATGTTATCTGAGATACCAGGACTTTTCCTTTTTGCTCTCACCCTAAAAAGTCCAATTGTTGCTACACTTTAAAACCTTTTGCATTGAATAAAGAATAGCTGAAGTGACATATTTTAATTGTATTTTACTCCAAATATACTATTTGACGCTCAGGCGACATCACCTGAAGTGAGGTTATCGCCACATATGTTCAATCAAAATGTGTTGCACTCATAGAAAAAGGTGAGATACATAACTGGGTCAAGTTTATTACAAGCCATGATATTTTTCTAGCTTTAACCATGACATTTTAAACATCTAACTATCTTGTTTGTGATTCCTGATCTTACCCAAGTAGTTTTTTAATATGTGAAACAGTGAACGATAGTAAGCAAAAACGACAAAATTTGTGTAAAAGAACTTGAAGGCAACGGTAATCAGGATGGGACTTCATCTTAACTGTTCATTCTGTCAGTCAGTTGTGGAGTCCCATCTCCCACCCATTTTAATATCTGAATGTAGACTTTTGAACCTATTAAATGTGACATAACTGTCAAAATTTGACTATTTCATGAGATGTTGTGACACTGTTACTCAGTGGAGTTATTATAATGTCCACAAAATTATTGAAAAATAATAATTTTATTGAGTAAATTTTTGTGACTTCGTCATGTGACTTTTTGTGCCTTTAATGTCTAACCCTAACCATTTGTGGGGAGAGTGCAGTAGAGTTCAAAGTAAACACAAGAAACTTGAGCTACAAAAAAAATGGACCAGACTCAATGAATAATTTCCTAAATTCAACAATTAACCTTCTAATACTGTCTCAGTACCTAATGAAGAACCTCTTGATCCCTATAATTTCTATATAAACCAGTGAGCAGTGCTGAGCAACATGTCATTGGGGTCATCAGGTGGGAACCTCCTTTCATCAGTGATTCGTCTAGTTGGGCCCACGACACCTCCAGGAGGCTAGACAGTGATCCCTGGTGTCCTAGAATCACTCCCCTGATGCCAGCCATCACTGCTCCTCGCTCCACAACAACCATCTTTTCTTCCACAACCACAAGCTACCCCAGCCTCTCACCAACTGCACACCAGTCATAGCGGGGTGGTGATACAAACCCTGGTTCGGGTAGGGGGTAATGAAATTATAGAGGGTGCCAGAGATGGAGGCAGGAGACACACTAGCACATTCAACTCGCCTAAACAGTCGGGCCAGAACCTCCACTTAAATACATCCTGGAAGCATGTAAAAGTAAGCAATGCAAGTTGGAGGGAAATAGAAAAGGGCAACGACTGTGGATTGAACAATCTCTTGTATAAGAGTGTTCAGTATCACAAAAGCCCATGATTTCTAACACGCTAGCATCTCCTTCTTTATAAGAATTTGTGGCCAAGAAGAAAAACAAATTTAAATGGAAAGTGGACAGCCTCATGTTGGAACAGCAGACTATGCTGTATATCTGAAGGGAACAGTTCTGGAGACACTATTCTAAGCAGTTGTCTTTAAGGTGAGAATGTGGCTGCGTTGGTAAAGAAGATTCTGGGTTAAAATTTTGAAGATCCAGTAACAATACAGTAATTTTCTGTCAACATGGTTGACACTGAAAGTCCCCAGGAAATCAGTGATGTGGTTTTTCATGCTACAGCACCAGTATGCCAGTAATTACAGACACAATGGAAAAAGAAAATAGTTTGGAAACTGTTCTTCTTTGTATTTTAGAGTTTGTCATGTCCTGGAAAGCAAAAGCAGTGACTCATCCAGCCTTTTGTAAACGGAGTTTTGAATTTAAGCGGATCTGATGCAGGAAGGTGGGCAGAGCCTGATCAGGCAGGTGGAGCTGGCCAATCAGAGGATACTGGGCTTTCTGGGAGGAAGCAGCCTCCCCAGCTCACACTCTGTTAGCCTTTTCATGGTAAGGCTCAGGTAAGTGTGAGATGACTGAGATGGCATTTTAGGAATCCATGCTTGGTAGATTAAAAAGGCAACATAAGAAGGGGGATGTTTTCTTTTCCACCTGTATAGGTGTGTTTTATTTTGTTTTTGCATCAGTCATGTGTTGGGATGTCTCGCCTGAGACTCTGAGGGTTGCCGTTTTGTTCTGTTTCTGTTTGAATTTAAAAAACAGATAAAACAGGTTTAGATGGTAATGATGGAAGATGCTGCTTAGCGTCACAGCAAAGTAACCTAACCCATGCGTGTGAATAATTCAGACATGACTCATCTTTTCCTCTTTTTTGTAAGCCGAACAGTTACCAATTAGAAGAAGAAAAAGGCCCGAAATGTGTCGTTTGTGAGGTCCAGTGGTGCAGAATTTAGTTTTTTACCCAACTTAATCTGTCTGCTTGAGTTAGACGTCAGGGTACAGTTCAGAGGACATGCCCAGCAGGGGGACTCTCCCCACAACAGTCCTGCCTTTGAAAGGATTTTAAACAGCTCAGATGACACAGAGGGTGCAGGAAGTAGAATCGTGATGGCAGTGCTCTTTAACACTATAATCCCATTGTCGGTTTCGGGGATTCATTTCTTCAATCTAAGTCATTATTGTTTATATCTGTGTGAGAGCATGTGTGTGGAGCTTTGAGTGTGTGTTTTGGGTTTTTTGGCAGTTAATGGAACTACAGTCAATTACAGATCAGCTTTTCTTAACCTTTGACTCCACCTGCTGCTGTGTAGGACCATTTTTTATGTTGCGCCAACAATAGTTGTGTTTAAGGAGCAGAGAGACCAAATAGTTCCATGGGAAATTCTTCCATTTTTCTCCATTGGTGGTCCAGTGAGTCGGGCCTTTCAAATACTTAAACACAGAATTTCTTGTGAGAGGTTGAGCCCTTGTGCTTATGATCATTTAAAGGAAAATATACACTGTAAACCAAAAATTTGTCTGTTACTCTTCACAATCCTTTTTCAATAGATAAATTTGAAATTTGAAAATAAGCCTCTAAACTAATCAGCATATTGTTGGGGAACTGCCACAGGACAGAAAAACCAAAGCTAAACACAGACAAATATGAAACACGCTAACTATTCCTGGAGAGGAAGGTTTTAGTTTCGAAAAACATGTGTAACTACTGTAACTGCATTGTTGTTTTAGAGTCTAAACCTAAATGTAGCCAAGACACGATTTATTCTGTCCAGATTTATGCTTTAAACCTAAAGAGCACCACCTCCAGTCTAAAATAAGCAAGGACAGCCAGCCCGTATGTTCTATAGACTGGAGACACCTTTATTGAGTAGTGAAAAATCAATGAAGCGAGCTACAGGGAGATGCTACTTGCTACTGCTGGCAGGCAGAGATGTGGAAATGGCAAGATTAGCATTTTCATAGATGCCTTATTACTCAGTCAGGGAAAAAGATCTAAAAAGCCCCTTCAAGGCCGTGACACTTTTTTTCATGACAACAACTCTGAAATATACAATTCTAAAAGAGCACGTGTGACATTTTAGGGGATTAGTAAGTGCTTGAGTGTGGCTTTAATGCATCCATCACTCAGTAACTCAATTGGCAGTAAAGAAGGCTACAATCTTTTATTTCATGCTTCATTGTTCAACCGGAGGTGTGAGCCACCGTGCTTTTGTCTGCGTTCAACTCCAGTGCTCATTGTTTTTTTATTCTGTTGTTTTCACCTTGAACTCCACAGTTCACGTCTGTTTGAAGTCCCGTGAGAAACCATTGTATTTCTTTACTTTTAGTAACAAGTTTTGCATTGCCAGCAGTGCGGCTGGAAAAAAAAGAAGCAAAAATGCTTTGCTGGCTGATGCCATAAAGTGTTGAGAACAGTGCAGACACTGAAAAAACTTCAGGTTTTACTTCTTTTCTCTCAGCAAGTTTGACCATTTCTACAATTTAACTACTTGCACCAAGTGCACAAACTCTGTGCTTAGTTTAATATCTCTAAAATGTCTTAAAAACTGCCATCAGTTTGTATTATGAATATTGGTAAAATATGTAACTTCGCTAAAGTCTTTTTTTTTTTTAGATTTTGGTCTTAAGACACAATATGTGAAATTGTCACAAAATGTGACAAATAAATTGTTATATACTTAAACTATAACCTAAACAGTTGGAGATGATGGAAGAGGGACCAGGAAGCACCACAGATCTAATTAAAGATGGGATGTTAAGCATTAACATGACTTTGAAGTAATATAACTCATTAGACCACTTTAATCAAATTATTGTTGCAAAGTACACCACATATGTGATTTCCTATGTCAAAGCTGCCCTGTTTTTCATAAATTCGATGAATGTAACATTAATAACAACAGTAATAAACCTGCGTCTTTACAGGGAGCCAGACTGGAGTGTCCAGTCAAACAGACGATCAAAAAAACGATTTGATGATCAACACGCATGTCGGATTTGGTGCATCACACTCAATTTGACAGAAAATCCCTTGAATCGCCATTCATCTGTCTATTCGTCTATCTTCCAGGTCGATTTCATGATAGAATGTATGATAGCGATGTTGGTCATGGTATACCATGCCAATGTTTTCAACATAAACTTCCCCTTGTCTCTCCAGAGACAGCTTATGTGGCTACATGACGTGTTGTTGCTTCATGGTTTACACACTTAACGCGGTTACATGCACAGTTCAGTCAAGCTGCTGTTACAGCTCCACTTTGTCATTTAATTGGACATTGGGTAACCAGCCGTCTGAAAATATAGACTCAAGAGCAAATAGTGAGTCAAGGTAAAATAATTTATGAAGACACAAAGTGGGTGGAGAGTCGAAGGCTGAATCCAGGTGGAGGGAGAAGGTTAGGAGATATTTCCAGGATAGGGGAATGATCCAAATTAGTTGTCTTGTCCTTACTTGGAGTTCAGAGGGAATCCAAGCTGGAGGGGAAGGTTCAGGCTGTGTTGCTTGGTTCCGAGCAGGCAGGTAGGTGACGAAAGGTGGAAGAGGGAGTCCAACTATGACTGTCGAAACAGGCACGATTAAACCAGAACAGGGATAGTGGACGGGGGAGACGAACACTAGGAGAGACAGATAAATGTAAGACTTTAGCAAGAAATAACTCTCAATGGAACCACTGGAGTCGGCCTAATTACCACAATGAATGTGAGACAATCTGCCGAAGACTGGTTGCAGTGGAACAGATTAGGATTAAAAAGATACTGACCAGTCCCTGCATTTCACAGGCTTTCCAGTGATATTCATTGTTTCAGGGGCCAAGCAGTCAAATTAACGTATTACTGAGTGATTCGACAAGCCTGGGAAGTGCAGGGCCTGTCTGTGCTGCAGTCAGTTTGGCATGATGAACATCACTGAGATGAAAAGAGGAGGGAACTGTTATTGTCCTCAGATGAACAGGTGGAAACATTAACTGCAGTTGGCAGGTTGTGCTAACAAGCTGCAGGCCGTTTGGAGGCTTTCTGGGATGTGTGTGTCTGCACTGTGGCTAATTAATCACAGAGCACTGACACAGTTAAGACAAGGCAAACGGCTGTGCTTCTCCAGGACCACAGAAACAAACGGGGGTATGCTCTCTAATCGATTCCTCATTTTCAGACTTCAAAAGCAAACAGTATTTCTAATCAGACTACAGTTCTGGATGATTCCAACAGCATTGACTAAATTTAGAAATGTTAAATTCACTCCTGGAGGAATGCAGATTCTCCTCAGTGATGCCGTGAAAATAATGACCGTATGCGAATAATGCCAGAAAAAAGGCGACAGATAAAATATCCCCCGTGGGGGTTTGTTAGAGGTGCTGTTTTAGATTAGAAGTTCTTTCATGTCTTTGGGTTTGTTTTACATTTGTTCAAAAGTAAGCAAACTTTTGGAAACTGGGATAGTCTCTCTGAGGTACAGGAAATGTTAAGAAAAAATTCAAAGTGGACAGTCCTCCAGCACTTATTAAATTCCTGCTTTATTACTTGGTTTACATAGTTTTAAATGTCAGCCGCGGTGTACATCAGACATCCATTCAAACTATTTAGGCAACTGTGATTTAAAGCTAAACAAAAGCTGTTGTGTAGCGAAGAGGATTAGATGTTAGTTTCTCTTGGATGTATGAAGTATATGTTATGAGTACGTTTTTTTTTATTGAGATAGTAAAGCTTTAGCAAAAGTGGTCAGATATTACATGAGATACTGTGAGATGAGGCTTGTTTGTCACAGTTTTAGTGTTTATATGCTCTTTAATATCCATCCAGCTTGTTTATAATGATTGGGATCCAATTACCTGGCTGAGTTTTCACAAAGCAAAACTTCTGCTGATGCTGGACTACAATCAGTGTCCTGATGTACAGTCTTTATTTTCTGGAAATCCCGCTGGGGGCCTGGCCCAGATGAATCTACGTTATTATCCGTACTATAAATAATCTTTTTCCATTTCAGCTGAGAAACTTTTCAGCTTCAAGGGCATGATTAATGATTAAGAAAGAAAATTTTTCATCTTTGAAGCTGTTGAACACATCAAAGCTGTTCAGCTTATTGTTAAACTCTGTTTATAACCTGAAGCACAGCTAACAGCAGTTACAAATGAATGTGAGGCGAAGAGGAGAACTGGCAAGTGACCTATAATCTGTCAAGAATATATTTCCCTCAAGTATGTTTATGATATGTATGTATACTCAGTTGGGTTTGAATGGAGTGTAAAATGCATGAGAGCGTATGAATGTTTACCGTCACATATACACTGTAAAGTAAGATTTTCCATATAGCTAATCTTTAAGACTAGTCTTAACCTAAAATACAAGTTACAGCACATACATGCATCATATGTGTCAAATATAAGGAACATAAAGAAAAAGGTATGCACTGGCGTTCCAGAGGGCCTTTTTTAAAATGGTCTGAACTATTCATCTCACATCAATCTGTATATATGTGACTGTGTACAGTTTAGTCTCTGATAATACCAACAATATATTTACGAAAAGCGGTGCATGTGTCACAACATTAAAACACTTTCACGTGAGATTGTTAACCTCACAAATACAAAGGAAAGATTGATCACTTAATTAAATGCGTAACACAGAGAATACAGCGTGGTCACTCTTTATGGTCAGTTTTCACTGAAGCTACCACATTCTTATCCCAGTGATTACAGTTCAATGAGTTGTGTCGTCTTCCCTCGCAGTACATCTGTTTGTGAAGAGTTTTACAGTAAATCAGGTGAGCAAAGGGGGGGCAAGTGATAACTGATTCATCCTTTTGGCCTTCGACGTCAGCCAGCTGGAGGAGAACTTGGAAGCATGTGATGGAGCGCTGTGCAGCAAAAAGAAGATCATGGACTTCTTTTTGTATCACTGCTTTAAAAAAGAATCATCCAACAAACCAGCAGGAGGTTTGGGAGCTGACTTTTTGTCCAACTTCGAGCTGGTGAGGTCCAACAAGCTCATCTCCACCCATCATTCATTTCATCTGGCTATAACGCTGTTGAAACATCTGTCTTCGAGTATTTCTTGGCTCAATCTCAACACTTCAGCTTGAGAATTTTATTCAGTGGTGGTCATGTTTTTGACCACATGTCACCTTCTTCTGGATGCCTCAGTAAGGAGGAGCACTGGAGGATAATGGTTCCAGTTAATTTTGACATTATTTCTTCTTAATTATTCTTCAGTTCATTTGCAGCTTTTTTCTTTTATTCCCTAAACCATGTTGCAATGAAACATTTGATGGGTACAAACTTTGATTAGAGGAGGAGGTCAAATACAAGCTTTAAGAACAACTGTCAGCAGATCTGTGGCATAGTGGTGATGAACCATTGCTAAATATGAAGGTACAGGCTCATATCCCAAACAATCTCTCAGTTGGTTGTTAGAGAAAAGACTTTTACGGTTGTTTTTCTGGAAAATTTCCCTGAGATTTGTCTATTGGTCACAAATCTGCAGCATCTTGGGAGTCATAACCATTCTTTATTTTCTCTCTTCAAGCTCATAATGTCACTGTTCAATTTTTGACCATATTTAAGAGGGCACTGGACAGTGTAGTGGTAAGATGCTGCCTTTCATCTGGCTGACTGGGGTTTGAATCCTGACCCCCTGCATGAAAGGTACTACCTCCAGCAGGGGTCCTTAGGCAAGACCCTATTACACTTATGCCTACCTGGGATATGAGTGTAAGTTGCTTTGGATAAAAGTGTCTGCCGAACGCATAAACATCTTAAAATATGACATATTTGCTAATCTGTGATAATAATGTCAGGATGAACTGCTTTTCACTCATTCAGGACATATTTTCATAGTATCAGAAAACACTCAAGTGAGTGTTCAAACCGTTGCATAAACAAAATTCTTTTAGAGGTGAAAAACAGATCAACTACACCCATCAGCTGCAACATGTAAAGCACAGCAGGTGATGTTAGTAACACTCATCGTCTATTTACAAGATACGATGTTCTGTCTGGAAGTCTTTGGTCCCGCTCGCTCAGGCCTCAGACGGCAGTAACTGCAAATGTCCATGTCGTCCATGCAGAAAACAAACGAGGTATTTACTTCTGAAAGTCAGACAGCAGCTGCAGTGAGAAACAAGTGTTCAAAGGTGGAATTAAAACTTATATTCTTTACTCAATAACAATACAGCTTCGTCTGTGCTGATGGCCTTTGGCGATGGAAACACTGGAAGGGTTTTTCATGTATCATCAATTGTTCCCGCAAGCATCCACACTCACACTGGAATGCATTTTAAATCAAAGAAAATACTCAAATATCTACGTCTGATAGAATTGACATTCATTGTGAATATTTGATGTAAAAATTGAGGAGGTCAGTGGTTTAAATCTTCAGGGAATCTGGGCACTTGAGCGATTACTCTAACTGCCCATCAATAAGTAACTGCCTTTAAGCAAATTGTATCCCACAACACAATGACGAATTAGTCTTCAGACTGTTTTTTATCTCAAAACTTGTATCTGTAGTAAATTTGAACATCCACCAAGCCTGCAGAGGTTTAGATACCATTTCTTGAGCTGAGTCTTATCTCCAACATTCAAGCGATTGAGATCTAAATGTGTAGGAATCCAAATAGGAGCATGAAATAACCATCAAATTTATCTAAACAAATGCAAGATAATGCTGGTTTCTGGATCCAAGCAATTTAACTGTGATGTACTGCACCATCTAACATTGTTCTTGGTGAAGAAAACAATTTTTTATCCTGAAAATGGCCCAAATGTACTAAACTCAAAAGGATAGTGTTAGCCTTTTTACACAGACAGAGCATCCCTTCAATGGCACATTTGATTTACTAGGTAAAAATACAAATTACTGTTACATTATTTTTTTAATTCTTTTTGGGAACCCAGTAATATCAACCAGTTGATTGGTATCAACCCTTCAGAAAATCTCTTTCTGATATTGTCCTTGACAATAGGTTATTATCTTAGGCTAAGGTTTGCTTTCAAATTCCCACTTCATTTGCTTTGGCATTTAAAAAACTTGGTACACTTTTAAAAAAAACATCTTGTTTTGGTGTTGAAATACACCATTATACTGCAGGAACATGCTTAAACAAGTTTCCCACATTAACACCCCAAGCAACCGATCACCAGACAGGAACTACCCTCCACGTAAAAAAGACACTATAGGACAACAAGGGGTGTTAAGATATGAGAAGGACTCCAAAAAAAGTAAGACAAGTTTTTTTCTTATCAGATTGAGAATGTGAGCTGTTTGGTAGACATGACAATGATAGAGCTCGCTATTACCTTGCCAAAAGGTCATTTTAAATGTTTACATATTTACACTATATTGCCAAAAGTATTCACTCACCCATCCAAATAATTAAATGCAGGTGTTCCAATCACTTCCATGACCACAGGTGTTTAAATTCATGCACCTCGGCATACAGACTGCAGAAAGACGTCGTTCTCAGGAGCTCAGTGAATTCCAGTGTGGTACCGTGATAGGATGCCACCTGTGCAACAAGTCCAGTTGTGAAATGTCCTCGTGACTACATATTCCACAGTTAGTTTTCAGTGGTATTATAACAAAGTGGAAGCAATTGGGAATGACAGCAACTCAGCCACGAAGTCGGAGGTCACGTAAAATGACAGAGCGGGATGGGTGCACGGTGAGGTGCATAGCGTGCAGAGGTTGCCAACTTTCTGCAGAGTCAATCACTACAGACCTCCAAACTGAATGTGGCCTTCAGATTAACTCACAAACAGTGCTTACAGAGCTTCATGAAATGGGTTTCCATGGCAGCTGCATCCAAGCCATACATCACCAAGTGCAATGCAAAGTGTCGGATGCAGTGGTGTAAAGCTGCCGCCACTGGACTCTAGAGCAGTGGAGATGTTTTCTGTGGAGTGACAAATCACGCTTCTCCATCTGGCAATCTGATGGACGACTCTGGGTTTGGCAGTTGCCAGGAGAAAGGTACTTGTCTGACTGCATTGTGCCAAGTGTAAAGTTTGGTGGAGGGAGGATTATGGTGCAGGGTTGTTTTTCAGGAGCTGGGCTTGGTCCCTTAGTTCCAGTGAAAGCAACTCTTTGCTTCAGCATAACAAGAGATTTTGGACAATTTCATGCTCCCAACTTTGTGGAAACAGTTTGGGGATGGCCCCTTCCTGTTCCAACGTGCGCACCAGTGCACAAAGCAAGGTCCATAAAGACATGGATGAGCCAGTTTGGTGTGGAAGAACTTGACTAAGAATGGGATGTCACTTAAATTCATATGCGTGTAAAGGCAGATGAGCCAATACCTTTGGGAATATAGTATATATAAATGTACAGTTACGCTCCCACTACACTGAGAAGTGGAAACACCACAATGTACAACAGAGGTCTCTGCTTTATAATTCAACAGTCCCAGAACACAAACCCCTCCCATGTTGAAACTTTGGCTGTTGACTTTCCTGCTTCGCCCACACACTTTGTGGTCACAACCTGTAATGTCTTTGCCTGTTAAGTCTTGTCAAAACTCGCTGTTTTCTATACAGTTACTGAACATGTCACGAGTCCTAAGTGGAGGAACTGATGTTCTTTTTCTTTTTTTTTTTTAAATACTGGCAAAGATGTGTTTCAAATCTGGGCTGTGCAGAGGGGATTTTATTTTATGTTTACTCTAACCTGTCAGCCAGAAATCTAAGCTGATTTTCAAATTGGAGATTGACTTTTCTCTAAAACACAGACTTATTGAATAAATACTACAGTATAAGGTGTAAATATATGATCCTTAAAGAGGAAACCAAAAAGGCAATAAGGAGGTCAAAGTCAAAGCAATAAAACACAATTTTCTCCTGGAAAGCCTGATTTGGATGACTGGAGAGTTAACATCCTATATGCCGTTACTGTAATCGATACAAACAGCAACACCGTACGCATTTTTACACACACATACATACACACTGTGGGATATATGCTGCCAAGTGATACCACCTCCGGGTAAAAACATCACCCTTGAGTTTGATCTCAAAATAGCTCGGTTTGAGATCACTTCCACATCTAACATAAAAAGTGGCCGCAGCCTGGTTATGATCATATCGTACTCGTTTTCCACTATTTGAGCCATCATGAACCAATCTAAACCGGGCCGGGAATGTTCTCCGGAATGACAATTAAACGAACAAAGAGAAACCTGTGCAATGAACCCAAACAAATGGGAGGAGAGAGTTGCTGCCAAAATTTATAACTGTGTGGCAGCATTTAATACACAGTTAAAAACACACACAGCATCTAACACAGGAGTGAGAGTGTGTTCATACCTTGTATAGTTTGTCGAGATATTCTGATGATTTCATCCGTTACCTGTATCCCCCATCAGGTCACCAAGTGATGCAACAACTCACGTCTTGTTTTGTTACTAATATACCAGAGATCTTAATTAAATGATCCAAATGGGATTAGTATGGAGGCCTTTGAAGTTCCTTGTTTTTTGCCAGTGGTAAAATATCAAGACGTGGTGCTTCTTTTGATCACTGCAATCAAAATCAACTTCGGAGTGGTCCCTGCTGAGTCGGACCCCATCCGGAGGAGAAGCTTCCGCATGGCTTCACCTCCTTGTGAAAGCCCAGGGATTCCGTCATTTAGCACAGAATCGTGTAATAAGCTCATCGTTAAACCACTAAGATGCTTCTGCAGTAAGAATGAGATGATTTTTTTTCTCATCAGATTTGTGTAAATCAATTTAATGTGAGGGAAGCTTGTTCTTACAAATTGTTCATCTTCCTAGATTCTTTTCTTTTTAAACAACTTATTTCCTTAACCAAGGGGAGCATCGGGTGTGTGTTTGCCCGGACATCTGAGCTAATTAGTGCTTTCTTCCGGGGTGGGGGACTGTTCGCATTCTAAATCTATAGCTCGATTCAGAATTTTCACCTCTGGGGTTTTCGTTCGTGAGAACCAGCATTTCAGACTTGTTTTGAGGAAAGTTCAAAGTCATTGAGAGAGGATGGCGCTTTGTGTTGCCTTTAATCACTCTGAAGACACTAAAAGGAGTGAAAAGCATCACCATGACGAGCTCAGTCATCTGTGAAAATAAAAGCTGGTGTATTTTCATTAACGAGTAACCACATAATATGATGCTATGAGGCAATTAGTATGCAGTGAGTGCAGGATAACTGATTTTGATACTTTTTTAAAATTTTGAAGTACATAAAAGTTATAAGTAAAAAGGAAATATGTGGTCCACAATCCCAATGTTTTTAATCATCTTGTTTTGGTTCAACAACACCAAAACCAGACATCAGTTTAGCTGTGATAAAATTATCAAAACATCATAAACAGTGAAAAAGAGATTAAACCCCTTGGTTCTACAGATTTAAGTATCAGGACAGGATGACTTGCATGGAAACTGGGTGACTTATCAAACTGGGTCATTACTTGTTGAACAAAAACTAAGCCAACTTGCAGAAACACCCTCACTGCTTCATAGGAATTAAGACGGAAAGTAGCTTTCAGGTGGTGCTAATCAAAGATACTTGATTAACTGGTTAACAGTAAGTTTGAGCACCTCTTTATGATATTCACAAATGGAAAACTTTCAAAATCGTTGACAATCTTCCAAGAAGTGAACGTCCAAGCAAGTTCAATCCAAGGTCAGACACAAACACCTCATACCAACTTTTAAGCACAGCGCTGGAGGGCTGATGATTTGGGCTTGTTTTGTAGCCACAGCACCTGGACACCTTCCTCTGTATACCGAAATATTCTATAGTTAACTGTGAGGCCAAATATTGGCTGAAACAGGGTCATGGACAATGATCCAAAACACAGCAGCAAGTCTACAACAAAATGGCTGAAAAAGAAAAAATGGGGTGTTGCAGTGGTTCAGTCAAAATCCAGACGTCAACATGGATGATATGCTCTGATGGGACCATAAAAGAGCGAAACAAGTGCTACAAATCTAAGAACTGATGCAAAATAAAACAGAAGAGACAGGTTTAATTTCTAATCTTCGCAGTTGAAGGCCAGTTGGACAGCGGTGTTTTACAAGGTGCTAATGATTACTATTGTACTACACACTGCGGGATATTCAGATTATCACCTTTGTCTGTATCTCTGTCAAAAACTGTCAAGAACTCAGAACAGATTTAAGTGTTTTTGACAGAAAAAACTGGCACAATATCAAACAAAAGGAAATGAGACTAAGACAGAAAACGTAATGAAACCCTACAGGCCCCACCTTTACACATGCTTAGCCTCAGGTTAATAAATGCATGATGCATCAGAATGGAACCAGAGTGCTCACAGATTGTGGAGTAACTGTGGTAGCTTTTGATGGCCCAAGCACCTTAAGCTGTTTAAACACAATGTTTGCAAGACGTGTGAAACACTGGAGTGTCTCCACAAATCAAGCACCATGTGGCACCACAATAAGTAGCTATGTACTTTAGATGAATGTCCATTCTTGGTGCAGGCTGCTGCAAGACAAATTTATAGCTCAAATTAGATCCACCATTTATAACAAGCCTGAACGATATGGAGCTAATTTAGCATGGTGAGCAATAAGTCCACCCAGATCTTTTCAAGAAGTTGCCCATATGGTCTCATTTAAGGTTAACATGTGTTCCTTACATAGCGCGGTGCAAGAGTTATGAATTAGCTTGTGACATGCAAACAGGTGCACACGGCCTGAAATATCCACCAGCTAAGCTAATGTTTACTCTGAGAGAGTCACAGCGGGCATAATGATTATCATTCCACAACCTGTCCAAGATTCCTTGAACTGTATTAGCAACAATAGCAATCACAATCTCATGCTTTGTGTCGATATCCAATCAGCTTGTTTGAATAGCAGCGAGACATGTTGATCCCAGATGCTGAGGAGTGAGAGAAAAGGGATCCCCCCCATTAAAAAGGTGCACTGAAATCTATACATGTAATTTTATTTCATTTTATCACAATTTAGTCCTCTCTTCTCAATGACTAATATTTAGTGTAATAAATTTTGTTATTTGATTAGTTGAATTATCTTTATGACTTAGGAAAGTCCCGGTCAAAAGTTTTGGGATTTGTAATAAAAAACAGGTGGTCGTTGAATTGTTTAAACAGGACCCACAAAGCTTTTTGTCTAAAACAAGCCCATTCTGTCATGCTTCATTATCATTATTTATTAGAGCATTTTTGTGTAGAATTCAAACAACATGAATTCTTAAGTCAACATTTTGCCTGCATCCTCCTCAAGCTGGAGAAGGTTTACAATTTCAAGATCAGTGCTTTGGGCACACCTACTTATGCACTTAGAGCACTTTGAATGGGTGGAGGACACTTTAAAAACCTGGATTGTTTTCAGCTCTGAGCACTTTAGCGTCTCTCAGTTTTTTGGTTTTGCTTTCTGGCCTGAAACTTTATTTTTGTAATATTGTTAAAGGAGCTAGTTATTTTGCTCCAAGCATGTCACTTAAGCTCCTTTCGCTTCATCTGATGGCAGCTGAACATGTTGGTTTCATGTTTGGATGCATGTTTCATGTTTGTGCAACATTTGCAGCAGAGATCTGACTTGTTTGGAACTAGTGACATATGGATTACTTTCAACACAGCACAAGTCTGAACTGCAGCAGTGACATTAACTGACAGGCATGCACAGCAGTGTTGGGTTATTTTGGTTTCAAATCAGCTGTTCAGGATTCCAGCAGATCATGAAAACAGCATTGTCCAAACTGGTTTTAATTTTTTTTCAATAATTAGCTGCAGCACTTAGCTGTTCTTTTTTTTTTTTTGTTCAGCGTATGAACCAAATGAAAGAGGTGGTTACAGTGTCTGAGCTACAGCACATCATTCTTTTGTGATAGTTTTATTTATCCAACTTCAGGGACTGACTTAAGTCAGAAAACACTAAACAAACCATTTAGCCAGCTTAGCTAGCCAGATGCTAATCAGAGCTTATCTGTGGCACTAATGTTAGCATTAGCTTTCTCTGCTAAATTTACAACTGCAGCAATAACATATCTCAGGTGATTGAGACCCAGCCCAATCTCACACCAAAACGAATTAAATTGTCACCCAAAATTTTAACTGTGGATTGCTGTCTACAAACATGATTTCCACACCTGACTACCTAGACTGAGAGTCTGCTTAAGTACTGGCTGAGGAGTCCTACTAATATGTGCTGGATATATTAGCCAGATGATCATGATGGATGGCACAAAAAAACAAACAAAAAACGGATTTAGTCTTCATCAACGTGAATGCATGGTTTGCTGTGTGAATATTTCACATTTTTCCATGAAACTAGGTTGTTTGCCCTGGCACTTGACACCTATCTTTAGACACATTTTGGAGCTTTATGTCCCAGGCTTTTATACAGAGTTTGGTAGATGTTTGAAAATCAAACAGAGCTTAAAAATAACAGCATTTTTCCTAATGCCTCTTTCACTCCTTCCTTCTCCAGTGATTTACTTCATGACAGTTTATCCTCTGTTAGGTCCTTGGTTACCATTAGGATTTTCATGTGCTGACATTATCTCGGAGCAGGCTGACATGCCAGCTTAGCTTTTGGCAGACTGACCCACAAATAAGCTGCCCTTGGCTTGAATCTCAGCTGCTGGTGAGATTTACTGCAGCTTGAGATTGGTCAGAACATTCAGCTCACGGCGCAGATCACAACTTACAGGTCAAAAGATACATGTCTGAGTTATGGCCAACGGGTAAGTATCTGGAGATGTTTTTGTATATCTTGAAATCAAACATGTTCACGTTGTTGTTTCAGGAGGATTTTAATGCTCAAGGGTGTTGGCAAACTTTACATTCTGAAAAGGAAACCACAAAAAGTTAAGCTGGAAAAGGAAGATTCCGATCAAAATGTATGGATACTTAAATATCCATCTGAATGTAAAGGACACCACGAGCAGAAGAATGCAGCCATTTGCCCCTCTGTTTACTTATGACCCTATCCATCATGCCAACATCTTAATTCACTTTACAGCAGCTGGTGGAGCTGTTTTTACTGAATGATGCACAAACTCCCACGAGATGTATCACTTTTTCATCTGAAAAATCTGACTTTAGGATGTATTTCTAATGCACAATTACTCGGTTGTCAGACAGCAGTTTGATAGAATACGCTTCTGCAGCAAAAGGAATGCAAAAGAAACTTTTTTTTTTTTAAAAGTTTTTCTACAATGTGGCTGTGAAAGTCTTCAGGCAAGCTATGCTAGTTTGGTATTGCAAAAATGAGCCATTTAACTTCACAGGGGAGAAAATAAATGCTAAAATGTGTTAAATTGAGAGGATAACAGTGATTTATTGAGATATAAAAACATAAGTGGAGCAATCACAGAGAGATGCAAAAGAAATACTATGTTCGGTGTCAAAAACATGTATGAGTTTGAAGCCAGAGTTTGAGCTGTAAACAATCTATCTCTGCTGCCTGGTTCAGAGGCCAGGAGGTTAATCCACATGATTTAGTTTTAAAGAGGGCTGTTCATTAAACTCTTAAAACAGTATTTTTTTTATCTCCAGGTATTTCTGCCCACACAGTTTTCCTCCCAGATTTTTCTGCAACTGAAAGTATTTGACAATACAAGATGTTTGGTATGTTGTATGATTTAGCAATGAGCAGTGAATTACTTAAAGTTCAACTATATTTATACTTATACAGTATGTTCCACTTAAGACAACAAGTGATAACAACTCGTTGTACATAAGTAAAAGTCCTACAAACTGATGACTACACATTTCTTATGGCTCAAAGATTTTTTGCTAGGTTTCTTCTTTCCTCCTGTCTGCTCTTCTCACTAAGGTTATCCTTGACATTTGGGAGAGGTTGTGAAGTTTTTCATGGACTCCTGGGGAAAAAAAGCCACATAACACCAGGCAGGGAGCAATATAATGTGTTTTCCAGAAGAGATGATCCTCAAACTGGGATACAGAGACGACAACATGCCTTGCAGGTAGACAGTATACGTACTAAACTTTAAACCTAACATTATAATGCCTTTTTGCATGTACTATCTTCAGTCTTTACAGCACCGTATGAAGATTTTGCAGCTTCAGTGAGTCTGATTCTGCTGTTGCCATTTACAAAGCTAAAGTGTCTCATATTGTTTTCTTGTTCTCAGGACTGTGTGGACACAGAAAATTGGTCATTGGTTCCAGTTTTAAAATCTAATTTCAGTTCAGTATTTGGTCCTATAGTAGATACATATCTAATTCATGGCTATATGACATGAATGGGGACGTTCATATCAGATTCCATGAATAATCCAGCAGCACTAGCCACCTGGCTTTTCCTATCTTTCCATCTATTCTATATAGCAAGAAAAATGTCTGATGTCATGTAGAGTCTAATGTCCTTTTTGTTGTGATAAAATATGTTGAGTTCACGTGTCTCTGTGTAATCTCCAGAGTGGTCTCACAAATAGGTTTACTGTTATTGATACAAACAATGCTTGTAAAAAAGGTATCTAATCACGTTCAAATTAGAGTAAAATGCAAGATGTTTGTAGTTATGATTGAATCTTCAAATCTGATCTGTACTGAAGCAGAGCTGAATAACGTGGCTGGTAATTTGAACATAGCCTCATTTTTCCCTGGGAGATAATTCAAAGTTTGAACTGTGTGAACTAATCTCCATCTCTCTGTAAAAGAGTTGGTCATTTAGGATCATCCAAAGTCTACATTCAGTCATTTTAAGTTAAACCGATTCTTTATTGCTGTTATAAGCTGGAAGACCATAACATAAAGCTGAGGCAGAGTTGGACCAAGTTTAGGACTGCAATGTAAAAGTCAATATGGTGAGCAGCTTTAGCCTCACTGGGCAGGTCGTGTATCAACTCCTTCACAGGTGCAGCCAGTTGAGACAATTAACAGTCCATGCACACCCCCCAGAGACTCTTGCATTACCTCCGTTAGGTCAGTGGAGACGCAGAGGGGGAACACTACAAGTTACAGGATCTGTCGAAAAAAGAATAAGAAATCATTTCTTATGGAAAAAAAAACTATAGTAGTGTTAGCTACATAAAAGCTGGAGGAGGTGCAACAAACAGAAAATAGTATCATTCAGGTTCAGTGCCTCATATAGTATTTGACAGGTCAGCTATGCAGAAAAGAGCCTTTCCATGGACCAGACCGTATACCAGCCATATCATTAGCTGGGTTTCCTTTGCTGTTTTTGATTCACATTCACCTGTTGTTATATACATCAACATATGTATATAACAACAGGTGAGGGGAAATGTTCAACACTTTCTGAAGGTGGTTTTTGCCCATCTCAAAGAGGACTTGATACACATTAGGGGCATGGAAACATTTTGTGGATTGCGTTTGACCTGGCAAAGACTAAAGATTGAAATGATGTGCCTCACCAGCTGTTTTTGATCTGAGCCAGCAAACAATAACTCGCATAACTGACCTGCATCTTCCCAAATATGTTACCCCAACTAATTAATTCCTAAAGAAGAGTTTTCTTAGTTTTTCTCTTCTGGCTGTCCTCTGCAGCATTGTTCTTGTTTTCAAAACAACAAACCAGTTGATGGAAAAGTGATTTGCTTCTCTTGTGAATGGAAATCTGACTAATGAGTCTCTTTGTCTTTCCTGGAAATTGTTTAAAATCTCTTTGTTCTGTGGCGCAACACCCATTATCGTCCTGAAAAATGATGAAATCATCCCCAAACCTCCTTTCTTTTGACATTCAGTGTCCATGCTATCGCCCATCATCCGTTATCTGACATCAACCCCATAGCTTACAGAGGTAGAAATGTGCTTTTTCTCTTCAGGAAGTCGTCTTTATATGTTTCACTGGACCTGAACCAAACAAAAGTTCCAGCATCATCTCCTTGCCAACTGCTGATTGGTGATTCATCACTGAATATCACTGTCATGCAATCATCCACAGTCCATGACTGCTTCTCTTCAGCCTGCTGTAACCTTGTTTTCTTCTGTTTCGGTGTAAATGTTTTACGTTTGGCTTTTATGGATGGAAACCCTCTTGTCTTCGGCATGTTTCCTGCAGTTCGGTCACAGACATTGAGTCCTATTTCTGTCCATTTCATTGATTTTCATTTTCTGATCTCAAACAGATTCCTTTGAGTTTTCTGTCCTGAAGCTCTGACGTCTTCCTTGGTCGGCCCTTTTTTACCACCTTCCCATTTTGTTTGTACTCACACAGCATCTTTCGCCACACTTTAAGTTGAATTACCTGGAAGGACGTTTTTAATAACTTTTGTCATTGTTTACTCTGACAGCTCTCCTGTCGGGACAATGTTTCCATCCAATCAGCTTGGTGCAACAGCTCGTTAAGTTCTGCAAGCACTCTGTTTTAACTGCAGACTCATTTACACTCATTTGTTTTAGTAATGCAGATTACAAGGTGGTTCCACAAGTTTTTTCCTTGCTCAGTCTGAAAAAGAAATGCCATCATTAACAACACTTTTGAGGTAGGTTTTACGAAGCCAGAATGTTCAGCAATTAAACCTTTTTTCCCTCTTAGTTGAAAAATCTGGGTCAATGCTCTTTACTAGAAAAAAAAATAGCAGATGATTGCTCTTTTAGTATGTATGGGTAAATATTTGGAGAAAGGGGATTACGTTTTTAGATCAGACTCGCATTACAACATCAGATGCATGGAGTTGAAAAAAGAGGGGAAAAAGGGTTTTGAATACATGAAGTACTGTGTTGGAGCTCAAGAGGAGCGAGAAGATCAAACCTGAAAAATATCAATTATATTATGGTGCAGCAGCTTCAGACCCTATGTTAGATAAACTTGAAGATGCACGCACATCCTTTGCATGTCTTTTGTTGAGCAATGACATCACCAACTGCCACTGTTTAGGTGGAAGTCAGAAAAAACCCCTTCAATTGAGAAAAAAACATGAACATGTTTGGATGACCTCAAACAACTTTAAACCACAAAGATTTTGTGGTTTGGGAGAAAGAACTGAGAATTGTTTTGGGTGGGAAGGTGGAAGAACAAAACACTGAAACTCACTGCAGCAGTTATTTTTCTATTTATCGTTTTCAAAAACCACCTTAGATGTTAAAAGCACCTGACACTGATCTGATTTTATAAGGATGGGAGATAACTGCATCAAACACAGCTTTGCAGAATGAATTAACAACTGGTACAAAGGTAACTGGGATGTCTGTATAGTTGGATCAAAGGATTCTTGTGGTGTTGTAGCATCATTTGTAAAACCAAACTGTTGGATTTCAGACTATCCAGAAATGCACACGTCAGAAATGGCAGTAATTAAACCTTTTCACGCTCAGCTTCGGTTATTTTAGGTATTCAAATATCAAACGGATCAAACAGCTGACCTGAAACTCCTCGCTGTATCCCCATCTCATGTAGAGGAGTAAAAAACTTTATCTCATCTGGGATCCAGCACAAGTGGATGTGAGGGCGAATGAACAAGAAGACACATCGGCCAAACAGGCACTTAGCACGACAAAGAGGAGGTGGCACTTCCTGAAATGGATGTAAAGTCAACAAAAGATGTCACGAGAGTGAAGTAATGGAGTCCACTGTACAGTATGTGTAAATACTGGGGAGATGGACCTAAACTAATCAAGAGTTGATAGATAAAGGAGCAGAAAAACTTAATTATTTTACTTAAGGAAATAAAAGGTGAACCAGCATTCTTTAGTTTCCTGAAAGAAAGTGGTGAATAGAGTAAAGGTTGTTTTTGTGTAGTATGCTGTTTTTCATGGGGATGTGAAGGCTTTTTGTAATATTTATAAAGGTCACATGGATCATAGATATTTATGTAGGATGAAAGCCTCCCATTTTTTGTAATGAACTAATCCAGCACTATTCATGAGTTGAGAAGAAGAAATAATTTATCAAGAAATGCTTAAATGCTTAAAACAAGCCGTTGGTCCAAGGATAAATCCACAGCATCCCACAACAAGCTGTTTCTAATTTCTACATCAAATATATTGTGATTTAATTTGTTTTTTAAAGAAAAAAGATTTTAAAGAAATATCCGAGTCACATCTATATGTTTGAATCTAAAACTACTGCTTTTACTATATGACCCTGCTTCAACACACCTGATTCAAATAAATGGGTGAGCTCATCATCTCACTCAGGTGTGTGTGAAACAGGCAAAGCTCCCGGGATCAGGATAGAGAAATGCCACCATTTGCAGGGGGGGTGGAGGTCATGGTCATGGTCTTGATGATAATTAAGACACAGGTAGTCAAAACAATTATCTTGTCTGACAATTAGTATGTCTGGGTGAGACAAATGCAGATGTGGGGGTTTCTTAAGTGACATAAAATTTACGGTCACACTGCCAACTCGTGTTAGAAATTACACCTCCTTTAAAAAGACCCTTAAACGGTGGTTTAGATTGAATCATTACTTTTGTGTCTAAGATTTCTACATGTTATATCCATTTGTCATGGCGTATTGTCTGTATGGTTTTTTATGATACCCGCCTTAGGACAACGGATGAAATTTAGCAACTGTGCTAACTCCAGCATATTTACATTGAAGCTTTTGCTGATATGTTGATTAATGTGCATTGTCCTAATCAAATAAATAAAAAAAAATAATAAATTAATAAAAATTTGAAATTCCTGTCGATGACAGCCTCCTCTTTTAATAAAAACTGTTGCTTTCATACTAGTTTTGTGGTTGTATCGACAGCTGCAGCCTACATTCACAAAACACCTTTTAAATTCCATGTTGTGCAAATCTCTCTCTCACACACCAACGAGTACACGATTTAGTGTCCAGGTCAGTGACACAAAATGACCAAACCTACATCATTGCATCCAGTTTCATAGTGAATTCATATTTTATGCATGTTCATATATTCATGCTGCTTTCAGACAGATAATCTGTGCATCTCTAGAGCAGTTTTATTCTCCACTTTTTCTTGTTCTTTTTTTAAACCCTGACAACATCATTCAATGATCTCAGATGTCTGCCTAAAGAGTTAAAGAAGGTGGTCTGACTTTGAGCTGGAGAAAAAAAGAAAAAATTGGATTATTTTCTTGCAGATTGAGCTGGAACTTGAGTTAAAATGTAGCCACACGTCAAATTAAACCAGGAACCAAAATTTTGAGGAAAAAAAATCCAAGAAGAAATAATCTTCTCAGGATTAATCCGGTGCCAATTTCACTGGAGTGAGAAGTCGTTCGTCCACTTAAAAATGAACTTTTCACAGTCCAAATTCCTAATGTGAACAATTAATTACCTGAGCTTTTCAAAGAGTTCATGAGCGATAAATAAATAAACATTAGGCAGCTTCAATTTCAATCAGTCACCACCTGTATGAATCTTTCAAAGCTGCTAATTTAGTATTAGTTCAGTCTGGCACAACTGAACAACTTTCTTGCAACTCTTTCCTATTTTGTTCCATTATCACAGTTTGGAAATTGGAAAAAAAGTGAGGCGAGGACAGAAATCTTATTGGTTGACGGCAGAGATGCCTCACAAATTGAATTTTGCCACCATTTCAGCTTTCATTTATAGTGTGGCAGCATTTCCTGCAATTGTGTGCCAGGAAAGCCTGGCCCCTCCAGCTGCCCTCCAGCGTCCTGCCTCCCTTATCCAGAAAAATAAAACACACCCACACACACACAGCTCTTTGGGAACAGTGCATTTTATCACTAACCAGATTAGCGACCAGGACTGCTGCTTGAACACAGCTAACAAAGTACTTTCTCGAGGTAGTGAAAGCTGATGTTGAACGACTGGTCCTTGATCAGGAAAGGTTCTGGATTCTTAAGTCAGTGGAGACTATAATTAGGATTGGAAAGTTCTTGATTTGGGAAAACTCCTGGCTCTCCATGTCACAAACAGGCTGAGCTGTCAGACAAGCTGTAGAGGAAGCATTTCATTGCTGCACCTCATCAATGAGCTGCACGCAGCATAGATTACAGATTTAGACTCCAGGCTTCACTCTCTTTCGGCTTCATTCATGTCTCATCCATCTGAGCGACGTGCAGCACAGACTCCTTTTGTTTCTGACGCCAGCGTCCTGGAGTTGGGAAAAACATCAGGACACCGTAAATCATTTCTGGGGCTGAGTGTCAGCCAAAGTATCCTCAATTACTGGACCACATCTTCGTGGATCACAGTTGCGGTCGACCTCTAACTGAACATGTCTTTTAACGTCCCTCTCGTCTGTAAGTGGAAGGTTGAGCTTCTCAGCTTGATGTGTGTTTATGGAGATGATCTAATTGCTTTCACAGACAGCTGTGATGAGATTACGGAGAAGAAAGTTTGGTGTAGGCGTTTAAAAATCCATTCTTGTGTAAAATGTTTGGGAAAGTCCCGCTGAAAAAAGAAGCCGGATAATCAATTTAATGTAAAATAATCTGGAACTACTTAATCATTCCAGATAATTAAAAGGAAAACTATTTAGCTCAAGTTACTCTGTTGAGAGGAAAAAAGATAGATTTGGACGTAAAATAACAGAAAGTCAGATTGTTTGTTAACATTTAGACAAAGATTGATTTGTCTAACATTGCTGCCTTATAACTGGGCATTTTGTTCATAAAAAAAGTGTAGCTATACCTCTTGATTTAACCTAAAACACTGAAATGACACAAAGAAATTAACATTGAATTCTCATGTGAATGTATGGCCACCTTGCATTTGACCATAAGGGTCAGCCTCAACTGGCAATGATTTGACGTCAAGTCTTTAAACTATTTGCATTTGTTGACCATAAAAAGTTGAACACATGAGATACAAAGTGTTTGAGACTGTTGCGAATAGAGGAAAAAAGGGTTGGTTTTACATTCTATGGCTGATGCTAACTTTAGAAATCAGGGCAGCTGGTGGCTGCTGTACAGTATGATGCTGAGTTTCTAAGTGAGTGTTAGAGATGCACAGACAATATTCAGCTTGTTCACTGCAAATCAGTAAATAAGATCATATCAACTGCCCTATATTTATCCAGTGTGTCCTGCTTGTGTTGCAGTGACTTTTCCCTGACACTGACTAGATTTAATATAGATTAATTTGATTTTTTTTACAACAAGATTGAATTTAATTTTGCTTTGCACACAAAAAAATGAAAAATGTAAGCCATAAAAAGTCACTGACCTTTGTTGGATATGGTTTGGCTCAAAACTCTTTTTACAGAATAAGATGATAAATGTGGTTTTGGATACATTTTGTAGAAGAGTGTGTTGAAAGAGGTGTTCAAACCACCCAAACAGGAATTACCTAGGGAAGTGATACACGTATTCAGCCAAATGAGCCAGACTGGTATCGACCTGGAACTCGTACATCCATTATGTGTATTCACATAAAGACGCTTTATACAATTCAAAGGTAGCTTGAGGTAAAATTTCATATCATTTCTTATCGTACCCCTCCCAGAGGGACCAGGGCGGCCGTGGCTCATTGGTTAGAGTGGGTCGGTTGATTCCCACTCTCGCTGCTCAAAGGTTGGTGAACTGACAGCTGGAGGGGTGGCAGTCCTTGAGCAAGGCATCGTAGTCCCATGCTGTCCCCAGGTGCTGTGAATGGCTGCTCACCGCTCCAGTGTACATGATGAAATATATGTCACCATGTGCATGTGTGTTCAACAGGTGTGAAATGCGTGTATTCCCTGTATCTACATGACAATAAATCTGAGCTTAATCTTAAAAACATCTGGCTTTTATAGTTCTCGCAGGAAGTTACAATAGTGTTCTTCCAAAAGTAAGCATGTGCTGATTAACAACCATTATTTAATAAATGGATAAAAATGGCCTGATTAATCAGCCTGCTGATTGATCCACAGCTAACGTCAAGGTGGATGTGGAACACGAGTTTTGACATCTTTGGGAGTCAGGTGATTGGCTTTCTCAGGCACTCTGTTAGTTTTGATAAATGATCACCAAAGACTGAGCACTGTTTACTGCTAACACGAGCAGTTTCCTTTTTGTTGGACAGTGGAGATAAAAGAGAAGCCGTGTGCTAAACCTGACCTGTAGGATTCTTTACTGATCACCAAGAGCCACAAATTAATGGCTTTGTGATCAATCTGGGAGAGGAAGACCCAGATAGAAATAAATGAGAAAAAAAGGAGGCCTCTGATGTAGAGTTTTCAGATAGTTTACATTTGAGTAAGTTTTTAGGGAAATCCACATATCCAAAACAATTTATTCAGGTGTTTAATTATGGTCTAATATTTAACAGAAAAGCACATTTAGCCCTTAGTTACAATGAATCATCTAACACTTTAAATTCCGACTACAGTTTGTGATCAGTGATCAGTGCAGTGTCATTATGTGATGTGTAAGGAGCTCAGGCTGTTTTCACCACCACTCTGGCCCAACGTTGTAGAATTACGACATAACAAGCTCTAAATCAAGTTTGATGAATGTTTTTCAAGATAACTAAATATGTACATGTTCTCCACATTGTAATAAACACAAAAATGTATATTACTTATATTACTTACATTAATCCTGACTAACCCAGTCATGCAAAAAAGGAGATGAGCTCAACAGGAAATTTGCAGGTAGGCTGAGTTCAAGGCCAGATGACTGGACCTACAAACACTTCTTCTATTCAAAAACATTGTGAGGACGAACAATAGGACTCATTAACTATGTAATTGTGGTATTTTGCAGGCCTTTATTTTAGAATTTTTAAGAGTGATGTTGTAAATTTGAAACCGTGGGTCTTACAGGGTTAAGATTTGTTTGATTTGTTGTCTTTTTTCTTTCAAGTAAATGATTTCTTTTCCGGTTATTTTTCATTTCTAAAGAAACTTTGCTGTGGTTGAATTAATGGAAAATGATGAATCTGTTCCAGGTTTGAAGTGGATCGAGTCAGACGGTCTCCACTAATAAAGGGCATGTATGCTAAGCAAAATCCTTTCTGGATTAATGACGATTATAGCCTCATTCAGCTCCTTTTTCTGCAGTAAAACTGACATTTAGTCTGCAGCTTTGATTACTTGAATATCTCCATGCATTTGATGAATCATTTTGTTTTTGCCAGCAGATGTAGCTTTCCATACTCATAGCCAGAGAGAGACTTTGTAGGACCAGTAAACCTATCATGATTTTATATGTGCCCTTACTAAAGATAATGGCATGAGGCACAGGAATTTACTGCTATCTGTTAACCTTGGAACCACCTCAGTTTGCTAGGCAGTAAAAACTTAAATGTAGACCATCCTGACTGTTGGACAGATGGAAATTCAGACCTGTGTGAATTTCTGCATCTTAAGCCTTCATCTGATCACATAATACGTTTGCTGACACTGTTCAACAGAGACAGGAACCATGTGAAGGAAATTTGGTACTGTAAGTCCTTTGAACACTCTCATAAAAATACCTGAACGGGCTCCAAAGGTTGTTTAAATGGTTGGTACAAAAAAAGGCTTAATAGATCTCATAATTGTTGCAATATAGACTGTATAGCTTTTTTTATCTTTTTGCTTGTCTGCCAAACCTCAGTAAATCCTTTTTCCTCTGAAGGCCTGTCTTTCAACCTCCTTACCCCTGTAGACAGTTTTCAAATATCAGCATGTACTATTTGATATCTCAAAGAGCTCAAATCAAATCAGAGGAAGATGTAGTGTCCAAAGAAAGCAGTTTGTGGGGATGGGATACGGACCAGGTGCAGAGTTTGGAGGGTCTTCACAAGACTCTCGCCACTGAATTTAATCACATGGAAATATTCAGGCAAAGCCTCCTCTTAGCTGACCTGCTGAACTCTCAGATGGTGCCTCTTACTCGCAGAACACTTATGAGCCTATTACGCCTTTATTTTGTGCAGTAGGATGTAATTATTCCATTACTATGGCTGCATACTGGTCTACATAATATGAAATCAGTCAATGGACACATGTTCAGCTGCTGCAAAACAAATAATGTACTGTTTCTAGTTTTCAGATGTAGTAGCTGCCAGTCATCAGAACCGGAGCTGGAAATGATCTCGTGGATTTGCACGCACACACTTGGACACATTCACATTTAATTCGTTGTCTGAACTGTAGCCCAGATGCCCCTGCTGGGATCATCAGAAGAGCTGTGAAATATTTGCGCTATTTGTAAAGAAGTGGAGGTTATGCATGCCAACAGCATATCATCTTATCTTTTCAGAATTCTGTTCAGTCTGGTCAGTCGGTCCTCAACAAGCTCATTTATAGACGACACAGCAAAATACATAACGTACGTGCACAGCATGTTATCTTGTAACAGTTTAGGGCTCTATGGTGGAATCTTTCTCACTTTCTTTCTGTTCATTAACAGATTAAAATGCAGTTAAATCAAAGAGTGAAGTCTTAGTGACATCCACGGAGGAGCTGATTTATCAGAGTAAACCTGACTGTTTTTGTCGTTTTTATGAGGGTTGGGTAATCAGTTCGAGCTGACTTTGTTTCATGTCATATAAGGAACAAGCTGCAGGTGAAATTGTTGGTGAACTACCTGATTACCAGCAGGTCAACCTGTTTCCAACTCTGCACCAGAGTAGACTGTTTGGTCATTAATGATTGCGCCTGCGATAGTTGATCAACAGTTTTATGATGTCATCTGCAAAACTGAATGCTAAAGCAACACTATCATGCTTATCTTTGGATGAACTGATGTATTATAATGGAAGGTTTTGTTCATGTGTCATAACACATTTTTTTCAGAATAAAAACAAATAATATTTTGATTCAGTAATTTGTGTGTAAAATTTTGTCAGTTTTAATGAAAGCCCTGATTTTCTCCCAACACCAACCATCTTGTTTTTAACACTTGAGTTTATTTCATAAATTCTTCCAGACTGAAAGTTCAAGGAACCAAACAGGCCAAAAATAGCAATTTAAAAGCATTGTAAAAGTTTTATTGTAAGTTGTTGGAGAAAAAGTCAACTTAATGTTAAAGGAGGGTGAAATCACAAAAATGGATCTAAGAACAGCCCATATTCATACATAAACACAAAAAGGTTTCCGATGTCTGAGCCTTAGTATAAAGCAGTAATAAAGGGTTAAAAAGGGTCAAATAAGGTTAAAAAAGGTCAAATAAAAAGGGTTAGGGTTAAGGTTAGCTGGGGATCGCATTCTGCAGTTTGGCCTCATGAGAAGTCGTGAAAAGGCACAAATTATTGTATGTATTTGTGGAATTTGACACAAATTGTACATTTGTGAAGGACTGACATCTTATGACAGCTTGGATTGGCTCCAGCGCCCCTGTGAAACTGAATGAGATGGATAGATTCTTCAGGGCACTCCCATGACTGGAATCAGTTTGATTAAGTTTAAGCAACAAAGCTAAAATACTTTGTTACATTTATGAAAGCAGTGTTTAATCTCAAACCATTTGATAATGTTAGCGTGCTAGATGCTACATTTCCTCTATCTATGATAATGAGATGACCACCTTTCCAACAAAATCAAAACATATGTTACTTTAAACAGTTCACCAGTATTGCGTGTCAAATAAAATCAAGGCAATATATCATGAATACAGATCCTGTTTTAGACTGTTCGCCTCACCAGCCAACAGATTTCACACTGACAGACTGGATAACAGGTCGTTTTTATGAACACTTGTTCAGTGAAGTCTTGGATGTCCTGATTTTGTTTACAATTCTTCTAAATGACTATGATGATTCTCAAACCAGATGTATCCTTTAATTCAAACATTACTCTGAGATACAACTTAGGGTTAATGTTTGCTAAACTACTGAAAAGTATCTACTTGCAGGTCTTACCAGACTGATGGTCTCTTCCAAACTGTAAAATCTTCTATTATGTAGGGAGAAGGAGAGGCAGCAAGGGAGGTTTTTATTCTCAATGTCATTTTATAGATCTTTCCAAAAGGAGTTTAGAGGAGTGAGCCTTCCCAGCTGGAGATATAAAGGTCTCAATCCAGCAAACCCAGCAGTAATTGAGCTAAAGCTGTTGTGACGAACTGTGTGGGCTTAACAGCGATACTCAGCAGAGGTGAGTGTATCAGCGGAAAACCTGGGAGGTACGCTAAAAGGGAAAAGGAGTACTGGTTCAGCAAGGATTCCATTATTGACTCTTTCCTCTCCTGAAGTATCGCATGCAGGATAGCACTATCATCGCATGCATAAATAAGAGACTGAAAGCGGACCCTGAAGAGGCATCTGCTTACATTGGCAGCGAGAACGAGACGGAGTCGAGAGGTTCAGATGTGGGTCAACTGTGATAGGAGCTTTTGAGAGGCCGGCTGAACCTCAGCATCTGTTGAGTGGAGATCTTCCCTTTATGAGTGATTTCATGGTGTCTGATGTGAAGCAAAAGAAGTGTTTGGTTTTCTTTCATTGATCAACACCGAGAGGTGGTCCAGGGTCCTCGACACACACACAGACTCTCACACACTCTGTGAAGCAAGGCAGACAAAGACAACTCCCTTTTTTTTTTCAACACACTCTAAGAAGGAGAGTTCCTGAATGGGTTGGGTCACATGAGCAGTTTTACTTTAATTTCTGCTGAAAGGCCTCTGATCAAATTACTTTTAATCAATTTATTCTTTTTAATGGTTATATTGCAACCCTGAGTTTGTTCAGAAAAAAGAATTTGCACCTTGGCACGTAACATCACATCAGTTTGCAGTTGTTAACATCCAAAAAGATCATAGTTTTGTGGTAAAATAATCCCTTTTTTGCACTCATGTTTCAGGCCATGAGGGAAATGTAAGTCCTCTACCTACATGGTCCTGTCCTGTTTTGGTCCGTACCAACCCCAGAGACAAATATCTGTCTTGGCATAACAACGTGACACACAAGGTTTCTATTAAGGTCAAGGTCTTTTTTTGCTGCTCTAACCTTGTGAAAGGACGAACATACAGCCAAATTATTATCATTTCCAAACCGGCTGGTTGTTTTCCAGAAACCTAACAACAATAGATTCACTATAGACTGCTCATAAAGCACTGACACGGCTTTAGAGCCTGAAATGTTAAGTCAATCTGAAACTTAAACTAAAATACCACTGACGGTTGCTAAGAGCGTGCTCCAAAACATCTCCAGCTTCACCAGACTCCCATTTAAAAAGGGTCAGTTTCTCCCATGCAATACTAACGCAAAAACATTTTCATCCACAATTCACTGTGGTTTCCATTTGGTGGTCATTTTTTGCCTCCCAATACAGATTTTCTCTGTTATTAGTGATGCTGTATGTGCTCACAGCATGAAATACTCCCCTAATTACAGCCTCAAAAGGACACCTTGTGCACTAAGAGAAGCTTCTGAGGGGAATTTGATGAGTCCATTCCATTTCACAATGCACTTTATTGTTTCCTTCATTCTTAATGTTGCAACACAACCTCAAAGACAAATGTGAACTACTCATGGAACAGGACTTTTGGAGGAATTTTCCGGATATACAAACAAACAAGATTTGTATGCAGCTTGTTAATAGAATGTGTCTTAATGCGAGCCATGACATTATGCCTGCGATAACATACTGTGAGCCAGTATATAGCCCCATACTTGGGTTGAACTTGGATTTCACACACTACTAATGTGTGTAATTCGGCCACAAATCCCCTTCGACCTCCAAATGCAAACTTTATAGCTGCAGGGCAAGTCAAATGTTGATGGGTTCGGGAAATGCTGTGAGACTGACTTCCTCTGAGCAGGTTTGTTTGCATCCACAAGACAAAAAGAGGGAAATTCAAGTTCTTCAAGACTTCAGACATGACCGACCAAAAATTTTTTATAAAGTTTTGATTGAGAATATGTAGAAAAGGTTTTGTGTCTGTAATGTTTTACAGTGATTATCTTATTGTAGTTATAGTACTGTTATAATTCAGCTGCAATAGCTGCAATAGATTAAAATGAATAATAAACCAGAGCAAAATAGCAGATATCTGTCTCTTCATCTGCAGATATCTGTGCAACCTGTGATTATTTAACCTGTGATGTTAAATAAGTAATATAATAATTAAAATAATAGTTTCTACAGTTTATGTCCAGATATGTCCTCTGATATACATGTGTTCAGGAGTTTCTGTTGCTTTTACATACTTTTGATGCACAAATGCAGAAAAGTTGGAAGATAACAAATAAATGAGCAACTATAAGATGCTATTCTCATTTGATTTTTTTTGGTTTTGTACTTCATTATAATTCATTATTTGCAGGACTTCTCAAAGCTTCACAAACTTCTAGGCAACATTATAATTTCTAGACAAAACCAAACCAGTCAGTAAAAAGGATCTTAACTCTTTTCTCTTTCCTTTTATCTTATAACCACATGAACGAGAGAACACCACCCAAATCAACCCCATCCACTAAAGGGCAGGGACACTTATTGGAAGTCAGAGTGCTTTCCTTCCGCAACTTGGATGGAAATTACAATTAAGTCATTTTTTGGCATTTTAATGGCTGAATGACATCAACAGTGACCAAGGAAAACATTCCAATCTGAGAGAAGTTACGGTTTATTGTTATAACTTTCTACGTCTCATTCTGGAAATTATAAATTGGATTTAGAAGAATTAATGTGTAATAAAACCTAAAGTAAAAGCCACAAGAGAACAAAAGATGTCTTAAAGTCAGATAGCAGACTGAACCTCTGGCCAGACGTGTTGAAGAGTGTGGGAGAAGACAGCGGAGAATCACTGAGTGTTAACCCCGAGGCTTTTCATACGGCATGGGAATGCCATCTTTAAACCTCATTATACTGACTGCATACGGGTCGAAAAGACCAAACTGTTATTAATCCTTGCAGGTTTGATCCCCAGCATACACCCACCCTAGAAACATAAAGAGAGATGGTTTCTGAAAAAAAAATGTCCCCTAAGAGTTGAAGGGGAAAAACAGCGCTGAGATATTGTTTCCATTTCTGGATTCCTGGTTTGTTTGATCAAAAATAATGTTTCAGAAAACGCTGGGAAAGAACTGTGATCCAACCTGATCCGTACCGTCTTGTTTCTGTATTGAAAAGTGACTTCATAATCCAAACCAGACATAGCAGACAGGCTGCCCTTTATGAGCGCCATAACCCGGACGGCTGGAAAACAAAAGCCTCTCAGGCCAACGTGTGAATCTAATTCTGGCTGCCGTGTTACAGCGTTTACCCTTGTTCTGCTCCTAATTTGGGAGAAAAAAAATCACTTGAGTCCTTATTTAACTTTCAGTGTTACACGTAGAAAGAAAGCTCTCATGGCAGAAATACTGCTGACAGCGATGATGGTGACATCAGATTTGAAGGCAGGTCATTAGTTTGAAATGTCGCAGATGCTGCATTGACAGTTTTGCGATATGGATCAAAAATTAGGCTGTGCTGAGAACAGATCTAACTTGATTTTTGTGTTTCCAAATAAAAACACATGTGGACGCTGAGCAGAAAGCAAATGTTTATCCTCCAGTTTTAATTAGCGCAGCAATTTCACAATGAAATTAAGCATCCCCATCATAACTCAAGCACTCTAATGCAGAGGGCTGTGCACACAAAACACAAGAAACGAGGCCAGAAAATTAGAGAAAGAAATGATGTAAAAATAGCAACAATGTGGAAGCAATTTATGCTAATTAGGCCTTTATTTATGGACCAATAATTGGGTGCATTTGAATTGTTGATGATGTTTTTTCTCCTTATTTTTCTCCCCCTGTGTTCCCCCTTCGCCCTCCTTCTTAGAGAAGATCAAAGAGTGTGCACTTGAATAGATGTTAATGGTGCATGGCTGTCGTCTTAGTCCTGAGTGGTTGAGATCTCTCCAGTGGGAGAAAAACAGCCAATTTGGGTCTTCATGGACACAATTAGCACAATTTCTCTGTGCCCCTCTTCACAGTACTCCCATTTAACCCACAAGAAGGGCTCGGCACTCATGTCATGACTATAATTTTTATAACCTTTACCTCTCTTTGACTTTTATCTGCAACTGAGAACTATACATCAAACAGTTGGCAGATGTAGTTCATAGAAGTAGTTTAACTGCAAGTGAAGTTAATTGAAAAATAACGCTCATGATTCGGTAGTGCTGAGAAATTACATTTTTCTTGAAAACAGCAATCACATATGACTCATTCATCAAAACCGACCGGCGAGCCCACCCAGTGCAACGTTTATCTAAAAACAAAGAGGCACATATTTATCGAGTGTAGCTTCTTTACGTAGCTTTCCCCCGTAGCCTGAGGCTTTGCTGTAACAGACCTTCTCCCTCCTGAATTTAAATGAGCAAAAATGGTGCAGCCCAGACTGTGTGGAGGAAACAAGGTGCATTATGTAGGTGGGAGGTAACCGTGCCATTGAGAGACAATTAGCATGAAGCCCAGACCTTTGGAAAAAGTGCGGAGGCTGCCGAGAGCAGGCCTGACAGAATGAAAAGATTAAGACTTGAGAAAAGATAGCGGGGCATGGGAAAATCCAAAGGGAAACAGGCGAGTGAAGTAGCCAATGAGCAAAATAGGGACAATGAGGCAATCAGCATTTTTTTTCTTCTACTGAAAATTAATGTGCCTCCATCAGCTGCCAAGTGTGCGCACATTCCTCCATACCTAAAAAGTGCCATTTGTTTGTACGTGACTTTTGTTTCCCCTCTGCATACACAAGCAAGCCTGTCAGGAGAGTGAAAGACGTGCGAAGCTGAGGCCACTGCGAACTATTCAACTGCAAAATTCCACCAGGTGTTGGGAAAACTGAAGATCTGTCACTGGACTGCAGCTCAAAAGCTTTCATGTGCCAATGAGAAGCCCATAATGTGCTAATGGTTTTAATGAGCGCACCCTCACTTCTTCAGTTCTTTTTCTTCCTAGAATTCCAGAAAGTTTGGCGGGGAAGATAAATTCAGTCCATATAGTTCTGTAGCAAAATAACAGGCGCAGCTCCATCTAAATGCTGCCAACTCTCAAGCAACCCAGCACAGCCAAGTTTAAATGTAGGAAACAGATTCTCCACGCTGGTGTTGTGGATTGTGACATTTAGCCTTCGCCATTTCCTGCAGATATCATAACTAATAACTTTCAGTGTTTCAGCCTGGAGAGCAGTAACAGAGAAGTCCAAAGGAGTGGTTACAGCTGTTTTTGTGTATACAGCATGTCAGCTGTTTACTGTATGTACACCTGTGTATGTGAGAGATGGATTTTATAATCTTATGTTCGTGCTCCACACACATTCACACTCCCACACCAGCTTGCAGGGAGAAACACTTGGGTTTCATAAACATCACAACAGCAGGCTGCCGAGAAAATGGGATAACTACATACAGTGTAGAGCAGCTGTTTCATCAGTGTGGGTTGTTGCGTCCACGCTGTAGAACAACGTTTCTTTGTAACTTATCTCAGATTAAAGCCTCTATTCCTTGCACCTCTGTGTACGTGTGGGAACCTGCTGAAAGTTGTTGTTGTGTGAATGTAACTCTTGTACGGTAGTTTGATTTATTTATGTATTAATTGTCTTTGTCCAGAATTTCCCAAAAGTACATTGAAAAAACAGAACTTTTTAGTGGAATTCTGTGACACTGAGCCTGACAAAGTAACTGATAACAAACTTTTCACTCGACCATGTTGGCGCTCAAAGTAATTGCTACTGTGATGCATTGTGGAGTAAATAGGCATCTACTTCGACGTCCAAAAACATGCATGTTGGGTTTATTAGTGACTCTAAAATGTGCACGGTTGTGTGTCTCATTTGTCTCTAGAGGTGTGGCCCTGTGATGGACTGGCGATTTCTCAATCCTCTCACCCCAGCTGGGATAGTCTCCAGCCCCTCCACGAGCCTAAATTGATTAAGCAGGTACAGAAAATGGATGGATGGATGGATATTTGGTTTTGTGCAGTAATGCTTCATGCACGTATTAAAGTAGATTTTTTTTGTAAAGTATAAAATATAAAGTCAGGAGAAGTTTTCATCCATAAAGAGATTAATTATTTACACTGAGCAAAATGTTGTATGCTTTATTACAGACACAAGGTGTTCACAGTAAATTTTAGGAGGATTTATGTGAGTTCCTTCATTTGTTATTGGTTAATAGATCACATACATTGGTTAGATTTATTTTTAGTTCATATTTGGAGGTTTTGGGTTGTAGTTACACCAAATCCTTCATTAATGACAATCTCGCATCTACTTCAGAGTAATTTTTTTCTAGCTTACCAGGTGACCAGTCTCACCCCATTTGCAAAAGACACAAACATGGTGCAGCCATAACAAAAAATCCTCTCTGAAGAGATGCATTACTTTGACAGCCATCCGTCATGGCTAACCACAGATCAAAAGGCACCAAAATGCCCTCCACCACAACGTGTTTACATGTTCAAGTTACCAATACCACTGTTTTAAAAAAGTTGACTTCTGCTGTAGTGGTAACAACTAAAAGTCAATTTCAGAGGATCTTGAGACGAGCATGGATGGAGGCTGATTGTAATGCAGAGCAGATCAGGTGATACTTTATGTTATTACTCTCAGGTATCCACCACTTTGTCCTTCCCCTTTATTTTAGTATAAAAACAATGTGTAACCATGACAGCTTGACAAGCTCACAGTGGCATCCGCACACTGCTTCTGATCCATGAGAAGGGTTTAACGTTGACAGAAATCAATTATTCTGTGTGTGAAAGTTGAATCTCTGCAGTGCATCCACTCTCTCGCATTAAACGCCGGTCCTGATGAAAACTGGCAGTCTGACCATACTGATGGCAGCAGCTGCCTTTAAGAAGCTCCACAAAGTCAGTCGTATTTTCTTCTTAAACATTAATTAGTAAAGATGAAAGGGCGCTAAAGTGAACTTAGCTACATATTTTGAAATGTCTATCATGATTTTCTGTGAAAACATCTTCAGGCCTTTTTAATGTGACTTTGGTGAACTGGTGTTTAACTTTTTCGAGCAGACCAGAGTTTTATTGGTTGTTTTTTCTGATTTTCTACCATGTATTTAATTGATGTGGTAAAATTCAGTCAAGCTGAACTCATCAGTGTTGGGGATCTCAACTTTTACTTACATGAAGGGTCGGGTTTGGGATGACCTCTGTAAGGCGAAATAAAAGAGAGAGGAGGAGGAGGAAGATGTGAGTTACAGGATTTAAAATGATCAGAAAAGAAGCTTTTGAGAAAGTTTTATTGAAATGCAGCATGTGTGTTGGCTCTAAATAATGCACACAGTGTGTTCAGGTAAGAAACCAAAGCTGGGTACCTTTTAACCAAAAACTGTATCATAGCTCGCTCCTGCTGCCGCTGCTCGTCTCCGCGCTCACTTTCAGTTCATTTTAATTGTTCTTGCGGGGAAATTTTCCTCAAAGCCAAATGGATAAAAGCAAATAACACAAATGCACAAGATGTAACGCAAGACTGGAGTGATAAATCACCGTGTTCTTCATCCATAAAGTGGAATTCACTTCAGTCAGTCGTGTGTTAACAGTGTCCTTCTTAACACCTTTATGGAGACAAATAAGGTAAATAGAGATGTCTGAGAGAGGAAACAGAGTTTATGTTTGAAACCTAAAGTGTGGTGACAGACGTAAGGAGCATGAGGATTGTACATTTCTATTTACAGTATGTGTGGGACATGGCAGTTGAATTGTTTTCATATAATCTAAATTTGAGGTGAGGTATCTCTTTACTCCATTGCTGCAAAAATAAACTCTCCTTTTTTGCTATTCTGCTGATGGTTTTCGTGATTGTGGTTTGGACCAAGAAACAACAACCCCCTTCATTTCATCTGGGGTGTTTGTTTTGCTGAACTGAGATATTTGCAGCACAGCCAGCATTGTTTTCAGTTCTCGGCAGGCTTCTCCTCAACTCAGCACAATTAAAGAAATGCTACTGTATGGACCAAATCAACGGCACACACAGCTTCACAGCAAGCTGCTAAAAGGTCCCTTTTAAAGTGAAGGAGCGCGGTCACTTAATAATGCATAATCTCATTGTTATAATCTTACTGCAACGTTGAAGCGATCAGTTTCATCTTCTGTTGACAAGACGTTGATTTTAAGTTGCAGGAGTGCAATTAAATAATCCACTTCCTTCATTAAAGGATAATCATAATTATGATAATCAGGGATGTAAGCAATAATCATGCATCTTGAAGTTTTTAGGCATAATTTCTGGTCTCACAGCACACAACCTTTCACAGAGTTTCTAAAGAAATGGTAAAAAAGCAAGCTGGACCTTTTATTTTCTCCAATAAACTCCATCTGAGACATTGAGGGTGGCTGTTAGTAGTCTCTAAAGGAGCGGTAAACATTTAGATAGCCGGTCCACCCACACCAGACAAGGCAAAATGGAGACATCTGTGTGTGTGTGTGTTATATACTAGCTCTGAGGTTTTGGTCCTGCCTATGTGATTTGCTTGTTGATCATCATTTGTGTAAGATTTTTGTGTGTGAGCCACAGAACATGACTGATTTGCAGAAGACCCTTCACAACAATTGTGAGATGGAGATGTGGTCCGCCTGATCTGAGTGTGACTCAGGAGCTGTAGCCACAAAGTTTGAAACACGGATGAAGGCTAAATAATCATGTCCACCCTCGCGGATTTGGCCATGTGTAAAAGTGACACAACAAATCTGAACTGCTGTATGAGACCATTGTTTCCATGGACAATACAGTGACCTTTGTTTCTCAAAACATAAAAGAGCTTGTCAGAAGGACAGAATAGAAACCACATGCTAAAGGTATCGGGACAATTCATATTAAAAGTGTGTTAACAATGTCCAGATTAACACCAACACAAAAATAGTAAAGACAAACATTAATTTCCTACAGTTGGTCATTACAATCACACATCAATCAAAACTTAAAAAGTGAAGCTTCAAGTTCTGCAGAAGAATCCTAAACTATCTTGTTATCTCAGTCTGAATGACGGTATGGTTTGTTTAAAGCGACACATGCTTACCGAAGGACATTGTGAGCGTTCCTGACCAGGAAAGAAGTACTTGCAGTGCTTCAGAAGATTTCAAACGCATCACTTCTTTTTTTTCCATTAATCTTAATACAGTTTTCCACAAAGACTCATTCAGAGTAAACACAAGAAACTTGTGCTACAAAAAAATGGACCAGACTCAGTGAATAATTCCCTAAATTCAACAATTGACCATCTATTACCGGCTAAGTACCTAATGAAGAACCTCCTGATCCCTATAATCCCTATATAGAAGAATGAGCAGTGCTGACCAACATGTCATCGGGGTCATCAGGTGGTAACCTGATGTAAATAGGTTTTAAAACACTGAATACATTCACACACATTTAAAAAATGACTTAGTCAGAATGCCTGTAACTATCTGAGACCAACTGATATCATACCAGATCAAATTTTTCAAAGGGAGATTAACTTAGATTTAGACTTTCTGTTGTTAGAGTAAGTTTGTACACGTTAAACTGGACTCAAATTGGCCAAGGTGCTCTGTGCATGCACCACAGTTCTGGGTGTAAAATAAATACATTTCTAAGGACATATTAGGCTATAATATCCCCAGGATGGTGTCCTGAGATTGATACCTAGTGGCATTCTTCAAATCGGAGACATGAAACTCTTTGTAATTTTGAAGTTTTCACGTAAAAAGAACCGGTAGAACTATGACACTTCAAGGACAGATCAATGGCTGGATGAAGGGAAAAAAGGCCACACAAAACATCAAGAGAAGTTTCAAGGACTTATCTCTCAGAAGAAGTTCGATTAGACATTAAGTATATTGAAAAAAGGGAAGATTACTTCTAAGGAAGAAGTAACACTTCAAGCATGTACATTTATCTCATTTGCACCCTCCATCGTACCAGTTTGTATCCAGCTAAACTGTTTGTCAGCTGTTTTGATCTGTGATGTTTAAGGTCAACTAGAAAAAGGTTATATAATAACATGGGGATGTATTGCCACCCATCAAGTGGAGCCTGACATACTTTAGTAAGTTATTAGATTCTCCTCTCATGTTTGTGTACTGGCACAAGGACATTAGTCCAATGAAATAGCTAATCTGAGCTGTAATTGTATCTCAACTCAACTCTCACTAAACACTAGTTCTGTTCTTAAGGGGGTATGATGTTTTTTGTGATGCAGGGTTATGTAAACTGCATATGAGTAGTCAGCTCTCTTAGTTTGTTTGAACAGAGAGAGGGGAGGGGGGGTGACAGGCGAGCCAAGAAAGCATCCCCATCAGTTTGTGTCACACTCTACACTTTGTGTAGCAGCTGTTCAAAATCTGCACAGGAGAGGAGCTCAGACCCAATACAGTTTAGCAGTTCAAGTACTGTCAAATTGCATTTTAAGAATTTACACCTGCTCACTTTGTCTTTCTCAAAGAGCAGTCACTGCACACGCTACCTGCTAAACATGGACAGTCTTCAGTTGAAGAAATGTTTTGCCATCTGCCTTCAGTTTGGCGTGGCTCATAGCTTTGTTCACCTCTCAACCCGCTTCCCCTTCTTTCCAAACTGAGATTGCTGCAACTGCTGTCTTACACAGGTAACACTGACAGTTTACCCACTTCAAAAACTATGTAATGTCCCTTTAAAGTTGAACCAGTCAGTTTGATGTCTTTATTAACTGTTAAAACTGGGTTCAAACTCTTGTTGGTGCACAATCAGATTATAAAGCACGATTTAATTCAGAGTTTAAGTTGGTTTTACTGAATACAACCCACCTGTAAGCTAGTCTGCTGTTTTTCATTTTAACACAAATCATTGAAAAAATATTCATAAAGGACATAAAGACTGATAAATACAGTGAGTTAACCAACATTTATGTCGGCACCATCCCTCGAATTAGAAAACAAAACAAAAGTAAGAAGATGCTGAGGCAGCAAAGTGTCAGACAGCAGATCAGAAACAGATGTGCTGCCGCTGCAGAGCCTGATAGACCGGCTCCCTGACAGCGAGGCGACACTCGAGCCAGAGGTCTCATCATGATGATGTTGTCTGTTTAACATCCATCATACGCCTCTGTAAATGTTCCCAAGCTGGTGGCAACCAGAGCCCCGTTCAGCCAAAGTCTCTCAGTGCTGGAGTCAAACCGCACTGTTTCACTGAGCTAGAAAGCAACCCCTCCAGAGATGGGACAGTCATTGTATTCCTCACACAGCCACAGACACACACATCTATCTTTCCCTTTCATTTCCCAACAGCTCCGGCTCCTCACTGTAGCTTTCATGTGTGTTGAAAGGCATCAGTTGGCTGCAGTACACACGGCATTAAAAAACACTTATCGAAGGCTAACCTCGCAGCTTTGATGCAGATGTGAAATGGAGAAGGTCCCTCAGATAATTTTTGTAGGGGGGGTTAATGTGGTTTTACATGTACATTAAGCTTACAGAGGATGGAAGGGGGGATTGTCCCTCAAACTGCAGAGCTGCAGAGACTCTGCTAATGAGGTGACACAAACTGATGTGGACAGGGGATGTGGGAATATACTGTACAGGGTGAGGAGGTGTGAATACTGAAACTATCAAATTGACATTTGTATTTTGTTGGATAGACGCTTTGTTGTTTGACTAAAGTGCTAAAAAGCATCTGCCAATATGACTAAATGTGCTTCAGATCTTTTTTACATGGCATTTTGCCAATTTTCTCATGAGGATCAGTTCACTCTCAAAGTTTATCAATCATCAATTGAAAGCTGTTGTAAATTGTCTTCTGTAACTCTGAAGGACAAACGATACAACACAGTTCTGGTGCAGGAAGTATGTAAGGTCCTTCTCTCATGTGAAATCAGGAAATATGTCACTTTTATTGATGAGTAGGAGGTCTTCCATTTTGAAAGGAGCCAGTTGTGGTATTTTTTCTGCATCTGTTTGTGACACCTCGCATGAGCCACTGGAGATTATATTTCTCTGCTGGCTTGGGATCGCCTTGGTGACTCTCGGGATGAGCTGGAAGAGGTGACTGGGGAGAAGGAGGTCTGGGGATTTCTGCTCAGATTGTTGCCCCCTGGGACCCTGATCTCAGAGAAGTGGTGGAAACTGGACTGATTGAAATGTACAAACGCAATCACAGAATGTGCTTGAAGTACTAAAAGTGCATGAAACAGAGAAGTGAAGCTGTTGTTGTAGATCTGTAGATTATTAATGTCAGTTGCATTTTGAAGGGGGAGCTGGTTGGAATGGAACTGAGCTATTTGATATCAAAATTTCCATCCGTGATTAATACTGTGAAGGGTGGCTCAGTGGAGTGGAAAGTACTGTAGCAACGCCACAGCAGGGTACCTGATTTGAGTTAATGTCTGTGGCCTTTTGCATGCTCTCTGATGCTTAAATTTCATGCCTCAAAGACATCCATGTTAGGTCAACTGGTGATTGTAACTTAAGCATACAGTGGTTTTGAGTGTGCATGGTTGTCTCAGTACGTTTACATGTGGTTAGAATTTTTTAAAATTATTTTGTCCAACTAAACCAGACCACATGTAAACATGCCAGTTGACTGAAAACGTACTAACACACTCAAATAATGCTGTTGGGAGTTAAATTACTCCTGCTGGCACAAGTTCGGCTCTGTCACATTGAACATGTGGGACGGAGCTTGTAAAATTTTCCGGCTCCCTGCATTGATATAGTACTAGTTTGCTGCCATTTGAGTTGTTTGTCACTTGTTCTAGTCTGTGATGTGACAACAAGAAGAAAAATGCAGCATATCACCACCAATTAACTCTTCACGGGCTTCCTGTCACTCAGAGAATAGACTTTAAAACAGCTCTGCTCGTGTACATCTCTGACATGTTAGAGCTATATGAACCAACTGGGACTCTGAGAACCTCAGGGAGGGGTCTCCTGCTGGTGCCCAGAGTCAGGACTAAACAAGGTGAGGCTGCGTTTCAGTTTTATGCTCCTAAAATCTTGAACAGTCTTCCAGAAGATGTGAGACAAGCCTCAGCTCTGACAATGTTTAAATCCAGGCGGAACTTTTTTGGGTGTCAACTGAAAGTATTTTATCTGCACTCTTTGCTTTTAATGTACTTAATTTATGATTATCTTTACGTTTTATGGAATGATTTTGTTTGCCTTCTTGGGATTTTATGTAGCTGTAAAGCACTTTGAATTGCCTTGTATACGAATTGTGCTCTACAAATAAACCTGCCTTGCCAATTGTTATAGAGTCAGACATACAACAGAATGGTTAAAAAAGAAAACAATCGAGATGTTGCAATGTTCCAGTAAAGTCTTGTCCTTATTTTGATTGAGATGCTGTGGTGGGACCTTAAGAGAGCTGTGCATAAACAAATGCTGCAAACCTCAATGAGCTGAAGCAACGTTGGAAAGAAGAGTGTTAAGTGAAGAAGAAGAATGGACCAAAACTCGATGTGAGAGACTGATAACATCACACAATACAGTTATTACAATACAATACAATTATTACAATACAATACTTCAAGTTATTACTGCTAAAGATGGTTCTGAATCTTTTCTCAAACAGCTCCTGCGTTTTTGGCTTAGTTTTTGTTATATAAGTACACTGTGCAACATCTGATGTGTTGTTGCTGAAAAGTAAAGGTTTAGAAATGAAAGAGGCCATACTTTCTTTTTCACGTGTAAACATGTTTTGCAGGACTTGGAAAAAAGATTTTCTGATGGCACTTTTGTGATATTTTCACAGCAAAACGGGAGAGAATGGAGCATGACAGAAGAAGGATGACAGGACTCGAACTGGAGATGTTGTGGTAACTGCAGCCAGGATTCTGCAGCCACTCCCACTCAGGACCCAGTACCACAGAAAGACTGACATTTTGTTATAGATTCTGGTGTTGGTGGGTTGACGTTCCCCTCCTCTCTCGTGCACAGTATACATACACATCCAAAAGTCAGATGAGGGACTTGAGCTTTTTGATCCAGAGATGAATGTGCTTTTAATTACAAGCTAAACCAGGGCACTGAAACTCAGAATAATCAATCTTTCTAAATAAGCTTTTTGGGAGGATTTTTTTGGGGAGGAACTGGCAGATTAATGCCTCATCTCCTCATAAATACTTAGGAAATTCTTGAGTCAACATGGAAATCATACTAATGGGAATTAAATTTTGATGACATTTGCGAATTCAGCATTGAAAATACAAGTGAGGACCCATCTTCCATGGGAAACTCGATGCTATTTCTTTCACACCTTCATAAGTTAATGTGCAGACCTGCGAAACACATCATGTCTGACTTGAAAATGAGTACCACAATCATGGAGGCATGTCCTTGTTGTGTTTCTGTGTCATTACTAACATAAATAGCTTACAGCTTACTGAAATAACAGGCATTTGAGTTGACGGTTATAACATATGCCAAATGTTCTTTAGGACCATGTCCCATAATGTAACATGCAATGTCTGCTCTTAAGGATATATGTTGCAATTAATCCTTAAACACATCATAAGCGCCTCTGAATCTGATGAATTCAAGCAGCCATCTGGACAATATCCAAAAGCAACCCCCCAAAAGCACCTCACACCAGCACCCTTCCCCCAAGAAACTCAGGAAGACAGAATCACGTCAGTCCTCTTGTTTTACATGCCACCACACTGTGTGGAACAATGTGTCCTTTGTGTATAAAGGCCTGTTTTATGCACCTATAGAGAGAAGGTAGGGGCCCTCTCTCCTGAAGTCGCCTGATATCTTTCAGACTCTGCAATATCACACCAGACGAGATGCTGTGAGGTTTATTTAAATTCATCTCCTCTCTTTTCAGCCACACCACCCACCCAGGCTCTCATTATCTGTGTGAGTGTTATTATCTCAGCATCAGAGTGGCACAGCCTTCTCTGGGAGGCTTTGGTCAACAGAGCTCTCTGCAGGACCTCGAAGTAACTCACCCGGAGTCGGGCTGTCACTCTTCGCCGGGTTCACGGCTCCCTGCGTGTTCCCTGCGTGGCCTCTCGGCCCTTGATGATGGAAGAGATAAGCATGTTGCATGTCGAATCACTGAGCTATGACAAAAAAAAAATAGTTCTGTTAAATAAACCAGATGTAAATAATTGTTGAAAGCAATATAGGACCCTGCATCGTGGAGTCTGCTTGATGTTTGGTTTGGCTGTGAGCGAGGTGACTCGGTTTCATTCGGGTCCTGAAATCCCTCTTTAAATGTTTTGTTGAGACTCTGCATTATTTAAAGACTGCAGAGATAGGGAATAACATAGCCCCCAAATGATTTGGTAATGGAAGTAATCTGAGCTTGATTGAGACGATAATCAAGAAAAATTGAGAAAGCTTTCATGAATCTAAATGATGTGCTCACTACCGCAAGAAAGTAAGAGCAAAAAACACTTAAATAAATACTTTTTTATTCAGTTATTGGCTTTTTACAGGTACAAAGCATACAGCATGTTATAGTTTTATCAAAAGTGGAAAATACTGATGTTACACATGTAACAAATGTAAAAAATAAGTTGTCAATCTTACTTTCCCGAAAGTAAGAACATACATTTCAGCATATGAAAATATCCATAAAAACACAGCTTAAGTAATTTAAGTTAATAAACAGTACAAAAATGTAAAAACCATACATGTGAAAAGAATGAACAAGGACACCAACACGACAAATGACTCCATGATTTTTCAGGAAAAAAAATTTACACAAGTTCATAGTGTTTTAGTTGTTTACAGGATCATCACCATCATCTTCATAGTTGCCCGGGAGACACTTGGCTGGTCAGAGAATGTTAATGCAGTTTTTTTGTAACAAACAAACTATTTCCCTCCAAAAACCTCCTCTCCGCTGGCCAGAAAAAAAAAGAAGAGCAAAAGTTCTCTCCCGTACTGAATCCTCAAATGTCTGTAAGGCAGCAGTCTCGGTTACATCTCACTCTTGCAGCGTTTAACCAGTCTTCAGCAAGAAAACACACCAGGGCAAAGACAGGCTGAAAGGGATCATATGAAAGGTGGGGTCTGTAGTACCGTGCAAACAAAACGGTCTGCGTCCTGTCAGGTGCAGTCCGATCGAACACACATGCTTCCTTTTTAGGGAGATAAAAACAAATTGACCCCTAAAAGATAAAGGCAGAGAGTTTTCTTAGACTCAAGTTGAAATTCTCTTCCTGTGAGTGTTAATACCATCACCCCCTCTTATCTCTCAGCTGTGAACGTGACAAGTTTTTGGAGAGGAGAGCTAATACAGGTAATAAAGAACAGAAATGTTTGATCAAGATAATGTGAGTGGAGCTTTGCAGCCACTAAATTGAATTCAGACAGATATTTCTTTTTAGTGCGACTCAGTGTCAGTGGATACGCTGTGATGAGGCCTAAGAGAAGAGAATGCACGATTGTACAGTCTGAACCCAGAAAAGACTGGTAAACTAATCCAAGGTTTAGTTACCGATGCCATTTTTCTGCCTTACTGCATTAAAAGTCGTCTTATTACATTGATTTAAAAAAAAAAAGAAGTCCAATGTTGTCTCAAAATATACAGTCTTTCTTTTTTGTTCGAATGGAGAATGTCACCATATTCTACAACACTGTAATAAATAGTCTCATACATATTGCTCAGCTTCTCCTTCGTTTAGGATGGTCACTGAGCCATCCCCACTGTTCATTTCAATGTCTTTTGATGCCGCATTCTCAGGGAGCGAGGCTAAGTCCTTGAACACATCTACATAATGTCCAAATCCGGGGCCCCAGTTCAACAGATTGTCCCAGTTGAAGCCCCCTGCTTGCTGGCCCAGTTTGTGGGGCAGGGTGTAGTGCTGCTCTGCAGAAGGGGTCTGGGTGATGCCAGGCCCTCCTTCTGCCCTGCGGCTCGAGTACCGCCTCTGCTTGAGCCTCCCGCCGTAGTCCTCGTCATCAGCATCTGACTCGTTCACTTGTGAGAGCTTAGGAACCCGGGAGCTGTATGACACAGGCTTGTCCCGGTCGTACTCCATCTCCGAGCAGGTGAAGGAGTCATGTGAGTCACTTTCTGAAGAGGACTCCGGGGCAGGGATGCCATCAGCGGGGTTGCGAACCCGTGACAACGGCCTGCGGCAATCCTCCTCTGAACTGGAACGTCCGTGGTCGGCACTACAGATGCTGGGGTTGCGTGGACGTGGAGTGTTCAGCCTCTCCACCTCCTCGATGGACAGCCCCACAGGAGGCCCCGTCTCCAGGGGGATCTGCTCGATTGGCTGCTTCAGCCGACTCCCGGGCCTGGAGGTGTGACCGTGACCAGCCATGGTCTGTGGACTTTTGCTGCGCCTCCCCAGCCGGGTGGCGTAATTGAACATGGGTGGCGGTTGGCACATGTCACTGTGCATGTCCAGCGGGCTGCCCTCACGACGAGCCAGGTTGAGCTCTCTAGTGGGAGTGTTGCGGTAGAAGGAGGAGGGCTTGGTGAAAGGGGCCGGGGAGTGTCTGGAGAGAGGGTTAGGGGTGGGGCAGGCTGAGTGGGAGTGGCTGAGTGGAGTGGACCTCAGTGCCTGAGTGTACTGTGGCTGGTAGGTGTAGCTTGTTGCTCCAAGAGGCAAAGGAGACTGTCTGGCGAAGCCCAGTGGGCTGTGTCTCTGGATGGAGAACTTGGGGGTGTGGCTACGGAACTGCTTGTAGTGTTGGATGATGTCGGCATCTGAAGGGGCGATACTGCTGGCATTGTCTATGTCATAATGTTCAATATCTGCCTCTGGGCCACTGCAGGGGGCACAGGGTGCACTGGGAACAGTCTCATTGTTGTGGGGAATGTCTGTTTCATCATAGATCAGATAGGGGTTTTCCCTCTCAATGATATCTGGCTTCGGGTTGCCCTCTGGTTGTTTCCGTACTGTCATGTCATCTCCATATGGTGGGATGTTGTCTGGGTCGTCGAAGGCTACATTCTCACTACCCTTCTTCTTTTTCTTCTTCTTCTTCTCCTTGGGTTTCTTCTCCTTGGGTTCCTTTGGCACTTTGGTCTTGTTGCGGTCCTTGCAGTGGTTGCACAGAATCAGGCTGAGCACCACCAAGGCGAGGACAGTGGCACAGCTGCCAACGATAGCTGGCACTGCCCAAATGGGGAGGACCATGGTCTCTACTGTGGGGCTGGGGCTGCAGATGAATCCACCATTATTGGCTGAGTTGCAAACAGTACCCTGAGGGCACTGCACACCCAGACAGGCTACCAAGGTCTCACAAGTCTTGCCAGTGTAGAACTCAGAGCAGACACAGGTGAAACCTGAGTGTGAATCTGGCACGCAGCTACCATGGTTTTGGCAGGGATTAGAGGTGCAGTCGCCTGGTGGGACACACTGGTATGTGTACCACTGGTTGACACACATCAGGCCGTCCCAGCATGGGCTGCTCTCACACAGGTTCGGACCTCTGCAGCCAATCTTGACTGACGAACTGGTCTTGGTTAAGGTGACAAGGCTGTGCTCTTCGGTAAATGGCAGATTCTCCCCGTTGTACTTCATGTAAGCCAAGCAGCCATCAAAACCTGCCGATGAAAAGGAGAGGCCAAGTTAGTTAACAAGAAACAGCCAACAGCAGCTAACAAGGATACAACTGAAGCCTAGAGGTGAATCATTTCCGACTGGTTGCAGACTGAGGGTTTTTAAAAATGTCTTCCAATGCTGGATCACTTCCTCATAAACAGCAGGAACTGGGAGCAATAATCAGAGCTAAAGAAATTTTGTTTAGATGGGTAATTGGTTCAAGATGCGGACAAGAAAAAAAACAAAAAAGAAAAAAGTGAGAGTTCCTTATGGAACTCCTAAAGTAAAAAAACAAAATGGGCTGCATCCATCATTGGCCAATTTGAGAGAAGGAATATGAAATATTTTTTAACAGAAAATCTATCGTCAGAGCCATTATAGCTCCAAGACATGCATCTGGGTTGGATGAACGTCTCTGTCTCTAATTCAGTCTGTTGCTTTGTGTATTGCCTAACAGCACCGCCTCACCGATGTAAACAGATTTTTATTGAATTTATCCCAGTGCAGATTAAATCCATTTGTGTCTTTTCATTAGCTCTTGCAGAGTGAGTACACAACAGAACACAACTGTGCAGACACACACTGAGGTAAGGGCTGGTTAACAGGCACTCTGCCACAGCTCTGCGTGCTGAGAATATGTTTGTTTTGAAACAGTTTGTGCATAAAAGAGGTCAACAAATCATTCAAATGGCTCATTTTTACCATATTAGTACATAGTATAAGCTTAGCTTTCCCTCCCGTGAAATTCTAAAATTTACTGTGTTGCATTACCTTCTGGAAAACCTCTTTTACCGTTTCCAAACTCATATTCAAGGACATCTGATCTTTGATTTAAGACCAAGCTAAGAGGAGGGTTGATGGGAATAGGATGGAAATGTCTACAAATGTTCCAAGATAACGTCAAATTAAACTAATATTAGTTATTTTGTCTATAAATTACACTGATAAAGAAACATTTAATCAACTCCTGCAAATTTATAGCAGGTAAATCTCAGCATTGTCTGATTTCAGGCCAGCTCCTCAGTTCTGCTGGACAGCCACCAAATACGACCAGCAGTTTAGGCAGCATTCGTTTGAGAAAAAGAGCTTGGATGAGCACATGTGATGTGTCACATGCGTGTGCCATACTTTTAATATGTAGAAGAACATTAAAAAATAGAAATAAGTTGTAAAAAACACATCATTATTTGTTTGATACACATGTACGTACATACATGTTGATGCAATTATAGCGTAATTTCAACACAGAAGAACAGACACAGAAAGACTTTAGCTGTGATATATTCAAGGCTAAAGTGCTTATTTTTAGAATGCATAAAAAAGCTTGTATTAAACATTGTCTTTACACTAGTTGTTTGTGCCTGGTAAACATTTATGTGGTAGATAAAATGCCTAAGATGAGACTGAATATCTATACTATGCTAAACTTTCTCTTTTTAACCTTGAGTAGGTTTAACTAAAAAGTCCAAGACAAATGTGTCAAAAAAGTAGCGATTAAACACCTGCAAAAGCGATTTTACAGTGTAAATGTGACAAAATGATTCGCAAAACATTTGAAGATCTTGTGTTTTTCTTTCCAATGACTTCTTTGGAGTTGTGAAACCTCTGAGAAAGCTTTTATATCATCCTGAGACATGAAAACTCTCACTCACTGATGAAAACCTCTCCAGAAAAAGAACATAATTTGTCAACACATACCTAAGGTACTCTAAAAAGAAAAATTGAATTGCATTACAGACTGCAAAAATCTCATTCGATCAAATCTTCACATCTGGTGCAGTGGTGAAAGTAAGGAGGGGCTCACGGTGCTCTTTCACTTTCCCCTCCTGGATTTATCCATTTGCTCATGGACCAAAAGTGATCTTACACTCTTGAGCCAAAAAAATGAGGTTGTTAGTGCTCAATTACAGATAGAACGAATTTGATCCATTGACCAGCTGTCTCACTTTTGCTCAACCCAAACGAATAATTTCAGTCAGGACGACACCGCAAATTTAACCCGACACACATTTGTGTTTGGCGGTGACTCGACTTGACTGATGCTCTGGGACTACAGACAAAGCCTAACACAGGCTGAGATCACAGAGCCCCAGGAAGAGATAGAGATTTACTCTTTCCATCACCTCATCTTAAATTTGGGAAAACACAGAGGTAGATGCCTCATATGACCAAGCAATTTAAGACAAAATGAATGAGAAATCACTTTTGGCTAATGCAGGAAAACAGGGAGGTTGGGGAGATGAAATGTGGAGTGATGTGTTGAATGTATGAAGGCTGTCTCATTTATAAAGTCTGCCAGTTGGTTGAGCAACAACTCAACCAATTCAAAAGAATTCAAAAGTCTCACCTGCTCCAGTTTTTTGCTGAGCAGGTCCTGGTGGGATCCCTCCCAGTGAGAGGGTCAAAACACTGAGACCTCCGAAGTCCTGGGTGGCATGTTGGATGATTCTGAAGTGGCTGCTGTCCACCTGGATCAGAGTGGATGAGCCGTTCTTGAGTAGCTGGAGTGTGTGCCACTGGCCGTCTGAAAGCACCATCTCTCCCACGGTCCGCTCCACCTTCCCACCAACGCCAGCATCTGAGATGTAGTGGATGTTGCCGTTCCTCAACTGAAAGAAGGAACAGAAATGGAGGTTTTTGTTATGTTCTCAAAGATCTAAGCAAAGCCTTTAAATAATTCCGCTAAGGAGGTCATGTAATTGCAACAGTTTGTTTACTGGAGGTGGGCCCGCATAGGAGTGATTAACTTTTAGTGTCCAACCAGGAATATTTTACTCGGCCATGGTGGAGGTATGCAGACTCAGACTGCTCTTGTTTAAATTATGTTTTCACCCCTGTGATTGCTATGTTCTGTTTAACAGCTGGATTATGCAGAAACTACCTTGTGCTACAAAAGAGGCCTTTAAATGCCAGCTGCAAAAAATGATACATACACACACACAAACCAAGAGTGTACTGCCATATCAGCAACTTTGTACACTAAATATGAATTAAGTTTGCTCATTAAGTGCAACGATGTCTCTGTGTAAACATAAACACTGAAAATCACAGATTACAGATGACGAGATACTCAACAAACCACCCTCTCTAAATCTGCATGCACTTATAAATCTTCATTTCGAGCAATGATAAATAATGGTCTGTGAGGAGAGGCTATATAAACATGGGTAAAACTGCAGCTTTTTAGATTAAAGCAATAAGTTATCGTGTCAGCATCAATCACAACTGTTAAGAGGAAGTCTTCTGTCAGTCTCCACAGAGCTACCACCACACTGCGTTCAGACTCTGCTGTTGAGGTCAGAGATCAAAAACAAAAATGCAGCTTGATGCTCGTAAATCTTTTCCCGCCGGGACACGCTGCACTTCATCATTTTCTCACAACTTGTGTGTGTTGTTGATGTCATTCAGCCAGAAGATGATCAGAAGCCTGCGAACAACAGATTTAGAGAGAACACAATCTTTCAAATGCCCACTGGAGAGGGCTCTTTACAGAGAGGAGTGTGTCTTTAAAGGAAGTCAACAAAGCTCACTTTGGCATCGACAATAAAAAATTGTGGCTTTCGCCGTGCATGGTAATCTCGTGTTCTCCCTACTTCGATGGAAAAGTAATCCTGCTCTCCTCCCTTTTCAAAGATCCCAAAACTCAGCAATGATAAGTAGCTTCCGGAAGAGTTGATTTAAAATGGGAAAAGTGGAAAATTCTCCAAGCCAAAGAATACAGAGAGTGCTCTAAAGCTGGTAAACCAATCATGGGGTTTATCTATTAAACATCTTGTTTTTTTTTTATATCTCTCCGTTTATATAGTTCTCTCAACATATACACATGCCCTGTATATATTCCCCCACTGCTCCTTTTTGTTTCATAGCTCCTATAATACTTTTCTGGACTGTTTAGGAAGCTGTGATGGTGATTTGATGAGCACCACAAGAAGCTCAGGGCCGGAAAGAAAAACCATAAGAGAGAAAGCCTGACGCTACATTGGGAAGGGGTTGATGGTGCTGAAAGTGGAGGGTGTCTGAAAGGAAAATTGAAGAGGATGAATGAACATTTGGGCCCCTTTGGGCAGCTGCCCAGGATCAGCCAGAGGAAGGGGGTGCTGAGCAGGACAAGAGGAGAGAAAAGAGGAGTGGGGCTAGGGAGGTGGATAAGAAAGACCACAGTAGTTTTCTTACAGTTTATACAAGGAGAGAGTGTGGAGTGATGACTGGTGGTGTAAGGGCTGACAGAGGAAGGCTACAAACATGCACAGATACATGTGTAGACATACAGCCAAATGAAAAAGTAAGCATGTTCTCTTTTAGTCCTGCAGTTTAAGAACTAAATAAAAGGACATTTGGTCCTTACTTGAAACAACGTAAAATACAACTTCAGATGAAAAAGAAAACGTGATATATTACATCCTGTCACTATTTAACAAAAATAAGCCAATAGCTCATAACTTGAAGTAATTGTTCTCTCCATGACCATATCAGTCTCTAAGATCATTGTGAAGGAATTTCGGTCCACTTTCCAATGTTTTCCCATTTCTTCGAGGTTTGTGTGCATTCAGTTGTGGTACAGCTCTCGTAAGGTGCCACCACAGCATTTCAATCATGTTCAGGACTTTCACCGGACCAATGCAACGCCATCATTCATTTCTATTTCAGCCACCACCTTTATGAACCAAAACTAAACGGATCTGAGTATTTATGTCTTCAAGAGAGCCCTTTCTATCTTAGTTACTGTGTTTTTTCATTGCATTTTAACAAAAAAAAAGAAGTTCATGTTCCTACTACAACTACATCAAATTCAAATCAATGTTGAAATGTTTTTGTTTTACACCATAAATCACCTGTTCTCAGCCAATCCTCTTTGGCTTTCCTGGAAAACGATAAAAATCCTTCATGAAAAATCCCTCATCCTGCACTCGGGGGCGTAACAACGCCTCGCGGAGCCTGCTCAGGCCACTGGAGCTGATCAATCAGAGCAGAGTCTCCAGCTTCTGTTTTTACATGAAAGACATAACAAATAGCTCTCTGCTTGCCATGAAAGTGGAACCTTTAGGCTGAGTGTCTCCATAGCATAATTTTGTCATAGCCACAATCTTTTTTTGGACAATGTGGAGAAAAGCTCTGCATCTTGCTCGAACTTCCAGAGTTCTCCACCTTTTGTTTGCAGCCGCTGAGCATACGTTTACTTTAAAATCTTTTCAGAAAGGCATTGCTGTTTCCATTGTCACTTCATTTCAGATAACCAATCATCTGGGCAGAAGTTGTCACACTCGTAACTATGACAATGAGGGGGAAGGCAGTTCTTGCTGTTTTTCTAGTGTGAGCCATACTCACTTATGATATGAAGGTCAGACAGAACTATCACAGCTGTTTCACCCTTCTGCCTCTCCACTGGCTTTGCCAGAGTCTTTGGATCGCTCATTGGCTTAATTGATGTGGATAAGAGGTGAGGCTTGGGGCCTACAGTGCTTGCTTTGGCATTGCATTTTCTAGACTTTGACTTCTATTACTTTCTTAGTCAAATAAAGCCCTATTTTTCTAAAGTCTGAGTTCAGTCTCCATTTTATGCTGCAGCCCACAAGCCTCGTCGGAACATAAATGGGTCCTCGCCCAAGATCTATAACTTTTTGCTTTTAGTTCATTGTGACTTAAAAACCAGAAAAGCCCATTTGTGTGCTCAGACAGTACAGCGTTGCTTGTAAATATTAAGATTTTATCATTGTGCGTTGTTGGGTTTCTGCAGGTGGAAAAATACTTTATACAAACATCATCTCACACTAGCTGCAAAGCTCCACCTGGGAAGCTTTCATTATGAAACTTACTGATGCATTGCAGTATTCAATTAAAGATAAAGACTCCAGCACGACATTATATTTGCTGTTTTGAAAGAATTCATACCAGAAAGGCAACAAATCTAGGAGAACTCTGTAAAGTTCAAAGCACAGACTTCCATTTGAAAGAAGAGAATTGGCGCATCAACTATAATCTTTGCTACGTTTTTAAGTGTTGGTGACATCAGTGTGCTGAGTTCCACGATGTTTTTCATCCTCTGTTTTAGAGGTCATCACTGGAAGTGGGCTGACTGTATTTGCTGCACTTCTAGTGTCACTTTGTTCTTTTGCTGTTCTTAGCTATAAATGTATGTAAAGTTACCTACAAACACATTTTAGTCGGCATGCCACGTGTAAACGTAATAGTCTGAGGTGATACGTGGACACAGGACTGCAGTGTAGCTCTCCATGCTAATGTGAGCTAATGTGAGCTAATGTGAAAAGATTCCATGTAATATTTCTGAAGCTTAGAGAGTGCATATACAAATAAGCTGTCCATCCATTTTCTATAACCCCTTAATCCAACTCAGGGGTGTGGGAGGGCTGGAGCCTATCCTGGCTGCCATTGGATAGGCTCACCCGAGAGGGGTTGCCAGTCGATCTCAGACAGACAAACAGTCATAGGGACAATTTAGAGACTGTCCCTGAATAGCATATCATTAAAATAGACACGGTAGGTTAAACCCAAAACACAGGCCATTAACTTTAGGTGTCTTTAGGCTCTGATATGACGCTGATACTCTCTCACCTTGACTGTGGTGTAGTTGCTGCTCTCCTGTACATGCAGCAGAGTGCCGCTCTTGCTTCGTGTTCTGAACTTGACCTCCAAGCTGCTGGGAATGACAGGGCCAGAGGCCACATCCTTCAGCGACTGTCTCAGCAGGATGTCACGTTTTGGGCCCTGCTTCAGAGAGTAGTCCAGGCGGCCGGTACCATCCAGGGACAGGGCCGTGTCTGCTGTCATGTCTGAGAGACACAAACGAATAGTAAGGTGAGCTCCGTCTGACGTCAGAAGTTTCATAGGAAATTATAAAATTATAAACCTATTTGTACTCTGCTCCTGTCGGACTATCAGGTTCAAATGATTTTTCCTAAACCCATAATTACAAATTGGTCCTTATGTTCTCATCAGTAGTTATAAATACCTTCCCATCAATGCAAGAAGCCCCAGACCAGCTTTTATTCCCAATGAGCTCTAACCAAATGTCTAAAGTATAAATGAGACTAACAAGACTTAATGTAACACAAAGAATGTGTTTATTAACTGAAGCTATGATTTCACGTTCTAAAGCTAGTAGCCAACACTAATGTTTATGCCAAATATTCCTGTAATGAGAAGCAATGTGAGCCCTCACACCAATCCACAGTTATCATATCATCACAATAAGATAAAATAAGAGTCACTGAAAATGTTTTATTATGATGAAATAAGTCTGTATGAGCTGAATTTTCTTCTTTCCTTGATGGTTAATTCTGTGAAAGGATGCGGATGGAAAAGTGTATTTCATCTTTGTGTTAATGCTGTCCTCCACTCAGTAAAACAAAACGTTGGTACAGATAAAACTGAACTGGAATTTGCCAGTTTAGAGTCAAAATCAGTTAAATCCAATAAGTTTATGGTTCATGTGGTTCCTGGTGCAAAAATTTAGATAAAGTTTAAATATTCTGAACATGAGTGCTGACAGTGAAATCTGCAAACAGTGCTGCTTTTCTCAGAGGCAGCTGCAGAGCCAGCAACAAATTCAATCATAGTGGCCTATTAGCTGTCCAGTATCATCAACTTTGAAAACAAACCAACCATTTTCAGCTTCAGAATGCCCCAATTTTTCCATTTACATTGAAATTCATGCAACACAACGTCAGTGAATGACCTTCCACACTGTAGTAAATCAAGCCTTGAAAGTTAAACCAAACAGTTTCCACAGGTGTCTCAACTTTTATTGGTCCCTAACAAACATTTGGTTTAGAGTATCAAATAATGATGATGTACTGGAACTGCTAGCATGCGATACTTCACCCAGTTATTACTCTGTGAGCAGTTGCTAAACTTTTAACTCTACGCAGGCCCTGAAACGTACAACCGACAGGCCAAAGAAGAATATCAGCAATGGAATTCACTGATTATTTATAAAAAAGCTGTAAAAGTTTACCACTTTTCAGTTCAAATGATGCTTTTAAACTGATGGTTTACATGCATTTGCATACTAACAACGGTCAAAAGAAGTCATGATGTCATTTTAGGGCCAGTAAAAATACTTTTGGCTAGTTAAATTGCCAAAAGATCCATTTTGGTTTCCTGCTGCCACTCATTCTGGGAGGCTCTGAGGAGGAACTTTACTGTTTCTTAATGTGCAATTTTCATCAAACTTTAGACATTTGTCATTGAAAAAACAACGTCTCTGCCCTTCACTGCACCTTTTGTGTATATCTCTGAAGGAACCCACTGCATTTGCATGAGAAAAAAAAAGACAGTAGCAGATTTCCCACAAAATCAAACCTGATGGCAAACAAAATAATCCATTTTCCCCGGTATTACCTTCAGTTGCTTCCAGGAATAATATGAAAGCGTCAAAATAAATGGCTAATAGTTACTGGTAGTTACAGTAGTTATAAGTCTGTGGCAAATTTGAGAGCCCAGAAGGTTTTTAGGTCTTTATTTAGTTCACCAATGTCGAGTCTGAGGATTTATGTAATATAACGCTTTGAAATGAAGCTCAGCAGGCAACAATGTGGCCTATATTAAGCTTCATAAAGCAGCTTGATGACTCATGAGGGATTGATCATAAATAATCATGATAGAATATTCCTTACTAAGTGCAACTTCAGCAGAATACGACACTTCAAAGGCAGATACTTACATTTCTCACAGAATTTGCCGGTAAAGCCGTCCACACACTGGCACTGTTGCCAAGACCAGTGGTCCAAACAGGTGCCTCCATGTCTGCACGGGCTGGCGGTACAGGCTCCTTCCAGTCTCGGACATCTACAGACACAATAATACACATACTGACAATCAGATGGACAGTTTGACAGTCAGCTCCACAGCAAGCAGCTGGGGGGTCTGCAGGAAAAGAAAATCTAAAACGGGGGCAGATGAGTTGTGATTTCTGTCCCAGTGTGGCAATACAAAACCTCATAAAGAACCCCAGAGAATTAGCATATTAAAAGATCTGTCTTTGGCTCACTATTCACCACCGCAAAAAAAAAAATCCTCTGGAATTCAGCAATTGGTTTCCCCCATCAAAAATCTGCCATTTGTATCTAAAAAAACATCTTTTTAAAAACTCCAGAGAGGGTCTGAGAGTGTGAACAGATGTCCCACAGCGAAAGTTGAGGAGGTTGGAGAAGATAGCAGGGAAGAAAAGGAAGAAGATGGAGAAAGGCTTAAATGAAAGGGGTGGGATTTTCAGCTGCAGACCTGTCAAGAATGCCACGCGATGCCAATGCCTGACTGGGCTCCAGCGGGCGGCCGTTGACGGCGAACTCCATGATGCAGCCGACAAAGTCGTGGGTGGCGACCTGACCGCGCCGATGAAGGACAGGTTCTATCGACCTCACTCCTCCAACCGAGAGCCTGTTGGGCTGCACATCTAGGATCCTGCACATACACAGACAGGCACACACTCACTTGCAGGCACACACAAAAGTGCATATGCACAGAAATTCAAAAGCTCACAAATGTGCATTTAGTGTTCAAAGGTATTCAAACTGAAACACGCTTACACAGAAAGACTCTGTGCGCCAGAGAGTTTCACAACATTGTGCTCCCCAGAAACTTTCTTATACACCACAAAACACACACAAAAGCACGCAAAGTCTAAAGTTTTCACCCCACGAGGCCTGGCTTAAGGCTGTCAGTGTGCAAAGGCAATGACCATCCATTTATGTGAAGGGTTGCATCATATGTGGAGCAACAGATGAGGTCATTCTGACTTTGAGGGTTCTGTATAACATCGTTGTAGAAATATGTCAGAAAAGCATGTGACATCCGAAGCAACTAACATAGATCTAGAGAGTTTGACAGTAACAGGGGTTATGAGTGTGTGAGGCTCTAACTTGCACGTCATCATCAGGGGATGCGTGCAAGCCTCAAATGCTGACTCACGTCCATTCACAACTGAGCACAATCAGCCAATAAGTCCATTTAGTTAGTGGACGTGTGAGCTCAAACATGTAATTACAGAGAAGTTTTAGTTTCTACAAGGTGTCAACATGAACTAATGATTGAAATAAATGATTCATCATCACCATACTTCTCCAACAAACCTGATGTCAGACTAATTCCAAGTCTTAAATTTATTTGGCTACAGGTATGTGTCGACTGTCATCGTAAATCACAAGATGAATGTTATGGGTTAACTGATAACCAATAGGCCAGCAAAGAAAAGACACATTTCCATTTGTCCTATCCCTAACCCAAAAAGAGGAGTGTCTGTAAACTGATGATATTCTAAAGCTCATTCCAATCATAGCAAGTCGAGTAGAAGGAGAAAGCTGTTTTACCCTGCTCTGAACATTTGAAAGAGTTCTGGAAGTAGATCTACTATCTTTTGAGCTAGTGTGATATGATAGGAGGTTGGAGATGTAAGGAGGTAGTTTACCGAACAACGTCTTTGCAATAAACAGCATTTTCTTCTCTGGTTTAGAGAAGACCATCTCAAAGAATCATACAAGCTGCAACGGTGAGTGCAGGAGCCTGCCAAGTCCATTTCTTTCTTCTCAGAAACGCATATAAATAACATCATCATAATTTACCTTAAAGTAAAAAAACATTGTTCAATTTTATTAATGACTGCAATGAAAAAGCACTTTCCTAAATAAGAGAAACAAAGGCCGGTTTAGGTTGAAGCTCTTTTAATGGATTGTCAACATGGGCATTAAAAGCCTGCTTTTCATCAAGCCATAAGCCTAGATATTTATAAGAAGTGACTCTTTCTGTGCAAATACCATATAGAATCAAAACAGAGGAATCAGCTGCCTTAAAGCAGGCCATAAATTTGTTCTTTTATTTTCTTTAATGCGAGACTAAATAATGAGACGTGGCACATGGACACCACAAGCCCAAAGGGTTGGAAGTTGTTGGTCATCATCTACTGATGAAAAATACATCATGTCTTCAATTAAACCTCTTGACTGTGTAATGTTGATTCACTGCAGACAAGAACTGCTGTCGGGTCAGAGAGCAGAGCAACAGCTGTGAAATATTAACCGAATATGTTCGTACCAGGTACGTGAAACCTTTTTGGTTTGGTTTTCCGTTATTTTCTCAGACTTGAAGAATTATTCATTGAGTTTTCCAGGCCTTGGAACATAAGTATTTTCTGATTTACAGTTTGGATGGATAATGGAACCAGCTGTTGAGTAAACGATATGTGTGTGTGAGATTATCCTACCAGTCAGTGTGCACTGCCACGTTGCTCACAGCGCAGTAGCCCGGTTCCTGGTCATCACCACACAGGTCCACAGTCAGTGATGCAGCCTACATGATGACAAGAACACACACATGCATGTCACGTTGAGAGCAGCAGCTGTACATTAAAACTACCTCAAACAATTATTGTTCAGGGAGGAAATTTCTCAAACCCTTCCCTGCAGACTACGGTCGACATAAACACCAACAAGCTGTGTCCTTCGCTGTTTTGTGTGGCGGGGGATGACCCTGCATCTCAATTAATCACTTCCACTTTATAACCAGTGTCATGTGGGAATGCACATCCCGCTTATATTGATTCAGTCACACTCAATCAACATGAGTTTAATTGAGCTGTACTTATCAGAGGATTAATGTGTTGGCTGGACTCAGTGTGTCAGGAGGAGAAGTCACACTAACTCAGTTTACTGGTAGAGCAACACACTACAGTGAAGAAACAGAAAATAGACGCGCAGCTCACCGCATTTACAACCATTCTAAAATAAAAGAGCAGCTAATCCTTACCGGGTCTTAAAACTAGGTAAAATACAACCTCACAACACGTATCACATCAAGTCATTATCAATTTAGCAAAGACTTCTTACAGTCCGTTTTTAGCAGCATTAACCTGAAGTAATCGCTTTATGTATGACGTTATCAGTCTCTCATATCGCTGTGGAGGACATTTGTCCTATAAATCTTCACATGGTTGTTTCAGATTATTGAGATTTTTCAGGTATTTGTTCATGCAGAGCTATGATACAGTCCCATCACAGCATTTGGACCATTGCAGCACCTTGATTTGTTTCTTTTTCACACATTCTGTTGTAGATTTGCTGCTGTGTTTGGGATCATTGTCCTGTTGATGAACCAGTTTCAGCCAAGCTTTAGCTCACACATTTGACTCTGGAATACTTTGGTATCCAGAGGAGTTCATGGTGGACTCAATGACTGCAAGGTGCCCAGGTCCTGTGGCTGCAGAACAAGCCCAGATCATCAGCCCTCCACCACCGTGCTTGACAGCTGGTATGAGGTGTTTGTGCTGATATGCTGTGTTTGGTTTCCTCCAAACGTGCTGCTGTCCATCTAAATTTCTTATTCTTTCTTTCAAAGAAAATAACAAATGCATGATGTCAAAAACAGCGGTACAGTGGTTAACACTGTCACCTCACAGTAAAACGATTGTAACTCTAACATGGCTGTTAGCTGTGGCCTTTCTTTGGGAAGTTTGCAGTTCTCTCTGTGCCTGATTGGGTTTATTCCCACAGTCCAAAGACATGCATTTTAAGATAAATTGGTAATTTAAATCAGTTGTAGGAGTGAATGTAAGCATGCACGTCTCTGTTAGCCCTGTGATGGACTGATGACCTGTCCAGGGAGTACCTCACCAGTGTCAGCTGGGATAGACTCCAGCACATCCACGATCCTCAATGGGATTTATAGGGTGTAGCTAATGGATGGATGTAGAGCATGCTCAAATGTTAACTGATTAGACGTAACGGGTCCTCTGTGCCCAATTTACCTTCATTGTTTTTACAGGCTAATAAAAATATTCAGTACAAGAGTAAGAATATTTCTTTTCATTTTGTCTTTCTTTAAGCATTACTCACTAAATAAACAATTTTGATGTTATTCAAAGAGCAGTTTAACATTTTGGACAATGTGATTATTTACTTTCAAGCATAGAGTTAGGGGAAATCAAAATGACTTCTGTATGTTCATGAAAAACGCTGTAAGGCTGCACTCAGATGTTATATAGTTTAGTATAACATGAAGATGAGAAACAGGACTGCTGCTGGTAGCCTAACATCTGGTCCATAGATCCAAGAGTAATGCAAGTCTTGTCTGCTCTTCGAACTTTCTGCCAGAAAGAGAAGTGTGTGCCAAAATGCTGAACTACGCATTTAAATATTGTTAAATATTACTAGAGAATCTACACAAACTAATGACTAAGTCCCCTTGAACTTGAGAATAAAGATAAAGAATTCCAACAAATGGAGGCAGTAAGAGTTGAGACAGAAGCAGCGGGCGCTAGCGCGGCAGCTAACTGCCAATGGTGACTGTTGCGTCTGCACCTCAACCCAGAGCCCAGCACAAGCTGTGTTTTCAGCAAAAGCACCAGCATCCGTCAGCTGAAGTTGTGCTCATCAAGAGATGCTCAAATGATCACAAACCATTGCAATTATATATTAGTAAAATCAAAGCTAATTCCATCTTTCATTACATGCAGCCAAGCTGGAACAAACCCATACCCATACATTCACACTTCCTTTTGGGCAGTGAAGCGGTTTTAATATCGTAGACAGAAAATTATGCCTGCATGAAATTTGCCACAATGTTTGTAGATGACTTTTGGATAGAGACATTAAACCTCATATTTAGGGGAAGACATGCATCTTTCTGGCCATTTACTCCAAAATCATGTGATACTTAACATTACAGGCCCCTGGAAAAATATGTTTATTTAATTATTTTTCCTTTAAAACTCTACTTAACATGGCACCACTTGGGAAATGTGTTTACCGTATGTGATATTCATATTTCTTGTGGTGTGACTAAATAGAATTTAGGTTCCTCCAACTGAAGATTACTTTCATCTTGTTGACAGTTTGCTCTAACAATCAGTCTTCATAGCTCAAGTTGTCTAGAAAGGGTGACAAGTCGACCAAATATCCAATCAGCGAAAAACTGTTCTGCTGAAAATTAAGATTCTGTATTTCTCTGCTGATATTTGTGTAAACAAGCCCCATTCAGTGCTTAGTTTGACTGTTCCAAGGCATGAGGCAAATCCTTTTTCATTATGATGGTTGACGAGAGAGTGGCATAGAAATGCCAGACATTTCGGGAAATGTTTCCTGTTTCCCGTTAGTGGCACAAAAGCATTTGCCCAGATGTAGATTGTTGTCTCTTCTCCCTGTGTGCTCTGAGATGGAACGACTCCACTAGGAAGAAAAGAAATGGGCTGGTGAGGAAACTGTCCGGAAAAGTGTGTGTAAGTGTTGAAAAACTGGGGCAATCACGCTCCACCTCTCCTACAGTTTAAGTAAACACGGACCACACCGACCCGGATCTCTGACACAAATCATCTGGGAGAGTATGACCCTGCCGAGCACGTGCACGCACACACACACACACACACACACTCCTCATTCATTACTTCACTTAAAACGTACACACATAGAAGCAAATCAGATAATGAAAATAGGCATAAAGATTCAGTAACAGTGAGGAGAAGTACAAAAGTCTTGAACACATTTATGACTCACTGAAGCTGCATAAAGAACCACATCAACATTAAATCAATGTTTTCCTGTGATCAAAGGGGCTGCAGTCATGCTTTAAATACACTACATTTACTGACAAGTGTCTCACTCTGTGGAAGAGAAAATATTTCTCACAAGAAAACCCCTTGGTAATTAGGACCGAATGTAACATGAAAGGATGAGAAGCTAGTTTCATGTGTTTTTGCTAACACTGATAGAAATGTGCAGAAAGCGCTGGTGGAGATCACTGTTTTCCACATGACTAATGTGATGCATTTTCTCTCTGTTGTGGTGCATGGGTCAAATAACTGCTGGTCCGAATTTATTTTGTGCCTGTTTCAAGGACAAATAATTAGTCTAATAAAAAGCCTGTTGATTAGCCGCTGATGCTGATCGACAACTAAACTGTGAAGCTACATTTGCAAACCACTCTCTGTTTCCTCTTGTTCCATACTTTCAGTTTATCAGACTACTTGGCTTATTGTGTATTTCATCCACGTTTTGCTTATTTTCTATTGGCATGTAGTGGAACAGGAGCTGTTGTTTCACGTGAAAATAGACCTTCAGCTTGACTTATTCAAAAATATTTCTGTCAAACTACCACAGAAAACTTATGTATTTCACATATTTATTTTCCATTTTTATTCTGAATTCACCGTGAAACACAGAGCAGAGTGTTATTTATTCATACAGAAGTTAAGCAGGCCAACAGCCTCCCAAACAGACCAGACTGATCAGCTCCACTGGCCTTTCACAGGCAGCACCTACCATTCTGAAACAGCTCTGTTTAAAACTGAAATTCAAAAAATTATTTAACTGAACACAAACCTCGTATTTCTGAGGAAGAGCTTTCTGAAACTTCAACAGGTCATGAAAAGGTGAAGGTGTGGCTCTCACAAGTCTTGTACAATCAGTTTGACTGGACAAAAATATAGTTTGTGGTACATTTATTATATTTGACCAAAAATCAAACTCTGATGACTATCATTGGGATTTTAACAGTCGGTGTGAACTCTCTGCTCCCTCTGATTACTTGGAGCCTTCACGAAGAAGCAGTGCACGACCGTGTCTGTGGTTTCTGCCTGCTTTTCAGATTGGCTCAGAACTCAGGCGCAGCAACTGGGAACAGACCTCAAGCCTGACCACTGAAATGACCTACATCACCTTTTGCAAACACGGTGATAAGGTTCACTTTACACCGCCTGCGGGAGTTGGCACTTTAGGCACGACACACAGACATTTTTCTCTCACCCTTGAAAAGCGCAAACATATCCACCTCATGATTCACTGGGCACTATATGCAGACAGACTCGCAGTTCTCAATGTGAGCTGTGTTCCTTTCCATCCCGTCACTCTCCACCATCTCAAAACTGACAATTTAATGATTTTACCAGCTTCCTATGAAACCCCATTGCACGGCGGGAAATGACAGATTTGAAGTCCAGCAGGAGAGCTACATTATAGATGATTTGACAGGGCGAATAGAATTTTTTTTCTTTTTTTTCCTCCTTCATTGCCACTGCATTGCTGGCAGGGTGAAGCCTCTCATTCAGAGCACAAGAGACAATTTCAACTTTCAGGGCCATTTTGGATCCTGGTATTGTAAATCACAGCGAGCAGTAAAATGTAATTACAAACCATGAAAACCTTAAGTTGAGCTACTGGTGGTTTGGAGGAGTTATCATTATCATTATCATATGATGGTGCAAAAAAGAGGAAAATGCCAAATGTGTATGCAGCTTTCAGCTGTAAAATTCCAGGATATAAATGCAGCTGAATGTGTCACATGTGTCCATACTATATGGAATTCAGATTTACCTCAATCTTACTGCTACTAGTGCATACAATTCTTACCATCCCAGCTCTTCTGGCGATGACCGTGTGAAACTGCCCATCTGAAACTTTTATCATGGTCATCAGTTTATAAGTTCCACTGCCCAAGTTAAAGGAGAAGCGCATCTGTCCTTCGAAGATCTCCAAAGCCAGGAACTCTGCCTTGTCTCCAGTCTGGTTATCGTGGTTGTACATAAGCAGCGCGTTGCTCTTCAGAGTAGCAAACTTGATATAAATGTAGTTATTGTTGGGATCCAGGGAGGGAAACTCCATGTAGGAGAGCTCCTCAAAGCCATAGCTGTTTAGTTCGCAGTGTTTGCCAAAAACCCCTGTGGACAAAAACAGACCAAAGGACGAATCAGAGAGGAAACCAATGAGTGATTCACGGTCCTGCTATGGTAAAAATATCTACAGATACAACCGAATCTTTACCAAGTGTTCTTATATGTTGTATTTATATGAACAAAAAAGAATCTTTAAAAAGTAATAAGCTCTCCTCCCAAATTATAGAGCTTTTCATGAGAACGGGAATACAGAGCATGAAAAATGATGCCACAAAATGAAATGAGTGTCAACATTTGTTTAAGAAACTGTGAAAGAATGGGATCTGTGAAATTATCCATCTTGCTTTTCAATTCACTGGGCCTCTTTAAACCCAGAAAGTTTCCTCTTATTACTTACCAAATGGACAATGACAGTAATATCCATCCACTCGATTCTGACAGGACCCGCCATTAAAACAAGGGTTACACTCACAGTGATTGATGATGGAATCACACGTTTTGCCTGGGTTCATAGAACAACACAAATTAAAATGGATGGGGTGGCAGACAACACAGAAAACCCCTCAAGGGGAACACAGTTCACTTTCCCTCACAGGCCAAGTCATGCAGGCCTTTCATCACCTCACAGCTGAGAAATGCACTGCAAAGAAAATGTTACTATGTAGTCAGCCTTAAAATCGTAAAATCCTATTCAATCAACCATTAAATATAAAACAGGAAGTTGGGAATTCACCTGTTTTAGTGCAGTTTAAAAATGTCTTCATATATGTGATGCTATTTTGAAAACCACATTACTTGTCCAAGATTACATCATTTCATCCACAACAACATCTTGAAACTTTAATAGGAAAAAAGAAATGATCTCATTCAATTGGCTGATTCTTCTCACTGAGAATAATCAGGCTTTCGAACTTACTGCAAGATCAAATTGCTTTGCGTTGTACAGGATCAGGCTGTTATTTTCTATTGCAGTGCACAGCTGAAATGCTGAAATGTACATGAACCTCATGCCACACATGCAGGCAAACGTAAGAGTTTAAAGGTTTAACATCATGATAGGGAATGTGACTCTGATGATAAAACTGAGAGACCGAAATGATGCACGGCACATGGTACAACAGAGAAGGACTGACACTGAACTTTGGAAATATGCTTAATGCTGCAAATCCTGAGACAAGTTGCTTAATGGAGATGGATTCTGCTGCCAAATCCAGTCGGGGAAAACAGGAAGTGGAGAGTTCACAGTCAGGGCATACAAACTACTGTAAGTCAATCTGTGCATTTCTGCAGGAGGGTCATTCATCTTGATGAAACCTAAAGTTTTGCAGTAATTTTATATTGTAATAAAAAGGGACATTAATGACTTGACTCGAGGCAAATCGCCCGCTCTGAAAATGTCTTTCAGATGCTGCAGTCAGAGGCTGGACATCATACAGGATCCAAATGACTGGTCTAAGTATTTCCACTCAGAATCCACTCCCCCTTTTATCAGAGCCAATAACGCTGTGTATTCATTATATTTCCTAATTATAAGGCCTGATTGAGTCTTTTATAAAGCTGCTCATTTGTCAAACAACTCAAAACACAGCTAAATGCTGAATCCTTGATTAAGAAATCCCTGTGTATACAATTAGATTAGGAATGTGTCTGTGTGTGGTCATAGCTACATGTGCACGAAGGCACACAATGAAATGGGATACTGGTCAGCAGCGTGTAAAGTCAAGACTTAAGTTTTGACTAGGGTCAGCTTAGTATCATCCTTCTTATTAAAGCAAACATGGCAGGCTGATATGTATCACAGCTGATACCCACAGACAAGCAATCCAAAAACCAAACTGTTTTTGGCAGCCTTGCCTAAATGCTATGGCTAGAACACCTCCTGGAAACATTCAGAAGCAAATATTTTTATTGGACGTGATGCTATTTGTGACTACATTATTGTGAGTATCCCCACATGATTTTTCCAGGCCTTACATGAGTGACTGTGTGGACTGATATAAAATGTGTGTAGTACCTGCAAATCCGGATTTACACAAACAGTTGAAGCCGCCAGGGAAGTTCTGGCACAGCGCCCCATTCTTGCAGGGGTTGGAAAGGCATTCATTGATATCCCTCTCACAGGCCATTCCGGTGAAACCCTCAGGACAGGTGCAGGAGAAACCCCCAACCAGATTGTGGCAGGTGCCGCCATTATGGCAAGGCGATGGCTGGCACTCGTCAATGTCTGTCTCACACAGAGCTCCTGCGTATCCGGGCCTGCAGCTGCAGGCGTACGGCTGCAGGGGGTGGTTGGAAACAAGGATCACAGGGACACTTTCTTCTGTCTTCATATCAGGCCCGACACTGAGACGCCGCTTGCAGCTGCCTCCATTCTGGCACGGGTTACGTGTGCATGGATCATGGTCCACCGCATCTATTTGCACCCCACTCTGTCTGTATAAAATGTCTTTGATACTCTGGAAGAATGTGGCCACGCCACTGGGGTTCACATATTGTCCATGGCCCCGTTTCACAGCTGCCATCAGGAAAGTCTGATTGTTGAGCTCAAACGCTCCATAAAGCAGAACCCCTGTGCCTAGTCCTGCAAGCTGAGAGTTGGCAATGCGTAAGAAGCTGAGGTAGTGGTTGGTGAGAAAGCTTTTGACTCCTTCAGAGTGGAGCCGGATAAGAATGCTGTTGTCCACAGTGGCATTGGTGAAGCCCATGAAGAGAACTCTGGCTGTATTACTGACTGAACCATGGACACCGTCACTGCTGCGGATGGTTAGTTCAAACGTTCCATCTGTTGAACGGGCTTTAGAGTTGAGGTTGCAGGTTCCTGTTGGAATACTAAACAGACCAGAGGATGGAGGGATAAGGGAGCAGTGAAATCTGTCATGAATGTCAGGGTCTTGTGGTTTGACATCTCCCAAAGAGCCTCCGGGAAACATGTTTCCAAAGTAGTGGACAAAGATTTCCATTGAGCGCGGCTCTGAAGGATTGTCATTCTGATCATTTATTTTGACGTGAACTGTTCCTGTGGAGGACATTTGAGGCACACCAGAGTCCTTGATCACAACATAGAGGTAGAAGTCACTAATCTGCTCTCTGTCGATCTCCCGACTGGTGGTTAACACCCCAGCTGAACTGAGGCTGAAGTAGCTGTTGGCAGAGCCAGAACTCAGGAGCCTGTATAAGAAAGGGCCTTGGTTGGGTGGTAGATCTGTGTCAGAGGCAGTCAGTGATGTAACTGCAGTGCCAGCTCTCTGGTTTTCCATTACCTCAGCATAGGTGGTTGTCAAAGTAGGACCGTTATCGTTGATATCTTCCAGATTTACAATTACAGTAGCACTTCCGGTGGCTGGAGGTGTGCCAGTATCCACAGCAAGAACAGTCAGATTATACACAGGGGTTGTTTCTCTGTCCAACTCTGCAGCTACAGAAACTTGGCCAGTTTTTGGGTTAATTGTAAAAACATTTTTATCAAAATCAGGAGCAATGGAGTAAGAAAATCTGCTCCAGCTTGGGACAGAGTCCGAGTCCTCAGCACTCACAAAGGTAACCAGACCACCTGGTGACAGACCCTCACTAACTTGCACATCATACAACTCTTGAGTAAAAACAGGTGGATCGTTGGCATCAAGAATAGTGATATTCACAAACACCTCATCAATATCTGCCCCACGGATGCTTCCTGCATTCTTCGCCAACACCTTTAGAGAAATCTTTTCTTCTTTCTCGCGGTCTAGAGTACCTGTGACATAAATCTGGCCGGTCTTCTTGTTGATGCCAAAGCCCTTCTTTCTGCTCTTTCCAAAAATGAGGTAGTAAACGACTCCATCCTCTCCTTGGTCTCGATCACTGGCGAAAACCTCTCCGATCACTGTGCCTTTTGGAGCAGCTTCAGAGATTTCAAAGTAGTACTGTTTGGAGACAAAGCGGGGAACGTATTCATTGGCTCCCTTCAGCTGAATATTGACATTGGCGAAGCTGCAGCGTTCTTCGTCTGGAACATTGAAGGCCTTCACTGTTAAATGGTAGACTTGCTTGGCTTCATAATCCAAGAAGCCCTGGGTGGTGATGATGCCCCTGTTCGGGTCAATGACAAAGAGGTCACTGTCTGATGACTGAATCACATAAGCCATGACTGCGTTAGCGCCTGAATCGCGGTCTATGGCGTTCATTTTCAACACGGTGGTGGCACTGGGAACATTCTCCTGCACAACGGGGAAGTACTCATCAGGATCAAACACGGGGGGGTTGTCGTTCACATCAGTCACGTGTACTGTGACAGAGACATAGCTTGTTTTTGCAATCCAGCCACCATCAGTGGCTGAAACTCTAAGCTCATGTCGTTGCTTGTCTTCAAAGTCCAGAGGATGAGCTAGAGACAACACTCCTGTTTTGCTATTAAGTGCAAACACACCGTTGTCATTGCCTGAAGTAATGTTGTATGTAATAAGGCCATTCATCTCTTTATCTTTGTCTCTGGCAGACAGAGTCCTTATTGCTGTTCCCACCGCAAGGCTTTCAGGTACAGTAGCTGAGATTTGGCTTTGTGAGAACTCAGGTGTGTGGTGATTTTCCTCTGTGACTGCAATTCTCACTGTTGTCTGTGCTGACAACGGAGGATTTCCTCTGTCACTTGCAGTGACGTCGATGTGGAAAATTTTATTCATATCAGATGTGAGGGAAGAGGCAACCATAATCCATCCACTTGTTTTATCTAATTTGAATTTACTGGAACTGTTACCTCCTGTTATTGAGTATTCAACCTCGGAATTAAGGCCAAAGTCTTTTTTATCATGAGCTAAAACTCTTATTAGTCTGGTGCCAACCTTCACACTTTTAGTTACAGGTGTGAAGTAGCTAGATGAGTCAAACTGAGGAGGATTATCATTGCTGTCTACAATGTTTACAATGACTGTAGTCTCACTCATCAAAGGCTTGACTGCTCGGTCTGAGGCTGTGACAATGAAGCTGTGGCGATTTATATTTAGACTACTAGCCCCTGTGGAGTTCTGATACTTTAACTGCTGCTTGACAAATACTTCTCCGGAGCTGGCGTTGATTCTGAAATACTCTGACTGGGATCGAATGAAATAGAAAATTTTGCCATTGAAACCCTCATCAGGATCATTGGCAGACACCTGTGTGACCAGAGAGCCGACCTCCTTGAGCTCAGGGTAGTCAAGATAGTAAGATGGCCGGCTAAATCTGGGAGCATTATCATTAATATCTGTTACGAATACGGTTACATCTGTGCTTACTGTCCAGCCAGAGTCATGTGCAGACACTTTGACAATGTAGTGATCAGTGTCTTCTCTATTGAGTGGTCTACTAATTGTTATGTCTCCTGTGTTTGAATTAATATTGAATGGAAGGCTGGTATCTGTAATTGAATATCGGCTAATGGCATTTGAACCAGCATCCTCATCTGTGGTGGTGACTCTGGTGACAGTGTAACCCACAGGTGCATTTTCAGCCACTGTAGCACTAAAAATCTTAGAAAACCTGGGTGCATTGTCATTCACATCAAGCACATTTATGTACACCTTGACTGCTGTGTTTTTTGGAGGCAAACCTCGGTCAGAGGCTTTCACTTTCAAAGTGTACAGCGCCGCCTTCTCCCTATCCAGTGGTCTGGTGGTTCGTATTTCACCACTGGCTCGATTGATGCTGAAACTATTCTCATTGTTGCCATCAATGATGGCGTACTCCAGCTGTCCATTAGGCCCATTGTCCAGATCAACAGCAGAGACCATCAGCACTCGCTGAGGTGAAAGATTCTCCAGTATCTCAGCATGAAAGGGATCCTTATCAAATACTGGGTGGTTGTCGTTAACATCTAGCACAGTTATTTCCACTTTTTCATAGGAAGAGTAAGGTGGGAAGCCCTGATCTCTGGCTTCAATCCAGAGAACGTACTTCTGAATGTGCTCATAATCCAGAGGATGTCTGATAGACAACTCGCCTGAGAGCTGGTCTATATGAAAGGCGCTATCCAGGTTGCCGCTGGCGATGTAATATGAAAGTGGTCCACCCCTCATAGAGGAACCTGTCACCGTTGTTACAATGTGGTTGTTTGGCTGACTCTCTGGGAATGTGAATGTCCGCTCCTTCAGTTTGATCACAGGGAAGTTTCCTCCCGTAACAAAGCGTACAGTCACGGTGGTCATATCCGTTTTGGGATTGGCTCCACCGTCTTTAACGCGAACTGTAAGGGTAACTTCCGAACTTCCAGTAAGCCTGTCATTGGCAGTGATGGCACCTCTTACTGGATCAATCTTGAATTTCTCATAGTTGTGCCCCATTAATGAGTAGTGCAGCTGGGCGTTGGATCCAGAATCATCATCAGTGACAGTAACAGCAAAGACTAAGGACCCTGAAGACACAAATGGGAAGGGATTAGTTTTAAACCACTTAATCTGCACAAAAAGATGCTCATGTTGAGACAGATATTTTGAAAAAAAAAATTTATTTTGAATATCATTACCTATTTTCGTGAAAGACACATAGTTTGCATAAATATAATATAAAACAAAAAAAATATTACACGTGGTAAATTCACATTAGGTATAAACCATTTACCAGACAAAGAGGTGCAAAGGTTTTTCCTTTAGCACCTACTAACCTGCTGCAGTGGAGGCGGGGATGTGCGTCACATACGGGTGGTGGTGAAAGCGTGGAGGGTTGTCATTGATGTCGGCCACCGTCACAGAAACCGTGGCAGAGCTGGACAAGCCCTCAGGCTGCCCTCCATCTGTTGCAACAACCAGCAGCTGGTAATTGGCCCTGTCCTCTCGGTCCAGCAGGGAGCTGGTGATAATCTGTCCTGTGGCCGGGTTGATGGAGAACTGGCCATGACCTCCGCTCAGGCTGTAGCTGTAGGAGAGATAAAGGATGTGTTTCAGAAAATACTACTGATTAAAATAAAATGAAAAACACACTGATCAGGTCAATATGATAAAGTGATTTTTAGTTAGTGATTTTCATTGCATCAGCATGAAAGTGCATGTATAACTGTAGAAATAAGCTACATAATATGTATGTATACCTAACCTTAAAGCACAAACTCAGTGTCTGTGAAACTAATTCAAATCCTGCATCAAGCATCTTACATCATAGTGAGGTAATTGTGTTATTATTGGTGTCTGTAATGTGAACAGTGATCATCAGGTGAATCGCTCTTCAACAAAGACTGCAAAGCTGCAACATTGAAAATCACTGAGTGACCTTGCTCACAATTGTCACAATATGGTCTATAGAGGGCACTGTTTCAAGTTTTAGCAAAGCACATTAAAGAGAAAAATATGCTCAGTAATGGTCACCATATTTTACTCAGGAGACATCAAATCAGTAAGTAAACCGAACGAGGCTTTGAGTTTCATGTTCTATCAAATGCAGCCACTGTTTTCTGCTTCACTGCCCACACAGTCTCTGTGGTTCAGACTGCCTTCCCTGCTGGAGTTGGAACATTCCAACGTCCTTTATTTGATTTATCTTACTCCATTCAATTTACGTTTGTGTGGAACAATGTAATTACAAAAGAAAAATGATTAAAAACTCAAAACCTAGAAAAATATATAACAAACTATGCAAACAAAACATGGCATACATAATAGACTGTAACATAAAACTCATCAGGACCGGGGGCCACTCTCCTTTGCTTTCAAACAAATATCACGTTTCATCCCGTATCTCATGAGTCTCCAGCAGGACCCCAGACATAAATGTAAACTGACACATACATGTACACACCAGTGCATATTTTGAAAAGGTTTCCTGAAAAAGCATCCCCCTCCAGAGATAGGACGACAAATTGCAGAACAACGTGTGAACCAAGGGTGGATGCAAAGCTTATTTGGACATCATCACCAATATAAACTGTCCTCACATGCTTGTGGTCAGAACATAGTCTATGTTTGGGGCTTAAGTTTAAAGAGCTGTGAGAATCAAAAAGCAGTAACTGAAGGTAACCGGTTCTGGTCTCCATTAAGGACCTTGAACCCCCAGGAACCCCCGATGGGCACATCTCATACTGTCATAGACAATTAACATCCTCATTACTTTGTTTTGGGAAACTGGAACATGCTGTGGTACCCCCAATGTGTACTCAGTGGGGTTACTGAGAAAAGAGGAGGGATTGGACCTGAGTCAGCGTCCGGCTTGAGAGAGACTGGCCAGAAGCTCTTACAAGCTCCCCCACGGAGGGGGCTGTGAGCGTGAAAAAGCTGTCGTCCAAGCTTGTTAACTACAGCCCAAAACAAAGACTTTGGGTGTTGACTATACCTCTATACTTTACAAATAAGCTCCTGTTGTCAAATGCAGTGTAAAATTGGAATTTCACGAAATCTGGTGTTAAGATAAAGCATTTAACTAAAGGCTTGAGGAAAGCCAAACCCCAATCTTGGATGGCCTTGAAAGGGTATAAAAGGGCAGCAAAGCAAAACTGATTACTCACAGTGGAACTTTAGAGAATGACACAGATCTCCAATGAATTTTATGAAACTGATTCCTCAGAGTTATGGACAGAGTTATGGGTTTACTTCTGAGTAAATGTGTTTGGAAATAAGTGAAACGAAATAATGTTCTTCTTTTACTGTATTTCAACCTCTTCCTCTGGTGATTTAATGGAACGTAGCTACAAATCTGAAGATCCCAAAGGCTTCTTCACTTCTGACCAGTGGGGATTCAGACTTATAAGCTGTTGTCAAGTCATAATCAAACCAAAACACCACATCTGATGATTGATTTAAGAGAAACTGTCAGTGGAAAAAAAATAGATTGATAGAAAACGTGAACACTGATTATTGTACCTTATAACACCATTGATGCCCACGTCTGCATCTGAGCTGTTGACCAAAAGCACGTCTGTCCCTGTCGGGGCATCCTCTGTGATGGTGGTGTGGAATGTGGAGGAGGTGAAAACAGGAACGTTATCGTTGACGTCGTCCACTAGAACTGTTACCGTCCCTGTACCGCTTAGAGATGGGGAGCCTGGGGGAGTCGGGGAGAATAGGGAAAAGAAACATTAGGATGAGTCTCAATGGAAGTTTATATGTCCTTCAGTGCACATCCTAAAGAGACGTTAAAGGTGAAATTCTCTCAACAGCCAGGACAGAAGCAGCTCTTTAAACAATATTACTAAGTGACAGTATTACAGACTGTTTCTTGCCCCTGCCAACTGGTAAAGGGAACACATCTGAGCATGATTAAGACTTCCATTATTATTATTTTTTTATTTATTGATCCACACAGAACCAGTTGACACTGTGGGGGCTATAATGTGGTATTCCAGCTGCATTTAATTCATGCAAATATCTCTGAGCACATATTTGCATTTCTATTGGTTATAATGTCACATCAACACAGCGGAGAACACATGAAGGGGCTTAATGTCTCTGAAAACAAATCTTTCAGGCATCCTTCCTGAGGTATTGAACACTCATAGATTTAATCTCCACAATGAGGAATCTATTTTAAGGTGCATGGCAGAATAAGATAGTCTGTGGAATTTGAGCGAGGAGAAGTGCTATTTTCAGCCATAATCTAACCATTTTCCTCCCAGAGCGGGTGACGAAACGGGCCTGACTGAGCCCTGTGGGGTTGGGTTTTAATCAATAGCAGATGAAAACGAGACGCATTGCAGAAAAACCTGAAGAAAAAAACAGATTCAGACATCTGCCTTGCTTGAGTTGCCCTTGATAATCCTTCCTTAAATGGCACACTAAACTGCCTAATCTATATTTCAAACATAAGCACGAGTTCAGCCTCGTTACTGAGAGTCACACTGTGGGATCTGGGGACATCTTTAAAAGCCTGGAGGTATTTTGAGCTCTTAATGAAGTGCATATGGTTTACAGTGTAAATACTATAAGCACAGAGAGCACCTGAGGAGAGAACAAGCTGAGATCTGAAAGCAGTAAGAGACATTTTTACCCTCTCAAACCTAAGGTTGTTGCCTCCCACTGTTCTCTTCAGAAAACTGCATGAATCTATCAATTATAATGTGCCAAAATAAGAACATGCACAATCCTGAGCTTGTGTCTCCTACTTGTGTGTATAAAGCTGTTGAAAACATCAGATGCTTGAAATTGCGTACCGTGGAGGCCGGGATTAATAAGATATAATAAAAAAAATTTGGATAATCACCACAGAAAATCTCTCTAATGCCGTGTAAAAATCAAAATATAAAGAATATGAGAAAAGAGTGTGCTGATGGGGGGGGTTCACAGAGAAAGCTGGAGGGACTGTGGCTTTATTGCTGAGCCAGCATGGATCATCTTATGAAAATGAGAAAATAAGGGGCAACATTCTTGTTATGCTTTGCACTACTTCTTCACATTTGGAAGTCAGATAATTATCTTATTCATTAATCTCCTAAAATATTACCTGATGTTAAAATAAATCCTGTCAGTTACACTTGTGTCACTGGATGGTAAGAGCAAAAGTTTGTTTATTGAATAATCTAACTACTTAGTTTCAATATTTTAGTCAAGCCATAGCTATGTTAGTCAGTCATTTCTTTTTGTTAACACTGTAAAGCTCAATCGTGGGACAGATACTTGTGGAATACAAGGTGATTTTCATGTGTCTCCTCATGTTCCTCTACCGTTTAGTATTTGGGAAGAGACACGAATATTGAGGAACCAAAACTTGCAGGAGCCTCTTTTCCTCTCGTTGCACATTTAAAAATTATGTAGGGGGAGAGGTAGCAGAAAAGCATGAATTTACGTTATCAATGACACCCACAGATAGTCCTAAAATTATCATGAAGTATTTAACGAATACTGCACAGCTCATGATAATAAATTTGACCGGAAATTAATAGCTATCAATGCTAGCAATGCTAGCAAAGTGTTGCAGGAAACTCTTGTTTGATTAATTGCCATGGACAAAAGAAAACAGGATTACACACAGTAAATGTTTTCCATAAGACAAATATTCAGACTCGTAAAATGAAGTAGGCTACTCCAAAAATGCAATAAAATGTTGTCTAAACACTTGAACTTTGTCTTAAAAGTAGTCCAAAATTAGCATTAGCAAAACATTTAGCAAGCTTTTATCACTTGCTTTGAATAGATCAATACAGAGAATGCACAAGCAGGGTACAGTACAACATAAAAGCCCTGTTTAGGTGTACTTGAGTGCAAAGAAACAAACCCCCTTGCAAGTGCTAGAGCTTGTTGACTGTAAACTATGACCTCCCTGTGGTCAGAGAGCTAAAAGAGAATTTCCTTGTGAACATCAACAAATTTTAACATCATTGTTGGGTTTGTAGACCACCACAGCTTCTTCCAGGAGGGAAGGGGATTCCTCACAAGTTTACTTTAGTTTACTGGAATATCACATCACAGCATGGCTTTCTGATAATAAACAGACATTTGACCTGATGCTTGTTATGTATCCAGGTTTTTCTGGTCAGAACAGAAGTGGCTAACATGCACATTCAGAATAAACACAGCTGAATTCCAGAAGCAAAACAAATGACACAAACAGATGTATCAGTAAACATTTTTTTGTGCCAAAAGAAAACCAGAAAACCGTACAACACTAATCTTTAGTGACTAAACACCAACATGAGTCATCTCTCTTAGACTTTGCTGACTTTTGAAGATGTGTTTATAACCATATAGAGTCAATGTTGAAATTAAGGTGATTTTGTATATTTCCATCTTTAAAAATATTTGGAATTCAGAGAATCCTGCTTGTAAACTAAATGCTCTAAAATCATTGTCAATTTACAAAGGGGCATCGGACCACAAATTTAGTGTTAAATGCAAATGATCAACTACCCAAGAAACATAATCCAAACATAAAATTTTACCCCCGCTAAAAAAATCAACCTTTTTACCATGCTAACATATACACGGGGTGTTTTTATGGATTAAATAAACAGCAAAGCAAAATCAGGGCTCAATATAGCAGGGGATTTCTGCTTTAAATCTGCAGAGCACCACTCAACTACCTTTGAAAGGCATTGCCAGCCAGCCCGATAGTCCTACGCAGACTACAACAATCAATCTTCGCTGTACGCTGACTGGGGTTGAACAAGCTGGGTGGGGCTCAAGCAAGTTATAGGAGAAGCTAACGCAAACAATCATCAGAAAGGATTTTTCATCAGAAATACCAAAGAGGACAGAGGTCCGGAGTCTACATTTTTCAAAAAGCGGTTTCATACATTTGACACATAAACAGCTTGGATTTGCTACTAAATGATAAAATGAGACACACTGAAACATGAGCAGGCATGTCCAGTATGTCAAATTCTTTTCGTGTGTTTTCTCCAAGACGCTGGGGCAGATAGCTCTCCACCAGCCGTGGTTTGCTGCTGTGGTCGCTGGTTCTGGTTGACCAAGGCATACTGGTGTCTTCCCATGGAAGAGACAGCTCTCATGCAAGCAGTGGCTTCTCTCACGTACTCTTGAATTTGGCATGAAAAAGAACCCCCAAAAAACAGAAGACACCACGGGTAAGAAAGTGCCTGTTGGTATGTTTAATTTTTCTAATATGCTTCCTCTTTGTCTCACTCACATCTGCAATTCCTGGTGCCGGAGAGTTTTCCTCCGTTTTCCTCGTAAAAACACTTGCACACTTGGTTAAAAAAGTATTCGGGGAAGAAAGGTTTTCCAGGGGAAGTGGTCACCATGTCAAGCTTCTCACATAGCTGACTGTCTCCCTCTTCCCAGGGCAGACAGACTCACCCAGCTGTGTTGATGTGTTGCTGAAAATGAAGTGCAAGTGGTTGCTGCATCTTATGTGATTCTGGCACTCATTGATAGAGTTAGCAGCCCTGATCATTAGTTTATTGCTGTTTGTTACTTATAATATGAGCCTTGCAGAGTAAGTTTTGCAGAGTCAAATGTGACTTTGAGGGAGTCTTAAGAGGTGGAGATAGCATATTCATAGATCTCCACTGACTGGATGAGGGTGAAGTTGGAAAGTCATGCCCCATTTAATATTGAGGTCATGAGAGCATTTTTTATAGCAAAAACTTTAAATGATAGAATTTCAGGAAAACAGATGAGTTTTTAGGGGATCAGGAACAACTGGAGTGGGACTTCAAATGTAAATCTCTCCAATTCATACTGATTCATCACGCAGCTATTATGTAATAGACGACCACAACATGTGGCTAAGTATCCAAACAGGACACTTAGCCACAACAGGATTACTAAACCAACATCATACTTGACTGTGGCTTTCTAATCCGCCTACACTTGAGCCTGTGCTGCCACCCATTTAAGTACAAAATGTGATTTAATTTGACACAAGTCATTGTTCAGTGGGTTGCCATAGCAACAATTAAGTTTATCCTCTTAACGGAGGAGCAATCCAGGGCAACAAGGTATCTGTATAACCGGAGTGACCTGCTGCTGCCAGGCAGAGTGTGTTTGACAGTAAACAATCCCCTAAGGCGGTTGTTGACCGAAGATGTTCTGTACAGCCCGGAGCTGCTGGCCTGATAACTAGCTTTGGGAGCTAAGTGGCTTTGTATACAAAGTCAATAGCTTCAACCAACTGACTGGCTGCGTGAGGAAAATATTTGTTTCTGTATATCGAGCCAGCTACTGTATGAAGGAAGAGCGCTGTGTTTGCGTTTCAGTAGTATTGTTTCCCTACTAAGAGCGGAAGGAGACCAAACTACAAGGCTGTCCCTGTGTGTGTACGTGGAACACCCTGCCCTCCTTCCAGGCATTTCACTTTTGCACAGGATGTGATGTCACAACCTGTTTACTGCCACAGGAGAATCAACAGGCTCCTCTGCTGGGACCTTTGGCCTCAACCTCTGTCGCCGAGGACTCTGAGACACAGGGTGCAGTTACTCCACTTAATCCTCAGTAAGCACAGAACAGAGACACCCCACCCCCTAGCGAAGACCTAAACTATGCTCCCCTAATCCCGTAGCCCCAACGATGCTCTTCAGTGCAAACTTGAACCTGTGCTGACCCTGCTGTTGTGGTCAGACATCAGCTAAAACAGAATTTTTAACATCTTTCTTGGTGTATCACTTCTCTCAGCATCATGTGCCTCTGTGCAGCCTCAGGATGTGCCTTTTAAGTCTGCTAAGGCTTGCTGATATCACATATCCCCTGGCAGCTGTTACTGTAACCCCTCCAAACCTCCATCCCATGTGTAAATAGTTCAGATATATTTTGTTACATTGCGTGGGATGACAGATTTAGTCGAGGAACACTATATCTTGGCAGGTATGCAAATGTATGTAAATGACAGTTGTTTGAAATACTTATGGTTTGGGTGAGACATTCTTAAGTTTTATATGACGACGGCTGCTAAATAACGGGGTTAACATCGCAGCTGAGTATGTCGTCTGTTTCCGATTCTTATATTTCCTCTGAATATCGTACCTGTAATAGAAAAAGAAGTAATAGCAGAGCTTATTTTAATGTAGAAAATGACCTCCATACCCTTTTTTATTTTTATGGAGAGAGTGACTCAACAAGAGAGGAATGCTCTCCAAGAGTGCCGAGAAATGCCAGCATCTCCTCCATCTTTTGCTGGCAAATCACAGGGAAGCGTGTCAGGGTCAATAATGTAGATGACTGCAGGAGAGGAGGGTGTCACACCTCGAGCACCGTAGGGATATGGCAGGGAAATATGCCTATATCTGGAAGTGCACAATCTGGCCCATCCCTGTACGACAAATGACATCATTTTACCATGGAAAGAGAGCAGAGCTGGTGGAAATTTGTAGTGGGAAGTCAGCTGCCTACCGGCGGCTGCCATTCACTGTGGTTAGACAAGTATTTTTCCACTGGCAAATCCTGTCTCCAGACCCTTTATTCTTTCTCTTTTTGTAGTAGGATAAATTTTACACCACTTATAGGATTGCATTAACAGCAGCCTGCTTATTCAACTATTTTCTACCTGTGTTCCAAGGTTTAGTCTCCATGAAACAAATCTATCAAGCAAAGTGTTCATCATTGTATACACATGCAAGACACTGGTGAAATGTTTCTACAGTTTACACCACTATGTGTGAAGTGATGCAATTTGTAGGTCACTTGTGACTAAATCAGATGAAGCAACCAACCTTTTCTCTGTTTCAACATTGCACCATGAGCGTAATCTTATTTCAGGGTTAAACCTCAGGTCAGCAAACCGCCACAACCTAACACTCTCCTGGTGATTATACCCTGTCATCATTGTTTTTTCTTCAAGCTGAGATCTTAACACCACTGATCAAATTTTAAAACTCTCCAATCCTTTTTATTATTCTGGTTTTGAACCAGCTGCCACTCATTGCTCATGATCCAGCCACATTTCTGGACATATTTGGACCCAATTCATCCTCTCCTTGTTAAAGCAGAGGATGAATTTAGAGAAAACAAAGAAACAAAGACAACAGCGGACTTTGTGGCACCATTATTCTATGAGGCGCTGGACTCCCTTTGCTCCGAGGTGGTATGGAAGCTGAACCTTTGTGATAACCCTGTCTCCAAGACTGAGTGTTTGGGCCTCAGGAAGACATCATACTAATGGAATTCAGATAAATGCTTTTATCCTATAAGCTGCCATTACACAGTGGGATAAAGTCGAAAGACACTGGCGTCAGTGCACCTTGTGTCACACAAAGCAACCCCACTTGTCGGCGATCTCAAAGCACTCCTTACAAACACTATTACCATTTAATTAAATGCAGCACATTCCCTACAGATCTGGTAATGACACAGTTGGGGTAGTGACAACCAAAGCACATTTCTTTCATTGATATATCGCAATAATCTGCAAGGACTTTGAAAAGACATTCGAATCGGTCTGCTAATATTTCACTGCCGCAAATATGATCAGATCTAAGATCTTTGTTTACGTGGGAAACACGTTTGGAGAAGATGGAGAACCCGGTATAACCCCAAAGAAAATACATAAAAAATAACAAGCCGGGACTAAAGCAGACCAGCTGACCATCTGCTGCCTCCTCCTCCAACGCAAAGATCCACAGGAAGTTTTCTCTGTAAGCCTCTCAACCTAGAAAAGCATTGTCTAGCATAAACATATGGCAAGGTCTAAGCACCTTATCAGTGTCCATTACCACTGAACAAATCACATAAACCTCCAGGAAGGTGATGTGGCCATACTTTACGAACTGGAGGGGGCACAAATACATGTGCTAATTACAATTAAGCTTCCTGTTTTCTGACTGCTGCGGCTGCTATGAGGGCCTTGCAGGGCGCCGTTTTGAAGCAAACAGCAGCAGCACCCACCTCCTGGGAAAAGCTGCGAGTTGCCCTGAGTTGCTCAGTCTAAGCTGTGGTAAGAAGCAGGTTTGAGTGTATTTGCTGGCACAAGAGATAATCTCTTCCATCAATATATGACTGGTTCATCAAAAATAGAATTGCACTGAGCTTCGCACAGGAAGGATAAAGCTGTGATGTTCAAACAACCAGGTTTATTAAACTGGGAAGTCCAGAACAGGCTGCCTTAAAGAAGACAGATGAATGTGTAAATTTATGAGACAGGCCCTCTGTAGCCTGAAGCTTAAGGCTAAACGGTTAATTACGGTTTATGGACTGCAGCTAGATTGTGCTCTTAAGGGACAGCGTAAATAAAACACATCATTACTCAGGGGGGAGAGAATTGGCTGCCAATGAGGCAAAATTGACATTTTTCTGCCTCTGAGAACCTGTTGCTTTGCGACAAAGCTTCTTTTAATGCAGCCCTGTCTAACACTCATGAAAGGCCTCGTGGAGCTGAGTGCAGTGTGCGAGCTGTCCCACTGCACAGTTTGCCAAACATAACAGAGTAAACAGAGGTTTTCTCACAGTTAACAAGCAACACAGTGAAAGGGATATCTCAGCAGAGCACTCAAAGCTTCAACCCATCACAAAGGGGATAGAATATTTCTAATAATATGGCAATCTCTGAAGCATTCATCAAATTAAATGTATGTTATACAGCTTACCATTTATTTATGGAGTGATGTCTGAATGTTTTTGCACAATTTCTTCCCCATGTGTTGCAGAGATATTTTAGTGGTTTGGAAGCACAAAAAAGGCAGAATGACAATAACAAAGTTCAGCTTTTTTCCTCATATTTTAGGGCTTGTGGGTATATTTAATGAAGTGATTTGCCTTTTGTCTTTTTATTGTAGTGGCACTTTAATTTGCTGTGTTATTGAATATTTAGGATTCCCTATCTAGTGCTGGGTCTGTGGGCCATTCAGTTCTTCTTTTTATGGTGACACAGCAACACCAACGGATCGTAGCCAGTGTAAGACGTGGAAAACTGGCAGTATAACTTACTCAAAACACAACTCCATGATGTTCATACATGGACCACATAATGCTGAAGTAAGACTTTGGAAAAGTGTTTAAGAGCAAAATCATACATATACACACACACGTGTAACACACTGAGTTACTTGGATAGAAAGCAGCTACAGCTAGTCATGATCAAATTTGTGATGTGCTAACGAGGGTCCTAAAGAAAGAGGTAAAAAAGAATAATTAAAGCATGGATTTTGCAGAGCTGCAGTACTAATTATCCAACCCACACCACCTTTTTAATATCCCAGCACCATTATTAACAAAGCTATTTACAAAAATTTTCAGATCCAGCAATTGTTAAAAGCTTTACCGGGGATTGGAAAAGAGAAAACAGACGATAGGAAAAAACTCTGCAAGACCACATTGTTACTGCAAAGTTTTTAATAGCTGATCCAGAAAGTTACTGCTCTGTTAAAGTTCATTTGAGGAACCTGATATTTTATTTGGCTAACTCTTGTGTTGCCACTAGACTGCAGACTTCTTGAAACCTTCAGAAATTGACTCCATTAGAGATTTATTGCGGTAAGCGTTGGACAGTGATCTGGAAACGCCGATGCCACGTTTTAACACCACGTTATCAATGTTCATACATCCTTTGCTTTGTTTCCGTTTGCATTCTCGTTCAAAACCTGATGACAGTATGGAGATTGACAGATTATTAGTCAACCAATCACGTCAGGGGACTCAGGCTCCAGAAGACTGAAGGGTTTACACGCCAGATTCATGGGAGCCAGTCAAGAGAATAAAAGATCCTGTTTTTAACTGGGAATGGTCATTAAAATTCTTTATCTGCTAAGCCGTCGTTTAGCCCTCAAAAACGTCCCCTCACCCACCATCCAAAAGGCCATATACAAACAGCATGGCACTATGGAGAGATGTGCTGGAAGGATGTGAAAGACATGGGATTTCTATGCAACCGTATCCGCCATAAAAGGCATGGGCCAAGGGATTTACTGTGCCTTCTCTTTAATAAATGTAGTCAAACGCTGTGCATGTCAATGCGCCCCAAGGACGCTCTCACCACCACACGCAGACTCACAAAAACTCAGAAGAAACACACATAATACACAAAGTTAAATGCGCTAACATGCACAAATCTAGATTTATAAATGTTATAAATCCATCTATCCTCTCTGCCTCTCTCTTAACCATCCGTCCTCCCTTTACTTCATCCATCCATCTTCAATCTAAAATCCATGCGTCCCTCTCTGTCATCCTTTCCTTTATCCATTCAACTATCCATCCTTCCTCCCTCTATCTTGACCATCTATTTTCCTTTCCCCCATTCATTCATTCTCCCACAATAGTTTATGAATCTTGCCTTCTTCTCCCTCATCTATCCATCCAACCATCCACCTTTGCCCTTCATATATTTCTTTAGTTCATTCATCCTTTTTCTATACCTACTTAATCCAATTCAGGAGCCTATCCTTGCTGCCGTTAGGCAAGAGGGAAGGCAGAGGTTGCCTCACAATCCTGCACGCTCACACTTGCTCCTAAGGTCAATTTAGAATTGCCGATTTACCTAACATGCATGTTTTTGGACTTCTGTGAGGAAGCCTGAGTACTCAGAAAGAACCCACACATACCTTGGGGAGAACATGCAAACTCCACAGAGAAAGCTGGGATTTGAACCAGGAATCCTCTAACTTCTTGCTGTGAGGCGACAGTGCTAACCACCACACCGCCGTGCAGCCCATTAATAGTCCCTCTTTGTTTTTCTCAACCCTACCCCTACTCATCCATCTTCATATCCATTCATCCTCCCTTCCCTCTTTCAACTCCCCTCTTTTTCAGACATCATCTCGGGTGTCCACACAGACCCTGGAATCCACACTCTGCATCTCCTTCTCCCAAACCACCAATCAAAACATGGCCCAGATGAGCCACACAAGAGGTTTTTCACTTTCATCCAAAGCCTTCATTTGGACAGCCGTGGCTCAGCTGGTAGAGTGGCTGTCTTCCAGTCAAAAGGTGGGCAATTTGATCCTCAGTGTGCCCATTTATGGACGTTACCTAGATTGTAGGAAAAAATGCTGCATTCTGTATGTACAGTGCATCAATTTGACAAGAAGGGCTGTGTGTATGGGTGAGTTAGAAACCCCAAACCCCCAAAGAAAAGTTCTTTGTAGAACCTCCACAAGGTTAGAAGAAGCTATAAGACACTGTTGAAGTTTGGCCTATGCTGGTGAGATAAACTTTATTTGATGCTGGTCTGGATATGAGCTTCTATGGAACTTGTTTACTTTATTTGTAAAGTGACCTGACTTGACTTTTGTTCTGAATTGGCACAACATAAATAAACTGAATCAAATGTAATAGATTTAAGTCATTTTTAAACAACAACCAGCTTGTTTAGTAGATATCATATGACCCCTAAAACTCACTCTCGTGTTTTATCAACTTGATATTTTCTGGGACACTGTTTCAGCTTCAGGCTACATTAAATTCCTCTTATAGACTACAATTTACACATAAAAACGGTGGATCCAGTGTTCTCTTATTTGAGAAAATTAAGTTCAGAAGATGAAAACAATGGTATTCTAAATGGAATGACCTACTAAGGCTAATCACATTAAGTAAATCACAATCTGAATAACTGGCATGTGTAAAAAAAATATGTTTTTTATAACTCCAGATGCTTGCTTATAGCCATTACAACAAGACTGCTTGACAAAGGCATTTCACTGCAGGACTCTGTTGGAGATCTCATTGTTTTACATTCCTCTAAGCAGGCCAAACTTGTACATTACTCAGCAGCGGCTTAAAAATCTGATTCGCCTGCAGCTGATCCCAGATGTTGGCTGGGCAGCAGGAGCAGTCAGGGACAACGCAACCTCCCAAGTATCTCTGTATTTCTGCTCAACTAGTTAACTCCTAAATGCAGCAAAACTATTTTCCATAAACAAGGGAGAGTTGGAAAAACATAAATATCCTGTGTCAGTTTTAATCTCAACAAGAATCTTGTAAAACACCTTAATGCAGCTTGTGAGGAGGTCGCATTTGGGTGAGCTGAGCACAGGTTTTCAAATAATTGCAGAATTACCCCAAATTGTGCTGCTCTTATAAACAAGTACCCGTTATTAGAACCAGCATTTCTTTTGTTTCCACTGAATTCATGATGATTGAGCAGTAAGCACCACTGAGATGGTGTCGAAGCTTGGCTCAGGCTACATTAATGAGTTTTTTAAAGCTCAATGCAATGGGACAAGCCCCTGACCATAAACGTGGAAATCTGTCAATGATTCATATACAGAACAAGCTAAGAGTTAATCCATCTGAGCTTCAAGTCATTTATCTTTTTCCCTCATCAAAGTATTTGCCGGGCGCTGCGGTTGGAGCAGGACTCTGCATCGGGTTTTACACAACACCAAACATGACAGCACAATGTATTTTCTACAAACAGCTTAAAGCTTCATCTGATTGAAGACTGTGTCTACAAACTGAAGTCTTCTCTTTCTCTTACATGGTGTTTTGGAATGGAGCCAGTCAAACATGGCAGGACAGCGGAAGACTTTAACATGTTAAGATGAATGTCTGCGGTTCAAAATGGTTCATGGTACGCATCAGACTTGGAGACATGTCTGTCCTATCCACCTTCAAAATCTGCTCCCAGATAGGGCCTGGGAGAACTATTTTCCTCCAACTGTCTCAGCCGAGGCCTCAAAAATGTGAGAAAATGCTGCTGGGTAATTTGGCCTGTACTATGATTATGGGGTTTTTGATATTTTGATATTCTACTCCAAATCCCTCTCTCTGCCTCAACATTGTACTGAAATGCCTTGTCAAAATATTTTGGAATTGTTGTCAGGGCTCTAAATATGGAAGTGTACAAAATGGGATCGAATCCTAATTAGTATGTTCGCTTGTTGGGCAACTTTGTCCATGTGGCACAGACCTCTAAACAGCCTATGAGGCAAGAAAACCATGACACAAATGTCTTAAATTGTTATAGATAGGAGCTGATTTTCTACCCTAAACCTTTTTTTGTGTTTGAGTCTCTTACGACAGTAACAGAAAAACAACCTTCAGATGTTTTCAGATATTTCAAATGTATGTACAACTAAAGTATTTTTTTTACAAGTTGAGGTATCTCTGCATGCAATGTGCTCTAAATTCTCACCAAAGTCTGCACACTGTCAAAAATATACAGCGTTATGCATAGTCACATGGTCAGTCCAGGAATGAAACAGAACCACCCTCAGACCATGACGGCTGTGCCAGAGCAGCTCAGGGAAACATATACTTAACTGGGATACCATGTGATTTGGCTGCAATGGGGATATGCACGTACTCCTTTAACTGCACATTAACTGGCCTCCATGCAATAACAAGTTAACCTTTTATCTGGCTATAACAAGCTCTACCGCCGTATCCAAATAAACAGAGGATGCTATTCAATTGAGCTCGCTGAAAGGGCTTCTGTGAAATAGGTAAAAAAGAAAAAGGAAAGAAAAAAACACCCACTATTTTGCAAGCTAAAAACTCCAGAATGTTTATGTTACTGTGCCACAGAAAAAGAGTTGTGTGCACACTCTGAAATCAAAATGCTGTTTGTTGACAATGCCGTTAGTTCATGAAAATATTCTTTTTCAGCTTTGTTAGACAGGCTGATTGCAACAAATCATTTTAAAAACTCAACAGTGCCTGTGTACCCAGATACAATATTACACAGTAGTCAGCAGAAACCAAATCACAGAAGATAATTTCAACACGTTCAGATGAAAGGATCAAAGTCAGATGTAAACAAATGATTCTGCAACACAGTTCCACTGTGGTCATACCTGAGTCAGTGGCTGTGATCAGGAGGATGTACTTCCCCTCAGCCTCCCGATTCAGAGTCTGGGTGACACTCAGCTGACCGCTCGACGACAGGCTGAAGGCACCGTCGTCGTTCCCACCGCTGAGCATGTAGCTTAGCTGACCGTTGGCTCCTTGGTCGTCATCTCTGGCAACAACCTTGGAAATATGAGCAGAAAGGAGTTTGAGGCTTTGAGAATGGAATGTTTTCAAAGCAAACAGAAGAACTCGGATACAGTAGCTTTTAGGTAATACGGTAACTGAAATAGTCTCGCTTGGGCTGGTGTGGCCAGCAGTTTACAGATAAATAGGCTCATTTTGACACACTTAATGCTGATGTGCAACTAACATTATCAAGTCACAAGTCAGTGGCAGAGGCAGAAAAATGATATTACACACTCTCAATTTTGGTAAGATAAAGGTTTTGCTTCCATATCTGGGGTCAAACTTTTTAGTGCATAACAAATATAGTTGACATGTGAGTGTGTCGGCCAAATGGCAAAGCTGACAGGTCATTTCTGAGAGGAGCACTGATAAATGGCCATGACCCATTTTCCAGAATTGAAAATTGACTGATTTGCAGTTCTTCTGTTCTGCTTTTTGACGTTTCTAGTTCTGTGATAGTTTTTAGTCATGTACTTTTTTCATCCTTTTATTACCCAACTTTAAACCAAGAGGGAAACCCTGTGTTACCGCTGTACTTCCTCCGAGTGGAGCAGATGAGGGTTAATTACCATCATGGTATTTAGCAGAACCATGAAGGTAATTGCTGAGGGAAGGGAGATCGTTACTTATGCATCTTGTCCAATCAGACTTTCCCAGAGAATCCACATGAAGGGAAACTGGAGAGTCACTCTGGGTCCTTTACTGGAGATTGCACATGTCATATCTTAATGGTTTCTTAGAATAAAACTTTTCTGCAGCTTGATTCTTGCCCTTCGCAGCCCTTCCTGCCATGCTTGCTACAGTCAGGTCCAGCCAGGTTAGCATGCAAATGTGAGCTCCTGTGTAGTCACCAGTTCTGGACCCCTTCCCACCACAAAACTGTACCCTCATTTCCTCTTAAGGTACACACGTCAAAGAAAGTGGAACTGCTTTGCTTTTCCCCTCCATTTTTCATATATGGCTCATTTAGTCATCAGGGTGGTTAGAATGTTAATTGCCTCGTCATGCAGTTTAGCTGGGTTTCATATTTCAGTGAAACACTATAAAGCCCTAATTGAGCGGAGCAAATTGCAGCCATATATGATTTCTTTATCATTTCAGTCAGGTATTTGTCATGTTATTTAGCAAAAGAGACCACCCTCCTCAGCAGTTTAGTGCACTTATACCACTTACATACGCACTTATTAGGTTAGTATTACTCCAAATTTGGTTAAGGCATTAGCTTATTTAAGGTCTTTGAACTGTCATTCAAAGCACTGGCTTCTTTTCACTCACCTGGTGGTGGTGCTTTCAATGTCTGTCTTTACAAAAGAAAGAAATACAAACACTGACCTGCAGAATGTTCTTTGGGAGGTTCTCGAGGTTCTCCTGAACGTTGACAGTGTAAGGAGAGAGCTCAAACACAGGCGAGCAGTCATTCATGTCCAATAAAACAATGTTGACGGTTGCGCGGTCCACTCTGGAGTTGCTGCCACGGTCTGCAGCTTGGACCACCAGTGAATAGGACGAGAGTGTCTCGCGGTCGAGCTGTCTAGCGACTGAAATCACCCCTGTGACTGAATCAATCCGGAAGTCAGAGTTGGTATTTCCCCCAGTGATAGAGAAACGTATCTGCCCGTTGGTGCCATCATCGGCATCACTGGCAAACACCTGGATGATGTCAGTTCCTGTCAAGATGCTCTCCTCGATCTCAATGTCGTAGATATTCTGTGAGAAACTCGGCGTGTTGTCGTTGACGTCCAAAACCAGCATCGTCACATCCATGGTTGAGGAGAGAGGGGGTTCACCTTTATCAGTCGCTACAACCGTGAGGGTGTAGTTGGAGAGTTCCTCTCTGTCCAGTTCCCCCACCAACCTGACATCTCCATCTATTGTACCAATGCTGAACTTATTACCGAAAGGCCCTCTGAGGGAGTACTCTACATAGCTGTTTGGCCCGCTGTCAGAGTCTGTGGCCTTGGCGGTGAACACGACCGTGTCCACTGGCGTGTTCTCCTGGATGTAAGTCATCTTCTGGGAGGTGAAGGTCGGTGGACAGTCGTTGACGTCCAGGAGAATAATTGAGACCTGGGCAGTGCTGGTGAAGCGGGTCATCAGAAGCGGGGCCAGGTCATTGACTGTGATCACGAGGTTGTAGAAAGACTGGGTTTCCCGGTCCAAAACCTTTTTAGTTTGGAGAACCCCATCCTTGGTGATGACAAAGTGACCCTGAGGATCACCAGATGCAATTTTGTAGAGAAGCTGAGCATTTGGGCCTGAAAAAACAAGCAAACGGGAAGATTAGCAAAGACAAAAATGAATGAAGCATTTCATACATTTAATTTATGGATGGAGGCATTTAAAATCCACATTACAAATCCACAAAAATGATCAATGCAGTCATTGCTTAACAATGACATACTAACAAAAGATCAGCTCTCTGAGAATTCATATTCAGTTTACATCAATCTATCTACTTTGACCTCGAGTGAGACAAACAAACAAAAAGAAGCAGATAAAGACAAGAATGCACGGTATCACGGAGGTCGAACGCTGATATTTCTATTGTTCACGATGCAATCATTGAATATGTTATACGTGTCTGAATTAGGTACTTAAATGCATTATCAACATTCATTTCCAGTAATTGTGCATGTGCAACAGCTGGCTTCTTCTCTTGTCCTCCAACAAGACATTCATTCATGCAGCATGACAGATTGCTATCAAAAGAGAAACACTGAAAAACGACTTCCTATACTGATAGTAGAGTTGTGCGGTTTTGGGAAATCCCTCTCAGTTACAACATTTATCTAAATGACATAACTACACTGTGACAGAGTGGATGGATGCAGCAAATGATCTAACCCTGAAATCTGGCCTAGGGTTCCCATGGAACTGCGGGTTGAAATGAGCTTAAATTGAGCGTCTGTAATTTAGCTCAACAGGGTATTCATGTGGAAAGCACTCGCACCTTCCCACACTCCACTGTGTATTTACTGTATACAAGTAATCCCTTATCAAAAGCTTGAGTGCTGCTTCCATCCGAGTTTAGGCTACGCCGTGGAGAGACAAAGTCTTGGGGTCGGGGGTCAGAGCTTAGGAAGTACTAACAATGGCAGGGTTTTATTGTGACAGCGGAGAATGGTCACTTTGTATCTGAGAGGACGACGCAGTCAGATTATGTGGACAGTGGAGAAAAAAACCAGACTCTGGGTTGAGAACGAGGCAGCGTATTTCCCAGGAATGTAGGTCACGATAACCACATTAGGCTTGGGTGAAGCGGTAATTACAGCAGGGGAGAATAGCGGCAACTGTTCAAATACCACACGGCACCTCACAATCACGAAACGCATCACCTGAAATGCAGAAATAACTCAGGCCATTTAATCACACAGTGAGGAGGTTGTATTTCATCGAGTCTTTCATGCATGACCCAAAATAAAAATTAAAATTAAAATCTAGGTTCGAGAGCTTCTGTGTAACCAACTGTCATAACAAAATGACAGGCCAGCATTAGATTAATCTTCTATGGCTAACACACACTTGATTTATAAACTGAAAAAGTCTATTACAGCTTTCAACATGCGCACAGAGCCGTATCCTTAAAATATAAAGACATCTCTGGGACAATTCCAAGATTTAATTCAGAATGACTGAGATTTCAGAAACAATACTGGTCTCGTGACATTAATCCTGCACAAATGCCAAATATTTCTAAATATAGTGGTGTTGTGTAGAAAGTGCTCCGGCGCACATTCTTGCTATCTGCTGAATCTTTGTTTACAACATTTTGGTCTGTCCGACCTCCATCAGGCATATGGGCTTATAACATGTCTTCATGTCTACACATACGCAGACACATACGCCTTCAATGAACTAACCAATCAGAGAACGACATTTCAGTTTCAAACACATGTAAAAAAATAATATTAATAATTGATAAAGAAATCATGGAATCGTCCTTTAATATCCAAATAGAAACACAATGATTAGATCCCAAAATCTGAGTTTTTCTTGTTGGGGCCTGAAATATTAGATTTCTTGAACATTTGTCTTTTGCTTTGGAGGGACGTTGTACATGCATATACATGGCTAGCTGATATGTTACATCTTATCTTGCTAATTTGAGTATTGGGTCTTAATTAAAGGACCTAAGGTTAAACTTGGTTTAATAAAAGTATGAAAAAAACTGACTTGCTGTGTAAACGTAAAGTTGTTTTCCAGATTGTCTTTTTTTATGTTCAGACAGTGTGCTGGAGCTCTCTGATGCACTTGTCATTTATTCACATCTGCAGAGTACTGTTTCAGAATATAGTAGAGATAAAAACATCTTTAATATCTATAAAATCCCCTGAGAATGTTAACTCAGCACCATAAACGTCTGACTTGTGTTTCAGTGATTGTCAAGTTGTCAGCTAACACAGCCGACATCTTAAATTTTACATGCACTTTCTGGGGATGTCTCTTGTTTCTCTGTTAACAAACTTGATATTTAATCGTAAAATATTCCGCAAACCAAATCAGACAGGCAGCTGCTAAAGCCTAATGTTATTTGGTGAATCCAAGCTTGTGCAGAGGTAATACACTTTTCAAGCCATTTCATGTAATTCTAAATTACAAGGTAGTAGTACTTCATGTGTAACCATGTCTCTCATGTAATTTCACACACACACATACCATCATCAGCATCAGTGGCTCCAACAGTGACAATACTGGATCCGGGCAGCAGACTCTCAGACACGGACGTGCTGTACACAGTGGTGTTAAAGATAGGCGGGTTGTCATTCACATCCAGCACGTTGAAATACACCCTGACCGTGCTGGCCTGCCCGCCACCATCTTGAGCCTTTGCCGTCAGAATGTAGTACTGCTGAGTCTCGTAGTCCAGCGGACGCGTCACATTGAAAACTCCTGTCACGGGGTTCAGGAGGAACGTTTCATCTTCGTCGTCTTCCTCCAGTGAGTAGGTGACCTCTCCATTCACCCCTGAGTCAGAGTCGCTGGCCAGGATCGCTGCCACGATGGAGCCTGATGGTTTGTGACACAGAGGCGAGAAGTTTACAACTTTAAAACCTTATAGAAGAAAATGACTGCACGGAGCTTATTTGGGGCAGTTTATTAATACCAGTGACTTACTGATTGCTCAGCCAGTTACTAAAACAACAGATTTTTTTTTTTCTCTCTTGGACCGTTCTGGAACCAAAACATCACTGGTGTTCAAACTGATGACTTATGGATGAAGTTTTAATGCTGCAACTGAACAAACAGCTCATTATTAAGTGTTTTATTAGTGCTTTACATGATTATATCTTGATTGCATCCTCACTGGACATTCTTCTTTGATTACCAAACTTAGAATCTTGTGAGTGAAGTGCCAAGAGGCATGAGTGAACCGCGCCAGACAGCTGTCAGTAATGTTGTAAATCCCGCTGGTTGCTGATAGATTTCCACATAAATCAAAAATCCGTCATTATCCTTTTGACCTACTAAACTTTTGATTTTCCTCTTGAGGAAAGTGCAGAGGACTTGAGAGAGCAACAACAGTCATATGAAAATGCTGATTTTTAAAAAAAAAAAAAAGGTAAAAAGAAATCTGCCCCTGGAGCGGTCTGAGTTTGGTCTAACGGCTTTTGCAGAAGACAAAACACTGACTGTTCCATGCACTTTAGTGTGTTTAGTTTGTAACTGAACTCCATTAAGTGACCTCACCTGGTGCCATGTCTTCAGGGATATCAAAGGAATACGTTGCACGGGAGAACTTGGGCGTGTGGTCATTTACGTCTTTGACAGTGATGTTTAGCCTCATGTCGGACGACTGTTTCCCATCATCCGCGCGCACCAGGAGGGAATATTTCGATCTCCGCTCCCTGTCCAGCTTCTTGGTGGCGATCAGATCACCGGATTCTGGGTCGATACGAAAGCTGTCGTCCGCCCCGCTGATGATGGTATACGTCACGAGAGCATTAGGACCCTGAGGCAAGAGAGAGAAAACCAAAGATAGGTAATGATAGGTCGGTTAGCTGCACTTTGCTGAACTTTGGTTCAAATTTAAATTCTCAGGACACAGAGAAGGAAGAACGTCACGATCACAAACATCAAAGAAACTATCTGGCAGCATATCGGATCAGTTCATTCCTTGTTTGCGTGTCCAGTCTCCAAATCAAACTACCTACGTGTTTAGCATGAATGAAACCTTTCACGGTGGCCTTTGCACGGAGACAGTCCGTAAAGAGAAAGCTTGTGATTTCAAAAAGACTATGGAAGAGATTAAAGCTGAAGATAAAGGAGCCAGAAGAAAGACACGGGTTAAAGGAATTATATCTGACTGACCGTCACAAACATGAAACAAGATTTTAGAATCCTAACAAGAGACAGCTGAGGCTCATTCAACGCATCAGGTCATTTATGTTATTTATTAAGCAATTAAATCATTATTTTCTTTAAACAGCGATGGGATTATTTGACCTGTATTTCTAAATAAAAGCAAATTAAGCAAATCTATAGATAATTGTCCTTTTATATTTTATATTTTCTTTTAACTAGGACAAACGTTGTGAAGTTTATGAAAAACAACTGTGGATTTATGAAGTATTATTTAGAAGAGTTTAAACATTTAAAGCCCAAGCAGCTTTATACAAATTAAAAGCCATGAGAAAAAAGACAAACGCATCAGCTGAATGGTGATATTCAACTGAGACCAGCTCTTCGTCTTTGAACTTTTGGCAGCTATAGTTTTCCTTTATAAATCCCACTAATAGATCCCCTGTTATCTTGGACAAGTACAAGTGCCATGACACATGTGATGGTTATAGCAAGAGGCTTTGGAATAAGAGAGGAGGAATGAATGTGATATGACAAGTGAATGAGCCCGATGATAGAGCCTGACGTTTATATTTGTGCTGTGGACAATGATAGATCAGACAACTGTCTCTCTGTGTGTCTTCTGCCAAAACGGCTAAAGCAACTTCAAAAAGCTACTGCTATTCAGTGAGATGAAGCAAAGGTTTCAGTTACAGTTAAGCTAAAAGAGACTCTTTCAGCTTTGCCGGATGTCTGTGTGATGCTTTTTGATCCCACCAGAACAATGGAAAGCCTTATAAAGAGAGGTGTTGCATTAAGTTGTTTTCTATTGATACATTTACTGCCTTAGTAGATAATATGTATTTTAATTATTGTAACTATGCAATGATGCTGAAAGGTAAAGTTGGAGCTGGACTTAAGCAATGCATATTTTTATGGGAATAAAGCTGCTATTTCTAGAATAAAACAGGCCCCGGAGACTGTTTTTGTGCCTTTCAGCTAATTGTTTTAGTTTTTAACTGGAAGGGCACAGGAAAAGAACACCCAGTACTTTTTGGTTTCTTGCTTTGCACCATCTCAATGCCCATTTTTTCTGAAATTGGGCTCAGTAAAATTAGCGTATTTTTGATGAAAAACACCACCATGCACCCACTTTTAAAATGCTGGTCTTTCTTGCCCAAGCAGCCAGAAACCCAACATATAAAATGCATCAACCTAACTGGTTGATTATACATCAAATAGCATATATAGCAAACAGCATTTATAGCTATAGTTTGCACAGTCTCCAGGTGGTTTAAACTCAATCGATAGTGACACCTTTTTATATTTGTATACAGAAGATCACACATACAGAGGATGTTTGCATTAATCTTGACAGTAACTAAAAAGACTGAGGACCGATGGATATCATACATTCAAATGCATGTAATCTTTCATAGAAGCAGTCATGCACAGTGCTGGCGACCTGCCACACAAAGACTGAGTCATAAAATGATAAAAATATATGTACATTTGGTGAAGATTTTTTCGTATTTTGCTTATCTAATGTTAAAACAAGGTTTGACAGAGGATAAAATTCTGTCTCTCACAAAAACAAATTAAATATTCTCTTCTCTGCTGTCTTTGTATTTTATAGACTCAGCTTAAGCACAACCACTTTGAACATGAAGCCATTTGCCAAAAAGCTTTAGACAGAGTCAATATTGCCAGGCTAAGTTCATGACTTGTTCTTATCTCTTTTTTTGTGGCGTGTTTTTTCTTTCGTTCTTTTTTTTTAACAACAGATAAAATCTGTCTTCTTGACCTTGCCTCTCATTGCATTACCAGAGGCTCTGTCTGAGATCCAGGCCCAGTAAAAAAGGAGGGAGACGAGACTGAGCGAGGTTCTGCTCATCTAAGGACCCTGCTGTCATCAATCAGTGACTCAAGATCTGGCAATCCCATTAGCCACCTGCACCACAGTCCGGAAACCAACACCCATGGTTTGCCAATTAATTTTCTGATAGGGTTCAAAGGCAGAGCATGGAAGGTGGGAGAGCCCGAGCAGGCGGTCCATCCAGGCCACAGTCCAACTCATGGACATAACTATGCAAATGATGAAGGCAGGCAAGCAAAAATAGCTCTTCTTTTATTTTAATGCATTTAATTTGTCCCATCTCTTTCACTTTACGAGAATAACACAAGCTCTAAAGTTCTTGCATGCACACAAACACACAGCAACACTGCTCGGCCTCTTGACCTTGACACAAGCGTTTGACTGCTTTAAAGCCCTCTAAAGACATGGAGTGGGGGGTGGGTGGGGAGACTGCTGACCAATTAAGCAGCAGTGTTTCAGGGAGCAAAGCGTACCAGACTGGAGCAGAAGGAAACTCATTTAGCAGATGAGTGGTTTTTTGGGAGAACACAGCTCCTAGGAGAGGAAAGAGGTGCGAAGCAAAGAGCGCCGGTGGGGACAGCGAGCTTCCTGTATGTAACAGCACCAAGCAAGCAAGCCAATCATAATACAGACTCCTGGAAAACAAGCAGTGACAGCTTCAAGATAAAGCCTTTGAAAGTAAAAGATGGCTCAACCTGCTGCACTGCTGGTGTGTAGATCTGTGCCACAACTACAGAGATATCCCAGGCCTAAAGCCCACGTTACTGTTCAATTTGAGGCTGTGCTGACTTTCAGGAACCTCTACTGAAATGCCTATTGTTGCATTTTTCTTCATTTACAGTTTTTTTTCTACCTGGAACATATTTTCCACATTAGGTCAGAATTCTAATAAAACATTCCAACAGCAGAAAAAGCTGCATATTTCTTCTAGATGAGGTGAGAAACATTTTCAGAGAGGCCTAACTTCCATTAGACAAAAAAGCACAGTTTTTATAGGTTTTCTTTGAACCAAACTGCGATCCCATCCTACTTTTTTGGGGAGGAAATGGGTGTAGGGAAAAACGGATGCGTAGAACCAGCATTTTAATACCCTCACACATGAATCTCACATGTACCACTGTTAACTTGGATGGGATCATTATGATGTCTGAATTCAGCCCGTCAGCTGGCCAACAGCTTGCACTCTTGGCTACTCTGTAGTGGCTCACACATGTGGCTTTCTCAATAAGCTCGTTCCGTACGTTGATTGTCAGCGCAACTTAAGTTTCCTGCATAAGGATGTGGGCAAAGACTTGGCCAGCCTCATATCTGGCTCCAAATGAGAGCTGGAATGAAGTGCAGGCTTCTATTTAGCAATCTATTCATGGCAGTGTTGAAGTTTGAAGTAAACATCGCTAGAATTTGTAATTCCTAAAAAGGCTACTCTACACTCTCTTTAAGTGATTTCTATTCCTTTTGAATCCCTGCTTGGAAGCAAAATGTGACTTTTCTTAAACTCAAGTTCTTTAGTTCAATAATCCAATCAAGCCTTATGTGGATATGTGTGCCTGTGAAAGCGAATGTTTAATTTTCAACAAATCTTGACTGAAAGGTTTTGCATTATGGACCATCACAGATATGAGGAAAAAGTGATCAACTCCACATTTTAATTTCTCTACCACAAACTAAACCTTTCAAACTGTGAATTGTTTTAAAAAAGAACATAATCAAATACTGTCCTTAAACCCCCCGACTGAAAAGACTGACCTGCCGCCAGGTCTGACATTTACAGTTAACGTAGTACTCCGATAAAAGAGAAATGGCCAGAAGAGGGTCTTTGTATTATTTTTTTTTAACATTCATAGTGTAGAGAAGGGAGTGAACCAACAGCTGTGCAATAAAAACGTGTGGCCTCATGAGTTAACATTAAATCTGAGTCAATAAGCCTTCTTTCTAATCTCTCTCCTCTCTGGCTTGACTTTTTCCATTCATTTCAACTGTGTCCTTGGATGAGGGACCACAGACCTTTGAGATACAGGCAGGGCCTGCATTTCACTCACTGCAGGATTTAATGTCTGTACCCTGCCTAAAATGGCTAAAGATGGAGCCTTTAACTAATTGGGAATGATGCTGCTGATGTAATGTGAACTATGGGGACCATGGAGGGACTATGAGAACGGCAAGCAGAGAAATCAACTGCTGGCCGCTGTGTGACACCTGTGGTCTCCAAACATCTCAGATAACGTTAACATACATAAGAGGGGAAAAGAACAATTCTGTGCCTGTGTGTGTCTTTTTTTTTTGGGGGGGGGGGGGGGGGGGGGGGGGGGGGGGGGGGGGGCATGGAGACACACTGCTGTAAAGGGGTGATGTGTGTGCGCACATTTTGCTGTGAAAAAGAAGCGTGAGCAGAGATTGTGTTCTCCCAATCTGTCGTGGCCACTTTGTGTCACTGTGTTGTTCCAGGTGTATGGCCAAAGTTCAAGGGTTGAACTACTCACACTGCTCTCTAAAGCAGATTAATCACCCTTAATCTTATTTCTTTTGATTAATCCATTAGTTCTTGTGACATCTACTGATATCAGTGTAAAATAGCCATAGGCAATGTGTTCAACTCACTGAAACCCAAATGTACTTTTGCTTGATAAGTGAAAACCCTTCGTCATTTCTTTGTCATTGCTGATTGGGACTTTTCTGCCCTGAAAATGTGTAACTTCAATGTGAAAATGATCAATTTTAAAAGATGCTAAATACAGACTAAGCTTAATTTTTCAAAATGGTGACAGTTGCAATTGGCCTTAAAAAACAGAGGAACAAAAATCTGTAGCACATTTTTTTTAATGCAGATTATCATGATATCTTTTCTGAAAGCAGCTGAGTGGAAAACTGGCGCAATAAAGCATGAAACCCCTGTCAGACAGAATATAAACTCAGGGAGCCATTACCTCGTCTGCATCCGTGGCTGTTAGCTGCATTATCTTGAAGCCATCTCCGACATTCTCCTCAATGGTCACATCAAGAATATCATTAGGAAACACAGGCGGGTTGTCATTGACGTCCTGCAGCGTGATTTCCACCTGCAGAGGAAGAATAAACACCACAGTTTCCATCAAAGCTCCGCCACATGGCTATCTTCTACGTTTAGATCACTGTAAAGAAGGGACTGATGGTGGCTTCATGGAATTGAGTAGATGATGTTGCACTATCAAGGAAAATGTGTCTCTCTCTGACTCCAGAGATGTTCAAGATCAAAATAATGTTGTTTTTTTTAACTAGAAAGATTAAAAAGAGGCGACGGGATCCATACATTTGTTCACTTCATCAAAGCAATACTTATAATCTTTTGACATATGGTTTATTGTATTAACAACATTATGCAATTCAAATATATAAGTTTTGGAAAAAACAGATACACAATTTCCAAGAACTAGAAAACAGGTAAAAACTGTACTGGCCAAGACGTAGCTAAGTCTAACTTACTCTTGTTTTCCTATAGCTAAACCAGTTTTTATGCTCAAACAGCAATTAAGTTTTCAAATAACATAGTTTATAATTATAATAACTAGTTTTGCTAAGCTACTAGGCTATGGTTAGCTACTGGGAAGTTCTCTGGATTTAATGAGGTTAAGATGTGGCAAAATGATTGTATATGAATACATCAAATTAAACATCACTTAATTAAAACAAGTGAACGCTGAAGGAAGATAGGGGACCCACATTAAGGTAAAGGTAGCTGGGGAGACATCATGGCAACTTGCTAAGGTCAGCAAGTCAGAGCGCTTGCTTACCCAGCGTCTTTATTTAAGGTTAGGAATTTAAAAATAGTTATATATCATACATTCAAAGTTATTTAACCTCAAAGAGTAATATATATATATTAGATATATATATATATATCTAATATATATATATAGATAACGTATTTAATTAAGTGGATAAAAAAACTGAAAAAGGGACAATAACAAATGCATCTTCCTATAAGTAGTTGCAACAAGTTAATATCTTAAACTGGCTTACATATTGAGAGAGCTGCACTGGGGGTCCATGGCAGATTATATGCTGCACTGTCACTGGAGATCATGGAAATTGTACCATTTACAAAATGACTTGAGGCTCTTTTCCATAGAGACAAGCAGTGAGTGTAACAGTAGAGCAAACTAACTGCAGCTCAGGGAGTTTCACTTTCAAGTCTTTGAAACTAAAATAAACATATATTACAGTAAGACCACAGACCCCCCGTGTGGATAAACTTTGCCCCGTGTTACAAAAGACTTGCTCTGATAAGTTTAAATTAATTACAGATGAAGTAGTGGTAAAAGGAAAACCTGTGATTGGATCAATTGTTTGTATAAATCAGGCAACTTAAAGTAAATCAATATGACATTTAACACAAGACCATGTGGAGCCACACTTTGGGGTTCCCTAAGATTCTCTGACCACACAGATGCCCAACCACTGAAGCTACATAATTCTTTGTTTTGTCATGGTTTAGAATGGCTGTTGGCATTTAGACCAGGGGCGGTTCTAGGGGCGGGGCCACAGGGGCCCCAGCTGAAATCTGATTGGCCTGCTGAAGTGCCCCTGTCCGCTCACTCATCTGTCCTTTGTCCGAGAGCGACGATTAGACTATAGGTGGATGCAATTCCATGCCGAAACACTAGTGGCACTAATTAGCCAAATAGGAATGTCCAGCTTACAGAAGAAGATTTTAACGATCTCGAACAATGTTGGACAAATACTTGGTCTCTCTATGAATATTGTGGCCCCTTGATGGCCCCTTACTCAGAAAAATCCTTGATCTGCCACTGATTTAGACACCAGAAATCTGAATGCTATGGCATTTTGTAGGCAAAAGCCTGTCCCCAGCTTAACAGCAACAGTTTGGGGGAAATCTTTTCTACCTGTACCCATTGAAAATGCATGTCTATTAAGGAATGACTTACAAAGTTCGGTGTGGAAAAAGTGAACATTTTCCAACAACTTTAAGATCAACTATCAAACCATGAGCTGTCTCACATTCAAAAAAGCAGTGGACAACCTCACAAATATCTGACATGCCATCTAAATCAAATCCAAATAACTGTAAACACAACAGAAGCAAGAGAGCACAACTTAAAAGCATCAAAACTACTGTATTTCTGTACTTCCAGCAATCTATAGCTGGGCATTAAGAAAGCAGATCCACAAGGCGGGCTATCCAGTTCTCTGAGGGAAAGTAGAAACCTCGGAGACAGTGACAGGGAGACATTTATGGTTTCAGTTTGAAGCCTGGTGTATATTTCCACTCATATCCCAAAACTTACAACAGCTATCCCCTCCGCCTTATCCACTGACCCAAATATGCATTTCAAAGCCAGCAAACATGGCTCGCTTTGAATTATAACAGACATTTAGCTGCACATTCTCTGTTTATTGCCTCTATAAATATGGAAAAGCCGCGTCTAAATTCTCCAGTGATACGATCTTCATTAATGTTGACACGGATTATGTTAATTCATGTGTCAAGCATCACAAGATGTCTGCACCTACATACAGATAAAGCTACGGGTTTGTGAGATGAAACAGGAAATGGGAATTGAACAGTTGTTAAAAATCTACAATGGGTGCAGCTTTCTGAGACAACAACAGTTTCCCATTGGGCAATTATAGAGCAGACAATGAGCCTCAAGGCCATGTGACCGCTGAGGTGGAGGGTCAGACACAGCAGTGCTATTCATACACTACTTTTGACAGGAAAAGCAGTCTTCACATGTCCCACAAATCTGCTTCACAACTAACAGAAGCAGGAAACTCTGAATAACAGCTGCCACCGACTCCTTTTAGAAAAAGGTTCTCTCATTAAAGATGACCCAGAATCAAAGTGTTTGAGTGGTTGGCTGAAATTCTGTCACAGACTGGCAGAATAAAATATGCTTCTCCTGTTTCTACTGTTGTGACACCATAAGGGCAAGTCTGCGCAAGGTCACAATAACAACAAACCCCCTCACTGAAAACATATTCATCTCATCTGGCTCTGCTCTGATGAGGATGTGATCCATTTATTAAACCCACTCCGAGTTGGTGTCTGTCTGTCAGCATGAGCGGAGATAATTAAAGAACAAGACAAATTATGTCCCGGGCAGCAGCGATGCAGAAGTCGCATAAACAAGTCACAATGACAGCGGCTCTCGACTCAACTTGCGCCCAAGCTGAGGGACTGGAGCAAAGTCAACAAACAATGAATATTTATCTCCCGCCCTGTGTGTCCCCTTGATGTGTAAATAATGCAAGGCCCACTTCTGAAGAGTAGGCTAATTAGGGTAGATGTGCAGTTTTTAGAAATAATTACCCCTCATGCTTCCAGTTTGCATTAGCCAGGCTCCCACGGGACAGAAATATATCAAAGAGCTTTGGTGAAAAATTCATTGGAGGAAGAGGAAGCAAGGTCAAGAGGGGGGAGGTGGAGAGAGACAGGGAGAGAGGTTTTGTTCCCTCGACCTGTCTGCAGCTCAAAGCGGGCAGGCGGCGAACCCAGACGCCATGGCCCAGGCAGGTGAAACACATTAGTTTACAAGCTAAAAGATTGTGTTTCACGAACTACTGTTTCAAGTTGCAGGTGCTCCTAACTGGCTGCCAGGGCTTTATTATTTATGGGGAGGTATGAATGATTCACACGTCAAGTGGTTCCTGAGCGCTGTCGATTATGAGACGGTAAGTGATGGAAGGTATTTGTCCAAGAGGTTGAGACTCAACCGTGATAAATTCATATTGGTGCAAAATTCCCAAAGCTTGTATGATATATGCAGAAATGACAGGTGGGGTGATTTAGATGTCTGAGCTCCTGTTATGTAATCTAGTCTCTTTTCTTGCTCATAAAATTTAAATTTAAAGGGTCATTTTACTCAAATTACAAAAATACATAATTTTTCACCAACCTCTGAAGTACATAGCTGTGCAGATATTCTAATTTATTCATGCAGACGTTTGGGGAGATTTTCGGCTGTGTAGCTTAATAAATGGGGTGTATGAACTTTCAAAGTTGTTGAGCTCATTGTGTTAGAAAGTATACGTCAAATAATTCCACAACAGCTTGTCTCTTCAGTAAAACAAAAGTTCCTGTGTTCATATATTCAGATACCACACAGCCTACATTTTGGCAAATAAAAACCTTTAAATCATCATCATCATCCTCACATTTAGGATGATGACTTTTCATCAGTGTCTCTTTAAAAAGACTTTCCTGCAAAGGTTTAAGCAGAGAGCAGATATTAAAGCACAGTCTTAGAGTTCAAGTGCAACAGAATGTACTGGAATACATTTTCTATTCCACCACAGTGTTATTTCCACAGTGAGAAGAAAGCATAGTCCTGGTTGCAGCTGCATTTCTGAGAGACAGCCACACACTTTCTCACAGCTAAAAAGTAGAAGTGACATGCTTTTATATGTTTCCCACTTAAAAACATCCCATGCTTGCAGTTCTGCCAAGTCCACTGCAGACAGATGAGCAGACAGACAGGAAGAAAGTCACTCCAGGAGCAAGGCATCTATCATCTAAGCACAATTCCATTAAGGCTGCTCACATATTTTATCACTTACAGACTCAATTGTTTTCAATAAAAGGTGGAGAGCCTGATTAATTACGTGAACAATGGTTTGCATTACGGATGAGTAATACAGTGCATGCCTGCTCCACTGAACACCGACAACATTGGAAAATATTGTAACCTGTGAGTGCAACTGATGCAACAGTTGGCCTGTAAATGTTGAGATCATCTGAACATAAAAACTGGAGCAGGGTGCGTCTCATGTAGGAACCAACCATCTCAAAATGATTAAATGTCTCATTAGCTGCTGCTGACGACTTGGGGTCAAGGGTTGGGGGAAGCACCGACTTCCAGCGCTCATTATCCTTTGCCTCTGAGATTGACCGATTCCACTTTGCATCATCCATTTTTAATGTTGAACCTAATGTGTTAAAAACTGGGATCAAAGTGCAATCCCAAATACAACACTTAATGAAAGAGCCAGAGCCACAACTGTATGCTGTTAAAATAAATTACTCAGGCTTTTGGAAGAGTAGAAACAGTGAAATAGCACAAAGGAATGTTTGCAAAGCCATAAAAGATTAAAAAAGCCTTTGAATGGGCTGATTACAGCGACACATGATAAACAAATAACTAAAACTAATTCAATCTGAGGTACAATATGCTGTTTGTTTGCAATTACACGATGGTTATCTAAGGTTACATCGCTCTAATGCTTTAGCCAGGCCTTGTGTAATGTGAGGACGGCTCCTAGAGACTGAGAGGAGCTGCAGACTGGCACAGCTTGGGCTAGTTAGTGGAGTATTCCAACAGGAGCACAAAAATACAAAGGTTCCAGTTGCAGTGTTTCCTAAAAGGAGCAGAAGAGTCAGCACTGTGCCTTCTCATATTCAGACAGACAGGTTACATCCTTTCCAACTACTGGTTCTGAAACCTTTGAGGAACTGCACCTGTGAAGGTTAGTAAGGACATGCAAAATAATTCCCACAACTGATTCAACAAGGGATCACACTTCCATGAGTTTCTAACGAACTTCTTACCTACTGGAAAATGATCAATTTCCCACACTTGCACTATCTAAGGGCCACTGCACTGGATGAAGGAATCTGTCATCCTCACAACTTTGTAAATTGATAACTAACTGTGTAGAAAACAGCCCAGGCCTGTGCCTCCTTGCCTTAATCTGAAAACCGTACGGACTATCCACGCACATCTGATGAGTTCCATACTATGTAAGAGAAGTGTTGAAGCGGGACCTGGGTGATGGAAGGCCACATTCGACATAACTCATTTCCTTGAACTGTACAGACAAAGGCCATTATTATTTTGCTTCAACTTCACTTCCTTCTCTACCTCTCCTTGTGCTTGTTTCAAATGTTTAAACTGAACGTCATAGACTCTTGACTCCAGATTTATGGCGCTAAAGAACTCATAGGTTCCATAGGTCAAGGATACAGGTAAAAGCCATCTTGGCTCTGTGTTTTAACAACAAAATGAAACACAACGAAACAATTGCGACAAGGTCAAACCGATCTCTTCTGCATGGCTTCTTCAACACGTGTACAATCGCAACTGGCTGGATCTGTCAAACAAATGCCTGCAGGGTAATTCATCTTCCAACCGCAGTCATCAGGCTCAGCAAAGTGCATGCGCGCTCAGAGGAGACAGGAATTTGAGCGAGCTGGAGATGGGAAAGTGCCAGGGAAAAAAGCAGACAAAGCTGGAAGTCAGCCAAACCTCAACACACTGTGCAAGGGAGAAGTCAGGATACGATCATATCCCCCTCAAGTCCCCCCGAAATCTTCTGCAGGCCCGTGTCAGGAAAAAAAGAGCAAGTTATAGAAAGAGACAGACAAAACAAAACAAAACTAAACAAAAGAGGAGAGTCTGCAAACGATCACAAAGCACCTTGGCTTCATGCAACCAACAAGCGGGGAGAGAGGAGAGACTATGTTGGACAAGTGGTTTTAATAAAGGGGATCACTCTCCTCTCTGTGGACCACTTCACCAACTGTTAAAAGATTGTTTGTCTACAGCAGGCCCCCTCAAGCCCCCCTGCCAAACGAGGTTCCCTCTGAGCATTCCTGGTAGGATATATAATCCAACAGAATGAATAACCTACCAGGTCATGTGGGCCAAGATATTGTTTCATAGAGACTCTGGGCCCATTTTTGCACACAGTAGAGTGGAAACAAATCATAACACACTGCAATTTTTAATACTCCTGTATCCGGCCATGAATTGTGCAAACTGAGGTTCTTCTTCACTATGAACAGACATTACTCTTTCCTTATAGTTCTTACCTGCGAGAGTTGGATGGAAAGTTTAATTAGACCTTGTGCAAGATCAGAGTAGCTCTAATGCGGGCAAGGCAAGATTTAGCTCTCCTTGAAGCTGGAGCGTAATTCAAAGCCATCATTCAAATTACCATAGCCTATTAGATGCAGCACGTTCTGTATCCATGCACCGAAAGGTTAGAAGAACATCAAAACGAGTATTTTCTCCTTCTTGTGAGATGAAAGCTAAAAAACAAAATAATTAGCCTATTTGTGAGAACTATGCTTTGAAGATGGAAGGAAAGAAATGTATTTTCTCTTTATCAGTTGTCTGTCTTTTTTAAGGGCTTCTTAAAAATGGAAGGAGACCGTAACTGCAGTCTGCCGCCTCACTCTGTGTTGGTGCCACTGATTCTGCCCGAGTCTACGGCCTTATCACTCGGCTCTCCAAACAATTACCGACAATTACAGCATTCAAACCACACAGACCGTGGAAAGGAGAGAATCAGAGAAACAAAGCTTATGGTAATTGGTCAGAAAATCTGTGATTCTTTTTTTAACCATTTCTTAAGAAAAAGAAAAAGTCAAAATAAGTCGTTGAGTACATCTGCTCAGAAATATTACATGTCTATAGAATACACTGCATTTCATGACGGGAATAAAGCGCTTCTTATTGTCATGGCCGCAGTTAGCGCTGACTTAGCAGAGAAATATTTTACATTCAACATAAGATAAGCACACATTCAGTTTTGAGATAATAATAAACTTGATGACAGCATGTTTTTATAAAGGATTAGAGGTTTGCAGCCTGTGGACAAGCATGTAACCTTTCAACTAATGTATAAGAAAAGAAAATCCCCATAATTGGAGAAACAAGCTTCATGTTTCATGCTGTCGTAGAGTGCATCTGTACAGCCTAAACTCCTATAATGAAGTCAGTGCCACTTGGACCACTTTCGACATAAAAACAGAGCTTGAAGGTTAATATTTAAAAAATTTATTACAGTGAAAGAAGCAATTTTTCTCCAGAAGCAAATGTACTTTTGATATATTGCTATGCTTCACAGCTACATCCTACTTAATGGAGTATTAATGAAATTTGGAATAAGTACGTGCTTAAATAAAACTGATAATGTCCCAAAGGTAATATTATTGCTTCCTCCAAAACACATTTGTGTGATATGTCTGGAACCACCTTCATAAATATTTATATTGTATATATATCACAGTGGGAGATTGTTCCACACAACCCAGTTTGCAAGGTTAGACTTTAAATCAGTGGGATTTTAAATGATAAATGCTTGATCATATATTGTGATACACGTAACAGATCAGGCACTAAAGCCAACTATGGTTTCCAAGACTTTAAAGACTATCATTGTCTCAGTTGCATAGTTGTAGGGAAAATGATAAATGCCTGCGAAAAAAATGCATCCGTTATGGACGTCTCATTGGATTTTACCTAAAATCCAGGAAAAGTTAATACTGTAACCTCGGTAAAACAATTAGCTTGCACTGTAATCATCAGTTCGTTAGACTGCTATGGTTGGTAGTTAACAAAAGGAAATGTTGTTCCCAGGTTTTGCATTTACCTGTTAAGGTTTTGAGGTGTACCCCTCTTAACTTAAAGTGAATATGTGCCTTTTACAGGTTTTTATTGTGTGCGTTACACTATAATTAGAACAGAATGCTTGTCACAAAAGGTTTCCAATCATGTTACAAAGTGCAGATTGTGATTGACGAGGATCTAATAAAAAAAGTTGCATGCAGAGTTAAAAAGATATATACTTAATTTTAACATGAGCAAGTGGAGCTGTTAAGAATAGGACACATATGTCCATATGAGGGATGGTGTAGCAACAAGCTTTAATCCAAAACAGGACTTGGATTGTTGTGTGAAAAGCCCCAGGCACCCCCTGCAGCTCCTGTTTATGTGAAAACCCCCTGAAAACATTAGCACAGAGCAGCAACAGGGTGGGGGTGGGTAGGGTGTATATGCTTGGTTTGTGTCTGTGTGTGTGTGTGATTGGGGGGATGCAGTTGTCAAACTTGGAGCTGACCTATGCTCCTGGCGGAACCCGACTGCCACCCAAGGCTCCGCTGATACAATTAAAGATAACACAGTAGCTGAAGTGATTATTTGGAACAATGAACAAACCAAAACAACTGCGGTTTGTTGCTTTTATATCAAATCAAAAAATTCTGAGCTGATGCTGCAGCTTAATGGCCATTTACAATGTAGAACGATGCAAATCAAAACGCTTTTGATGTGCAGCACATGCTTTCCAGTGTTATTAGGAGTTAGATAAGGTACAGAGATGTAGATACCACTTTCGTGTCTGTGTTAAATATGGAGCTACTGTACAGCTGGGAAGCGGTTAGCAGAGCTGACCATAAAATGGAAAAACAAACTGATATGTAAAACAGCAATTTGTGGTTTCACTGCGAGTTATGTGCTGTAACTGATACAAGCACCAGTTTATACTGTTGATCTGACTGCTGTTTGCTTTGAAACATTGACCAACAACTTAACTATTTAAAGACAATCTGTTGATTTGTGTCAGAAAGTACATACTTTAAAGAAAGCAGAGTGAGCTATACTTTAAAGTGAGCTGTCTCCACCTGCCCAACATCTTCATGCTAAGGCACAGTAACTGTTTCCAGGTTGTGGCTGTGCAAAGACATGAGCGTTGTAGTGATTTTATTATCTAACTCTCAACAAACAGAATGATCACATAGTGAGCACTGTGAGACAGCTGCTGCTTCTGTAAGCCCATTGTTTTGGTTGTATGGCTTATTTTAGGCTGATTCATGGTTCCTCTGTGCACTGTTCAAAGTTTGCATGGGTCTGTGCCATAATACATTCACGTGGTTCCACACATGTGTGCAAACAGTAATAATGCAGGAAAGGAGAGAAACTAACAAGGTGAAGCATCACCAATATTATCAGATGCTTGCCAAAATGATTAAGAAAGCTTGGTGCCGCATTTTGTGACCCCATATCAAAGACTAACCTGCAGGAACTCTGTGGATGCGTGTGGAAGGCTGACTGTGACTGTGTCACAAGATGTCTGCAGCAAAGTGTAGCAGGGATTGAGTTGTAAATCCAACACTTTGTATAACTACAGTTCTACTGTATGAGGAGATGTGTTGCCCTGACATGCACCATTGCAGCACATTTAACAACCACAACATTTAGAACCAGACCCTACGACAGATTGGGAAATGTACACAATGGACCACAGTGTAAACAGTTTTACAATAAAGGCTAAAAAACTGGAGAATTTCCCAATATAGTATCATGTTGTCATCATGTTGACGTCCTATTTCTCTAGACATGATGATGTCCAGTGCTTATGTGTAGTTTGTGTTCAGTTGGCTCAAAAATCAAGAGGGAAGGTGTGGAGGTTGAACATGCTGATGCACGGTTCTTTGAGAACCAGCGGTCCCTTCGAGCAGGAGATCACTGGTTCAAAACCCATCCTGCAAAATGTTTTCAACAGTCACATTTCCATCATGTCCCTTGAACGCTGCCCAACAACAACTACGGCGTTTGGATATGTCTCCATCTCACAGTTAACAGCCGTGGATCGTGACACAACAACACGTCTTACAAAAGGATGAAAAGTATGTGTTCGACTATTTCCATGTAAGACTGGACTGACATACACATACCTGACAGACATCCAAATATAACTAAATTCTGTTCACCAAACAAGCATCCACATTGTTCAGTGAATCTGTCTGCAGACATTGGCTGCACACCAGTGTCTGCAGAGGGGACAAAATTTATATCATGCATGTGTCTTTGTTGACACCTGATGCAGAAAGTATGAATATTCCTTGGCTCTGTGATTTGGCATCATAAGCAACCCAAGCAGATAGTGTTTTTTAATCCAAGAAAAGTACAGATAAACAGCATGCACAAACACATTAACGGTAACTTTAAGGCAGTGTAACAGTCTGCTGCCTTGGTCCAACTTATTCTGTCCTTATTAATCACATCAGGTAATGTCTTTTTAAAATAGTGATTATGGTGCTCACTGTATTATAGCTGTTTCACACCACATGATTCAACAGCCAAGAAATACCTTATTCCGTTTTCATTCATCATTATGAAATATCTTGCCTCTCTTGGCTTACTATACATCTGCCGTGGTCATTTACTCCTCAGCAGGAAACAGTTTGGCGAGAAAACCCGATCTGGAGACATTCTAAGGGGCAAAAGGAAAAAAAATGATGGAGAAATGTTGATGAATTTAACATGAGGTGGCGTAAAAAAAGACTTCTGCCAAATAACTTGACAATGAGGGACAGTTTCCCCCCGCTGAGGCCATTCATGGAAACAGACTGGAGGGCCTTGAGATAGATCTGGCTCTCTTTTCACTTTCTCATACACACAGATACACATGGGTGAAAACGCAAACTGTGCACCAATCACATGGTAGGCGATGACATGCTCATTCATACATGTGTGATGGTGAAGGCACCCTTCCCCCTTTCTACCGCACACATACTTCCACAAGTACTTCCACACTACAAGGAGGTCTTACAAGGCTTCACATGTTTAACTTTGTCTTATTATCATGAAGATGAGCCTTTTAGAAGTACCATCCATCTTAATTAACAAGCCATTTGTATGCACTTCAGCCCCTAGGACAAAAGGCATGGGAAGAAATTCTGTGGCCAAAGACAAATTCTAGGGCTCGAAGACATCGTTAGTGGATTATAAAAACAGGGAAACGTCAACAGTCTTCCCATGTTGCCTGCATATTTCATTATCTCCCACTGTTCATGGCAATTCCCAGTTTTATCCTTTTGGGTTTTTACAGATGTGAGCCAAAAAAACTTTCTACATGGAGCAAGAGCCTCGCTTCTCATTCCTTTAAAGTTCAACATAATTTGAGGCACCCTCTTCTTGATTTAGTGCCCGGCCTGAACATCAATGCCTCGCTGTCTGTAAAGCAAAAGCGACTGACGTATAGCGTGTCGCTCTGTGGCTCCTGAAATGAGTGAATGTAATTTCTGCCTTCAGATGTGAAGCATGAACAAACAAATGTCAGCCTCGATATAATATGTTTTCTCTCACCACTCCTGTAGCTAAATGACTCTCAAAAAGAAGAGCTGTTGAAAGATCACTATTTTAAAGTGGACGTGTTTTAGCAGATGTCTGGCTCTCCAAATGGTCACTTCTGTGGGTGGTGTGTGCGTTTCTGTTGTGCATGGGGGGCTTCCCATAGGGCCTGTGTCTGCAAAACAAAAAGGAAATGTTTCAGAAACAGCCCTAAGGGTAATTCGCCCTCACAGCCATTGCTTTTCTTCTTTTCTTTTTCTTTCTTTTTGTCTGGCGGCACGCTTGAACGCAGCCGAATAGCCGAGAGACAATTCGTCTCAATTCTGCCTTCAGGAAACCTACAGAGACTATTAATTGTCAACTCATAAAGGCTCCATAGACACCCCATGAGAGAGGAAGCAGCTAATACTCTAAGACTTTTTTTCTCACTCTCCTCCCTCCTTTCTCTTGGTATCAGCTACCATCCATAACACCTTTAGGTTTTCTCCGGGGTTTAGAGGGTCAGCGCACGAGGTCAGAAGGTGATGATTTATTCCTCCAAGCAGTTGCATTGTGGGAGCGCTTTGGTTACAATGGGGTCAAAACCGCAGTTTAGTACAAGGGTGTCATTTGTTAGTTGACCTTTCCTACAGGTCTGACATGTATATTGTGGATGAGGAGCAGGGAAGAGGAGAGGAAACCGATGGCTTCTGGTCTTCATTTCTATCATTTGTTGCTTCGAATAAATCCTCCAGACTCGTACCCCCAAAGGAGAGACAGACTTACCAGACAACAGGACTTGTGGGTATTTAGGAATTTGAAAGAAATATTCAGACAACAAAAGAACTTTGCCGTCCTTCTACTCTTTAAACATGGGAAATTAAACAAAAGACTCCAAAAGTCCCAAAAAAATTGGTGTTTACTAGTGAAGAAATTGTTTAGTCTTGCGACAAAAGCAACAGCAAAAAAAAATAAAACATCAAAAGTCCTCATTGATATCTGTGGCAAACGACATGGAGATGAAACACAAGATATACAACGTGTCCAAAACTCACTCCACACCTAGGGAAACACAAAAACTCAGACCTAAGACAGGCCGTTCTAATTCAACATTTATACAGCATTTTAAACAATGTGCCTTGGGAAAAGCAGATCATGTTCAGAACCAACATCTTTGTGAGATATGTTTAGACTGAGCGGCTTTGGATAACACAAATACTCATGAAGCAAGACTGTATCCAGAGCATGTGAAATGTTTGGAAATCAGATGTACTTTTCTTTGCTAACTGTTTGGGACAGCTTTAATGGCGTGTCAATGAAAAGTCGCTGTTACAAAGACAATGTTTACCCACAAACTGTCAGAACTATTTTAATAACTTTTTGCGGATTTGTGAAAAAAAAACAAAATAACGCAAAATATCAAAATATATATGTTTGATGGTTGTATGTCATCCAGACTGGAGGTAAAAATATAAGATCTTCTATCGTCTTAGCCGGACGAAGTCTGGTCTCCGTCAGTCAGTGCAGAGAAGAGGATTTAAGAAGGCCTGCGCCAAGGTAAGAGGGCTTACAGTGTCACATATGATCTAGTCACCGACAGGAACAGTCACCACCTCCACCTCCATTTGTCCAATTCCCACCCCCCCAATAGTTGTGGCTCGGCATGCCTGGATGAAATCAACCACTTGGCATGATGCGGCAGAGAGTAAAGGGAGGCTTAGAGAGTGGAAAAAGGGAAAGAGGGCAGCAAGTTAGAGAGCAGTGAGGCTCTAAGGTTACTCAGGCCCTTTTATCACCTTCTCTGCTGCTTTTTTTCTTTCCATTTTCAGCTCTTCTTCTCTACTTCTTTTCTCCTGAACTCCCCTCCATATTCTTGCTGGTTTTGTTCCACAGTGTCCTCAAGTGTTACACAGGTGATCAGCCAGTACGCTTAATCTCAATGCGGAAATTTGGTTGTAACCTTGTGCTTCCAGTGTAGCAAATGAGGTTACTATGGCATACTTTAAAATGGCCTCCCTTCCTTCAGAACAAGTGTAATCCTCCTGGCCTGGGTTTACACTTATGACTGCCTCCTCATTATCCTGCTCAAACAGGAAATAGACTATATCAAGTCAAAAATACCTCTTCTTGTGACCTTTAACCAGCCACTTTACCATTTAGTCCATCTGATAAGGGCAGGCTGAATGAGAAACACAGCTATTCTCAAGCAAGATAACTCAAACATCAGCTTTGATTATGTTTATAGGGTTAAATCAAGCAGTTTATACTAAAACTTTCATTTACTGTGGGACCGTTTTACTTTTAGCTGCATACACCTTGTTTTATCTAACAACTGAGAGCAGAACACTTATGAACCTTGACCCAGAGCAGGGAATAAACCTCATAAGCCTACATTATGGATGAGTAATACTGTGTTTACATTTAAGACCTGGGTGATGAATTAGATGTTGATTTATGAATAATTTAATTGTGAAAGAACTTGTAAATAAAGCATAGAAATATAATATCAATAGCATTCCACAGCATGCACTGACATGCACATCACTCAAGCTGCTCCCCGTCTTAGTCTTAATTCTTGTTTCTATTTTTCCACTGCATGCTAGAGCTTCCCATTCATTTGAGAATCTTCTGACATGTATATCAGGTTTCAGGTAAATCAAGCTCTTGGACACAACAGTTTGTTCCTACCTGTTTAAGCAATAGCCCAAAGGTTATGAAAATTAACATTTATAACAAAAATCACTGTACTGTATGGCTCCAGTCTGTGAAATTTAGTCCAGCAGACTGTCACACAGTGAGGGGTTTATTTTCTATTCGGGTGATATAGCTTCCATCTGACACGAAGCTCGGTACATCAGTGGACCATTAAATTCTCATCTTTCCTCCCGGGGAGAGGTTTTGCTGAGCCGACATTCAAGCAGTGCGCTTCACATTTTCACAGCTATACACATTCACACCCAAGCAGTATCCACTCCAAGCACAGCCACGTCCTGCTGGCAAACAGGAACCTTTATTCAAGCAGTTGGGACTCGAATGAGTGGTTAACTACCTTCCTCAAGGGCACCTAAATGTTATCTACTGAAGAGGTGCTTTTTATTCAGTTCTTTCTCTTCAGGACACAGCTTGTTTCTCAAGTTGTTGTAGCTGTTTACAGCGGTTCCACACTTGCACATGTAGCTCGCTGGAAACTTGAATGGCTTAAAGGGATACCAAACTCTAGCCAAAACACAACTGAAAATGTAAAAATAAAGACATTTTATAGCCCACTCAAAGAAGGATGATAGTGGAATAAAAGCGAACATAACTTGCCTGAACATGGATAGCTAACAAGCTTGTTGAGATGGTTAAAAAGCTATATTTCCTTCCAAAGTTGTCCTATTATTGGTTTAGTCAAACCACACCTCTCAGTATACTATCTTCTGTCTATCTATAAAACTTTTGTATGGGTATAACAAACTATACTTCTAAAGAATGTTTTCATATATACAAGCTCAGTAGCTGCTCTATCTCCACATTGTTTAGGAATATCTCTGCATAGCATGGTTGCCCGAAAACCTGGCAGGCCAGAAAAATCGCTCTCGGCCAGATGGTTTGGCCAGAGACCCGAGGTTTAGATTCCCACGAAGGAAACATTGTGCTTGGAGCTTTTTCAGTTTCGCCTCAACCTCCCTGCGGCACTCTGTAATGCCACAATTCAAACTCACTGGGCTGCGTGATGTTTAATTGAACCACAAGCTGTTAATCCAGGGAAAGAAAATCAACTAATCCAGATTAGGGTCAGCCAGACGGGGAATGGAATTGTCAAATGCACTCCCCGGCCTGCTGGGCACCTTTAGAGATCGGGCTCATTACTTGAAAGCCAAACACGCTCACGTGAAACAAACACCAAATGCACTGGAGGGTTTTTGTCGCTCCGTGAGAAGATTCTGACATAATCTCACACCGGTGACTGCCGATTTGTTTATTTTCTGCCAAACCTTAGGATCCAAACCAGGAAAGGATCTGTGTGAGAAATGTGTGACTGGACTGATCCATGAATGGAATTTTAACAAGAGAGCTGTTAGGTGTGAGAGGCGAACAGACTGAGGGTTATTTGATAGCATTAGCAGATGCAGTTGACACGCCTATCGGTTTCATTGCTAAAACACTGTATCTAATTCTCCTTCTCCTTATCTTTTGCCTCCAGACAAACACATTTTCTCACCCAGTCACTTTAAAAGCATTTCACCGTGACTTTCCTATCTTCATTCACAGGATAACGATGGAGGCAACAACTCATCTTTATGACGAGTAATATTCTTAAATAGTTCCCCGTTACTCTGGTAACACTCACACTTTTGGTGAATATTGCAAGATTATGTCAATTCTGTTCATAACATTAATGAAACAGCAGGACATGTGGTCAGGCACTGCATTCAGTCAATACACAAAGTGTAAGAAAGTACATCAGAAGTGAAGGTTTTAATACAACTAGACCGTTACATTTTTTCTTTTTCTGATTCAAAAATACATACGTGCAAAACAATTGGGCACTTTAGATGATTTAACCCATCTGAAAGCCAAAGTCTCAGAAACTTGTTAGCGTACTGTGGCACCTCATTCATGATCAGATTGCATCACCTGATCTTCCTTTTAGGACAGATCAGATGATGCAAATTTCAAGCTTTATAAAAACTAAGTCCTCAAATCTTAACCCAGCAATCGGAGGTCATGGGCTCCTCTAAGCAGCTTGTTGTCACAAAGAAGAAGTCTGTTAAATCAAAGAAAAGTTTGTAATGTAATTAAGAAATGAAAATTGAAAGAGAAGATAGAGGTCAAGTTAAGGTCTGGAAGGCAATCAAAATTCAGTTAGCCACCTGCACAACTATAACTTAAATGAACAAACAAAAGTATGTTGAAATGAAGTCCAGTGGAATGATGAAGGTTGCATTTTTCTTTTTGAGAGAAGCAAGCAAACATGTGTTTGGAGGAAAGAATCGTAAAGAATATAAGAAAAAAAAGCACCCCTGTAACTGTTAAGTTGCCTTGTGTGGCAGCCAGACGAAGGAGCAATGTCTCACAAGCAGAGCAAATGTATGTATTCAACAACAAGCAAATTCTGGAAGCAAATATCAGCTTCTGTAAAAAGGAGTATGACTTTAACAAAAGCATGAAAACTCTTAACACACTTCCCCAACTTTTAGCATCAAATATACAGTATGTGAGCTGACCTCAGAAGCAGTATGTACTAGAGGGCCTTTTGTTGGAAGAATGAGTGAAATCCCCCTAAACAAGAACAGAAAGACTCTTAGTTGCAACATGAAGCGTTTACAGGCAATGCTACTTGCCAAAGGAAGTGTTACAAAGTCATGACCATCCAAATGTTTGCTTCATGGCCTTTTTGTCATTTTGGAATAGTAAAAGCTGAAAAAAATAAAATAGGTAATTTTGCTTGAAATATTTAATAGAATGCGTCACTGTTATGCTTTTTGGATGTCACCTAATCTTTTATTCATGAAGCTATTCCCAAGAAACATATTTGAACTGGGATTGCCAAACTTTTTTAAACCACTGTATCCTTAACAAGAGGAAAACAAAACCTCAAATTATTTAACACTTTACGGCATGCCTGCCTCATACAAACGGCTGGTATGTCGGGGAACCTATATATTCAGTGATCTAGGGACAACAATTTATCTGCTTCATGAAATTGACAATCTACCTAAGCCACAGACATTGGGACATTCTCCCTTATAATTGTAAACAGCTGGCAACAGTACGATATTTCTATGTGGAATGCTTGATAAATGGTAGTGTTGATGTAAAAGCACCTAAGAGTTAGAGCCGCATTGTGTCACCCTGTAAGTACGGTCCATTGTAACACAGTGATTACAATATATCATGCACACTGGGGGGTTCATAAAGCTCTCATGGCACCATAAGGTGCCTCGGATTAATCTATCAAAGAATGACAAACACCACACAAGTGTTGTATTTTACATTCTGCGGCCATTACTGCATACCAGAGGGGACCAAGCAGGAGAGGAAAATAAGTATGTGGAGGTAAATCCACATTAACATGGTGACACAGAGTCAACGTTCACCAAATGTATCGGCCTTAAAATGTGAATTTACTGCTCCCTCAAGTCACTGGATGTGGTGCACTTTTGGTAATTTAAGCAACGCTGTTCTGAATTATACGCCGTAACAGCACATTCCAAGAAATTAAGTCTTGAAAACAAGCTAAAACTATTTAAAAGAAAACATTTGCTTACATATCTCTCCAAGAAAATACTTTTAGGGCCTCTGGAGATATCAACAGAAGGGACTATTGCGTGATAATTTACAGTTAAGGACAGTCAAATGGTGTTGTCGGTGCAGCCATATAACAATAATGCAGTCCATCCTGTATCCAGTAAGGCACCTTGTGTGATTTCAGGTGGGTCTGGACACCAACATTTATCTACAAAGTCTATTTTTTTTCCCCCTGAAGTGGCAGCAAGAAGGCAAAAGGGACCCAAATTGGACTAGGCAGCTGTGTTTGGAAAAGGAAACTATTTCTCAAAACCCAGGAGTGATATATGCTAACCATAACTCTGCATACGTGGTCTCATCTGTAATCTTTCTCCTCTGCAACTGTTCTAAAAGATCCATCAAGATACGCAGCACTCTGAGGCCACCGCAATTAGTGCATCAACAGCTGGGGAGGCCATTAGACACTCCTGGGTGTTTGCTTCATCCACTCTGTTTAGAGAGGGCTGACCAGCGTGGACAAATACGAGGCACTAATGAATGCTGTCTGTCACTGTGAGTGGGGAGAGCCTGGGTGGTGAAGTGGAGAACATTTTTAAGGGCAACAAAGTGAAACCGGGGGCAAAAATGGCAAGAACGGAGGGGAGAAGTGGCGTCAAACAAACTGTGGAGAGTAGTTAGGAAAATGTTGTTAAGATGTGATTTTTGCAGATGTTCGTTATATTTTGGCCAAGGTTAAGAAAATAAGTCATATTGCAGTTTTGCCGTTTGTCTTTGGAGAATAGCTCATTGGCTCAAGCCTCGACTATGAGCCATATGAGGCCATTGTAACATATGCAGGGCAATTAAACCCAAATGTGGACGTAATGCTTGCCGAATGAACGCAGTCCACCTTGTGAGCTTCCAAGCTCAGTCTGGAAAATTTATGATAAAAGGGGTCAGTTACTGTCTGAGTCTTGCTGCTCGCATCCCCTCACAGCCCAATTATCTGCCTGAACGGCAGATTCCCATAACTGACACTGACTCACCATCATGCAGAGTACAGGTATATTGGTACAGAATCCAAGACAGCGAAGATGGAGGAACTGTGGGAGTCTGAGAACTGTCCACCTTATCTTAAAGAATTAAGATAACCCTGAAGTGAATCATTCAACATGCTCTAAGCTGCAGCTGACGTACTCTGCAATATCTCACCTACACTCACACACTAGCATGCGAGTGCATAAAAACAAACATAGATTAGAGATGCCATTTATCCTCCATAAGTCAAACGGAGGGAATGTATGGAGGATAAGGCCTTTACCCCAAATACCCTAAATGTGATAAATCTGCTTTTAAGAGATACTGAAAGAGCTGAGATAAAGACAGAGTGTTTGTACCACGCTGCCATGGCTTCCAGAAGAGTGACAGTGGTTATGTTTTTACCCCATCTTGGGCAGGGTTCAACAAGGGTTGTAAATGTAATCTATCCAAAAAGGAGTGCACTCCTCTTTGCAACAGACTCTCTTCAGTGTTGTTACTGGCAAACGCCCTGCAGCTGGCAGTCCAAGAGAGTAATGCTATTTTCTGTTGAACACGCTTTCTATCCTTTTTTTCCTGCTTGGGCTCTCTTCTCATCTATTCTTGAAATGTTATACAGCGAATATGTTGATTCTTTGGTCAAGTGTGGGCATGAAATCGAAGGCCTGTAATCAGTTTTCCAAACCTCTCCGCCTTCACTCGGCCAGGCTGTTTATTTCTATCTTGATGACATTGTCCAAGGTTGGTTGATGCTTAAGCATGAAACATTGAACTCTGAAACCCACACTGTTATTTGGTTAAAAACTTTATCAGGAGAGGACGGTTCGGCTTTTTGTTGAAATCTAAAACAAAGTAAAAAATTCCAAAGTAGATTATGAAAAACTCCTCTGATGGTGATCAGGATCCAGAGAATGGGGATGACAAATTTAGAGTCCAACGTCTTAGTCATTTTCCATGCATTCCACAAGTGTAACACAGGGTTATCTGTGCTGCACAACATGCTGCCCATAACGTATGACTTGAAAAGAAATGGAATAATGAAACCACTATTGACACTAATTAAATGTTTTCCAGGATGTATTTTCAGAGGATAAACAGAGCTGAGCCAAATTTAGCTAAATGCCAGCACAATGTTAACTGAAATGAGCTATATAGGCAAGGCAAGTTTATTTCAACAACAAGGTGATTTAAATTGCTTAACCGAGACATTAAAACAGTAGAGATAGAAAGCATGATTTGAAATTTGAACAAAAAAAGAAAGAAAGAATTTAGAATAATAGATTAAATCAGAGCAATAAAGATAAGATTGAATAAAAATGTAAAATATTATTACGTTTTGAAACTTTATTCAAATGCAGCTGAGAATAGATGTATCTTCATCCTGGAGTGTTTCAGCTGATCTGAGACTTTCTGGGAGTTGGTTCCAGACATGTGGAGCATAGAAGCTGAATGCAGTTTCTCCATGTCTGGTTCTGACTCTGGGAACTGATAAAAAACCAGACCCAGATTACCTGAGGGGTCTGGAAGGTTCTTACTGGGTCAGGGGGTCACTGATGTATTTTGGTCCTAGACCATTCAGAGCTTTATAGACCAGCATCAGAACTTTATAGTTTATCCTCTGATGGACAGGCCGCCAGTGTAAAGACCTCAGAGCTGGACTGATGTGCTGGTCCACTTTTTTGGTCTTAGTGAGGACTCGAGCAGCTGAGTTCTGAATGAGCTGCAGTTGTTTAACTGACTTTTTAGGTAGTCCTATAAAGATGCTGTTACAATAATCAAACCTACTAAAGATGAATGGATGGACTAGTTTTTACAGGTCCAAGATATATTCTTAAGGTGATAGTAGGCTGACTTTGTTATTGCCTTAATGTGTTTTTCCAAATTTAGGTCTGAGTCCATCACTACACCCAGATACACCCGCAGTAATTTACTGACATTTGTACAATTTTAATGAGCTTGAAAGACAATATTTGGTATGACCACTTTTATCCTTCAACACAGCCTGAACCCCTTTAGACAAGCTTTCTTGCAATTTCTTTAAATCACTGGAATGGGACGGAAAATTAGTGAAAAAGCAGCTATTGTGCAAAGGAAAATTTTGAAAGAGCATCAGAAAGCCTGATGAACTAATGCTCAAGAACACATTAAAAGACAACAAAAAAGTCTGGTTGCCTGAAAGCAAAATGTAATCCCCTCTTTTTAAAAAAACACATGGTCTCAGCTATCCTTATATATGAAAAAGAACAGGGAGAAGGAAAGATCCTCGTTTCTATAAAATCAGCTCTACAACGAGTAAGTCGAATTTAACCAATTTTACCAGTTTTACCCAATCGTGGAACCCATATGCTCATATAAGGAACACTCCACTGGTTGGGATCAATAGCAGAGGAAAAGGTTTGATGCTGCACTTTGTTACTGAGGAAATCTTAACTGAGAGTTCTGACACAACAGCTGGCTCAGTTATCAACCAGAGGACTGCTTATAGCAGACAAAATGATTCACTAACTCATCCATTTGCTGTGATGTCAGGATAGAAAATGTGACGGTTTTCAACTGGCGTCATTCTCGATTTTAATACAAAAGCTTCAAAGGAAGAAAAGCTTTTAGCAAAAGATGCCTCTGACTCAAGTGAAGGAGATCTGAGATGGAAACAAGAGATTTCAAATTAAACTCCACTTCTGCATTAGCAACAGAAAAAAAAACATTGACAAAAAGCAGCTGAAACTAAATAAACCACAGAGCTTGCAACACGCCAGGGCACACTTATGTTCCCTCCCTGTTTCACAGAAGAAGAACTTGTGAAACTTTAATGTAAAAGAACTTCCTCCACTGCTTTTCCATCTTTGGTCTTTGCTTCTAAATTAGGCAAGGACTGGACAAACAAACAATGCCAAAGCCACAATGTGACCTGAACAATAGGCAGTGCCACTGCTCAGCGTCAAACCACTTCGGGCCACATCTGACCGAGGCGACACGGGGCAGAAGGAGGTCGTAAAGTTAAGTCAGCTGAAGAAGGGAAGGAACGAAACACAAGGGTGGGGATTGTTGGAATTCTCGCAGCGCAGCCAGCAGAGCTTCCTGTTATTTGTTTTGTAGTAAACGCTGACTCTCAGGGGAATATGATTGACCGTACTGCTGGACACAAGTCGCCATTTGTCCTCTGACTGACTCTGGTGTCTGCATGACTCAGTGTGTTTGATTTATTCAGACCTCTGCACTTGTTTCATGTCTTTGAGTTGGTTTCTTATATTTGCATCTCAAGTCAGATGGCATGAACAAAGATTCTAAATGATCTCATTCAATCATCCACGTGCTCTGTGCTCCTAAATTCTGCCTTGAAGTCTGCTCCAGAACCCAGACAGAGACAGAAAATCTTCATAGTCAGAATGTGCAATAAAATATAGAACGTATTTCTCTGGACTGGTCTATACGTTGCCCTTTAGACTATCTTAAATCTGTCTCTGCACTGTGTACTGCTTAGTTCTATAAATGCTCAGGGTTACATACGAGAACTCTCTGAACTTCTGCTCATCTCCAAAATTAGACTAAAAAACCTTCCTTTATGTAACAGGGTGCATGGTTTCCATTTCATCAAATTAGTTGACTGACCAAGTACCAAAGCTAAGTAATGGAATGCTGTTTAACATGTTTCATGAGTTTTATTTCTTTTTTTTTGTGTGTGGTATTGAACCCATTCTGAGGTATTTATGGATAGTAAGGTGGTTTTTCAAAATTTTATCTGATACCAGCCTTCTAAAGCTCCCCCTGCGTCTTTGATTTTCTTTCTTGTTACAAAATCCCGCTGCCATACCCTGAAAATAAATCATTTTCTGGCATTCACTCCTCAACAAAAACAAATACAGCTTCCAGAGATCCAAATATCAGTTCTAGCAAACAGACTGTAACCACAAATGAAATAAATGCAGTCTTATTATATTCAACACTCTCGAATACTTGTGGTGGAGAATCTCTCTGGTGTGTATGTGGCTGCATGAGTAGGCATATTAACATGTTTACTCGTGTGTGATTTGGCTAAATGTGAATCGACACCATAAAAACATGAGAGTCGTTCAGACCTGCTGCTCTCCTCCATCGGTAACTAATGGGCCGGGACCTTTCTTCGCCTCATTATCTGGTTCTGTTTCTTCTCAACAAAACATGGTAGAAAGTGGAAAAAGAAGTTTAAAAAAAAGAGAAATTCGGGGAAGAAGTAAGACAAGAGGCCGTGTGCCAAAATGAAAAAAACGGGTGAAGATGTTAAGAGTTAGGGAGGGAAATATATGCAGGAAAGGACAGCAGGAAAGTTGAGGAGAAAATACTGCGGAGCAAGCTGTGGAGGCTTGAGCAGACTCCGTGGCGTGAGTTTTATTGTCTAACTACTTAATTGTGAAAAACAGGCCTCAGTGATGTGAACGACCATTCATTCCCTCAGACAGAGTGATTAATCCATGCTGGGCTCTGGGAAGTGGTGTGTGTTTGCGTGTGAAAGAAGGGGGAGAATAAGAGAAGGTTCTTTCTTCTCCTTTCTTGTCTTTATCTCACTACCCCGCAGGTCCTAATTGGTTAATTTCATAAACTTCTCAAAGGGGCGCTCACTTGGGCCCTCCCTCCCCTTGAATGGAAGAAAAACAGGAGCCATTTCAGTGTCGCTACCTGCAGCTCCTCTGGTCCATGCAGTGGTGGTGGGGGGGTGCAAGGCAGAGGCCGCAGGGGGTGCCTTCACAGGGAAATACAGCAGGGAGATAATGGGCATGTTGCTCCCTCCAGATGGGGAGGGAGCTTTGGGTCCAGTTTGGAGCTGGTCACTTCCCAGTGTTTTGTCTCAGGGAAGAGTCTGTGACCTGCTCATTATTTCATTCTGGGTGTGCTGCTGTGATATGATAGCTAACAAGCTAGTCACGGCAATTGAGCAAATCTGATGTGCTGCCTATAAAAGTGTATTTAAACAGAATACCGACTGCTCTTTGTTTCATTCACGTGTGTAAAAGCTAAAATTGACTTTATCTAAACCCAGCACCTGCCACATTCACCTGTCACATAATTAACTAAACTAATTAAAGAAGCTGATATTACTTTAGCAAACTGCAGACATGCTCTTTTTGGAGACGAGCGGCTTCATTCTTGCAGCCTTGCCATACTAACTACTGATGTTCAGTCCTTTGTCACAGACTTTTACACATCTTGCTCTTGGAGTGATCTCTGTTGGTTGACTGCTTCCCAAACATCTGTTGTAAAGATCACACTTTGATAAATCCTTGTTCTATGAATAAAACGGGGCAGACTAACAGGATTTACATCCGCTGGCAAAGCAAATCTGAAACAAACAAGCTGCATAATTATTATTTTTTTTAAGTGAATCAGCCATTCCCATGGACTGGTTTGAAGCAAATAAATCAACCTGCGTAGGGTCACCAGAGGGTGGCGGCAAAAGCTGCGATGCTATTGGTTGTATTTGCCCTAACAGTATAAAACCTTGAGGAGGAAAAAATAAAAACTGCGGTGGACATCCACCAGAGGAAAATGGAGAAATCTCTTCTTCAGACCTGACTCTGATGTCAGTTCCTATTTAAATGCAAATGCCAGAGATTCACATACATTTGCTGTTCACAGATATGAAATATTGGTTATTTTCCCTAAATAAATACATGAATAAGCATAATATTGTTGTTTTAGTATTTTTCTTCATGTACTTTGAACCTATTTCTGAAAATGATATATACTCAAGCATCAATGAGATATATAACCACTCAATAAACACCATCCTGCGATCAGTGTGCTTTACTTTTCCTCATCAGAAAGCATGTGATAGGTATGTTTGCACACATTTTCAAAACTTGGAATTGTCACAACGCTCTTGACTAATGCTTCTGAAACTATGTAAGGACTTATGAAAAGATGGTACAACACACTTTAACACACATGTCATCCTCCACTTTCTGTCTCCAAAATAAATTTCTATTTAACATATTCACTCAAGGCAGCCTTTGGGTGTGTGCAAAAATGTTAATGTTTATATGTTGACCATGGAAGTTGTTTCTTCTACATGAAGCTGAAAATAGATTTGATATGCTTCAAATAACGTTAAATGAATTAACCATAATTGTCCACCACCAAAACAGCCAACAGTAATCACCCAGTAATAACTGCATTAAATGGCCGCCTTCAAAATTGGTGCAGCCAGACATTGAAATGTCTACATCAGTTACTCTGCCCACAGGAGTCGCCATGCAAATGCTACCCTCCTGAAGAAAGTTATGATGGAAACGTCTCTATCAAGGCTCGGGATCTGAGTGTCTAAAGTGTTTTGCCCCTTAAGTGAGCAAACGAACCAAGGCTCCGGACTCGTGTTCATGGTCTCCTTCCGCGACAAACTGGACCCTGCATGAATGTCTGCTCTGGGGAGGAGATACCATCGAAGCCCAATTTTTATGCGTGCGACGGGCATCCTGCTGGCTTTCTACCCACCTTGACTGATTGTTCTTTTTATTCATTATTTACGTGTTTTGCACTGAAGTGTTACGGAGAATTTCGAGTTTTTGGAAAGGCGAAGGGCCCTGCGCAGCGATAAAAACTCAAAAGTATAAACACGCTCCCATTAAGGAACTGGCAGACAACCAGCCCTCACCTCAAAGTACTTTGTGTTATCTGCACAACGGCCTGAGGCTGAGTCTGTGTGATTCACTGCAGGGACTGCTGCGGAGGACTTTGAGATGAGCCAGGTCTGGGTGCAGCCACGGTCTAAGGGCCAATCTGTCTCCATTAAATTGACTCGTTTGCCCAAAATGGAAGAACAAGCAGCGTCAAGCAGCATGTAATGTCGTCTCCCGAGGCCTATGTGTGAACTCTCCCTTTAAAGAGTGCATTAAATCAACAAGTACGAGCCATAAAGACCATTAAAAAGAGCCCTCTCTGTCAAATACATATAGAAAAATAAGGAATTTCTCTCAGGTTGGATTATTCTTTGGACTTTTTCACTTCAGAGTTGACAATTGATGTGGACTTCAAATTGACCACTCCCTGTGACCATGGTCATGGTGCAGGACTGGAGGCACAGTGTTGTTGCCATCCATCAGCATCACCAGCGCAGTTTACAGATCTATAAAAGTGTTACTGTGTCTTTGCCCATCTGTAAATCAGGTGTGTAGAAGACTGACATCATAAGTAACCGAAGACTAATAAACCAGCAACTAAATCTGAGAAACTTTAATAAATATCATATATTAAGAGGGTAGAATGGCAATAAAAATGGAGACTAGTGCACCACGGGAATGCTGCCTTGCTGCTGAGACATTTTTTTAATTCATTATAGAGTCTACTCAGATGATATTTAAAGAAGCACAGTTGGTTCTGAGACAGAGTTGGAACGTGAACTGTAAAACAAGCTGCAAGAAAAATAGTCTGCAGGTTGTGTTTCAGTGAGGGAGCAAGGAAGAAGGAGAAACAAACATTAACATCTGCATCTCTCTTTCATCTCAACTTTCTGCGCCGTTAGCCATGACCGCTGTTCACATTTGCATTTACATATACAACTCTGCAAAAGCCATTTTATTTTCTGCTTATTGAGGCTGCTTATCAGTTGCTGTTCCCATCCCAGCATAAATCCTGAGGATTAAAGGACTTCCAAAAAAAGGTTTTTGAGAGTGTAGGCGGGTGGAGGGAGAGGAGAAGAGTAGAGGGGGTTAGGTGGGGGGGAGCCGACAGGATGAAAAGAAGTTGGGGGCCCATAGAAATGCTAAGGAAGTGGTCCTCTTTTTTCCCCCAAAGTCGCTTAGGGGTAGGAAGTTCCCAGCTCTGCCACTTCATTAATTCATGCTATTTAACAAGTGGAATTGTGGTGGGGCTTCTTCGGCCCCCTTCACACTGGATCCAACAACAGCACCATCAGTAACTGACAACCCCCCGGGCCGAGGGGCTATGGCCTCCGGGGTCCACGCTGCAAACAGAGCCACGGGAAGCAGAACCTTGCCATTCAAGAGTTCAGCCTTTATTTGTCATCCCTAGTTTCTCTCCACCATACACAGCTCCAATCATGGGTCTTTTTATGGGGGGGGGGGATCACAGATCTGACGATGAATCTTCAGAAAGGAGGAAGAGAGGGGGCAGGGCGTTCATCAGAGGAATCAATATGCTCATCCATAACCTCTTAACACTCACTGACAACAGAGATGCCGAGAGAGGAGGAAGCAAGTCGGAGCGGTTATTGGCAGGGCAAAGAAAGATACGCTGATGCTCTTAAATGCAAAAATATGTGGTGGATTTTGTTTATGTGGGTAAATAATAATAATGATGTTCTCTTCCAGGAGTAACCAGAGCGCCTTCCAGAAGAGTCTGTGAAAAAAGTTCCCTGAAACAGTTCTTCACGGATAGAGCTATAGCAACTTGTATCTGTTAGATAAATACTTTTATTACTATTTACCATAAAAAACTTCAGTCAGGACCTTTACGACTGGTTGCAAAATAAATCTGAGGCATTGTCAGATAATTTACAGAAGAGCAAAAAGTTAAATAAAGCAAACTTTTATTGGGCTGTATATTTACAGCCTCGGTCACACTGCACAATGTGAAATGTCAAGTGAGGGAAATTAAGCGTTCAAGGGTCCTGGATGCGCAAAGATATTTAAAAACTGGATAAACATAAACTTTCTTGCTGGTGAGAGACATGCAAGGTGCTTTCCAAAGTTGAGGAAAGATCCATAACTGATAAGTTTCTGGGCTGCGAAGTTCCGATGTCAAAGATCCTTTGAAGGACTTGACCGTCAGCCAGTAATTTCAGGGATGCTTCTGGGATTTTTAAAGGATCCACAATTCTTTGTGCACATCAAAGATTGTGCAGACGGATAATGGATCACCGGTATATGTATTTAAATTGTGTGTCTGTTTTCATCATGTTTGCTGTAACCATGAAGTTGTTCGTATCTTAACATTTTCCATCAAAGTACAGTGAAGTTAAATTGCCAGTGCAAATGCAGTTAAGTGGCCAGCTTAAATAAGCACAAGCTATTCAACAGCCATGTGTCACTGAAGGTGAGACTGTTACTGTGACATATGTCCAACTGTTAGCACTGTTAAAGTACGTCTTTTCTAAATACAAGGAAGGAAACTTTCCTAGTTGTAGAAGGACGCGACTTACAAGGAAATATCGAGACTTTTTTTTAGGAAAGCCTGCAGGTTGTACACGGCAGAATGAGCGATGAACAGGAGGAAATCCAGACAAGGAAGGTTTTGTTTGGAAAAATAAACTCAAGGGAGAAGTGAGTCAATTTATTCTCTACTGGAGGCCTCACAGCTCTTCTGCTGGCCCATCCGTGCCTCCTTCTCCACAGAGAGAAGGATGAGGCCGTTGGGCCCTTCCTCCCTTCTCTGTCTGAGAGATTACTACGAGGAATGGGTTTGTCATTTCTCCCTCCCTGGTCGGGCAGAACACTGACAAAAGATTACAGTTCTGCCGAGGGCCTTCTCTTTTTAAAGCTTAAAGAAATACTCAAAGAATAGTCCATATACACATATATAAGTGTTTTTTGTTGTTTTTTTTCTATCATATAATGTTTCTTTCTGTGCAAGTGCATTTTCTTTAAAAAATTCTGTCCTTTTTCTAATGAAGCAACATATATCATAGATAAAGGAGTATCGCAGGAGTAGCTTTTTCCTTTATTGTGCAGTTCTATACTCAGACAGTGGTGAACCTTTTGTAAATTTAAGCCTGAACCTATGTTATGTCTTGCACTCAGCTTGTGTACTTATGTGTATTTCAGTCTGTATTGAGTCCATAACTGCATATTTAGCTTTTGGAGAGAGTTTCGCTGTGCTTTGAACTCCGTGTTGTTTGGTGTGAATAACAACAATGTTCCCTTTGACTGTTGAATTGACTTTGTATTCTACATCCAAGCCTCAAACATGCAAAAAATGTTTCTGAAAATGGACAACAATTGAAATCCAGATAATTTTTCTTGATCCATGAGAAGTCTTCTAACCCATGCAGAAGTTTTGACGGTGAATAATACTGTATATTCAACATATTAAAAATAGATGGAGAGCAATCTTCGGAGCATTCTTTAAAATGATGCTGATTGAACAACTGAATAAGGAACATGTGAAGTATGTCTGCAAGGAGACACTGCATCATTTAAAGATTTGCTTAATTCTACTAAATGCATACTGTAAAGTGAGAGTACTCACATGTGGGTTACATCTAACATCAGCTCTATGCAAACATGCAACAAACCCTCAGGGGAGCTTCATAAGGAGATAAACTGACAGATTATGACTATGAGATGAGGTCTGTAATTCATCTAAAGGTTTTCTACAATTCTGTAATGAAACGTGGGTTATCCTCTTGGTGAATTAGTCCAAACTGCAGTGCGTTAATGTTTTTCTGGAAGAATGTTACCCAGGATCCCGAAAGTAATCTTGCTCGGGCCCCACATCACTCACCGCGTCCGAAGGTGTTGAAATAAGGGCTGAAATTCCCATATCCGAGAGTTAAAACTCTAAATTTCAGTCGCCCTAAGCTGTGTGGCAATTTGTTCATTTATCATCTCACACAACTGTCGAGAGACTGCGACTGAAAATAAACACTGTGTATGGTGTTATATTGTGAGGTGACATTATCTCCAGGCTGTTATCTGTTATGGTGAGACCATAATGAATGAGGGTTAAAGAATACATGGAGGATGTCTCCTCACAGCCCATTAAGCCTGGCTACAGTCAGCCACGATTAGGGGAAGAGGGGACAATCTGTTATGTCGGCTATACGTTCGGCCTCAGAGGCTCGGCCTCATCTCTTAATTGCTAATATAGTTATTAAGGGATGCCAGTGGGAAGACCACCGGCGTAGATTGTGCCTGAATTATCACAGTTGCCTTTCAGGGCTGTGGAAATCCTCTAAAGGCCAGTGATTCAGTGTCACACAAGGCTTTTTTCATTTTCCCACTGGGGCCCGAGAGGATCCCCACTAAGACCCACAAAGCACCCCATCAACCTCATGCACACACACGCACAAGTACACAGACATTCAGTGAAATTATTGATTCATTTTTCAGCAAAAATGCTTAACAGTTTCTGGTTGCAGGTGCATAATCGTCAGGGTCTGCAGAAGCAGCCTGGATCTCTTTCAGACGCTGAGATTTGGGAAGATGTGACTGGACATCTTTGCTATTTCCTTGCAATTTGTGGATCCAGTAAGTAATTCAATGACTTCCAGTGAACAAAGTGAATTTTGTCTGCCTTGACCACACGCAGATGTACCCCACAAAGCACAAAGTGAGTGAAGGAGACAGCTGCAAAAGCTGGTAGTCTGTTGGCTCCAAGGTCCGACAACAAAAATATACTAAATGAAGCTTGGAGGTTGATGTCAAAAACAGGATTCTATGAAAATGTGCGAGAAGCCAACAATAAATACTATTAATATGTAACCTAGGATAAAGGTGGAACATCTGTCTTTTCCCCAAACCTGAAATGGGATAGGGATGTTATGAACATTACTGCTGCAGACATTCAGAACTTTATAACACACCAAACCATCAAAGCTCTGTATAAACAAGACTCCATATGTCTTTGGAGAAGACAGCTGAAATTAATGGCACATTTCTATCTAAGACAGGTCACATCTTAACATACACAGAGTTAAATGGAAAGGCTGTCAATTAGGAAAAACACATCCACTCTCTAAGTAAACTTTATTCCCATTACTGAAAGCTAAATGAATGGTGACAGATGCAAAAAAGAATGCACCACTTGATGTCTCTGTTTTAAAACAGTTCCCAGGATGGGAGACATCTTTTCTGAATGAAGTAATAAGCATTTAAGACACTATTGCGCATGTTGACTTTTTTTTTTTAAATGCCTGATGACTTTAGCAGACACATGGGCAGAATGGGTGAATGCTGCTTTTTCTCTTCATTTGACTAAACAAGGGGAAATGCCTGGGAATTACCTGTTGGGCCCAAGAGATCTTGGCAAGCTCTGTGCCAGGGCAAAAGGGCTGCAGTGAAAACATTCACTTTAAAAAACAAAGCCAGCGGCAGCTCAGGTCTCCAGGGCAAAATTTGCTCATTAATTCCACTTAGCTTGATTTTGCACGGTTTTTACCGTGCAGTGACTGACAGGCTTTCATACAAAGACAGCATTGAGACATCTTCATTTCTGTGGCTTACTCGTTAATGTTTTGATGAGGCCACTGTCACGCTGCTGAAGCTGAGAAACAGCCACTTTGACCAGCAATTGTGAAGAGAAAAAGTTTCCGATCCGCCTCCCGTTACGACAACCGAGCCTCAAAGAAAAGAGTCTTTAACATACTTTTTCCAAATTAAACACATGATGCTATTGCATCTGATTGCTGGAACAACCGTGTCTCAGCTGAGTTAAGTTAACCATCAAAAAGGTTCAGTGATTTTTAACATAAATGCACCGCCAGAAAGGACAGCGGCTCGAAGTTAATTGTCAGAGGGAAAAGCGGAAATCCTGCAATAACAATTTCCAGGATAGTTAACAGGCTGTAAAATGTGCGGAAAAAGAAAAAGAAAAAATTCTGGATGATCAAACTCATCACAGTTCATCACTCCTTCCCCCTATTCTGCCCTATTTTGTGCCGTCCGATTCAGTGTGATAACTACTGGTTGAAACCACAGACCAGGCGTTTCTTTGAAGGTAACAAAAGCCCCCTTTAGGGTTGTGACATCTCGGCCTGGTAATGCGTAATCTCAGCGGTCCCAGGCTGTGCCACTATTAACATGGCAGCATAGAGCCGGCCAGCCTCTGTGCTCACTCAAACCTCGGCTAAATCTGTCTGATTCTCATCAAACACGGGGAGGGGAGAGGCCGAAGAGGAAAAAAACTCAAGCTTAGACTCAATACAGACACTGCACCACACAACTTGTCTGGCAGGGAAAGCTGTCACCATTCAGTTTACTCCAGTCCTCCAAAGAGGCAAGCCAGCTACAAAAACAGTCTGGTGGTGCCTTGAATCATGAGAAGGGGTGAGGGTACAGAGTGGGGAGCAAAGTACTGTCAAGTTAATGGAGGATGATAAGGGAAAAAAGTGGCTTAACCCATAGAATCCAGGCCGACAAAAGAAAAGTTAACTTTAGCGGTATTATCTCAAACTCTCCTAAGGTGGAGGCAGAGGCAGGCAAATGAAATCCTTGACCTCAGTTTCTGAAGTTTCACTTGCTACAGAGTGGGACATTACGGATTGGGATATTATTTCACCTTACTTGTGAACCTATTTTACCACCTCTATACATCCGCTATGCCCACTCCGCCTCCTTTTGTGTTTTTACCCCCCCCCCCTTCCACTCCAAGGGTTTAACCTCAGGTCACCGCCAACTTCTTAATCAGTTCAGCACATGACCATTCCTTTCAGTCCCCACATACCAGGAGAGAAGCACTCCCTGATACAGTAAATTACGATAAAGAGCTCACAACCTAAAATTGAGGGACCATATCCCCGTATGAAAGCTGGGGGCCCCGATACATCAATAGACAGATTTGGGTGTAGGGTGCTGGGGAGGGGAGGGGCTCTGGAGCACTTCTCCAGAAAATCCGTACTTCAAAAGAAGCCCGTTTTAGATTGAGAGAGGGGAACGCAAGGAGGAGGAGGATGGGGAGTGTGTGTGGGATGTGTGGAGGATAGAGTCCCTCTATAAAGTCTGCCAGGCCAACCCACTGTGGTCACCAAAGGAAAGAAAAAGAAAAAAAAAAACAAGATGTTGTGTGTGCTCTCAAAATTCTTTGAAGGCTTGAGTTTCAAAAGGCCTAATGGTTACCAGTTGGCTTATCATTATTTTTGATGTCTTCAACCTAAAATTCATGGGCTGCAATCTCGGACTGTCATCACAGCACAGTTCCAAAGTGTTAGACTCTCCATTGTGTTTTCATTGTAGTTGTTTCGCCAAACGTGGGGAAGATGCCACAGACTTGCTGTCAGGGGAAGCAGCAGCAATTTTCTGGGTTAGTCAAAAGGTTGGGGAGGTCAAGAAGTGCTCAAAAGGTTGGAAGTCAAGTCAGGGGAGGGGGTTAGAGTTCAGCCTGTGCTGTTCCATTTCTCTTTTCTGCTCAAAACCCACAGCATCAACCCCGCTGCATTGTAAAAACACAAGCCGCAGAAGTGCATAGTGTCATTTTCTCTAATTCCTTCTGTTTAGTGCATTCTTTTAACCAGTGTGCAGTATTAATTTAAAGCTGTAATATTGCATCAGAAAACCAGACATGCTTTTAATTGTTTAAAGTGCTCTTGAACAACCACTCTCCAGGCTTTCTGAAGATCTGTTAAAGTTTTCCTGAGACATTTGCTGCTTTTTGACTAGTTAGTGCAGTCCTTGTACCTGTCCACTTAGCGTGTCTAAGCAGGGTCTATCTACTATCTACAGAGAAACAGAATATGAAAGTTATGTTCAAAAGACCTGACACAGGACCTGAGAGACGCCACTGGCTTTTCCTCTACTATGTGCCAAGTTTTTGACGAATAGCTTGTTGTTGGTGCAATAATAATAATAATGATAATTTTAGGAAAAAATGCTTCTGCATCTCTGGTAGAAACAAGAAAGTGAGACACCAAAGTTAAAAGCTGTTATGAATTTGCAGCCAGAAAGAAAAAAAGGAACACTTCTGCATATTTTAGCATCGAGTCAGGTTTGCAGTTATTTCTGGCAAAGCGTGGTAATATTTTATTTGGTGTTTTGGAGGACATTAAAAAAAAAAACTTCCAGAAATGATTCCATCTTTCACACGTCCTGGACATCTGCCTACACTAAACCCACATGCAGTATTTATCAGGAGGAAAACAGAGCCAGAGCTTACTTCAAAGGGAAGCCTTGATAAGACTGACCCGATAACCTTAAACCTAGACCAGCGTGCTGCACTCTGATGAGTGGCCAGGACTCTTTGGCTGACATGAACTTGTTAAAACAAGAGTAAGTGCTTGAGAGGAGGACTTGAACTTGCATTCTGGGCTGCAGCTGCCATTATCTCTAATATTTAGAAGTAGATTCAGCCGGATGACTGAAAAGTAAAGTAAAAGGAGTGACGCTGACACATTTTCCGCCATTTTTGTCTCACTTGAGAGCAGCAGTGAAGCTCCCAGTGTTGTCCCGGACAAACAGAGTTAAAGGATACTCTTCTGCAAATGACGATGACAAACAACCTCTGCACTGAGAGGCGATGGGACTCGGAAGGAGAGTGTCAGGGGTCAGTGAATGAAATGGCAACACCTCTGCAGCCACTTGACAGCATTAAAAAAGAGCGGGAGAAGAGGGTGGCGGGGTGTTAGAGAGAGGGTGGGAGTAGCACTTGAGGCCAGAATGGAAGACACAAGCCTCCCAGCAGCAGCAGTCAGAAGCAAGGGGACACAGGGGCTACTGTTTCCATTGAGGTCTTTGTCTCCGAAGCACTCTCTTGTTTTTCCTCAGCAAACCGTGGGTACAATGAAGGCGGCATGCTCCCCTCCCCTTGCGCAAAGGGGCTGTCAATACTGGACCTATCAGACCCTGAATGGCCGAATCAGCCTTCCCATGAAAATCAAGTCAATGACCTGCTTCCCCTGGCTCTCCTCCTTGTGAAGTGGGTGACAGCTATAATTTCAATAAGTAAAACAGAGAGAGGAAGAGAGACAAGGCAAGGGGTTTTCTCACATGTTGCTGAGGATACTTTGCTTCAGACTCGGCATCCTCATATAAAATGTATTAATTCCTTCCCTGTGAGCTCACCGTAAATGATTTGATTGTGACCGATTCGACATAGTTTTCCGAGCTTCTCTGAGCGCCTTAAAAAAAAAGAAGAAAGGAAAAAAACATGACGCCGGGAATGCTAAGACAATTTTGAACCAAACATTTAACTTCAGCCTTCTGACCCAATCAAGTGGAAGAGAAGACAGGCTTTGTCCACCTTGGCCCATCCAAGAGAAGTTAGAGGAGGGAGGGAAAAGAAATGTAAAGATTTTGCCAAACTTTTGTCACGCCTTGAGGACTGGTTTAGTCAATTGCTGTCAGATCAAGAAGACAGAGAGAAAAACAGCCGTGGTTGCCTTATACAAAAAAAAAAACACTTCTCTTTCAGCCAAGTCGGGAGAGTCCCCATAGACAAAATTACACAGTTACTTTTAAAGGATTTGCATTTAAAAGATTGCGTACAGGCCTGAATGCGGGTCGTTTCCCTGTGACCATAGAAACACTAGAAAAGGTGGAAAATTCAGTCCGCTGAACTTTAAACGACTTTATTAAAGTGTCACTAATCAGACGTGAAAGACACAAGGTTTTAGTGTTTGGGCAAACCTACAGAAAACCTAAAAAAAAAGCCTAATGACCTGTTAAGAGCATTACTTTTAAAAGCCTTGTTGATGTCCCGTTTCATGATAAAGAAAAGAGAATCGCTCGCGACAGGAAAAAATGTATTCCCAAAATATTCCAAGAATTTGACAGAAGCATTCTGAAACAGCTCCTTTGTATCTGTTGTCATCTTATTTTATATCATTTTCTGCTATACATAAAAATAAGACGTTGTCAGCTTACAAGGAGGGTATAAATAGCTCATTAAAAACAAATAACTTTCCAGCAGGCAACTAAGACAAATCTAAAAGGCCACCGTCCATGGAAATTTAATCTAACAATTTTTATAAATTGCAGATGATAAATGTTTGATTTAAATACATTCTGGCAGGTATTTCCCCCTCAGAAAAAGCCAAATTCCGAAGCAGAAAATTGCTACCATTACAGCGTAATGGGATAACAACCCAAAGAATAATCCCTCGCTAACAATGGTGAGTTTTGAAAAGACTCCTGTGAGCCCCGTTTGGTGTCTGCCAGCAGAGTGCTGCATTTTACAGCCACCAACTGGCGACGTAATCTCCGATCAACACCCCCCCAATCCATCCATCTATATATGCATCCTACCCCTAAAGAAATGGAGAGACCTCATTTTCATCTGACACAAACTGCAAAAAGGAGTCGGGGGGGGGGGGGGGGGGGGGGGTAAATGAATTAACATCAGTGCTTCAGAATAAAAAGAGCCTCTGATCTTCTAGGTTGCCCCTAATCAAATACACCCTAAATTAATCATCCCGGGACTTCTCCCAAGTTAATTTCCCTGCAATTATTCATTAAAGTTGGAGTGAGTTGATGTATGCAGAGCAGCAGAAAAACAACAATGTAAACAATGCCAACAATAGGCTGGGCAATCATCGCAGGGTGCTAATTTGTGTCATAATGATATGAATTTGATTTTATGAGATGAGCAGGGTTAATGAGGGAAACAAAATTGAAGATGAGAGGTTTTGAAATGGAGCAGAAGGGAAAATGTTTCTCATTCCATCCTTTTAGCATAAATCTAGAATAATGCACACAAGAATGTGCAGGAGGTGCAGAACTAACCGGATTTTCCTGCCATGAGCTACAGCGCTTCAGTCTGGCATTTCTTCCTAACTTTAAGGTGCTCTCAAGTGCTTGTTTTTCCAACTGCAAATGATGTATGTTTTCGTTCAAGCTTCTTTCACCTTTTCCCCATTGACCTCCATTCATTTTATATAATATGATGGTGGTATGCCTCCCAGAACAGCTAACAAAAATTACAAGTGAATGGCAGTAAACCAGCTAAACTACCGGCTTTATAAGTATCAGAGTTATGACAATATTTTACAATTAGAATAATTTAAAGCCTTAGATGTACTGTTGAATGATGCTATTGTGTATAAACTTTGGTTATTTGAATATATTCTGTTATTCCAGGTGCAAAGGTTGCATTTTTGTGCATCTTTGTTCTGTATCTGCTTGACCATTGTGGTTATCAGATTAAAAAAAAAACTGAGTAATCATAACACACCTCTTCCTGTGCACTAGCTGAAAAAAGGAAAATTCTATTTTGGCTGCAACACCACCTCCAGGTAGATATGGTACACTGAAGAAAAATCAAATGTAAATGCTTTTTATGTAAAATCTTTGTCACACTTCCATATTTGTCCTCTTGCTGTAGCCACCTAACCTCAAAGTGTGAGTTAGCACACAGCACCATGTACATACCGCCACCATACAAAGTCATATGCTGGGGGTAGATGGGGCATTTGACTGTGAGGGAATCAAAATGGTTCCATATGACCACAGCTGGCATTACTCTAGGCCCGGGGCAACTATAGGTTCCTCTGAGTCAAAGTGCTGGATTCGTGTAAACTCAACAGCGGGGGTCGAGCATAAAGCTGGGGAATAAATCTTAAATTTCAAAGACGATTTGAAATCTGATGCCCATGCCCTGTTACTGATTGATTTTCATGTATCAAGCTGAATTCCCAATGTGAGTAAGGAGAATTCAAAGGATAAAATAATTAAAATGTATGACATTCTTCAAGACAAGGCAATCTAATCCTGGTTCAATTAGTACTGTTTGTTGTGTATTTAATTGTATACTGTTACACCAAAAGTGACATCTTTAAACGGATGTTTTTAAAAGCGGGTAAACCTGCACGAGTCATTTAAATCTTTTCCAAATGCCAGCAGTAGTGTGTTTACACTCTACACTCTGCTTTGATGGCTATAATGGTTTAGAACTCTCCCAGTAACTACTATTACCTCCTAGCAGACAAGTCTATAAGCTATTACAACACAGAGGGAGGATATCATGCTGTATCCCGAAGGCTCCATGTGAGATGTTACGAATAGTAAACTGTGTGAACCAGCATGTTGTATTCCTACAATATTGGTTGGAGTTAGAGCCGATTATCACCTGTGACACCTGGCTTGTCTAGTGTATCCTTTCATATGTGACCATCAGAGAATGGCAAGTTTCAGAACCTTCAAGAAAATGGTAAGTTTAAAGATCACGTGATAATGTGAGAAGGTCCCAGGTTGGATTTCCGGCTGGGGCCTTTCTGTGTGGAGTTTGCATGTTCTCCCCATGTATGCGTGGGTTCTCTCCAGGTACTCCGACTTCCTCCCACTCCCCAGAAACATGCATGTTGGGTTACTTGGTGACTCTAAATTGCCCCTAGGTGTGAGTGTGAGCGCCTAGCCGCCGGGGAGCACGAGTCAGTGTATTCCTAGTGCCGGTGCCAAGAATACAAGGTGAGAGTTGCGTCAGGAAGGGCATCCGGCGTAAAACATGTGCCAAATCAGTGATGCGAGATTGACTCGCCGTGGTGACCCCTGATAAAGGGAGAGGCCGAAAGAAGAAGAAAGATCGCTATAATGTATCCATATAAATGCATTTTCATTTTTATGTGTTCTGGATGATGACACATTAATACTAGCCATGATGGAACACAGCATGTAGCTTCAAACCTAATATTTCTACATCAACAAATAGCATAAGTTGTTATTTAACCAACTGATAGCATTCAAATGACTTTTAACATAACTTTGATATATTTTAAAATCCTAAAGTTTTCTCTTCTAACAAAACAGCTTCATCACAGCATAAAGACAATTGGCTATATTAGCATCCATTTGGAGCAACATATTTAAAATTCCAGTGTGTAACTCTTAGTGTCACAAATAAAACTTGATATTCATAACAAAACATGACTGCCTGTGTTTTCATTACCTCAGAATGAGAACTGATGCAGTGTGTTGCCCAATTTGCAGGATTCAGTTGGTTGCTACTTCAGATTTGAACCGCAATTTCCTTCACAACGGCAAAAATGTCCCACTGTGATTAGTAACTATGAGCAGAGCCAATGCAGTTTGGTGCTGGTCAAGATAATTTCAATCATCGAAAGCTTATTCTGCTAACAAAAAATATCAGTATGCTTTCGGAAAAGCAGCTCATTTGAATCAAACACAATGAATCAACATGAGAAAATACTTATGCTGTAACATGCTGTAAATGTTGGACACTGTGTCCGGGCATGCAACTCTTTCTTTAAATTATCAGAAACATGACACAATAACTTTCACTTTCAAAGACCAAAAATACATTATTCTCTGCTGGACAACACAAAACAACACCATATATATATATATATATATATACCAAAAGTTAAACAACATAATGGCAGGAAAATGTACAATGTCATCTTTGATGAAATAATTTCATGAAATCATGCCCACAAGTGTGTCTGAAAGTGTCTGAACAGAGTGAAAAAGTCTTCATAAAAGAGCAGCAGAGTGCAGGACTCCACAGGCAGCTGGTGAGGGACACGTAGAATACAGCGCACAGTTTTATGGCCCGGCCTGCAGTGAGGCATGATGGGAAGTAATAACCACATCATTACCAACAGCGCCTCAGCCTTGTCAGACGTCAGAGGAATAAAGAGATCACGCCGAGTTCATGCTCGGGCTGCCAGTCCACCACGCTGTAGGACTCTGTCACATGTGAACATGCTCACACACACATACACAAACATTTATCAGCCTGATGAAATACAATCACACGTTCTAGAAAAGTATATCCACTTGGACACACATAACTGGTTGTTTAGCTGCCAAGACAACAGGCCGTGCTTCCGCTCAAGTTCCGCCAAGTAAGGTCAGAGGTCACATAATTGACTTAGACGGGTCTTGAGACTGTTGCTTCTCTTTGGATCACTCACTCATTATCAAATAGCTGCATCAAGTGGCACAAAACACTCTGTAGGATCATGTGTAAATCTGCAAGAGCAGGGATTAGCACTGAGGCAGCTGGCGTGGCTGAAGTCTGCAGACATCCTGGAGTAAGATACAAACACACACAAAGTATGCACAGACGTATGCCAACTGTGTACTGTGCACTTCCATAAAGTTTGATGACTAGCAGGAGGAATATATGCACAGTCAGACAGGAGAATAATGAAGACATCCGTCAACGGGTTGAGCTCTAAAAAAGTATCACTGTATCCAAACCATGTTAGACATTGTCTGACTTGGCTTTGTGAGTTATTAAGCATCAAATCGGATGTGTCAACTATTGCAGAAAAGTCAGAATTGTGATCTGTGAGTTATATTAGTCGGTTTTAATTCCTTCAAACACCTGGTTAAGATATTCATATAACATATGTGTTATGTATTAAATTACCATCAAACGTCTAATTATGGTGTTTTTTTAAAATTTGTAGTGCAGTCATCTATTTGCATATGTTCCGCTGAGCTGCAGTGAGCTCGGCACTCTGTCATTATAACAACAAAACGCAGGTTTTTCTCAGCAACTCTGAAGCATGTGAGGAGCCAAATTTTGAATGCTGTTGCCCTCACTGTCATGTATCTAGTGGCTTCTGCTATCAGTCTGCAGAGCTATAAGTGAAGCCCCAAGATTAGCAGCCCCCTGGAGGATATGGAGACATATTGTAAAATCTGATCAGTCCCTCTTGTAATACCATAAGAACTCAATGTCCTGGGAGAGAGACTTCATTATGATCTGTCTGTCAACAGCAGGCCAGCCAAGTTTAGACAACGTTTTTGGATGATTCATTTTTCAGTGGACTGTTTTATTTTTTTCCATCGGTGAGCTACGTGTCAGTGCCAGAGAGGCCAAGCAGGAGAAATGAGCAGAGGGCGCCAAGATTTGGTAGATTGTGCAAATAGCATGCAGGAACAGTAGTGTTTAAGGCTGCAGGCATGTATGAGGAGATATGCATATGCACACACAGACACACAAACCCAACCAATGCATACAAAGTCAAAATAGCCCTGTGTTTGAAAGGAAAGACCACAAAGTCAACTCAGAGAACAGCACTTTGTTAAATTACACCTAGACATCCACACACAATAGAGCTTGGTGAAATTAGGCCACTTCATCCATTTGAATAGGAAAATCCCAGCATAGCCAAAAAAAGAAAAGAAATAAAAAGAGCAAAAATAGCACAATGTCAACGAATGTAATCGAAACCAGAGCCACAGCTTTCCCTTTTGCCCTTTAAGAGCTCAAAACAGTCAGACTTTCCTTTAGTTTGCAGCTTGAGATGCAACCAAATTTAATAAAAACGTCAGGTTTTTCATACAACAAAGCCTGGGGCGGGGCAGCTCAGGTACCCCAATCGCAAGCAAGAGCTGGAGTCACGTTGACTAGACCTGCATGTCACTCCCCAGAACACTCAGCAGCTGCTTTCAATTAGACTGACCCAACTGGAGAGGGGAAAGCAGGGCTGCATTCACCAAAATGGTTAGCTATTCTAAGCCAGGAGCTCTTGTTGCTCTCTGTGTCTGACAGCAGATCAGTTGTTCAAAATTTGCATAAACACAGTGTTTTGATTGCTATCGAGGGCCAGCTTTTCTAGCTGCCATGCAGAGCCACACAGTAACTGTGCAAGTGGAGATGTTAAAGGCAAAGCTTGCACCCAGTGTACTCTGTGGTATTTGACCGTAAAGGATGCCTAAGGATTACTGCTTTGAAATACAGAGAAGCAGCAACCCAGCACAGAGTCAGCTCTGATCCAAGAATCTCCCTGAATGAGATAATAATCATCCAAAGTGAAGCTCATACTCTGCAGTTTTTTCTTGGTGACCACAAGCTCTTATAGTGAGACGTTCCACACGGGTACCTACTCAAAATAACCACAGCCTTTCTGCAAAACGGCACATGGAAGGATGATGTGTGCGTCCACTTTAACGAGTGAGGAAGCTTTTGTTTGAGAGGTGCTCCAGAGACAGCAATACTTCTCAGAAACACCTGTGAAGAGCACCTGTTGGTTCAGTAAAAGCTAAAGCGGATCATCCAGAACTTAATTATCATATTTAATGATGATCATCTTGTTTAAATGCAATATTCTGCACCTTAACATCATTGGATACCTAGCACAGCCCTTTCACGTCAGCAGCGCAAACTACCCCGCAACACCACAAAAAATGCTCAGGAAGTCCTCGAGAAACAGCCCAGCCTCCAAACTCACCGCACCTTAAACTGAATGAGCTTCAGCAGGATGCACTGGAAGATCCCAACACACAGACCAGTGGATTCTCAAGGTCCAAGATGAGGCCAAACAGCCGTCAAATGAAGAGTATGAACAGAGTTACGACCTACGCTCCATTGCATGATTTTAGAAATTTAACAACTTGCACGGAAATTGAGTGCCGGAAGAGTCACGCAGGGACATTTAGAGAGCTGAAATATTTCTGTTCAAAAATTGAAAGCAGCTGCAAATCAGCTGTGGCTTGGCTTATTTTCTGAGTTAAGACCGCACAGCACACAAAGCTAGAGAAGACTTGCAAAGATTTTGCAAGATTGAAAAGTAATTCAATCCTACCAAGACAGCTAGAAAACATAAAAATTAAGTTCTGTACAAATGCTAAATCACAATACGGTTAACCTCTTAATAAAGTTATACTGAGCTGCACGCAGAGCAGGAGCTACAGTGGATCTCCTGATGGAAAACTCATAAAATAAGAGGGGAGATAACAATAACACGGGCTCTTGCTCTCTGGTGCCAGTCTATCTTTGCTTGTCTCCAGCCTCTGACACTAAAGCCCTGCTCCAGCCCTCCCTCCCTGCCCCCTCCCCTCTTTTTTCCTCCCTCCATCTCCCATCTTCCTCCTAAATGATCCGTGCGGGCTGTGGGAGATACCCCTTCCTGCCTGTGGGTCGCTCATCTTACCGCAAGCAGGGGGGTGAGGTGCGTGTACGTGCATTTCTGCGTGTGCATGTGAGAACAATGCATACGAAGCAGAAACGCTCAACCTCACACTCCATCTCGTTTGATGTCCCTGGAGATGGGAGGATCTGTGAAAGAGCTGACCGCACTGAATGTCACTCTGGAGGTGCTGCTGATGGACAGCCAGTGGGAAGTGAGATGTGCAAAAGAGCAGCAGCTAGCTCTGAGACACTAAGCAGAGATACAGGTCAAAGAGGCACCAAGGTGAAGGCTAAGCTCTGAAAACAATGTTGTTCACTTTGTGTATTTCTGCATGTGGACATGTTTGAGTATTTGTTGATGCTAAGGAGCTCGGTAAGTCACGTGGAAGAACAAATCACTGTAGCTGGGATCCATTATTACCGCAGAGAAAATGTGCCAAAATCAACCCACTGCTCTGCTTCTTTTGCTCTAACTCCATTCGTTTTACAAGTGAAAGTAGTGGAACCTTTTTTTTCTTCTTATGCTGGAGAGACTTGGGTGTATTTTATTGCTCCTTCACAGTCAGAACAGAGCAGAGAGAAGGGATACAGAAATCTCTGGGATATAGTCATGCTCAGACTTGGATTTATTTCCCTGTGTAGCACTTGCTCAGTGAAAATGCACAACCCAAATCATGGCTCTACTTGATTGTTCCTTCTTCAGCTATTCCCAATCAAACTTACTTTGGTTGAGTGACTACAAGCTTGGAAACTTTACGTCAGAGCTTCTGATGCACCTTTCTGATTGCACTTGAAGAAATTCTTCCCGGTGCAGCACAAAAAAACCACAAAAGAAAAGAAGGAAAATGGCTCCCTTTTGTTCACGTTTGATTCTGCAGACCAAAGCAAAAATGCATTCCTCATGCAGATTACTACTATTTCAGACGCACATTTGGTCTGAGCATGTGCACTTAGGATAGAGGAATGACCCTTCCCAAATGAGGCAAGACAATCAAAGTCACACAACTAGAGAAATGTATCTCTGATGTAAAAATAAACCAGATGATGCAAAACTCCACCGAGCATGCACAGCTCTGGCCGCAGTCATTTATTATTCTAACCCGAGGTCCTGCATTGACTTTACATGAGGCAGAAAGGAGAAAAAAAAGTTGCGGACAGTCGACCGCAGAGCTAACAGACTTTTCTTTTAATACACACGTACATTCCCTTCATGAACATAATTCAGCGGAAAACCATGTTTGAAAATAGAATGTGTAAATAATGTGTTTTAACCTGTTTAGAGTAGAGCAGGGCAGGATCACCGCACCAGGACAATTCAGTTGGCCACAGACGGCAACACAATGAGTGCAACACAGTTCACACAATGGCACTGAAATCTCAAAAGGTAATTTCATCTTCTTGGATTTTAGTTTACTTTTACTAAATTTAAATCACTGAGGCAGCACTGAAACTCAATACTTTCGCTTGGGCCAAAATATGTCCAACACTGGTAAATGCCAGTTTGAACAGTCAAGTAGTACTTTCTGACTGACAGAGAAGAAATATTTAGAGAATTGTATGAGGCAACATCCTAACAAGTTCCTGATCCTGTTTCATTTTCTTTTTTCCATCGTTATTAATTGAGTCGTTATTAATTGTACCACTGCCATTTTTTTAAAAGGGATCTTCATTGTGGTTGATTCGTGGCTTCACGTTCCTGTTTGTGCAGCTTCTGCCCCACGCATGAGTAAAGTAAACTAATGCAGCGCTCAAAGAGACAGGCTTGTGTGCAGTCCTTAAAAAAATAGACAATGTGTTGCCCACGGTGATGAAGCTGCATTTTGGTCAGATGCTGATTTGTGCAAAGTTCACTTCAGCCACACGGGGGAATGTCTTTATGTGATGTAAGTCACGCATGTGCAAGGGTTTAATGCCACTAAATGTCCACTATCTGTAGTCTATTGGCTAATTTACCTTAGACACTTATGGCTGCCTTATCTCTGTCTGGGGGCATACATTTTCTTATTTATAGTGAAATAAACCTGGGTATCTGAAATTGCACAATTAATTAAAAAAAATTTAAAAGACAGAAAGCACATAACAAGTTATACGGAGCCCACACAAAAAGGAATATGCCAAATGGTTAACTTTGTTGACATCCTTAATATCATACCATTTTACACCAAAAGTAAGTACATGCACAACTGTCAAAATAAGCCAATTAAATCCTTTACTCTTGCCAGTAGTAGTGTGTTTATTTTCAGTGCTCTCGATCTATCGGAGTGTATTCAGAAGCAGTCCAGCGTTACTACCATGAACACCACAGAAACTCCATCTACCACGGTTTCGGATCATCTCGACTGTCTGTGACAATTAGGGTCGTTTATTATTTTCGACTGGAATGCAGACATCAGTTCTGCACAGCATGACTGAGAGTGAGCTGCCAGCCAACTTGGAGAAAGGTAAAATCGATTCATTCTTGTCTTTTTGTCTCCAAGTTGCTGCTGTCAGTCACAGAGCCTCCTTGGGAAGCGTTATGGTCGGTAAACTTGTTTCTTTAAAGAAAAGCTGTGCTCTTCCCATACTCACAGCCCTGAGTGCCAAACCCTCATTGATAGCTGTGACTCTGCAGTGGCGGGCTTTATATTTCCAGTTCCATCTGTTGCTGGGCTGAACAGCCAGGTTTCTGTAAGCAACAGCCTGTTTGTAGTGTTTATGAGTTCAAGACATCTGCATTTGTTGCGTTATACTTGACTCACATCAGACAGTAACTCAGACAGGATAGCAACAAGAACACAGCTGTATTTATCACAAAATGGAATAGAACTAAAAAGCCCTGATGAGAAGCCCAGAAAATTGCAGCATTGGACTATCTTAATTATTTTCAAATTTCACCCTGCTACAAAGCAGATCTTTAGCCACTATAATTCTTCCACAGAAGGGTAAAGCTTAAAGGATCAACAAGAGCACAAACACACAATTCAGGATGTTCAGGCTTCTTTTCTTTTTTTTGACACTGCCTCGTAGTGGCAGCAGAAAGAAAACTGAAAGCAGGTCTGCAGAGGGAGAACTATGCCAAAATACTTTAACGGGTCAAACTGATGAGCTAACATAGCTGGAAAATGCCTATATTATGTCAGTTTAATTTTTCTTTACAGTTAGGTTTTTAAAATACAGTTATTTTCACAGTAACTTCAGCGGGTAACCACTCATGTATAAATGTGGTTGGTAAAGTATTGGAAGTAGTGAAGTATACTGTTTTACCACTAAAATTTAGCTGTATAGATCATGACGCAGCAGCACAATATGATCCAGCCCTTGACCTTTCAGGCTGCTTTTAATAGAAGCGCATTATGACCTGTGCTTGCTGTACAAGTACAACTAAAACTTTAAAGAAAAAAAGCTTCATGAATGAAGAAACTAACAGAGCACAGAAGCTGTAATATTAATCAGGGACGATCATGCGAGTTGGAGAGCCGGAACTGCCTAATACTTCTCCAAACACAGTTCAAGAGAGCCACAAAATAAATTAAACAAGACAAACACTAACAAACAGTCCAGTGCAATAAGAGATGGATATACTGGCTTCATTAAGGCGCATGTTAAATCTACAAAACAAAATTCTTGTGGTATCTCAAGTATCCTTTTCGACAGTCAATAATCACAATAATCTAAAGGAAAGTGAATTATTTTGACTGCTGCTATCATACAATGTTTTCCTGCAGCGGACTGAGCCCTTGTGAGAGTTTGAGCTTGTGGCGGTGTGTGTCTCTGTGTTCCTGGCAGCATCTGCGTGCACGCATCTATGCACGAGTGAATGTTTATCCAACTTTTATGACGATGGCGTCTCGTAAAAAGGTCAGATGCTCTGAGACGACCGGTCTTCCTTAGCACCGGTTCGCCCGCAGGTTCCACCCCTCAACCCGCAGGGACCACCAGGAGAGCGGAGCAGATGCCTCACCTCTTCGATGACCATTTCAAAAACGCGTGTCCGGCCAGATTACTGCGTGACTTACAGCGTCCGTTAAGGTCAGTGCGTCACTATCCTTGCTCAAGTGCATGTGCACAAAACGACACACTCGAATTGTTGCAATTAGACCATGAGTTACAATACACAAGGATACAGTTTGTTCTGCATCATGCCTGTTCCGGTGCTTATTAAATGTGCCTTCTGGGGAGCATGAAATCTTCGTATTAAGTTTTGTGTATGAATCGCATCGAATCAAACCTTTTTTTTCTGTTCAGTTTGATTCAAACAAAGATGTGCAGAGCTTATTGAGCTGTTTGCAACACTGTTTGACCTTTCTCTGGAAAGTGCAGACATCAATACTTTAATTTGCATTGATGCGCTCAGACACAGACACAAAGCCACAAAGAAAACCCAGCATCCGTATCATATCATCCAGCTGTACATGACCTTCTTCTTCTGGCTCGCTGACCTGGCTGGCTGCTCTGGTTTTGTGTTTCAGAAAGTCTCTTTTTTTGTTGTTGTTTTCTGTATTCTCTAGGACCTCAACACTGCCTCTGATGCCTGAATCCCCTTTCCCTCAGAAGTCACATAAGAGGCGCTTCAGCATCACCAAAATACAGAAAATGAAAGGGGAAAGAAAAAGAAAAGCCAAAAAACTTTGAAGATTGTTGCCAACAAGATTTATGAATCAGACAGAGACATAAACAGCTTTCCACAGACACAAAGGCTCATGCAAATAAGATGAAAAGAAACAAAGCTATAGTGCTAACTGAAGACGGTGGTGAATACACTGAGTTCAAACTATCCAGAGCAACAAAGATCAACGCTAATTTGAGCCTTCTGTTGAACTTAGCCATCTGCCTTCCCCCCACTGTGATGTCCAAAAGCCACAGACAAACAGAATGATCCATCTCGCTCCCACCTTCATAGCACAAGATCCCAAACTATGCCTTAGCCCATTCCTTCCCATGAGTCCAGAAACCTTCCTAAAAATCTTCCCGTCACCCCACCTCTTCCTTCATTCCCACAACTCCCAATAACACTGCCTGACATGGCCTAAACCCTCCCAAAACACTACTTTCTTCAGTCAAAACAGCTCTACTGTAAGTCCCACACTGATGAGGAGAAGGGAGGAAAGCCGGCTGACAAGGGGCATCCATACATACTCCTAAATCTGCCAAAGCAAGATGCTGGCACAGACAGAAAAGAAAATAAAAGCCTCACGAAACGCAGCCGGAGCAGCACAACATTTTATCTGAAAAAGGCAAAACAAAGGAAGGCCTGTGCAACACTTCGACTGTGTTTACTTTCAAGGGGGAACAATGCCTTTAAGAGGAAGGGGCAAGGACTGATGTGGCAGTGGAGGGCCTCTCTGAGAAAAACAGAACTTCATTTTGATTCACAGTGAGTTTAAGAAAACACTTGTGGCAGCACAGTCTATAGGAGCTTCAGAGAAGGAGCAGAAGAAGGAAGAGAGAGTGCAATAAACACAGATCAGGGAGATCTGGGATTTCTGTATTAATCTACTATTACATCAATCCCACCTTTGAAAGATTACTTACAGAAAAATGCAAAAACACAATTTAAGTCTGCCAATGTTAATACACAAATGATTGGCTTTTTGGATGGTGTATCCCTTTAAGAACTCCTCTGGAACAGAAATATTTGTTTATATTATGATTAAAGCTGACATGTCATTGTAACTGCAGATTGTGAGTTGAAAATTTGCCTTCACCTCTGAGCAATTATGATTTATGTTTGTGACATTATAAGGAGCAAACAATTACTCAAAAATAAAGAAAGCAAGGGGTCATCAGTAGTTGAGGGTGTTTTCCAATCAGGAGTTCTGGGGCCGATTACTGATTTGCTTGAGCCAGTATGGGCTGATACAGTCAGCAGCCACAAGGTCTATTTGAAGAGATCAGAGAGTATCATGACTTAGCGAGTGTTTATTTATTGGCAAGCAACGTTGTGTATCATATTCCACTCTTTCTTTTTTACACTCAACCAAAACAAGAGCAGCCAATGTTTGGTTACTGGCAACATCAGCTTACATGAAGAACAGAGTGAATACAATTTCACAAAACAATAATTAGAATATACGCTTTATGTGCACAACACATCGACTTAGAACAATAAATTATATCGTACTGTACACAATAGAAATTTCCCTTCTTTTTTAAAAAAAATAACCCTGCTTCACCTCTGCAAAGAGGACAACTCTTCGACTTTAAAGATTTAAGTGTAAGTAACAGAGCTTCAACCATCCTCACACTGTAACTAGATTCTTGTTGAGTGTATACACACACATGTATATATATATATATATATATAAATATACAGTCTGTCATCAACCTGAGTGATGTTATCCTCAGTTCAGCAGCATTCTGTCTCTCTGCTTCACACACACATGCAGGGAGACAGAACAGTTACTTTCAGCTAATAATGATCCAGCACAACCTTTTTCATTGACTATATTTACATACATGTTAGAATTTAAATATCAACCAGATAAAAGATCTTACTTTGAGTTAGGTACTGTGATGCGATCACATAGACAGCATTTTCTGAGTAATGTCATCTTCACTTTAAGCAGTGATGGAATTAAGCTACATGCCAGTCTTATTTGCATTATGTAGATGTGAATACACTTTAATCCTATTAATATGTCCTACTGGAGTTTTCATGGCATTTGGGGATAAACCACATATGTCTTCAGCTTCAAAGTTGCTGGATAAACTTATTATTATCAGTGATTCTTGAGCTTCCTTTTTCAGAGTTCAGTCGCTTGTTTTTTGGCCTTAATTTCCTAGATCAGGGTAATTGTTTCTGTCATAAGATCTGGCAACACCAGCTGCAGCAGCAGAGTTAGTGCAGAAGAGGATGGCTGCGGGTGAAAAGAAGATACACTTTTGGGGCGAGGGAGGAACATGAGTAATGCTCTGTGCAATGAAAGACTGGACACAACATGTAACCTTGTATGGTTGCAAATAAGGCAAAGGGGGGCTCATTAATCAAACTAAACTATGCTCTACTACATGTAAATGGGAATATGAATGGAATATCCTGCATGCAGCTCGTGTAAACAAGAGCATGAAATCTACCCAGCGCTCGGTGTGCTGACATTATAAGCTTAACACAAAGTTTAAGGTTTATTCTCACAACCTGTATATGAAGCATTGAAGCACAAGATAATGTAATGCTTCTTAGATCTCCTGTTTGATCAGTTTATCTGATAAGCCTTGACAGGGACCACCGATCAAACTATAGTCTGTACTGTAGTTGCAGCCGTCTCCGATTGACCTTTTCACTTTTTTCTCTCATTCGTTTGGAAACATAAGCAGGTTAAGATGATTCATCTGTTGGAAGGTGACATGTAAACCCCCTCTCAGTGAGGTGAGGCTGTTAAACAGCTGATAGGAAACACCTGCTGTCACACCACTGAGGGCCAAAAGTGGAAGCAATACTTTTGCTCCAGGATAGAAGTCTGCTATATGTGATTCAGATGTGAATTTGTTGAGTACGAGTTATGGGCTCCTCTCCAGCTTTAAACAAAGACATGACAGGATGTGATGAGTCAAACATTTTTGAGTGAATTAAAAAACATCCTTCTCAACACTATGGATTCTTCAACAACAATAGCTGAAACGGCTGCCAAGATATTTTTTTCTCAACATATCTACCCAGACCAGTAAATAAGAGGAAGAAACAGGGATTTCTGGGTAATGATGTCATCTAAAAAACATTCCAAAACTACCACTTAGAAGCTCCTAGATGACAACATCCAAATACGATTGTCTAACATTGTGTGGGTAACAGCAGTTCTGCTGTTTGACTAAATGAAGATCCTAATGGATATCACAGTGCATGACCCAGATGTGATCCAGAGCGCACAAACACTCCTGCAGGGACAGATGTAACCAACAATCACTGACAAACTCCCCGAGCTGTTTAAGATCATGACCACTGATAAAGCATGTCCACCCAAATTCTCTTTGTTTGAGTGTTTCCCAAACATCACACATGCTGCATAGCAGAGGGAAATATGCCAGCTTACCCTCATGCATCCAATCAATGGGGAAAATGGGAAATGGAGAATGTGAAAGGGTCACAACCCCAGGGATGGAAATAATCCCCCCAGTTGCTACTGGGTATCTGTTGTGTAAACACTGCACTGGAAAAACATTAGTCTAAGTCTTAAGGTTTACATTATAGTACCACGCTGTGCTTTAAGGTGTCACTGACAGAGGACACACAAACACTATGAATATGACCAGCTCATTTATCCCATTAAAAATGAAGCCCACTGCAGAGCAGCACAAAATTGATCTACTTATATGGATGTTCATTTGAACTCCTACAAGTTATTAGATCTCATGCTTCTAACAGTATAGAGACTGACTGCTCAGCCAGATGAAATGTTAAAGTCATCTCTTCATGGGGTGACAAAGTTCAAACTTAGCATGAAACCAATCTCAAGTTTAAAGTTTGGGAATAGAGCATTGAAGCACTATACTCTCTGATTAGCTCAGCAGCAGAGGCTGCAGGGAAGCAGATTGCCATCTTTGCTGGAGGCAAAGTGAGAGAACATTTGATATTCCCATTTGGCCCTAGCAAACTTTTAAGTTAAGTTTGCTAACACGATTTTGCCAAGTAATCCTTGATTTCAATAATACGTCAGTTTGTCTTTAAATAACTGATTGCTGTGTTGGATTACCTTTTCAATATTTGCAGTAGTTGAACATGCATCAACACCAATCTGCTAATCTTAAAGTCTTGTATCACTTCACATCAGGATTTTTATAATAAAGTAACACAAAACACATTTCTTAAGGAGAGAAGCAGTTTACACCTTTTCGTTTTGTTTTGAATGAAGTCTGTGTCATCAAGGCTGTAATAACAAGGCATTCCAAGTCCTGGTTAAAATTTCCAAAACACATGCAGAATCCCATTTGGTTTTGATTTGACTAGCAGTTAGTCCTTAGCCACCCAAACTGGTCTAAGAGTTCCCACATTACACTTCAGAGAATTTAACCCAGAAAAAGATGCATCACATAATGCAAACTCGGAGGGCAGCTTAAGTTTCACCTTCTCTGCCCTCAGCATCTTTTCATAAAGTCTTAAAAGGTCACCCAATTATAATGGTCACTTATTGCCTGTGGAGCAGTTCTCTGTGGTATAAAGGCACCCCAAGACCACCCTGGTGCCAAAACAGCCTCAGGCTCAAAGGCTCACAGTAATACTGGCACTGATGATGCATACCTGTATTAGAAGACCATATGAATGAGTATCTTTTTTCATTTCTACTTTGGGAAACCAGTGTGGGTCTTGAAACTGAAACAGCAGCCATGAATGATTTATGTCTGCAGTGGGGACATAAAAAAAAAAGAAAAGTGCCTTTTTTTTTTATTTCCGCACTTCATAACCGCTGATAGGAATATTTCAGTTCATAAAGGCAGGAGAGCAGCATGTGCTAGAGACATGCAATATATTTCCTTTTCCCAGACTCCTCAAATATTAGAGGAGGCACTTTTAAAATGAACTGTTATGGTGAGTATATTTTTGGACACTGGAACAATAAAGTTATCATGCCTATGAACAAGGCCTTCTTGCTCTTGTCCAAGAAAATTATGATCTAATCTAATGCAGAGCCGTGAGTTGAGTAAAAGAGGAATTCAATTAATGAACAAACATAAAAGGTGGCTCTGTTTTATGCGTGACTTGGAGAGTCTCATTCCTGTTTTCAAAAGTCAGGCCTTCATTTTGTTACGCTTATTTCATCCAAATATTTCAAACAAATGCCAGCGGGTGAGTTCATGCATGGTCCCTGCCAGGCTGATCAAATGGACCAGGAGTGCAAAACATGAGGTGGCTTTTGGGTACCTGTAGTGAAAAGAAAAGTCAGCAGTGTACTAACCTCAGCACGCTGTGTTCTGGGCTGGCTGGCGTCAGACTCAATGGCATACACATCCACCAGGTAGAGGTCAGATCCTTGTTCTCTGTCCAGCTCTGCAGCTGTCTGTATCACTCCTGTATGGCGGCCAATGGTGAAAAGGCGTCCCACAGCTTTCCCGCCACTGCGCACCGCGACGATGAAATACTCCACTTTGGTTGCAGAGCCTCTTGGGCTTGAGGCATCAAGGGAGATGACGTTCGTGCCCGGCGGCTGGCCTTCTTTTAGGATAGTGATGTATTTGGGCTGAGAGAAAACAGGCCCATCCATCCCTTGGAGGATAATGGTCAGCTCAGTTCTGGAGGTTTTGCGGTCGGTGCCGTGGTCAGTGGCTGACACAGTGAGGGTGTACATGAGTCGAGACGGAACCAGCTGGGAGGCCAGGCGAATATCCCCGCTGTATCTGTCCATGATGAAAGTGTCAGAGTCCCCTTCCACTAGCTCAAACTCAACTTCCCCATTTGCACCGTCGTCAGGGTCAAAGGCCACAACTGTAGTGAGGATGGAGCCGATGACTATGTTGGGCTCAGCGACAAGTGCATTCTGGGACACAAACAGAGGGACGTTATCGTTCAGGTCTGTGACCCATATTGTGACATTCTTCAGGGCAAATCGTCGGAATTCAACTGGAACTGCCTGATCGGTGGCTTTGACAGTCAGCTCAAACAGATTGGAGAACTCCCTGTCGATTCCCTTCTTGGTGTATATCAGCCCAGAGCTCGGGTCAATGCTGAAGTGGTTTCCCCGAGGAATCTGCTGAACAATAGAGTACTCCAGCTGCCCGTTTATGTCAGCATCTGTGTCGTGTGCTGTAATGGTCATGACTGAGGCAGAGATTGGAAGATTTTCAGGGATGGATTTGAAAATGTCACCAGGGGAAAATATGGGGGGATTGTCGTTAAAATCTCGCACATGAATAACCACAGGAATGGATGAGGAGCGGGGCGGTCTGCCATTGTCCTTTGCGGTGATGTTGAGTTTGTAAAATGACTGAGTTTCAAAGTCAAGCTTTTTAACCAGGAAGATGCTGCCAGTGTTGGGGCTGATGCTGAAAGTGCCATGGTTGTTTGTGGCTGTGATGCTGTATGTTATGTCTGCATTCTGACCAGAATCTACATCAGTGGCAGTTACAGAGGCCACCAGCTCCCCAATTCTCATGTTCTCCAAGACATCCACAGACACTGAGGATTTAGGGAAGGAGGGGGAGTTGTCATTTTCATCCAGGATGCTAATACTTAGCATACAAGAGGAGGACAAGGGGACAACACCAGCATCGATAGCAATGATTTTCAGAGAATAAGATGACGTTGATTCATAGTCAAGCTTTCCAACTAAAGTCACCTGTCCAGAGCTGCTATCAATTGTGAACTGGCCTTCCTCGTTGCCTTCAGAGACGTGATAATTAACCAGTCCATTTTTGTTCTCATCCACATCTGAGGCAGAGACCCGCAGCAGTTGAGTCATGTTTTGGGCTGACTCAGAGATGGAGGCCTGGTAAATGTCTTTGGTGAATTTAGGTGGGTTGTCATTGATGTCTTGAATGTAAACTTGCACTTTGGCCTGGTCTCTGAGGGGCTTAGGGAGACCCTGGTCTGACGAGACGACCACAAAGCTGAACACAGCGGCGCCTCTTTGTCTCATGAGAGACTCACGGTCCAACTGCAGCGTGCTTGTCAACTCCCCTGTGATGGCGTTCAGTTCAAAGTTGGGCTGCGGAGTCTCAAATGTGTATCTGACCTCACTGTTTGGGCCAAAATCTTTATCCTCAGCAAAAACCTGCCCAACAAGTGACCCCCTCTTCTGCTCCTCTTCAAAATGAAACACATAATTGGTGCTGTTAAAGAGAGGACGGTTATCATTTACATCATCAAGGATCACACTGACATTGACAGAAGCACTCAGTGGCTCCACAGCCCTGTCTTTGGCCACAACCACTAAGTTATATCTGTCCTGTATCTCTCTATCCAGCTCTGCTTTGATGTATAACTGCCCGTCCGGAAAAATGCCAAACACATCACCCGTGTTGCCACCAGCAATGTCATACATAATCTCCCCATTAAGACCAGAGTCTTTGTCAGTGGCCTCCACTTTAAAAAACCTGCTGTTGACAGGCTCAGATTCCAGGATGATGACCTCGTATGAGAGCTGGTCAAACACAGGTGAGTTGTCGTTGACATCATAAACGCTGACAATGAGGATGAGTCTGGAGGTATGCTGGGGGACCCCCATGTCTGAAGCAATGACTTCAATCTCGTAAGAACTTGTGGTGACCTCCAGTGGCCCGGTCAGCGTGATTAGGCCATGCTTCTCGTGGATGTGAAAAAGGCCTTTGGGGTTATCTTTGAGGCTGTAGATCACCATGCCGTTCAAACCTTCGTCAGGATCCAAAGCTTTGGCCTGGAATATTGCATGACCTGTGTTCCAGTTTTCCACAGCACTCACATGCTCCACAGTGTGAATAAAATGAGGGGCGTTATCATTTAAGTCCTTCACAGTTATGTTAACAAAAGCCTCTCCTGTGATCTCCCCAGCTCTGGCTACAACCTTCAGCTGATAAAATCCCTGCTCCTCTCTGTCTATCTGACTGGATGCTGTGATCTGGCCTGCACTGTTCACAGCAAACAGCCCCCTCTGATCCCCTGAAGTGATCAGATATGAGATGTTTGTGTTCAGATCAACAGTGGTGGCTGACACGGTCCCGATAACTATTCCAAGAGCCACGTTTTCAAACATGACAAAGCTGTACACTTTCTGACTGAAGACTGGTGGGTTGTCCTGTGTGTCTATAACAGTTACAGTCACAATGGCCTGAGTGTGTGAGCGCAGGCCTCCCCCATCTGCTGCCGTCACCTGCAGCTGGTAAGCAGTTTTCTCCTCTCTATCCAGGGGCACGAGCGTTGTAATTTTTCCCGTGTTGCTATTTATACGGAATTTAGCAGTGTCCCCAGCTGTGATTATATATTTAACTGTGCCATTTCGCCCCAAATCAGGGTCTGTGGCTGAGACAGTGGTTACATAAGAACCCGAGGGCTCATTCTCCTTCACATTAGCAAAATACTGCACTGGGTAGAAAACTGGCCTATTGTCATTGATATCCCAAAGGGTTATGTTAACTTTTCCTACAGAGTGTAAAGGGGGACTGCCTGAGTCTGCTGCCTGGATGTGGAGTAAGTATGAGGCCTCATCCTCCCTGTCAAGCTCCACAGCAGTGCTTAATCGCCCTGACACAGCATCCAGACGAAACAGCTCCTGGACACCGGCTGGAGTCTCTGCATCAAATGAGAACCGGATAGTTCCATTGGCCCCGAGGTCGTCATCTGAGGCAGACAGCATCACCAGCTCAGTGCCAGCAGGAGCGTGCTCCACCAGGGAAATGTGATATGTGCTCTGTGTAAATGTAGGCACTTGGTCATTCACATCCGTGATGTTGACTATCAGTTTAGTGTACGAAATCTTGGGCTGCAGCCCCTGGTCTTTGGCACTAATGTTGAGCACAATTTCAGATGCTATTTCCCTATCCAACAAAGCAGCGCTGGTAACCAGACCACTGTTTTCACTGATGGAGAACCAACCCAAAGCGTTTCCAGACACCAGGGAGTAGCGCAGGTTGGCATTCTGCCCAGAATCACCATCTGTTGCAGAAACCCCTTTAATGTAGCTGCCTTTTGGTATGTCTTCACTGATATCTACTCTGTACAGCGTTTCCTGAAATATGGGAGGGTGATCGTTGATATCATTCACAAAAATGACCAGACTGGCAAAGGAGGACCTGGCCATCGGTTTGCCATTGTCTGAGACAGACACAGTCAAGTTGTATGAAGAAATTCTCTCTCTGTCCAACACACTTGCCACTTTGATCAGACTTAAATTGGGCACAGGAGACGTCTGCACTTCAAAGTGTCTCTGTTCGTTGCCTCCTAAGATTGAAACAGATATGTTGCCATTAGCTGTGGGGGAGTCTGAGTCTGAAACAGTGAGTAAAGCTACCACTGTGCCAATCTGCGCATTTTCATCAACAGAGGCAAATTTAGATGTAGTGGGAAAATACCTGAACTTCACTACGGGGTCGTTATCATTCACATCTAAAAGTTTGATTGTGGCTTCTGTTCTGCCTGACAAAGAGGGCACACCGTTGTCTACTGCATGGATGGTCAGGGAGTACTCTTTCTTACTCTCATAATCCAAAGACTCCTTTATAATAATAGTACCTGCTTTGGGGTCAATTTGGAAGGGTGTCCCCTCATCTAAAAAATACCTGATTTCAGCATTTGCTCCCTCATCCTGATCTGACGCAGTGATCTGCAGAATACTTGAACCTACTGCAGCATCCTCAAACACACTGGTTTGATACTGATCTTGCTCAAAAACAGGGGGATTGTCATTTATGTCTTGGATAGTGACGTTTACTTGCAAGTGACCAAACTTTTTCGGGTCCCCTTTGTCCTCCACTTCAATCAGGAGCTGGTAGAAGGGAGTAACTTCCCTGTCCAAGCCGCCGGTTGAAACAAGGTGCAAGAATGCCCCCTCTCCGCTCGGATTGACAGTAATATCCAGGCGGAATTTCCTCTGCTCGTTGCCTTTCACTATTCTGTACGTGTTGTGATCAACTCCGTTGCTTCCAATGTCTGAATCTGTGGCAGTGTCCAGGATGACTTGTCTCCCGCTGCTGGCGTCCTCCTTAAAAGAAACAACTATTGACGCGTCTGGAAACACCGGGGAGTTGTCGTTAATATCCAAAACTACTATCCTGACCTCAGTGGGGTAAGTGGGCTGGCTGGACAGCACCACAACGTTGATGACATCACTTTGCAAAATCTCTCTGTCAATCACCGACGAGGTGTAAATGACCCCCGTGGTGCCGTTAATTGCAAAAAGTTTGTGGTTTTCGCTGAAGCGATACGTGAAGCTGGGTTTGGTCTCTATCGTGCCCACATAGGTGCCGATGGGCTGCTCCTCCAGGACCTGAAACTCTTGACGGACTTGGCTGGATGCTGAGTACCGCGACAGAGTCCATAACATCAGTAAAATCAAATGAAACTGGCCTAAACCTCTACCTGTGAGCGCCATGGTCAGTTAGCCAGTCCACCTTTCTCAGACAAAGTTCATGTCTATGATGCATCAACTTTACTGAGGTTGAAAGAGCCACTAAAGCATTGTATTCCAGAAAATGTGCAGGCAAAACTCAATGAGAAACCCAGCAGCCGCTCTCTCAACGCTGAACAGTGTTCCAAAGTACTCCGAAGTGTTATTCTACCCAGCGCAACGTACAGTTTAATTGCAAGAGAATCCTCTGAATGGAGAAAATGATTCCTGCAGATCAGGGAAGTTTCATTTCAACTCCTCAAAATAGCCTTTTCAGGACAGAACCTGACAATGTTTTGCAAGACAAAGAAAAATGAAAGTTAGTGGTTCCTTGGAGATGCGTGAAAAAGTTTATCCAAAGTTAGGGGCGCAGGTCAGCTGTGTCGAGCGTGTGCAGGCGGCCGAGCATACGCACCGTCCCGTGGAATAACGGTGCAGGCGCTTCAGTCATATTGTGCTCAGGAGTCCCAGTAAGTTAGGACAAAGCTGGAGTTCGGCAAACTCCCTCCCATCACTGATCCCATTGGATAACGGCGCTGCTGCCCGCCCTCCCTCCGCCTCACCCCGCTCCACTGTGCTGCGCAGCCCGCAGTCCCCAACAGTGGAGGAGTATGTCAATCAAATGAAACAGGTAAGATTCCCCGAGAGATCTTAATTAGCTGCACACATTAAATTGAGCTAAAACTGGATCAAGCAGATCTGTAGGAAGGATTCAGCTATTTTCTGCAAGGAATAAAAGAGCACGATTAGACGATTTTTCACAAGTTTTCATCAAAGTATGATTATGAAAGAGGAACACTTTACACTTCACATGTTACAGACTATTTAAATAGGAAGTTAAATGTAAAAAAGAGAGAAAATGATAATAAAAACTGTTTTGAACTATTTTCCGGGGTCTGGCGAAGCCATCTGTGTCATAATAAGTAAGTGAGTAAACAAAACAGAAAAGGCCAAGTGTCACAAACTGCCAACTATGATTAAAAAGTAGTTTTTAGCCGATAGTTATCAAACAAAAATAGACTGAAGCATTTGAGGTGTAGATCTTTAAACTGATATAAAGAGTTTTTTTTCTTCTCAAAGCAGATTGTGGTTAGTTAAATTTTTCCACCAACTAGAAGTATTTCAGCCCATAGTCTTGCGTCATATATCAAGTCAGTTAATTAAAAATATTCTTGAAGAATGTATATGGTGAGATATTTGCATAAAATGTGAAGTGCAGGACGCTTCAAAAAGTATGTGCATGTTGCGCCACCTAGTGGCCAAAGTGTGGCACTTCCAGAAAAAACCCAGCTCATTTCAATAAGTCTTATGCAAAGTTATAATTTTATAAAGGTATCTTTGAATTATCACAATGCATTAATGATAAAGACTATCAGTGCATGCAAAATATAAAATAGTTTTGACTGGCTTCTATATATGATTTAGTTTTCAAACCTATTTCAAATTTGAGAAGATAAACAGTTTTTTGTGCCCTTTTATCTCTCAGAATGTCTCTTTTGTCCAAATAATTTATTGAAAATTCTTAAAAGAAAAGTAGATACATGAAAAGATTTAATATAAAAACAAGTGTTCCAACTTTACTTGCTAAGTTATCTTTAGAAATAAAAAGCCAAAAGTTGAACAATAGCAACATTAACAGCTGTACCAAATAATGAAAATAATGAAGTTAAAAAAAGTCTACATTGGACACCGTTTGTGGCTACAAATTAAAAATACATACAATCATATTTATATGATTTGAACTTATCAGTGAGTTCTGGTGACTGTATGTTAAGGTGCTTCCAAGAAAGCCACAAAAAGGTAAAACTTCTCTGCTGTCTCTGGTACCGGAGACAAGGTACCAAACGAATGACTGAACCAGTAGATTGTTCAGGCATTTCTAAGCAAAATATAAAATGTGACTATACATTTTTAGAGGTACATATTGGGGTATTTCAGCAAAACAGTGACACACCCAGCAGCAGGAAGATTAGTTGTACTGTTTTAAAGTGAACAGCAAAGAGTCCTGATGGGAATCACACATAAAGTCTTTGAACAGAACTAAAATCTCTGAATTCCAACAAACTGGAAGAGACTGAGAAGCAGCAACAGCCATTACATGTCATGGTCATTAAAGTCTTTTTTTTTTTCAAAATCATCTCTTTCCCTTGCCTATAAAATGTCATTTACAGTATGTATTTGAAATTTTGGTGTGTCATTGATTCTTCCCTGGACTGTAACAAGGGTATAAGCAGAAAATATACCTTATAAATCAGCTGAACTTGTGATCAGGAAACACCAGACATAGGAAAATAAGTAGGATGTAAAACATTAAAAAGAAACACTTATCATGAGGTGAGACCTGAAAATGTAATGAAATATAAACATTAATTTCTTATTAATAGATCATGTAAAAATGAGATAAATTAATATATCAGGTTGTAAAATAGACTGAATAAATAGAGAAATATAACAAACTACAGATATGAATTCAGATGTACCAAGTGGTACAAAAGGCTGAAATGTAGAGAAGATTATTCAAACAGATTGCTCTGGGTTCTGAGTTGTTATGGTTAAATATAATTACAATTCAAAAAGCATTACAGCGGGGAGTGGAAGAAGCATTAAAAGAATATAAAGAGAAACAATGATTAAAAACAAGCAACAGTCTAGATAAGTTAAAAGATATCGTGCAGATTTCATGCAGAGACACATGAGAAAAGAAATGTTTTTAACCTGGATTTAAAAATGTCTACATTTGGTGACAGTTTAATCTCCTCTGGCAGTTTGTTCCACTTGTTTGCAGCATAACAGCTAAATGCTGCTTCTCCAGGTTTAGTCTGGACTCTGGACTAGACCAGCTGACCTGAGTCCTTGGATTTAAGAGCTCTGCTGGGTTTATATTCTCTGAACATGTCACAGATGTATTTTGGGCCTAAACCTTTCTGGGATTTGTCAACCATCAGTAGGCTTTTAACATTTATTCTGTGACTGACTGGAAACCAGTGTAAAGACTTCAAAACTGGTGTGATGTGTTCAGATCTCTGAGTCCTGGTTAAAACTCCAGCAGCAGCGGTCTGGATGAGCTACAGATGTTTAATGCTCTTTTTGGGGAGTCCAGTTAAAAGACCATTACAGCAATTGAGTCTCCTGGAGATTAATGCATAGATGAGTCTTTTTGGGAGAGAAAACCTTTAATTCTGTTGATGTTTCTGAGTTGGTAAAAAGTTGCCTTGGTGCCAGCTTTGATGTGGCTGCTGGAAGTCAGATCTGAGTCTATCAACACTCCAAGGTTACGAACTTGGTCAGTGATTGTAAGGGCCCGAGTCTCAAGATATTTACCAATGTCAGTCTCGAACAAATTATTTGCACCCTAGCTTCAAATGGTTCTTAAAGAATTACTGATATAGATATAAAATAAGCTATTTCTTTACAACCTAACTCAATGCAATCTCAAACCCCTGAGCATTAAGTTGCTTCTGAATACTAATAAGTATGCACAGTGAGGGAAATGCACTGGTTTAATACATAGGGTAAATTTCAGAAACACTCATGTAATGAATGTTTATAAGCTCATGGAAGAGGTTGGATTGGATTCAGGTCAGATGAGTTCATAAAAAAACTAATTGCAGAAGGAAGAACTATTTATATTTCTATGAAATGACACTTGTTTCTGAACTTCAGCTCATCTCTCCAGTGAAATACAGAAGATAATCACAACTCTCCTGGATTTGATCTCCATAAATGTTTATTCAGGTTTGGTATTTGACAGTTTGTGGTTTCTTAATCAGAGTGTCGGCTGCCTGGATGTTATTATGTAGGACATGAGTCAACTAATATAATTGAATTGCAGAGTGAGCTGGACTGGCGGTTGTTGCGCTGCAGACTGAGCATCAAAGTAGATTACCCTCCTCACAGGAGACGTTTAGCTAAACTGATTACACCAGCCAACCAGGAACTCTCAGGATGGTTTAGATGTAACAACTTGTTGTTCAGTTGAAGTTTATTTGCTGGCTCTGACTGATGTTTTTTCTCTGGGCTGGACCTTAATTCTGCTGTGAAGGGGAAAACATGCACATACAGAAGAAAATGAAAGCTGAGATGGTTATTTTGCACATTTTACAGTTTGTAAAGCTATTGAGTTTTTACCCTGCCATCATGTCATATCATGAGCTGCTTGAGTTAACAAATAACTCGTGGTGTGGTGGCTAGCACCGTCGCCTCACTGCAACAAGGTTCCAGGTTCAATTCCTGGCTGGGTGGCATTTGCATGATCTCCCTGTGTATGCGTGGGTTCTCTCCGGGTATTCCGGCTTCCTTCCACCATCCAAAAGCGTGCATGTTAGGAGCCCCGGAGAAACCTCAAGAAACAAACAAGGGTAGGGGATGCTCTTTCACCTTGGCTGGCAGGTCGCTTACAAGAGGAAAAACTCAGACAAGAAAACCGAAGACGGAGCTACTGGGCCCCTGGCGTGTAACGGCAGCGTGACACAGCTACGTCATGAAGATGAATGAGACAACAACTGTTTTGGAATGCATCAAATCTTTACGGATTCATTTTTGATTCTCTAGTTTCACTCAATGTAGCTGTTCTCATCTGCTTGTATCACATCCTTCGTTCCCTGTAGATTTTCCAAACATTGTTGATATAATATATATTCATATATATAAGTTTGTTAAAGTCATCCTTTGTTCTGCATCCAGCTGGCTCCTGAACAGTCCTGTATTTGGGTCCTCACCCCACCACACACCCTGATATCCTCTGCTTCACCTTCTGCTTTTGAAGGATGCTGTTTTATCAAGTCAAGCCACGTGGACACTTGAGGTAAAAATCAAAATTTTTGGATAGGCTCCAGCCCCCCCGCGACCCTGACGGATTAAGCAGGTATAGAAATGGATGGATGGATGAACAATGTTTTAGTCCTTGCTGTTCTTCCAGCCACATGTCTACTGTGTCTTTTACATAGAGTTGCAGCATTTCACGCTTCGGAGATGTGTTTTACAGGTGGACAAGGTGAATTTGTTAACCCCTGATGAGCGGCAGTCACGTGGCTGACCTGGCTGGAACTGATCTCCACCTTTTCCAACCGTGTTACAAAGTTCCTTCCGACTGTAAACTGTGGAAAAATTGATGATGTTTCTTCTACTTTTAAGTAAACCCATAGCTTTGTCTTTCAGTCAACCGTGGCATTGTCCGACATGTGAGAAACAATTTAGTTCGGGGTCCTTTTATAGCCCTGGCCCGCACAAAGCTTAGGGATAGTCGAACGGTTTCTCAATTTAAGAGTGAGAAAACATGTGATATGAAAATTTTTCCAGTCGTCAAATACCTAGCAGTGTCACAGACAAATCCTGAATGTTTTCTCCTGGGCAGCGTCCACGAGAGATGAAGAGAATGGTGACGCTTGAACATGGAAATTTGTAAATTATAACTTTGAAGACATTTTGTATCTGTCAAATCATGTGTATTTACTCTAACTTTAAAGATTTTGGGGTGACGGTGCATTATAAAAGTTAAGAATCATGAATGGGAGATAGTTCAAAAGTAAAATGACAGTTAAATGTTGTGCAGGATGAACTTCAAATCAGTGATCTCTTGTTGAGAATATCCCAATGGTTTGCAGATTAGTACCTTCTGAAGTCTCCTTTTAGCTCCCTATGAGCATTTTTAGCCAATTGATACGATTTAGATGTGGAAAGTGGACTTAATCCCATCGGAAACAAGAACTCTGACCACAGTCAGTAACCAGCACTCACTCAATATGTACATCACGGACACTTTTTCACATACACACATAAGGAATTGTTAGAGGTCCAATGCCCTGCTCGGCAACAATGCAACAAATGGGCGGGGCAAGACGAACCGTGCAGGGGTCAAAATACCAATTTTTAACAATCAACCTGCACTAAATCACATTGGGAACAACCTCACCCACAGCAGCCTTATGATTCAGGATGAGAGACACTTTCTGTTCGTAGACAACACTAAAATATCATGTACACATAGTTTTTTGTTGAAATTCTTCACAGAAGCTGCAGGCAGAACAGGTCAAAGAGAATGATTAAATCAAAGTGAGATGAAAAAATCTTTGGCTCCATCAAACCAAACTTTTAGAGCAGTAAGACGTAAGGAAAGTGAAATCCCTTCAATGAGATTACTTCAGATCATCAAAGGCTGTGTCCTTCGCTCTGAAAAAACTCAGGTCTCATAAAATCTATCAACATATTGTAAAGTTCAGTCATAAAGATCAAATACAAACGTCAAGGAGAAGATGAAGGGGTGTTGTAATCCGAAGCAGTCAATCAAGAACAATAATAATGGGAAGTGCACGAAAATGGGATCTGACCTGAATGAACTGAAGCAGCAAGGATAATCGAGTTTGAACCTCAGTTAGATTAGAACTGAGGACAGATCAGTCGTTCTGGTCTCATCCTAAAAGAGTCATAGAGAAAGTTTGGTAGAGGGAAAGGGTGCATTTTTCTTTTTTTTTTAATGAATAATTGTTTTGTTGTTGCAGGCAACAGTTGAATTGAATAGGCTTTAAAAAAGCAAGTCAGAAAAAAGTTATTGTACACCTCTGGGAGGTGAGCTCCAAAAAACAGCACGAATGAAGGCTGACAGTGGCTATATTGCGGATCTGTATTTACTCAACATTGTTATCCTGCTTTTCTGCAGCAGTGACCTCTTATTGCCGGGTCTGATGTGAGGGCCTGCTTTTTCCTAGCATGCTCACATGCTCCCACTTTCCATCACTGTCGTCTGCTCAAGCTGAGGAAATCTCACGCAGGGAAATAAATATTAATCAGTTAACTCCGCTGTTTGGTGCATTACACGGGTGTTGTAAGGGATATCGTTTGCACCAGCGTTTGCCAAACAAACCAAACAGTCATTCATTTTGGGCCGGAGGGTCATGTAATGTAGACGTTGAGTTATAATTTACACATTTTTGGACGAAATATGCACAAGGTATTTTAGCATTTTCTCATTAAGTGAGTCAGAAGGGAAAAGGGGGAAATTATTGCAATGAAATATTAGCAGTATTGTGTGAATGAATGTCCAGCTTTATTCTGTTATACAACCCCAATTTCAGAAAAGCTGAGACAGAATACAATGATTTGCAATTCTCTGAAACAAATATTTTATTCACAGCAGAACATTGGACACATTCCATTGAAAGTAAGACATTTTACTTTAGACACGTTTCTTCTCAAAACATTTTACAAATTGACAGGTTTTGTAACTGTGGCCCCAGCCATTCGCCCCTTCAACAATATGTCCTTTTAGAAGGCAGACAGGTTCAATTCGATTAAATTCAATTAAGAAAACTTTGTTTGTCCCCGAGGGGCAATTAAAGGCACATAAAGCAGCAAACAAGGCAGCAATGTAAACACTAAAACAACTGTAAACAAGGAAGGTCATTGCACAAATTTGGTCTAATGTTAAAAAGCTAAAATACTACTAGAACCACAATAATAACTAATTGCTAACTTCTGAAATACTACAAAAATACTGAGTGCTGGGGACCAGCATGATGGGTGCAAAATGGCAAGATAAGGTGCAGTAAAGATTAGCCATGCAGAGCCTGAGGTAGATACATTACAGGTCTGAATTGCATTCAGCCATGGGTAAAGTGGAAATGAAGAGTGCTTTATGGCTTTGGGCACAAAGGTGTCTTTCCTCCTCTGAGTTCTGCAGATCGGCAACCTGATGGCAGCCACACAAACTTTGGGAACAGAGCAAGTGAGGGGTCTTGAACAATGCAGCCTGCTAAATTGCATGTGAGATGTTTATAGACAGTCAACAGAGATCTGAGAGGTGAACCAATTATGATTTACACATCGTTGGGAATATAGGGTTCATAATATAGTCTGTTCCTATTCCATGTATAAATCTACAGCCGGTATCAAAGCAGAATTATGGTTTGATGCATTACCACCAAGTCACCATCATTTATATGTAGCCAAAAATGTATTCATAGCTTTATGTAGGCATATGTGAAAGGGTGGAGAGAGGCAAAAGGTATACCAAATCTCCAAACTGCTGCCATCAGATGGTACCATCAGATGAACATGAACAGTGCCCTGAAGTTCACGTCTGTCTGAAAAACCAAGGATGGCAACAGCCAAATGGCTTCAGAGTGAGAGTCCATAAAGCAGTCAGTACGTTAATGGTTGTATGTGGTCTCTTTAAAGTCCTGAGGAAAATATTTGACTGTTTAGCTGCTAAATGCTTCACTGTCAGCTGTTTGGTGCTGAGTAGGTAGAACACATTTTGGCTTGTTGCAGATGATAGCGACAGCATAGGAATAATCACAACACTTATTCAATAAACGATTTAGTTTAGTAATTTTAAGGTTACTTTTGTAATGCACATGAATGCAAATGAAATTGCATCAGAAAGTGAGTGTAATATCATACCACTGCCATTTTTCTGTAAAGCAGCTTCCTGTTTGTTTTTTGCATTAAAACTAGTGATGATTGAATTCTACAAATGTCATATTTATTTAGATTTGAATTTCTGTTGGAACCAGATATGACCCATTGGCCTATAATAGCTACCACCATACAGGATATCATATTCATTCATTTTATCCAAACAAAAAGAAAGAAAATCAGCATTTAGGAGTCCAGATGATTAATTTTATTGAGCACAGTTATACCTGAAACAAGCATAGACTCTGAAAGAACAGCTGTTTGAGAAAAATTGAGAAAATGAATTTAAAAAAGGAGACTGAGAGGAATACGTCCCTTTAGATGCAATTCCACAACAGGCCTACATGTGTCACTGTTGTATCATAAAAGAAAATCACTTTGATCAGCACTATAGAAACAGTGAGGACACGGGATGATAGAATTAGATCCTCTTTATGTATTTTCACCTTAAATAGTTTATTCCTCAGGAGATTGGTCTGTGTATAGCTGTCACATTGATCAAAATGTGGAAAAACAAATTCCCTGATTTCATGATGCTTCTCTCATACCATAATGCTTCATTACTGACACAGAAAGGCATACATATGGATAATTCATCATTAAAAATGTGATAATAAAGAATATGAAACAGATTTAAAACACACAATTCAACATCTGGACTCTTAGAAGTTGCAAAAGTTTTTAATCTTTTAACATACACAAGAGAAATTGAATTTTAGGCGATTCATACTGTTGTAAATTACTCATATGAGTATGATTAAATAGAAAAATGATCTAAAATGAGTTTTTGCTGTCAGTTTCACTTTAATTTGGCCATTTTTAGGAATTATTTCCCAAAAGAGATTCACAACCTCTGATGCAGGTTGCACAAAGCAACCGTTCTGAGGTAAGTAAAGTCATTTCAACAACAATCTTATCTTTAAGAGATCCTGAGGGAGATCAAATAGGAAGCCAGCTTTCATGCACACATTGCAAATAACTTTGCTTATGCACTGCTGATCCTGAAGGAAGATGAGAAAATGAAGAAGACTGTGCACTTTGATTCCTTTGAAACTAATATTAAACTGTAAACCGGAGCTGCAGAGGAGTGAGGACAGTGACAAATCGCAACGAGTGGAGTGTGCTGCTGTTCACTGGACCTCTCATCCCACTTCACACTCAACCCGGACCGTGTTATTCAGACGCCCTTTCAAAAGCACAGTTCTAACGTGTGAGAATTGGTTAGAGTTCCTGAAAACACCTGAAGGCTAAGAATAATGCTCCAGGACGATATCTTACAAGTCAGAAGGGGAAATGTGCTGAGATTAGAGGAATTTCGGGGGCTGTCTTCAGGGTTTCCAATGTGACAATTGTGTCACATTTCTATTCAAAGATGCTATATTCCCTCTTTCTCACCCCTTCACCATGTTACAGCAGCCCAACGGAGACAAACCAAACACTGGCTCTTGGGTGGGCATGTACCACTTTTCATGGTCACCATCGTTTTTCTACAAGCTTGGAAAGGTATAGTGAGGTTGGTCACAATCTGCAACTTGCCCTACTAGATTTTATAATATCCTACACACAGTACCTTTCATTTTACAGAGGCAGTGTATAGGATTTAGTGACATCTAGTGGCAAGAATGCAGACAAGAATCCAATTCACCACTTCATCACCTGGAACAAAATCATCAGCCAAAACACGATGTGTCAAAATGTCTCTCCAAACCAATGGGCGGCATCACTCTGGCCGCTTGCATTCCGTCTATAAAGTGTCTGGTTTGTCATGTCTAAAATGACCAGATCTAAGGAGTTTATGTTAACAGTTAAACACCTTTCACTGACAGATCCTCTTGATGTCAGCTGATTGCATTGCGAAGTGGGAAAGTAAGCTAGTGCTAACTTACAGCAAACTCATAGAAATATGTAGATAAACTCACCAAGAAGAGAAAGAGTTTTCCTCAAACCTTTTCCTTTGTAGTTTCTTCACCATTAATAAAGAAGTAGAGTCATATATGTTAAAGGTCACTGAGTTAACATTCCAAACCTGCAGGTGTCAACTGCAGTCATTGTTCCTGTCAACCAGCTAACAGTTTAATTGACTTCAACAAACTAAGAAATAAGCAAGGGACTGCATATTTTTTCCTTTGATATACAGCTTTAGTATTATTATAGTTCTAATAATTAGTTTGCATTTCAAAATGTCATGGGTTTAAGTGTTCTTTATGTCATCATACTGGCAAATACTGCCTGCTTTATTTATGAAATGTTCGACTTTGTGCATTCCTGTTTATTTTCCTCCAGTCTTATTGTTTCTTCTGTTGATTAATCACTTACACCTGTGTTTAATCTACTATTACTTATCTTTTCTATGCACTCCCTTGGTTTCTGTTCACACTTTCCAGATGTCTTTAAACACAGGCAGTCAAACTTTCCACCCATTTGTTACTTGTGTGTGTATTTGCTATTTCTGTGTTTGCTGTTTTCAACTATTTGGACCATTTTTGGATTCTGCCCCGTTGCCATGCCTCTTGTCGATTGAGTTCCGCCTCACTGCCTGATTACTTGTGTTTGAACCAGGCCGTGAACAAAAATAATTTCGCATTTCGGACTCTGTCTGAGTCGTGTATATACCTTGAAAGTACCTTTTCTTTCACTCTTTGGCTCCCCCTACAGTTGTGGGATGTACCATCACTGTCATGAAAACAAATATCCATGTAAGCCTTGGTAATGTACAGCTGTATTTTGTATTATTTGTACATGTGTAATTGAATTTGTTGCAATGTTGAAGAGGCCATAAACATGCCATAAAAACCCTCACAGTTGTCGAGCAACTGTAAAGCAAAACGATGTGGCTGCAAACCAAAGTCGTGAACTACAGTTTCTCAGTGAGTACTTCAGAAGGAGTCACAAGTAAATAGCTTTAAAGTTCAAAAACCTCTTCAGTATTGCTTAAACTATCACAACCATGTTGTCCACTATTTTCACAACAAAACTTAATGTACTTTTTCTGTCTAAATGACAAAATCTCTTTAATTTATTTATTAAAGACATATATCTTTATTGTAAAGCAGCTCCCTCGCCACAAATAAAGGAAATGATTTGGCAAAAACTGAAATGAAGACATTATGTAAGATATCAGCAGGGGCACCATTTCTAAAAGCCATGAAAATATCTTCACTGTGGGAAACTGTACTGAGGAGGGTTTATAATGTTGGTTTAATGACACAGGGTGATAAGAAATCCAAATGGCACACAGGGTTTGTGATCAGGTAGGTGACATCGCCGGTTAAGTACCAGTTGTAATTCCTTAAAATGCTCAGGTAGTTCACCGAGATCTGACCCAGTTGACCCACCAGGTGAGTTTACTTTTGAATAAACCTGGGGACTTTTCCACTGAAATAATCAAAGCAAGTTGTCTTCATTGTAGGAACACTGTGTTTCTTACAGCACCGGGCTTAAGTACTCAAAAGTGCTTCACTGTCAAAATAATCTTCTGTAAAAGGCACAAAAGCAATTTCTGCAATAAGATTTCAACAGGAGACTTGATGACTGTGTTTCATCACAGAAGAAGCTTACAGGAGGATTATGGTGAGCTGAAAACATTTCCTACAGTCAAATCAACAAACCATCTTTAATGGAAGCACTGGTTGTCGCTTGTAGAGTGTATTTATGAGGTATTTCTTCATTTCTCCAAGCTGTTTTTAATGTTAATGTTTAGTTTGTAAAGTAGGAATATAAAAACCGAGAAATGTATTCTGTGAAATCTATCAGAACAGATTGAATTACATAATTATAGAATAAAATTACTATTTTAGGTACAAAATCATCCAGATCCAGCAGAACAATGCTGTCCACAAATAAATGCACCACTAAAATAATGAACCAAAATGGTGCCACTAAATGTTTTCCTACTGTATCAATGATGCAACTTTCACCAAATAATTTTCAATCAACGTTTGTCAGAATGATATATATATATAATGATATATAGATAGTTTATGATATAACCAGATATTTCTTAATATATATGTTTCTATCAAGAGAAGGGAAAAAGAGGGAAATGTACGGTGGCCCTGAGGGTCAAAACACAACAACATTTCAGAAAACGCAGACATTTCAGAAAACACTACGACATTTCAGAAAACACAACGACATTTCAGAAAACGCGACAACATTTCAGAAAACAGGACGACATTTCAGAAAACGCACCGACATTTCAGAAAATGCTACGACATTTCAGAAAACACAACGAAATTTCAGAAAACGCATCGACATTTCAGAAAATGCTACGACATTTCAGAAAACACAACGACATTTCAGAAAACGCGACAACATTTCAGAAAACACGACGACATTTCAGAAAAGGCGACGACATTTCAGAAAACACAACGACATTTCAGAAAACACAACGACAGAAATGTTGTTGTTAAACATGGTTAAACAGTTACATGACGTGGTTATGTGTTGCATATTTTATTATCTATTTATCACAATGTGTTGATGATGATTCTCAGTCACCCAGGTAATCATAAGAGCTTGAATAAGGGCAACTGGACTTATTTTTGGATCTCTCATCCGAAAGGCTTCTTCGGTTTGCTATTCAGTTCAGTTATCTATCACAATCAAAGGCTGAAATTGACTTTCAGTGATAGTGGGACAATAAACAAGACTTTTATAATGTATAAAAACACGTTAGTCCAAAGCAAATGACATGAAATCGAGCTTCTCAAACTCAGACGAGCACATCAGATTTATGTGGCATCATATACATGTTCAGTAGACTAAAATGGATTTTTTTGTTTAAGTATATGTTGATACAACCAAATTCCCAATAAAGCTCTTCTCAGTTACATATCTCTTTGTGTCTTTGGTCAGACGGCTAAACGAATTGCCCATTAGGAGTACATATCAACCCATGGTTGTTTAAAACATTTCCAGACTGTTGCCGTGCACCTCTGAAATGCTGCTTTTATAACCACAGCGTCATCCCATCTTTCAAGAAACTTAAAGACAACATCTGTGCAGTGAATTCACTTTTACTTACATGTACAATGATCTTCCACAAAGAAAGTTTTTCACATTTTCTGAGTCCACAGCTTTGTGGTACCAGACATACTTCAGCAATAACTCAATTGCCATCCCGTTCATGTACAAGGACAGTGGTCCAATTAAATGGCCAGGCGGTGCTAGTGGCCTGTCTGTCATGCTTTTATTTTTAGACTCAGCTTCTCTCCCTGTCTGAACAGTTTGTTTCGTAGAACAGACCTAAGGTGTCTTCCATTCTGAGAACTACCAAAAACACTATTCAGCACAGCACCGAGACTGTTGTTGTTACATTTTAATAATTTTAAATGTGATACAACTCCATTACAGCTCCATTAATCATCAATAAATAAAGAAGTATACCATTATACCAAGTATACCATTATAAGACTTTTTCATCCGGTCTTCACTCCATTATTATGATGACTTTTTGGTCTCTCTTTTCTTTGTCATTTCAACTGACCTGACAGCTTAACAAAGATACACAAACACACACTATGTACGGTGGCAGAAGAAGTGGCACTTTTTACCTGAGCTAAAGTAAGTCTGATTATGCTAGTTCTATCTTATTCATGGATTAAATCTTTATTTCAATAAAATTACAGACATTGACTGTTTAGGGTAAGTTATAATGAAGATTATTTCAGATAAATATTGTTTTATAAAGACAAAGTTTTGGTATGAAAAGACTTGTGGTGTGGTGTGATGGTTTTAGTTGTGTGCATGGCCATGCTGCCAAACAGGCCGACACAATCTGCTGCAGACACTCAGGACAGTGTGTGTTAGAAGGAGGGGAATTCAGATCAAACCTCGAGGAGGAGTTGATAGGGATGGCTCAGCATTTTAAACCTTTCAAACTATTTTTTTTTTCCATCCGTGATTTGCATTGATTCTTCAAGTGTATATTGAATTATGTAAAAAAAAAACATAGTCAGGTTTGTAACAATCTGTTAAGGGAAATGGGAGGGTCCTGTGCCCCTATACCACCTGTGATTTCAACCTATGGTTGCAATTCATTTCACGTCATGTCAACACTTCTGACAGCCATTGATTGTGAGGTATGGACTTCTGTTTGTTACATATTTTGTGATGAAATTGGGCCATGTTAGCAGTGAAATGCACCGATGTGTTCGCCACAGGGGGATTATGCTGAGCCAGAAACTGTGTTCAGCAAGAATGAGATGTAATGTTGGATCATAATTCTCAGTGATTTTATTGTTAAAAGCAAATACTGTCACATTACATGTAGTTATTTGACCCTTATTCTTTATGACATCACAACTGATAGAAGTATTGAGTTAAGGATGTGAACACATTCACTGTGCACGGGAAGGAAGATGCACCACGCAGCAGGGATGCAGGCCTTATCTATTGGAGCAGATGTGAAGCACAGAGCTCTATAAGTGAATGTTATCCTTCGTGGCCATAAGAGACCTTTGTATCAATGACAGATGAAAGCCTGAAGCTGTCTTCAGAGAAGAAATGTGTAAATCTTCTCTGAAGATTCAGCCACCTCTTTAAAATGCCTCCCGCTGTTCTGTTATTACCAGGGGCATAGATTTCACATTTGTCAAGGCAGAAAATAATAGCTTTGAAAGTGTTACATTCGTCCGGGATGAATGAGAAAAAGAAAAGCTCTGTTAAAATGTGCTGACTGTGGGCGAGTGCATGCTGCCTCCTACAAGAAAGAGGACAACCTTTGATTTGTGTCCCTTGATTCAGTGATCACATATCATGGATGATGTTGTGGTGAGAAGAAATAAAAGCAGGGGTGCAGATGGATCCCTGAGGCATCCCATTAAGCAAAGTTTATCATCATTCCTTGAGTTACACTGGTTTCAAATGCACTGCTGCCTATTAGGTGCCTGGGGATACATTTTTCAAGTCTGAAGTTACACCGGCCTTGAGCAAAAATGCTTGAAAAGAGGAAAAATCTATTTTTAACACCACATTTACCATGCTCAGTAGAAAGTAAAGTAAACATTCATCTCCTGTATGATAAGCTAGAAACAACCTTTGGACAAAAAAGGTCTATTTAGCCAGCTTGGAAGGGAAATGGGGGAATCATTAGGCTGCAGGAAGCTGGTGCTGAAGGTTGGCAAGCTCCTGCAGAGTTCCACTGAGGTCGGGAGATGTTCTGTAATTTCCGACCTCGAGCTAATCTGTGCAGCATGCTGTGTGGTGAGAGTAAGATTTCTACCAGGAGTGGAGGGGGGGGGGGTGATGGATTTGTTGCATTTGAACTCCCTCATGTCTTCCTTGTCATGTCTGTAATTAAATATGTGCTCCCTGGGAGACAGTGGGGTTCTGAGTAATAAAAAGCCTGCTTTGTGAGCTTCCCACTCTCTCTCCTCTGCTGTTTTAGATTGTGTTTGTCGGCATAGTGACAAACCCCCAGACAGGCTTTATATGCAGTCTCAAAGCTTGTAAACTAAATCTCTATCAGCCAAGGACTATATCTGCTGAAACTACACCACAAGCTTCCATACAGCTGAATAATCGTGTCTGATCTTAACTAAACAGCCTTCACAAGCGCTTCCTTCCAAATAGCTTTTAAGTTGAAATAATAGATGGGAACATTTTCTATATTTACAACATACATGGTACATTTTTTCACAAGAGGTTGTTTGATTGTGCGTGTTTGAAGCTCAAAAGGAACCTCGAATGACACGAACCCTGTTCAGGTCATCAACATAAGAAGCATTACAGTGATTGACTGCTGACTCTCACTTCTGCATCTTTAATTGTTTTCTGTTGGTATTCTTGTTTGTAATGCAGCCCTGTTGGATTACTTTTTCTCAAACTAGGTAGGAGTTGGCCGGGAGAGATTTTTTGGATCTTGACTCATTCATATTCTAAAATTGTTTTTCCACAGTAGCACTACAGTCCAGGGAGGTGGCATGATAATGCAAATGTGTGCAGCATTTGCTCCAGACTTCTTGCACGCTGCCTGTATTACGAATAAGTCTTTTTGGAGTTTGGCATGTCATTTCACTCTATGTACTGTGAGAGGATGATACCCTACGTTGAACTGTACACACGCACTTAGCATTTGGCATGTACTTACATTGAAAATGTGTATAAATTACACACGAAAAGTGCTCAGAATTGCTTGGTCTGTATATACAAAGCCATGACATCATCATTGGATTTTTGTTGAATCTCCAGAAGATTGCAGAGTGAGATCTTGAGTGAATGTAGCTGTTATTTTCCATGGAAATGTGCAAGTGAGAATGTGTGTGTTGGGTAGAGTTGCTGTTTTATACTTTTTCCTGCTGACCAGTATGCTTTTTACACATTTGTTAATGTTGTGGACACGTTGTGGTATTGATACCTATGATTGCCAGTCTCCCCTCCAAGCATTTCCAGCTTAAAACGTGCATCTCCAGTACAGATGATCACTCAGTGAAAGTGCATGTGCATGAGTAAGTGCAGCAATAGAGAAAGGTGTCAGACCAAAAGATCAACAAATATTGCAGGTTTATGTGTGAAAAGAGTTCAAAGTGCAAGTTGAAGGCTGCGTTATTTACAAACTATATACATAATAATATGTGGAAAAGTGCATCTTAAAACTCGTGTTTTAAGTTTTTCTAACTTTTCTGTATTCATCTATTTATTTTTTGCAACTTTCATCACTTTAGATACCTTGTTAGTGTTAACAGAGCTATTCTGGCACAACAGCTAGCTTACCTACCAGGGTGCAAGTCGTGCAAGTGGAGATTCTGTCTGTAACACACATCTGCAACAAAGCACACAACCAAGTGTTGGGATCAAGTTAGACAGAAGCAATGTGTACCATGAGATCTGATGGAGTTTCAGACTGGAATTTAGAAGCCAGAAGCATGTTAGACTGATGGCAGACAACTTCTTCTATGTTTACATCGTTAGCAGCCTGTCAGGACACGTATGAGATGGTGAGATAAATGGTGAGAGAACCGTGGGATAAATGTTTGGAGAACAGATCCAGGGAACTGTGTGTCTTCTTTTCTCATCTTTGCTAATTTAGTAGTTTGCCTTTCATTTGTCTTTTGACTTGTACATATGTGATAAAGCCCTGTGGGTAACATTGGGAAAGCAGTGACCAGATTTGACTTCTTTACCTGCAATCTGAATGAAGGTAATGTCTGCTCTAGAGCAAACAGCACTGACAGACACCACTGTACTGATGGAGATTTACTGTACCTTTATTGATTGATCGATTGACTGCTTTGGAGCATAAGCTGAGTACAAGTGAGTGGATATGTCAGTTTTGTTTATGTTCTCCTTCTTTACCATCTCAAAGCTGCTTCAAATTTGTGCTCAGGATATAAAATAAATGCATTTTACTTGATTGTGATGGTTGAAAACTTTATCTTATTTACCTTACACTGACCAATGAATTTAATGTGTTCTCCTACAAAATTTACAAACCTTTGAATGGTCAGCATTGAGTTTTTAACAAGTTACTTATTTGATATGTTTGGAATACAGTTATGTAATGCTCACTTAGAAATAAATGACTTAGAAATAAAGAGAAGCCTTTAAGTTTGACAGAAATACTGCTTTGATTTATTTTATGATGCATATTGATTTTGACTAATATGGGAAAAATATATATAGCCTGATATTATATTGTTTCTTCTTTTATGTCTATTCCAGGCCTGTTTGTTGCACATGTGCATTAGCATGCCATCCATGTGCACAGCTGAAAAATTCATGTCTAATGTGCTGAACAGCAACTGCAGTGTCTGTCTCTGTTTAATATCGGTTCTTGAAACCTTAGCTGAGGCAGCACTAAAAGGAGGCCTAGATATAAGTAGAGTCATGCTGAGTTGAGCTGTACCATGTGATGGAAAACAGCCAAAAGCTAAAGCAGACTGACCCAATACAATGCCTGTTAATTACACATTTATAACACAAAAAACTCTGATTTAATACATTTTATATTTACTCACTACACTTCACTTTAAGTTTAAAGAGAGGGCTGTCCAATATTTCCTAAGTTTTCGGACTACCTGAAAGTCTGTAATTTAATTAATCTTGGCATTGAACACAGAGGCTGCTCAGAATGGTCTTAATGTAACTTAATGATGTCAATAGATTCATTCTTTGTCTACAAATGTGCAACGATATATGAAATTCTGCACCTGGTATAATAAAAGATGTATAATTTATCTACAAATTTGTAACAAAATGTGAAATACAGTACCTGGGATGCAGAAATGATTAAGTCACAGCAATGTGTGGCTTACAGTGCCTAACTGGCTTTTATAACGGGCCATAAATCTAGTTTTATCGCTCCTGCATTCCTGAGGATAAATGTCCTCTTTACAAAGCAGTATTAGGTATCACTGCACAAACACAAAACCCACGTATCTCCTCCATCATATGCATTGCTCATACAGTATCTTTGTGATCCGGGTTGGGAGGTTTGTTGTGCACTGAGAGTTCATCTCGGATTTCATCTGTCTTTCTTAACAGCACAAGACACAGACGGTTTCTGATTCAGGCTTCACCGACACTGCTTTATCAGGATTTTATTGTCAACAATATCACACAACAATAACCATGTAAAACTGTTGCACATCTTTGGCACAAACTCCTGTCTAGAATTTAGATGTTCTACATTCACAAACATATAGACCCACCGTAGATCTTCGTTTTCATCTGAGTGTTAAATGAGGTCTGGCTTCTGAGATCATATTACAGATCTTATATTTTTGTCTGTTGTGTATAAACATGTGCAAGGAAGTGGAATACATTCCCCCACAAACTGTTGATGCTTATTCCCCCATCTCAGCTTCCATCAGACTAGATAATGCACACTGGTTCCACTCTGTTGCTGTTGAGATTGCAGTTTCGACAAGAAGGAGAAAAAAAAACAGTCTAAGGAAATTCAGTGTTTATCACATCTGCCCTGATGCCTGCTGTGTAGAAACGTGGTTGATGTGTTTCTCCGTATACAAGCTCAGGCTGTTTATCATAGTTGTTTTTATGGTCTTGGGTTTGCGTTGCGATCTGTGACTGAGACAGTCTCTGAGCCCTGAGCTTACACAGCAATGAAATTGTGTTTATAATGTCTGTTTTGTTTTATTTTGATTTGAACACAGGGAATATAACCTGTACGGCCTTGGAATAAAAAATGCTTGTTGTGCTTTTGTTTATATTTCTGAAATATTTAGTGAAACTAAGGAAATTGGCATTATTTTTCCATTTTCAAGATAAAGAAGAATAACAGCAGCATGGATAGCCCAGAGGCACTTTTGGACCGGAGAGTTCTTGGGACTCCATGAGGGTAGTAATTGTAGACCGGAGAACCCCTCTGACAATTTTTTCCCTGTTAACATTCAAATTGCAAATTATCATCATTGTATTACTTTACCTATTAGACATTTGTGTGAAATATGTTTTGTGATGTAACAGTCATCTTCATCCTTTTTGTGAGGATACTGCGATGGAGAGCTGAGTCTCCTCTGTCTGGCATGTGTGAAGTATGAGGAGGAACAGCAGCAGGTTTACGAGCACCATGCAAGCTAATTTTGACCAGGGAACGTCGTTTTTTCAGTATTTTTGTTTTCAAAAATTGTCTGTTAAGTCTGGAAGTTATTTTTTTTAATACATCTTCATACATAATTAGGGAAATATGATAATGTGAGCAGCACAATAAGATCATTAAAGTAAAATCAAACACCAAATGCCAGTGTTACATTTGTCAATTTAACTGCAGTCAGTGTGGAATAAAAACTAGAATAATTTGCAGTTTTTACCTGAAGTTTATCAGCTCTGATTAAGAGCAGTTAATAAAATGTTTTAAAGTCATCCTTAGATATGATTTTATTATACACTTACCAGCCAAACAGAAATCTGTATTTTTGCAGTCATTTTAGAAAGCTTTAAAGCACCTTTCGTGATACATTTATGCAATTGTTCAGAAGCATTTTTTGCAGACTTGGGTCGATTAGATTATGGATTGTTTAAGCAAGACTCCCAGAGGGAAAAGGAACACTATCAATGGCTTACAGCAGACTTAAGCTTCTCCAAAGATACATGAAAACCTTTCCACAGTGGTGCTGGGTGCCACATACACACCTCCCAGATGGGAGCCTGATAAAGGTGATGGGCTAATTCAGCTCCTGTCAGCACAGACATAAAACAGAGAAGAAAACACATATATATTACTGTACTGCTGTGTACTACATACAGATATAATGTTGTGGAGAAAAGAGTTGGACTCTTATAGGCGGGAGCCTCGCCCCTGCTCACACCACAGTTAAAAATATATAGTTTATACAGTGCTGTGCAAAAGTCATGAGCCCCTAATCATTACTTTTCATCTTTTGCTTCCAAGTAGCCAGACCTTCTTGTTATCTTTTGAAGTTGTATTGAGCAATAGTTCTCAAGACTTTCTGAAGGTCTTTTAAAACTTTCCTTTGGACATTGGCTGGAGCCAATGTTTTTTTTGTTGTTGTTAAGCCACTCAACACTGACCTATGAATCATTCAAGAATAAAAAAGTAACCTCAAGGTATGGACCAGTGTTGTGACTAGACAAAATAGACAACTAAGCAGAGAGCTCATTTTCTTAGGCAGTTTGATACCAGCAGTCTGTCACAATGACACATTATTTGTTCCCATTTCTTTAGTTGCATCTATGAAAAACAACAAAGATAACAGAAAATAGGATTTCTGCAGCAACAAGGTGATTCCCAAAGTTGGCATATCTCAGCATGGTGTGCAGTGTGTCCTTAAAACATTTGAGGAAACTGGACAAGTGGAGGACAAAAGAAAAAGTGTCAGGCCTAAAAAACTATCTACAGCAGATGAACAGGATCTGAAAGTGATGTCCGTAAGAAAGAGGAAAAAATCCAGCTGTGACCTGACAGGACCTGAGAGATGCATCTGGACCTTCAGCTGATCCATCTACTGTTGGCCCAAGCCTCATCAGAAATGGTCTCCATGGAAGGGTGGCTGTCAAGAAGCCATTCTTAAGGAAGGGAAACAGGGAGAAAAGGCTGAGCTATGCCAAAGGACACAAGAAGTGGACTGAAAATCAGTGGCAACAGGTCTTATGGAGGGATGAATCCTCCCCAGAGCCCGGACCTCAACATTATTGAAGCAGTGTGGGATCATCTGACAGAGAACGGAACAAAAGGCAGCCGACATCCAAAGAAGAGCTTTGGGATGTCCTTCAAGAAGCCTGGAGAACTATTCCTGAAGACTCCTTAAAGGAATGACAGAAAGCTTCTCTCGGAGGGTTCAGGCTGTGTTGGAGAATAAAGGAGCTCAGACCAGATATTCACTTTCAAGCTTGTTAGAATTGTACAAAGTCAGTCTTTGCCTTATTTACTGTATTTATATTTTTGTTTTATACACATATTTCAGTAAATCACTGACTTATTTCCCATTTTCCTGGGAATACATAAACAAATGAGGACTGGATTAAGACTTTTGTGTAGTACTGGATATTATTAGATGTAAGTTTCTATTACTTTACATTGGAGACATTTTGATTGATCAATTCCTAATCTGCAAAACAACTCCTGCAAGTGTGAATAGCTCTCCCACAAAGTTTAGAAGACATTAAGAGACTTTTAAACCATGAATTGACCCACAGGTTTTCAGAGGTTGCACCTGACAGAAACATACATAGTAGAAAAATAATAGAATAGTTCTTGTTCTTATTTTAAACCTATCAGTGACTACTGGTTGCTAATTTGTGCAGTAGCCAGTTTTCAAACTGAAAATGCATTCTCAAAATATGTTGTAATCATTAACATATTTCTAATCTCATCAGACTTCACCGTTCCCACTTGAAAAAACAATCTGTTTCATTGATTTAACAACGACCAAAGCTTGTGCAGTTTTCCTTCTCTCGACTATGATAAAATTGAATGTGAATTATTGTTTGGGTCCAACATTGCTTCCAGACTGTTCCTCCATTACTAAGAGTGATTAAGAGCTCTCTTTAATGGATACGTGTGGGCCACAGGCCAATACAGTCATTTTCAACTCTGCTGCTCTGTGAAATGACTCACAATTAGCTCCATTGAGGTAACTGTCAGCGCTCTAATCTCTAAGTTTTTTTTTTTAATATATAATTAAAGGAGAGGCTTTCAGGGTGTTTACACAAAAACACGATCGGATTCTTGAGAACACTGGCCTCGTTGATGAGTAGGAGCTTTGTGTTTCCCCTCGAGGCTTTACAGCACATCAGATAGTTGATGGACCGTGTGGGAAGACAGGTCACCTGTATCATCCAACCAGCCCCCCCACATCCACCTCCACCCTCCCTCAGGATGATGAGGGTGGTGGACAGATGAGTGTTGACTAAGTGATGCTGACACACCATTCCTCGCCTGCCTCTGTTTGGTTGCGACTAAAAATCCTGCATGTTTGTGCTCCTAAGTACATCATACACATTTCTAACTGAGCACACTTTACCAACTTTATTTTATTGATATGTTTTCTCAAGTAAAGGGTTAAAATGCTTCTTCCTTTAATGAGCACAAACCAAAAGGTATAAAGAGCATGCAACAGATGTTAGAATCAGTTACTTACGTTATGGCTATGAAGCTTTCCAAAGAGCTATTTAACGCAGTGAAATGAGTGCATATTCCTCAGTTCAGTGTAGATCGCCCTGCGATTCCACCAGGTAGACCAGTTATTAAAGCAACATCAGGTTGTCAAAGAAAACCAGAATTTAAAGCACTGCTCAAGCTAATTTATGCAGTTACAAGAATGAAACAAAGATATAAAACAAAATATTTACAGGAATGTATCATACTTCCTCTTGTGATGCATTTTTAGTGACTTAGTACAATATCATTATCTTTCATGTAAAGCAGCAGGTGCTCTAAACAAAATAATCTATTTCATATATTGCATTCTCACATCATTATTTGAGTTCCACTAATTAAAGCTTCAATGCAATAACTGTGCATTATGGCTCTTTAATTTGAAGATCATGAATTCATATTTCAGGCTACATTAGTCGGAAAAATAAACACTAAATTGGTGTTCAAAAGTTTCATTCTCTGTTTGTTTTCAAAAAGGTAAGAACCAGAGTCTCTGATGGACACATTTCAAATGCCGCAGAGGTCGTGCAAGACAATTTCTGTCACTGCTCCATTTCAAGCTCAATTTTGGAGTGACACAGTCGGCGCCAGACTATCCCCACCATCAAAAGCTGTCAGAGATATGACTCGACACGGGAGAAAAACTTTACATTTCATGAGCTTAAAACCCGACCCTAAGGGTAATTATATCTTACAATAGGGATAGATCATCTGTCTCGTATTGTGTCAAGACTAGTGCCAAAGTTGCCATCCTCCATATATACAGTATGCACATGCAAGAAGTCATATGTAAAAAAGAACAGTAAAAGTCAAGACTTTTCTTCCATTATTTCATCAAAGAAAAGGAAATCTGCACTTGCTGACCTCTTCAGGCCGACAGTGTCAGTCTGTTCCCAATCTGAAAAGGAAATCAAATAATACCAAGATGCTCCACCTCTGCCACCGACGGATTCCCCATTGGCTTGCTGGAAATCTCAGGCACAAGGATGCTTATTCCTTGCCAAACTGGCACAAATCAATTTGTGTGTCCATGGGAGTAGCGTTTCTGCAGAAAGAATCTTTTTGGTGAAACAATCACTGCAAAGAGGAGCGCTCTCACCCCTGAGCATACTGATTAGTTGTGTTGCTGAAGAAGAGGATTTTTGTACTTGAGAATTATTACAAACTACAGAAGCACGTCTCCAACACTAAAAGAAAGATCCTGTGAGTCACTATAAGAACTATAATCATGTCAAAATGAGAAAAATTATCTCTAAATTTGGAGACCTCTGCATTTTCCAAGAAAAAAACATTTCAGAGTCCTCTTCTTTTCTTGTGATTAAGACATTTTTGTCATCTGAGAGCTCTAAAGCATAATTATCTATTTGGATTGCTGTTTTGGTTTCCCATTTTTGCTATTTTTGCCATGAGTGTGTAATCTGTGGTTGCGTACCTCTGCTTTCTGCCATCCTCTTTTCACCTGTAACCTGGAATTTGTTCCTTCTTCACTATCTTGGAAGATCTTCAAAGACTGTCAACTTACCTCAAACGTAAGTAGAAAGAGGGCTTCTGGAGGAGCTTAAAGCGAGGAAACATCACAAAGTAAAGCATGAAGCTGTACTTCCCACTACATGTGGTGCACAGTATGGAACCAAAGACTTATTTTGGCAGCTTTGGCCTCTTCTTTCTCACATCTCTCTGACTTCCTTGTCAGGAAACTACCGGTCGTCTTTTTAGTCAAAGTCGAAAAACACAAAAACTCACGCACATCGAGCTGTTAAGGCTTAGTGGACGGGATCAAGGACAGGACCCTATGCTGCTCTTTACTTTTCATCTATCTGGTCAAATTCTGTTAAACTGGCTCCACAAATACATGGTTAATGCTTCAAGCACTGCTACCTGTTTCCTTGACACTCCCAGAACCCCTGAGACAATCTGCGTAATCAAGTCCTTTTGTAGATGCATCAAGTATTGCAGAATCACTGTATTATCACACTAGCACTTAGTGTGGGTAATGTGTTCTACACTGTTATATAAAATCTCTAAATAAGGGAAATTTTGAGGGTCTTCAGAAGAGGTAATTTTGGGCCACGGGAAGGGAAGATATTTGAAGACAATGGAAACTACTGTGGCTATATCATGAGGTAAATGAAGGTGTGTTGCAGTGAGTTCATTGTGCAGCAAATGTATGTACAGAGGAAGACGGAAAATGACAAATAAGTAGGAGAAAGTAAAGGATGACAGAAGGGAGGAGTTAGGAAAAGTGTCGGTGAGGAAATGGAAGGAAAAAATAGGAAAGGAGTGGAGGAAGAAAAGAGAGGAGACAGGAAGGGGGTGTCTGAGGCAGAACGGTGGAAAGCTGGCTGCCGGATTAGCTTTCTGCCCTCAGAGTGCCCTTTATAAAGCTGACTTGCTGCTGGCGGTTACTGGTGAGGGTTTAGGGGGTTAAGATTACCTGTGACTCACTGGCTACAGGTGTCAATCAAACCTGACCAGCCTGCCAGAGGAATGTGGTGAACAAGCAAGTGTGGTCTCAGAGCGAGGGGTAGCTCTAAAGGAGCAGCGTCTTGAAAGCAGAATAAGACATTCAGCTGCTTGCTGCAGTGCAGGTAACACCTGGAGGTGAGAAAGACAGAAATGCACCCCTATCTCTGCCTCTTTGTAGTTTCCTTTTAGTAGTTGTAATTGTATGCCAGGTCCTCCTGCCTGGAGGCGATGTGAACAGAGGTTACTGGTCAGTCATCTAACAGTGCATCTATACTTGTTCTCAGGTTCCATTTCAATACTTTTACATTTTTGAATATGACAGTTTTTTATTTCTTACCAGTTGAAAAACTTTCTTTCTACAGGTTTAAAACTTAAGATAAATGTATATCAAACATGCTTTCATTTAAATATTGAAATAAGCCAATTCTCAGCATAACTATCAAAGAATTTCCTCAGATGTGTTCTTTTAAGTGAGAGGGAAGTTTCGCAATAACTCAGTGCTGTGATCAGAATCCTTATAAAAAGATGGATATAGCCACTGGACGTGTCCTAAATTGCAGCACAACAAAATGACTGCAACTGGCTCCAAAACATTTCTGGAATTAGCTGATATGATCCCTCCGATCAGTGTGCTGCTGATTGAAAGATTCAAGATTAAAGATTAAAGATTGGTTTGAGTTGGGGAGTGACTGGCGAGACTCACGCATCGTTAGCCTAATAGCATAATCGCCTATTCAAATATGACTTAGGCATATTATGAGGGAGCCAATGGGAGCAATTGATAAGCCTTTTGGGAAAGATAGGCCAGGGAGTTCATTAACCGGTGAACTAACAGTTGCACTCAAATCTTAATATTATTAAATAATTATAGATCCACACCTTGGGGCTAGAAGGCAGTGATCATGCTCGTTTGTTTGGCTGAACCAAGCTCCAAAGCAGAGATGGTAAGGCAGTTGACCATATCAACTGCTAAAAAAGATAAATAGAAATGATTGAAGCCCTTTCTCCAGGAGCAGAAGAAAACAGTCAATCTAGGCCAGTGAAAGGGTGGACTCTGGTCCTTTCAGTCCCAAAGCAAAAACTCAAAACTTAGTTTCAGAAGATTTTATCTCTTGTAACCACACAAAGAATACATTTATATACATCTAAGTATTCATACGCTTGCAGATTTTCACTTGGGGGCTTCTCAGTAACAAACAGTATGTATATTTGGCCGATGTTAAGACTCACTGTGACAAAATACCAATATACTCAAAGCTAGCTATTGTCCCAGACCGGGCTGGCTTGATGATTGACAAATGCAGACATTTTGCTTCCCCAGCAGCGTTTCAGTGCTCACGCACATGTCTGTTTTGCTGTTAAACAGCTCTGCTCTCTGTCAGTGTAAATGAGAATGTGTCTTAATGTCTTAACAGCAGCATATGACAAGTTCCAGAGGTGATTTATTCTGCAATGCTTTGCCCTCAATCTGAAGTGAGCCTGCATTTCTTTCAAGCCGTTCTAATATTCCACTTCCCACCGTATGAGGTATGATGAAATTGATCATGAAGGACTTTATGGCACATTCAGTCAGGAGGAGAAAATTAGTTCTTTTTGGCTGCAGGACTGTCACAGTTTAAAAGTGTAGCTCTGCGCTGTAACATCGTTCCATTAAATGTGTTCTTTGGTGCAGGGTTGTGTTTTGTTATTGCTTTATAATCTCAATATGTGCCAACAATTTTACATGTCGCTCAAAACTCTTAAAAAGGAATTGAGAGGAACTTTTATTTATGTTACTGTCCCAGTGGCAGCTGGGATACGCTCCCGCCCCCCTGTGGCCCTGAACAGGATGAAGCAGATATGGCAAATGAATGCATGAATGAATGAATGAGCAATAAATAATTGATTATGTTAACACCAACTGAAAAAAAAACAGCTCAGAGTAGAAATATCCAGCCTCCTCATCTTTATCTCCATCTAACTACAGCATCAAATCATGGTGCATTCCCTTTACCTCAGAAGTAGCAGGTCAAAACTGGCTTTTTGTTTTGCTATTAGCAACAAATTCTAATATGCTGTTATATAGTTCACTTATGAAAGAAATCAGATGAAAATGCTCTACCAGTACTTTGTCACAATAATATAATAATAATACATAATAACCTTTAAAGACTTCAACAAGAGAAGAGTCAGCATGGTTACGAGCACAGTTGAGCTGAGCTACAGTTAAAGTTTGACCTGATCATTGATTGGACCACTGTCCTCGTCTCCCATATACTTGTAGGGGAATTGAGTTGTTGATCGAAAAACATACAATACTATGCAATGTTTAGCAAAATATTCAAGACATTCTGCCACTTCCAACTTTCTTTCTTAGAGATAATTGCACATGTACTCTCAGTGTTGTCTTTAAGCTAGATAAATGGTGTTTTTGTCAGACGATGCTGCAAAATAATCTAGGATTTCGTCACAGTGGGGTCTGAAATGCCTCATGAAATGCTTGAGGATGTAACATTATTGTTCCTGGCCTATTTCTTCAGATAGAAGCCTGGTATTGTTAATCTAGAAGGACTGTACTGAGGCATTTCTAAGTTTGCTGGTAAGTGGCAACACTTGCCTGGAAGGACTTTAATAGTTCTCACCTTTTTTGGCTCGCAGCCCCTAAAAAAAATCTGCTTGAAGCAACTTCTCAAATGTGTTGATGTCAGCATGGACAAGTTACAACAAAGAGGAACTTTTCATCTGAGATTTTCTCATGAGCTCTATTTTAAGCACTGCATTTTACAAATAAAGGGAAGAAACAAAGGGAATTTGTACGTATATGCTGATATAAATGACAATTAGAATTAACATTTTTTTGTTTGATGTACGTGAAAAAAGCTTCTCTTTCATTATTTTTAAAAAAAAATAAACCTTGTGCAACCTTTTTTTTTTATTATCTTGAATATTTGCTTCTAATTTAAAACATGATGGCGAGATAATCTCCTTGACAAGTCACCGACTTATTCGTGGTTTATCGTTTGTAACTGCAGACCTAAAATTGGGCACAGTACATCTGAAAATCGGCAGTCAACACTATCTTATCTCCATGAGGCAGTTCAGTCTACCGGAGTGACAAACACTCAGTGTTTCCTACAAAAGTGAAGAGATGACACTAAGTGCTCCACATGGAGGGAGGGATCAATACTTAAGTACAGCACAGCAGCTGCTATGACAACATGTCTACTCCCCACCATGTGTAATGCAGTGAAGAGAATCAAAACATCAGCTGCTTCAACTCCTGTCTCACGTCAGCTTGAGAACCAATTCTGTTATTTTTGTGGTTGTGTTTCTGTTAATATTTTCCTGGCATTTTGTTACAGCTGCCACTATGTCGAACGTATGCGATGCAGCTGTTTGTTCTTTGAAAGAGTCATGCTAAGAGCCATCTAACAGTTTAAAGTTAAACCTCTAGGCTGACAAGCTTGGTGACTTAAAGTGTCAAAATATGGAGACATTTCTAGACAATTCACCTTTCAAACTTGGAAAACAGCTGCACCTCTTAAAGCTTAAACGTATTTCAGCACATCCAGAAAGATGAGAACTGTTTGCATCATTCTACGCAATGGCAACTTCATATGTCCACCATTTTATTAAAAAAAAGACAAATCAGTTAAAAATCTTTTTTGATATTCATGTTAATCGATTTAGCACCGTATTTCCCCAGTGGTGCAGTCTTTTAGATAGCTTCTCTGAGATGGAAGAAAACCACAGAAGAAAAAGGCCAGTGATAAGAACAAAGACCTCCAGCAGGAGAAGAGAGAATTTAACAAAGACAGAAATAAACTGGTGAAGGAAAAAGACTAATTGTATGGAGAGAAACTAAGGATGCAATGAATAATGTGGAAGAGAAGGGGAAAGTCTGTCCTCCTGGAGAACAAAGATAAGGAGCTGCAGGAGCTCATTATGAGAAAGAAACACACTATTCTTTTTAAGATTATAGCAAAGGCCGGACAGCCAGATGGAAATGAGTAAAGAAGAAGAAAAGACAGAAAAAGAATGAGGTAAAGGAGAATGAAATGGAAGATAAAGAAGAGAAGAAAGAGTTCAAATAAAAGGAAGAGAAGAAGGAGAAACAAAAGGAAGGGAAAAAGAGGAATTTGAGCTTAAGACAACACAAGAATGCGGAAACAGGAGGGCTGAGAAGGTTGCTGTACATCAGTAGCTTCCTCTTCCTTACCCCTCCGCCCACACCATTCTTCTCTTCTACATCTTTTACATTATTTCTTTGATCAACCTCTCTCTATCTTTTTGCCCTTTAACCCTCAGTCCCTCTTCTCTGCATCAGCTATAACCACTTCCTTCTCCTCCTTAGGTAAAACTGTTGCGTTTCAGCCTTTAAGGGGTTAAACTGTTGCGTTTCAGCCTTAAAAAGGTTAAACCGTTGCGTTTCAGCTGTTAAAGAATTAAACCGTTGCGTTTCAGCCGTTAAAGGGTTAAACCGTTGCGTATCAGTCTGAAAAGGGTTAAACCGTTGCGTATCAGTCTGAAATGGTTAAACCATTGCGTATCAGTCTTAAAAGGGTTAAATGGTCGCGTTTCAGTCTTTAAAGGGTTAAACCGTTGCATATCAGTCTGAAAAGGGTTAAACCGTTGCATATCAGTCTTTAAAGGGTTAAACCGTTGCGTATCAGTCTTAAAAGGGTTAAACCGTTGCATATCAGTCTGAAAAGGGTTAAACCGTTGCGTATCAGTCTTAAAAGGGTTAAACCGTCGCGTTTCAGTTCTTTAAAGTTTATCTCTGTAAACTAGGGGCACATTCAAATAATCTTTCCCTGAAGACAGCTTCATATAAAACAATGTGGCAACGCTGTGGTTACTAGTTATTTTCTTTAACCAGTAACTGGGGGCCAATATATTCACCTGATTGTAACATCAACAACAAACTAAAACTATGTGAAGTTGGAGTACCGTTTAAAATCTACAGCTTGATAAAGGGTTTAGCCCTGTGCATGGCGTTGATTTGGTACCTCTTAGTTCTCTTTAAATGCTGATTTGATTTCTTAGTTTTTCTCTTCTTGACTTTTTCCTTTTGTGTCACAGTGCCAGATGAATTATTTGAAGGTCTGGATCCAGGGAGACTGTCAAATAACTAAACTTTTTTGATGGATTGTACCAAAACTTTGAAGTGAAGTTCCTGTTGCCATGAAGACGAACCTCAACGGCTTTGGTTTATTTAATTCTACCACAACAACACCGAGAGATTGACACATTTTTTTTTAAAACTGAAAACTCATTGTGTCACCAGCTTTTCTCTTTTGTTTCTCCTCTCATGTTCCCAGTCTATCCACTGTTTGTGTCTGTTTGCACGTCTGTGGGCCAGGTGCTCCTGCTGCCTGGTGATTATCACCCACACCTGCATGTCACCAGCTCATCATCTTCAAAAGAATATCAACCCTGGTCTCTTCTCTTCTCATCAACAGATTAATCAAAGCTGTAGAATGGTAAACTGCAGCCTATTTGTCGAGGTCCTAGCCCTGATGTTCCCTTTTAGTCTTTTTGTCTGACTAGTTCTGGTTTCTCTGTGACCTAAAGTTCCAGCTTAACCCCCTCCCCCCGCATGCCCTCATCAATCATCCTACACTAAATCAAATGAACTCTCAAGCTTGGCTCACTAATTTTTATAAGATAACATAGCTCCTTTAAACTGTTTCTGCTTCTGGGTCCACATTCTTTACAATAGATTCACATTCAAGCTTATTTCCTTCGTGTATATAAAAAGGGATGGGACTCTGCTATGGAATAAAAATTATTGCTTTCTTTAAATTTGTCTTCCTGATCTGCATTGTCATGAGGTTAGCATGCTGATGCTGAACTATGCTGGTGAACTTGGGGAACAATATACCAGCTAAAATATCTGCCTGTTCCTGTACCAATGCAATGTTTGTGGGAGATGGATGTCCTGGCAGCTTTAAACAGTTTATGTCCAGATATGGAGTCTCTTTCCCTACTCATCCTTGTTATATTATTACTTTTTTTTCTATAGATGTTAATGCACTTACTAAATCTACTTTAAAGTTATGATTTAATTCAATATGTAATGTAATGCAGACCTTTGTTGGAGGTCAAACTGTGGGAAAAGGGAACAGAAATTGAGGAAGATGAAAGACTGAACAAACAATACTGACAGGGGAAACCAAACCAACTTCTTTGTGATAATCAAGCTGGGTTGGACCAAAAATGACCTCCAATGTGCCCTGAGACTTTGGACGTGTTGTACCTTCTTTATGTAAAGCATCTGATGACATAGGCACAAGAGAGAGATCCTGTTTTCCGACAATAAATAGTGTTGCATTGGCATGTAATCAGTTTTGATCAAAGCTCTTGTGAATGTGTCTGTGCTGATCCTTTAAAGCTAAGTTCAAGGTAAGTGCATTTTTAAATGTTTTTCCCTTAGATTACCAGCAGTTTAGCAAAACTTCAATAGATAATTGTGACTTATTACACTGAGATAACTTGCTACAGGAATGTACTCACAAAATAATTGACTTGGACCACACTAATTTATATACGCACACCTTTATTTTTCATGTTAGTAACCTGTTGCAATTGTCTCTGTTTCTGTAAATGTACAAATGTTTCAGTTTGTAACTCTGCAAGAGACTCTGCAAGAGACCATAACAATCATGGATATAATGGAAATTGATGAAACCGATGATAGCATATATAAGAACCTCGTGACTCAAGGTACAGCATCACCCTCAAACCACACATTCATAATATTAGTCTCTCATATACAACACACGTCTCTCCAGGGCTTACACACCTGTAGATCCTGTCGACTGAATGGATGGGAAGCTAAATCCACATCCTATGCAGAGTACTGCTGCAAGACTACTAGTGACTGTTGGGTCCCTGTTCTCCCCCACAATCAAGACCCAGCTTGTTTTGTTATTAAAGTTCTTTTCACACATGAGATGTGCATCGTGGCCTCATTTATCTGATAAAGCGACGGTTTTCGGTCATTTAAACATCGCCCCTTTTTGCAGAAATGTTCCTTTCTTTTCATTCAGTTATGCCTGTGAAAGTGACAGAAAGAGTTCTGGTGTGCAGTTGTCATTCATGTTAGGTTTTACAGAACATGAACTGAGGGTCTGATAAAATAGGCTGAATAGATTCAGTTTTCTCTTTTATTAACATGAAAGGTGAGCAGTGATTATGCAAAACAAAGCGGTGTTGGATGAAAGCAGCTGAAAACTCCACATACTTAAGTTCGTTGAACTGTGTTACGCTCATGAGGGTTGAATTGCGCTCGTATGACAGCAGAGCTGTTATCAACTTCAGAAAAACCCGTTTTTTTCACCGTCCCCACTGCCACTGCTGTTTGTCAGATGAGAAGCTGTGTCACCACACAAGGTTAAACAACTCAAATAAGGTATATGAAAAAGTGAAGAGGTCTGAAGAAACAGCATTTGGTCTGTTCAGTCCCACTCACCATGTTTTCTGTAGACTACAAAAGTTGTTTTAAAGCAGATGTGTATTTTAAACGGTTTCTAGGAGACTTAGGAGTTTCTAGGTGGTTGATTTCAATGCTTAAAAATATGCTAAGAAAATACATTTAAACTTTAAACTTAAGCATGACTTTTGAGAAACATGTCCATTTAAAAGTGTAATAACTTGAGCTGCTGTAGAGTCAGAAATGAAATGTGGTATAAAATGTGTTTTCTTGCCCTTTGATTCAGGGAATGTTCACAGAGGAAACCAGCCAAAAAGGTGTGTGGCCATTTGTCTGGGGTTACTGTGTGCTGTCCTGTTGGCTGGTAATATAGGACAAATTATTTTCTGTAAGTCATTTGTTGATTCTAAAAACATGAATTATCATTCAGTGGCGTGCATGGAGGGGCATTGTGGCCCAGTTGTTGAAAAACCCATGCTAAAGTGCCTTCTTGGGAGCCAAAACGTGTGCTAAACTGCCCTCTCAGTAGCCAAAACTGCCATTTTGGGAGCCAAAACATGTGCTAAACTGCCCCCAAGTACCCTCTTGGGAGCCAAAACACATGCAAAACTGCCCCCAAGTACCCTCTTGGAAGTCAAAACACGTGCTAATCTGCCCTCTTGGGGGCCAAAACGCGTGCTAAACTGCCCCAGAGTGCCCTCTTGGGAGCCAGAACGCGTGCTAAAGTGCCCTCTACAGTGGAGAGGACGCGCTATATGTGCCCTTATTTTTTTTCCGCCCCTGTCCTTCAAAAAGTCTGTGCACGCCACTGTTATCATTTACCCACTGTTACTTGGCCTCTCCTTTTTGTTAATCTGAGAATAATAGATCTGAGACACATAAAAAAATGGAGGCTCATCGTAATTGTTTCCTTTCCACAGATATGATTATCAACAGTCCTGCATCAGCAGATGCAACACAGACCAATGACTCTGTGACTTCAGCCAATGACATCCTGACAACAGAGAGGGACAGACTGCAGGGCAGTTATGATGCTTTATCTGTAGACAAACAACAGTTACAGGTCACACTGAGTGACCTGACCAAAGAAAAAGACCAGTTGCAGCAAAGTTACAAGACTTTGACAGCTGAGAGGGATGGGTTGGAGGACAGCTACAGGACTGTGACAAACGAGAGGGACCGGTACAGAGCAAATTACAAAACCTTAAAAAAAGACAACGACCACTTAAGGACAAACTATAGCGACATGCAGAAGAGTCTGGAAGGGTTACAAACTACTCACAATGATCTGATTGCAAATTTAAGCCAGTTTCAGACCAAATACAATAACCTGCAAAGAGAAAAGGAGGAATTGCAAACACTTTTTAATGCACTTGTAGCAAATAGAGATGAGTTAGAGAGCAATTACTCTCTACTGAGGAGAGACAAGGACCAGTTGCAAAAGAGCTTTGACAGGCTGAATATGAGTAAAAGTCACACTGAGGCCAGCTACACTTCACTTTGGAAAGACAAAAACCAACTGCAAATGATGTATAACGCTCTCTGTAAGGAGAATGAGCAGTTACAGACCGAGTACAGCGGTTTGGCTACAGACAGAGATCAGTTACAGAAGAATATCGACAAGATAACTGGTAAAGTAAGGGGTAAGCCTTTTCTGCTACAGTTTTAATTCACAGTGTGAAGGTGTCTTTAGGTGTTCTCATGCTTTTTGAGTCAATCGACATGTTCTTGATTCGCAGGCATGAAATGTCCGACGCGCTGGAGTAAATTTGACACAAGCTGTTATTTTCTTTCCACGGCAAAGAAAAACTGGACAGAAAGCAGACAAGACTGCGTTGCTGCGGGAGCAGACCTCGTCGTCATAGACAGCCAAGATGAACAGGTGAAAAGTGAAGACCTGAGCGAGAATTTACAACCATTCCAGCAGGTCAATGAGGCTGCGTAGCCTCAATATCACTGATATTGAGATGTTTAGCAGGTAGATATGTTCTTTTGTAATCTTAGCTTGGCCCGTTGGCATGACAACAGCATAAAACAAACTGAGGCTGAGGCTGGAAACCATCATAATCTGATAAGCAAAGTGCTTCACCTCTAACCTGGCTAAAATGGGCAACTTCTTCAGGATAACTGAGCAGGTTACCTCACCAGCATGTTTGAAGAGAAGAAGAAACTAATTTCAGTTTATAAATGTAGTCAATGATATCATTATATGGACTCCGTTAGCTTTAGTTTCTCTCTTATCTGTCTGAAGCTTCTTTTACCATCATTTCGATTACTTAATTTGTGACATACTGGGCTGATACCAATACCGACATCAAAGAAAATCCTTTTCCCAAGGGCTGACAGACGATGTTAGACGCTGTCAGTTGTTTTTTCTCTAATGCCAGGAAAGAAATTCTCATGAAAGCTGTTTCAAAAAACTTTCCAGCCAGTTAAACCATCATCTTCAGTCTTTCTCATTTTCAGGGCAGAGTCAATGTGTCACAATCTGGTTGTGACACTAAATAAATGTCAGCCAGCCTTGATATTCTATCTGCTGAGTCAACAAGCTGATAACAACGTTAGGCTGATATATCTGTGCATAAAACTAATAAAAATCAAACTTAATCCACAAATCATTAAGAGGATAAGAGTTAGAGACTTGATTTGACATGGAATCTTGCATATGTATCTATTCTGTATTAACATTTTTTCATTTTTGTCTCCGCTGAACAGGAATTTGTCAATAGGTTACTGGATGTAAATCAAAACGTCTGGATTGGTCTCACTGACAGTCTTAATGAAGGCACTTGGATGTGGGTGGATGGGTCCCCAGTCACCACAACGTAAGTTTAAGATATATCATCTCTTCTCACAGCTTTGGAAAGTTACATTTATGGAGCTGAATAAGTGAATACTGGGTTATGTCTATGTCTGTGGTTTTGATGTTTTGGAAGACATGAGTGATAAAAGCAGGCAACACTTATGAGCATTTCCACCATAAACTGCAGTGTAACAATGGTAGCTTCCTCTCATCATTTACACCAGGTACTGGGAGCCTGGGCAGCCCAACAGCTTCAGTGGAGACCAAGACTGTGGAGAGTTTTTGCAGTCATCACATGAGGGAAAGTGGAATGATGATGGCTGTTTTTCAAAACAGAGCTGGATCTGTGAAAAATAAGACCACAATGATTTACACTGTTGAAAATGATGTGTGGCTGTGGGCTGTTATTATTGTCAGTCAAACAAATTTTTGTTCTTTAAAAACCATGGACTTCACATAGTCTATTAAAAACCATGAACAGTATGATCAAAAGTATATGTACAACTTGGAGGGATTGCAGCATTAGATTGCTCTAGTGAAATGTGTCTTTGTAATTTGAACCCTTTTTTCTTATTTTGGGGTAAGCACACTCACATCGATAGTCTGTCTTTCTCATGTGTGTAAATTAAAACTATCAAAGTAGAATTAACAACAAAAAAATAACAACATAGTTTTTCTTCACAATGTGCATTACCACAAATAACTTAAAAAGTTATTTTCACTCCAATAATCACCCAAGAACTGTGAAATTACCACAATTAAGGCCCTAAAATCATTACCTTACCTTTACATTATGTGAAATTGTTTAGAAATTTGACTTTTAGCATCCAAAAACACATTTTCTATGAGGCAATGACTCTTTTTTTTTTAAGTTCTTTCATTTTTCATCTTTACTCCCACTCAGACTTGATGAGGTATAGGAATAGGAAACATAAAATACATGGTAGCAGTCACATATTAAAGTACATAGAAAGCTTTAGAAATGAAAAAAAAAGATGTCTTTTAGCCGTGTAAAAGTGTAGCAGTTACACTTTCAGGTGTGAGACTGAGCTGAAAACAGCATGAAAATAATTAGTTTTCCTACATAAAATACTTTAAATACTTTATAATGACTTAACAAATAAGTATGGGTAATAAAAAGTACTATTTTATTTATGTAACATCTTCTAAAAGGCAGATTTTAGAAACGGGTACAAAATAATCCGATTCCGACTGACACTGAAAGGCTTTTAACACTTCCCGACTGGCTCCTCTTTGTGAAATGGATTCCTGTTGCCTAGAAACATTCATTTTGACCCTCGCCATGCAGCCTCAAAGCAGTCTATGTACATTTTGAAATCAAGGCTGCACACTCAGGAAAAAATACATACCTGTGAGTTTCCTAAAACTATATCGTACATAGCAATCCCATCACACGACTTCATACAGGTGGAAGGTCAGAACACTTGCACAAGCATGAACATGCAGCTGCTGAGGCTCAATATGTGGTAGCAGCACTTTGAGTGTGGTCATTGGTTTAAACACCAGTTCAGTGTATGAGCGGCTCATACGGGACGGAAGCTCGTCAGCAGGTGAGTGAAAACAGTGAAATGCATCTGTGAAGCAGGTTCACGTCATCAAGTAACAAAGGCTGCCAAGTTAGAAAAAGCTGATCTTCTACTTAAACTTTTCTTTAAAAAAAAAGGTGATTTTGGTGCATCAGAGCAGATGATGACACTTATTCCACAGTGTGTATCACATTAATGATCAGCTGTTTCTGCTTCTAACTCCTTCCTATCTTTCTTCTGAACTCTGCTTTTTATTGCTCCACTGTTTGTCAGCTTTTGTCTTACTGTTAGCTGTGGAAATGTTGCTTTGTCGTTCTGCACGTCTTTAAATGTCCTGATGCAGTAGAATCTGTTGTATTTATGGTGACTGGACCTCTGTCTGGTGGACTCTGCAGGAACATGCACCTGCAGCCACGTCTCAGTACCAATCAGACAGCAGCGCTCATGTGAAGTTCATCACAGTTTCTCTAAAAATAAGTTGTGGAAATGAGCCTGGTGTGCAACAACATGACATTTCAAAAGTTTACTTTGAATTCACTTTAGTTTTTATGCTAAAAATGTTTACTGTGAAAATCAAATCTAATATTAAAGCACATTTGACCTTCCTCTGTTCCTGTATTATTGCCATTTCTCTGATTAAATAACGTGAAATCGAACAGCTAAGATACCAAAGTTTTAATTAGTGTGACAGAAACAAAATACATGAAGGAAGGATAGCTTTTAATATTGTCTTTTTAGTAGATTACATTATTCACAGGCAATACTTTTACAGGGTCAACCCCCACATGTCACCCTGCTGCATCCTGAACAGATGACAATGAACTGGTGTGTACTGATGCCGACTGCTGACAATGCTCTTCATAGCTGCAGTTTACATGTTGCATAATGGAGTGTCAGAAGAAGAGGCCGCACTGTTTAGTCTTTTTATATGAGCAATGCAGTTGTACTTAGCGGGTATAGACACCACGCTCTGGCATGGTGCTCACTTTGGGTGGGGTGTTGGTTGCATGGAGTGTGGTTGCTCTTGAAGGGGGCATCTCAACCATTAATTGGACTAAGCCTTTTCATTCTCCCCCAGAGATGAGTCCAATCCAAACCGTCTGTGGTCGGGTGGTGAGATGGGGCTCCCCCCTGAGACGTAGTTGAGCGGTGAGGTTGAGCTTTGGGCTGACTGACTAAAAATAAAAGATCAAGGAGCCTCTTCCAGACATGTTGCTCTGGTTAGACTCACAGACCAGAAGAAAGGACTTTAAAAACAGTTGAAAGGGTGTTGCATGTGCATCGGCCTCATGACCTAATGGATTCAAATAAATGAGGTTATTTTTCCAGAATTGAACTCAGACTTAAATTTTTATTCTCACTCCTGTGCAAGACAATATAAACTATGTGCTAAGTGGATATTTCTATATTGCAGAGCATATGAACGTCTTTTCATTCTTTCTCCTTCCACAGTGAATAAGTATTTTGTAGTCCACCATAAGCTGTTTATCCATTTATAGAGTCCAAGTATTCGGAGGAATCTGAGAGGCAACTAGATCAGTAACTTCCATGTAGATTTGCAGCTGTTAGTGTTCCCGTATTTATTTTTTTATTCATTTATTTTTTCATTCATATTATATCAAAACTATAAGCTAGTACTTGTTGTCTCTGTTGTAATTGCCTGCACCAAACGCACGTCAGTGTTTATAAATGACCCAGGTTCAATGATAACATCATTTTCATTGATATATCCATAATGTATATGTAATAATCCTGGTTTTGGGGAGTGCATCCCTGTATATCCTGTCGACTGAATGGATGGGAAGCATATCTAAATCCCCATCCTATTCTGAAAGACTGTTAGTGACTGTTGGGTCCCTCTACACCCCCACAATCAAGACCTATGTTGCTTTGTTATTAAAGTTCTTTTCACACAAAAGATGTGCATCATGGCCTCGTTTTTCTGATAAAGCGACGGTTTTCGGTCATTTAAGCATCGCCCCCTTGTGCAAAACAAAGCGGTGGTGGATGAAAGCAGCTGAAAACTCCACATTTTCAAGTTCATTGAACTGTGTTACACTCATGAGGGTTTAATTGCGCTCCTGTGACAGCAGAGCTGTTATCAACTTCAGAAAAACACGTTTTTTTCACCATAGGATGTCATCCCCACTGTCACTGCTGTTTCTCAGCTGTCTCATCAAGATTCTTCCTTGTCGTGACTGGTAACTGAAAAATGTAGCAAAAAAAAGTCAACCTTATGCATGTAAAATAGAAAATATGAAAAACTGTATAACTCAAAGAAGCGAGCTGCAGTCACTTCAGACAGCTTCTTCATAGCTACAGTCTACATGTTCCATAATGCATGAATGACTGTTTCCCTGAGATCAGATGGTCTTCTTCTGAATGTGAACGAGCCTACAACTCTGTTTCCAAAAGAACTGAGATGGTGTGTGAAATGAAAACGATAGCAGAATTGTTTCTAAATTATTCAAACCTCAAACACAATAAGAAAAAACTGTTTCAGGGCAGCATGATGAGTTTTTAAATATATAGAGAAAAGCGTCTCACAGTTTATGGGAAAGGTATGAAAATACTTCGATATAAAGCTTGGATTCAACGCTCAGACAATCGTAGTTCTTATCAACATGATGCATTATTTTATGCCTGTTTCTTGACTTGCTTTAGAGATATCTGGAGACACTCACTGGCTGTCATCAAATAATTATTGGACTTACAAGTCATCTTCAGTGATGACGGACACAGAAAGATCTGAGACAAAGAGACTTTTGCCCCCAAACCCTCCGCTTTGAAAAATCCAGAAAAGAAAAGCTCCCATATTCATGCCACTGCAGCATAAATATAGGTTGACAAGATGGGTATGTTTTACAAAAAACAGCTTTAAGCAACTGCTATTTCAGATTTGGTGCTGTATGTCATTGCTGTGATGCCCATTCAGTGTAGTTCAAAATCCTTCTGTTCCCACGGGCAAGAGGAATCCATTAAAGGGATAAGAAGTGGGACATCATGAGCTCAGAAAATATTCTGTGCAACAGTGAATATGAACCAAAAGAGCTGGAGCTTCACATCTGCATGGAAGTACACAAGTTGGTCGTCTCAGAGGTGAAATTATGATAAAAGCTCCTCTGACTATATAAAAAATCAGCACACTGTTTTATTTAATCAGATTTATTGTCATGTACAGGGAAATACATGAAATTACTCCTCTGCATTAAATCCATCCAGTTTGGCACCTGTTGAACACACACAGAGACAAATGCCATATACACTGGAGTGGTGGGCAGCCAATCACAGCGCCGGGGGTAGCTCAAGGGCACCTCGGCCATGGCAAGAAGGTGGACTGCCACCCCTCCAGTTGTCAGTTCACCAATCTTTGAGTGGCGGGAGTGGAAATCCAACCGCCAATAAAGCCCTCTCTCCTACTCATGCCATTCATATCCTGTCTCATCATACAGCTTAAAAACAGCTTGTAGATGGGGAGACACAAAGCCTGACAGTGGGAAAGGACTTAATGTTATTTGTTTTTAATCACCCAAATGTGAAAAAAACTAACGTCAATGCACTGAAGCGTGGTTGTAAAAAGAATGGGCCACATTAAGTCCATAATAACACAGAAAATGATTGTTGAGAAGTTATTATGCGGTTGAAATATTTTAGCTTAGTTTTTGTTCGATAAATAATGACACAGTGTAATATATCATGAGTTGTTGCTCATCTGAGGTAGTATTTACTTTGTTTAAAACCCTGTTAGTGAGCTGGTTTTTATCATTATGTCCTGATATGTAAAATCTTGGAATTGAAAAAGGGTGTACTTTCCAGAGGGTGTACCTAATAATCAGGTTAGAAATCTAGGAGTAATATTGGACTCAGACCTGAACTTTAACAGCCACATTAAATCAATAACATCTTTCTACAGCTTTCTACCATCTAAAAAAACATTTCCAGAATCACAGGAATAGTGTCTAAACCAGACTTAGAAAGACTAATCCATGTGTTTGTCTCCAAACACATGGGCTCTAAACGGGCTGTAAGACAGCTGCAGGACATCCAGAACGCTGCTGCTCGAGTCCTGACTGGAACCAGGAAATACGACCACATTAGTCCAGTGCTCAGGTCTCTGCACTGGCTTCCTGTCACTCAGAGAATAGACTTTAAAACAGCTCTGCTCGTGTACATCTCTGACATGTTAGAGCCATATGAACCAACTCGGTCTCCTGCTGGTGCCCAGAGTCAGGACTAAACAAGCTGAGGCTGTGTTTCAGCTCAATGCTCCTAAAATCTGGAACAGTCCTCCGGAAGATGTGCGACAGGCCTCAGCTCTGACAATGTTTAAATCCAGGCTGAAAACAGTTATTTTTGGGTGTGCATGTGACAACTTTAAGTATTTTATCTGCACTCTTCGATTTTAATTGAATTAATTAATGATTATCTTTATGTTTTAATGATTTTATTTGCCTTCTTTTGATTTTATGTAGCTGTAAAGTGCTCTACAAATAACCTTGCCTTTTAACATGACCGTACTTCCATAATACCTCTATAATAATCACAAATATTGCATGTTTATCATTCTCCACTTATTTTCAATCAGCTCTGGTATTCTTTCAGGCTGCAGTATTTTTCCTGACAGCACGAAGAAGCTAAGGCTGCAACGGAGCTCAGCTACTCAGGAAGCAGAAAGAAATTCAGCTGACAGAAACATGGGTCTATTTTTGGTGGCTGGGCTGAATTTCCTAATCACCTCCAGGACTCCTGGATGAACACCATCTTGTTTGTTAAATCACAAAAGCAAATCGAGCTGGACATCCAAAAAATGTAATTGTGTGAGAGAGTGGCTACAAATCCCATCACTCAGTGAGTTGATTAGTAATTTAGCAGCAGTTTGTGACCTTTAACATGCAGACATACACGACTCTGTAAGCTAAAGGGAGGCTTTAAAGAAGGAGGCTGAAGCTCCTCAGTGTCTGATGGAGATAAGGGGAAATGACTGTGGATGAGAGACGCAATCCTTCAGCCTGTCACACCCTGCACTGCCCATATTAATTAGCTTCGATAACTCATGAGCTGATCTGAGTCAGCCACTTGAGGATAGAAGAGGAGACTCATCAACATGTCAGGATTCTGCCATCTGGACACAAGAACACAGTGATTTACTTTGATAAGCAGTGATGTTGATCTGGGCAAATGAAAACACTCCCTCAAAATGACTTTTAACCATCAGTTTTAGTTGTCATCAGTTATTTGTTGTCTTAAAATTCAACTTAGATCACATTTATTTCTGTTTTTTGCAATTGAAGTGTGAACAAATCATTTTAATGTAAAGAGTTTATTTATATTCAAAGGGGTGAAAGAGGTGGTATTACACAGGACATTCCCCTTTCATCCCATCTGGCTACAGGGCTGTGTCTGCCCCAGTTTGATTGACAGCAGCTGAAGGGGCGTGTCCCTGCTTGTGTGTGATTGACACACCCAGCGGACTGCCAGAGTGTTTGTGATGCACAGCAGAGGATGAGAAACAAACTGGACTAAGGTGATGTTTGTAAGTGTGTTTACTTGGTGGTTAATTTGCCACTGCTGAGATTTCCAGCCTGAAAAACAGTTTTGAATGTTTTCCCGACTGCAAGACTCAGGAAACTAAACCAAACTTACCCATACACTCTACGATTGCTCTATGAAGACAACGCTGGAGACATTTCTTTATTTTTAAATGTCCCATTTATGCTACAGAACTCATTTCCTGTAAATCTATTTTTTTCCTTATTACTTTTTCATTACTTTTAGCTCCAATATCTAATTATGAATATTTTATTGGATTCATCTTTGCTTTGATCTATAATTTAATCCTACCTAAAGTTGAAGAAAGTGAACAGGAAAGAGGAAAAAACTCAATTCTACAGTTCCGGATGTCCTTTACTTTGTTTTTTTGTTTTTTTTATGAAAAATCCACATTAGTGTCGGTGAGGCTACTGTCTGGGCCGGATAAAACCAACATTTGTTCTCTTTTTCTTCTGATTCATTTAGTTAAACTGCTTGTGGCTGTAAATCCAAAATTCCCAAATCAATAACATGAGCTCTTTGATTGCCAAACATAATTTGTTTGTGAGGAGCTGACTAACAAATATGGGGAAGCTTTTAAACTAAACCCAAATATCTTAAATTCAGCATCTTGAGTTAAGCTGAGTTCATTGAGTGTACATTTCACATGAATTTATTCAAGTAAAACCATTTATTTATGCACTGATTACTAATAAACTACAAGCATGACCTGTTTTTCAAGCATGAATAATATAATAATGTATTGGGATTAGTGTTTGTAACTGTACTAAAGCTGTTGAAAACCTACAACTTGAATTAATTTGTGGGTTAAACCGGACTTTTCAACGTGGTAGCATAGTTGCATTTGTTAATCAAAGTATCAGTGACTTCATCTTTTTCTGCTATTTTAAAGGAGAAGTTGTTTGTGGTCATTTTGCACTGTTGTAACTGCAGGTTGCGAAGGCCGGAGCTCAAATTCATAATCTTCATGTCTGCTCTGTATGTGTCATATCTGTCCCAGATTGACACGTTTAAGCTAACAAACTCATGAAACTGATACTGGTGTTGAGTTTAGCTTCTGGTTTTTACCAGTCGTGCCTGTGCTTGGACAGTTATTACTAATTCATAATAACCAAGCCAGCTCTTGCTAGATGATGCCTCACTTATATTGTCTATTGTTTATTTTGCTGCTCAAATAAGATGGATAACAACTAATCTTGCCAAATCCGTGGAAAAACACCTGTTATTTTGACATTCAATGCACACTAGAACTCATCAGAACTTAAGAGCTCTCTGATGATCACAGTCATTAAATGACCTATACTGTTTTGCCAGTAGCCTTGGGGACTCTGAAAGGTTGTTCTTTCATGGGGGAGAGTATACAGCTGCAATCTAACAGATTTCCTCTCAGGGTTCTTATACCTCAGTATAGCAAACGTTAAAGGTTAACACTTGTCACTCACAACTGATGAATATTAAAAAAAGGGAAGATTGATTGAACAACAGAGATTAGCTCCTATTGTTGTTATTAATTTTTACAAAACTCATTCATCCATTAAGATGTTATCAAGATGTAAAAAGGTAGAAGTCTATGAGTTATTGGTAGATGGAGTGAATCCAGCAGATGAAGGATGGAACAGATGGACGGGATGGCAGAAAGTTTTCTGAACAGATTGCAATGAGAGAATTTAAGTCTTTTAGGTAAACTACACACAGACATATGGCATCTCACTCTGCAAGGTACACAACTTTAAGGGATCAAACAAGTTTGTATTGATGTGTACACAAGGACCCCAGAATTGAACCAAAATTCCTGCTAATTTCCATCGGCTTGACAAAACCAGTCAAACACAATGATTTTCTTTCTTTAATTCTTCAAAACATTTCAAATAAATTAATATACCGAATATATGGAATTATATGAATGAAAAGCAGTCCTGCTGAGGTTGATCCAGATGAGACAAAACCAGAATTGTCCCCTTTATTACAAAACAAGACAGGTTGTGACTGTAATGTGATCACAGCTGGGAAACTTCACTTTGAGCTGACAACATTAAGAAGAGCACCAACTCTCATTTATCCAGTTTGAAAACAAAATTGCCTTTACGGATTTAAATTACTGAAATGAGTAGATTGAATTAAAATCTCCTCCTATCCCAGGCTTAATTTCAGCCCCGACTGGAGTCCTGGATCAGGAGTAATTTTTCCTCATATCTACAGGGAACACGGTGCAGTCACTCTGTTTAGAGAGGATCACGTGTTCTGATCTGATTGATTTGGGAGCATGGACAGGAATATTGTCGTGTTACAAATCAATGTAAGGGCATTGGAAGCTGTCTGCAAAGCTATGCAAGATGTCTACAGACTCTCAGTGGAAACAGGCTGTAAATTTCCGCATACTCACTGCAGGTTGTACATGTTAATGCTATTTTAGAAAGACGGAATATTTGATCTCCGAATATTTTACAAATTTCCCCTCACTCTGATCCAAAGAGGTTGAATGGAAGGCAAATAGACTGGAAAACAACGTGTTGCAGTGTAAAATGTAGCACTTCCATAACGAATTCCTTATAAACACCTGGTTGCAGAGACAAATAACTGTTTGTAGTATATTATTGAAAAGCTACTTTTGGGAGAAACTGTTGGTATGATACACAGATTTAACATCACTGTTCTAAAGAACAGAAGACATCAGTATACAATCTATACAAGACATCAGATACTTGGATTCATCATCTACATCAAAGGTGTTTTTATTTTCTAATTCCAGCTACTTAAAATAAAAAGTAATGACAAACATTTATTAAAGTAACAGCACTTCTTCTTCACAGCCACTGTTCACCTGATTCATTTGATTCACTGCTGCCTCTTGTGGCCAGTAAGGGAAAAGTAGCTCAAAATGTTGCAACTCTCTAAAAGAATATCAAATAAATTAGAATTTTTGAAGTCTGGCCCCTTATTTAACTCAGAAAAACATTGACAAACCAGTTTGTTTTCTGCTTAGACTGTGTTTGCCTCAAGCTAATTCATGTGCGCTTTTGCATGTATCACTCCAACTTTTAGCTGCCTTCTGCCACAAAGCACTGCTTCTGTAGCTACAACCTTGAGATGAGAGTGTATATGGGTCCCTGAGGAGGCGCTGGAAGAGGAGTTGTTATCATTTTTGGCAATCCTCCAACATAAACCCAAAGGCCCTTCTCAGTATTCATCAGAGGTGATTATGTGCTGACCTCAGTCTGTTACTAATCCTGAGCTGAAATGCGCCCACCAGGCAAGGTGTCACCAATTAAATGTCTCTGAGGTGGGGAGTGTGAGCAAAATTGTATTTACATAGAGCCTGGTAAATGTTTTCAAAAGATGCATTTATAAAAACTGTTGAACAGCTCTGAAAAATACAAGCTCAGCTAATCTGCTACACGATGATTGTGTCTATGTGAGACAACCGACCAGTTGTCTTCTTATTCTGATGCAAATAAATTCATATCCCTTTAATTTCCTTATGATTGAGAACTCTTTCTGTCTCACACACACACCCTTCAAATCCACTCAAAGAGCTCAAACATCAAGTATAGATAAGAATCTCTTACTTGAAAACAGTTTAAACTTTAGCAGAAAGAAGTTCCCTCTATCTTAGTCTGATTCAGCAAATCTGCCCCTTGTGACTGAAATTAAAGACACATTTCAGCCTCAACACAATCAATGCGGTTTCATTCTAACACAACTAGTAAACTCAATCTAATCAAAACGCAATGATCTGGGATCTGTTTACGGCTCATTACTTCAAGTTTATACCCTTTTTTCCCTACCTCTTGTGGTTCTTTGTGATGTCAGTTCTTGTACCGAGGTAAATTTAGACGGTACGACAATCAAACAAAAGTCTGCATATTGTCCATAAACAGTACCTTTCACCCATTATCAAACAACCTTCTCGGTTAGGAAAAAAAAAATACATGAAGCATACAAAGTACAAAGCTGTGGAAAGCTTGAAAATGAGTTGGTTTCATTTGGCATTTTTACACAGTTACTGACAGCCCCAGTCTTTGAAACAGCTCCACATCTGCTTTAAATGTATGCCATGGCTTTTAAGAGGAATTTTTTCAGTGAATGGTGGTCAACTGACCTGCATCTGCTTTTTGACTGACAGCCTAATGAACATTTACAGTCTGCAGATAATACTTCTAAATTGTACTTTCCATGGTTACGCCACAAATTACACCCACCAGAAGAGAAAACATTCCCATAATTGATCTTGTCAAGAGAAAAGCAGCACAGAGGCTTTAATGTTGCAGAGGGACTGTTCATGAATTATGGTGCAGTTAGTTTGATACAGACCCATCTTTCCCATCTGATCCGAGGTGTTGGTGTTCTTATTAATGCAGCCAGACCAAACAGCAGAGAATGAAAATGATCCACTCGTGCAAAGTTCCTTTTAACATTGTAAAGGTTTTACAAAGTGCTTTAGAGTAGTGCTTTCTCTCACTCATGCTTTGCTTACAAATGACCCTGATGATCACACGCTACGAAGCATATCAGGGGCAGTATGAGGAGTCAATCAGTAGGTCAAATTACATGTATACACCTTAGTTTTACTAAAAATTGGACCAGATCGGACCAGATTAAGACCCCGAGATAACTCGGTTGATAGTCACACTAAACGTGCTTGTAGACGGTGAAGCATGTGGTGAATTGGACTTTGTGTTCTGTGCATGCTTGAGATTTTTCCCGGGGTCATGACCCGGAAGTCAAAGGAGACTGTCGCCACCGCCGGAAAGAAAGAAATAACGCGATGGCGAATGCGCTGTTGTGCGTTACGTTTGTGCTGTAACCATGCTCATCACAAACGAAATGTAGAGGGACGTAGCTTCATCTTGCTCTTCGTTCGCCATCTTTCTCGAATGCCTGAGTTTGTTAATGTTGGTGGTAAAGTGGTCAACCGGAAGTGGCTCTATTAGCGATAGTTGAAATGGGTACAGCGCCACCTATCGTGCCGGGGTATGACATGCTTTGTGCCAGTGATTCCATTTATTCACCGCCATGTATACTTGGATAATTTCCCTTGCTCAAATAAGGAGCATAATCCAACTATAGCTATAATTGAATTGATCTCATCATGTAGACCCACTGAATGTCTTGCATGAGGACACTTAAACATGAGGGAGGGGCTGGAGATTGAACCACTGATTGTCCAGCTGAAAGACAACTACTCTGCCAATTGAGTTACGTCCGCCCCAATCGATCCAGCTGCAATCTAAACACAAACACTGACACACCTGTCGACAACTGACAGCTCTCCACAATGTTTTTTCTCCTTGTAGTGCTTCCTTTCCTCCTTTTATATCAGCCTTTATGTATAGCCAGCTTCACTACAACTAAAAATGACCTATGACTTTGTTTCTCCTTCACGTGACACAGATGTCATGTTCACTAATCTGTGTGCATTTGGACAGGAAAACCATTTAATTGTTTCTTAAAACTTGGAGAAGTCAGAAAGTCAGCAGAAATATTCATTCTCATTCATTTTTTAGCTTTTTAACACTGGTCAAAAAACCCTCTAACACCTATTAACATCGGCCTTTTGTGAGCAATGGGAAAAGGGTTTAATTGACTTTGACTTCAACGTCAAATGACTTTGCAGTAGTTGCGGGTATTGATCGGCTCTGTCTTTGATCAGCATTATTTGAAACACAACACCCAGGTGCACAAGTTAATTTTCAATGAGAGTGCTGAAGTTGGGTCTGCAAGTGTGTTACACGGATGTTCTGAAATGACAGCAACAACAATTAAAAAGGGACAAGATTTTAAAGTTTGTGAACCAGTTTTCAGGTAAATCAGTCCCTCTGTGTTGGCTGATATCTACGGCAATGTATCTCATTATGCATCAACACACCCAGAAGGATAAAGCGTAAAACAGGATACAGCAATCTCTTTTCTTTGCTTGTAGCTAGCTCGCTAAAAGTGAGGTTGCTGTAGAGATGCAACTCCTGTAAATACACTAATACAGCTAATGGAGAATAATTGAACTGTCTTTTGTTATCATGCAAAAACATTGAAGTGCATTACATTTTTGGAATAAACAATATTTATCTTTAATGTTACAGAAAACAAAGCACAGATGTATCTCATCTGGTAACTCAAATTTTAATGTAAATCCTTCATTAATTGGGCCATATCGTTAATTTAAAGATATATTTTAAATATAGGGTCGAAGTGAGTCCAGCATTTATTCTGTTTTAACTGGTCTTTACCGACAGCTGAGGAAAACATCTGGTTTTAGAGCTGATGGTTGCCCATGACTCAAAAGTTGGTATGCTTGGGTTGGTGAGATGCAGCTGCAGAATCAGTGCAAAAACAGTGGCCCCCTGTGCCAAGAAAAATGCTGATAAAGAGGTATTCAGTGCGGTGAAAACTGATGCTAAGGGCTGCTGACCAGGCGTTGGTATGTGACGAGCTGGGCGTGAGAATGTGCTGTCTTGGTACCAGTGAAGAGTCTTGCTGCTTCAACCAGCAGCAGGTGACATTATGAAAATAAACAACAGCATGAACAGATGATATTCAGCATGGCAAAACTGTGATAAAGTACGAATAGATAACAGTATTCAACACCGTATCAAATCTACTGATGTGCGACGCAGATGAAAAAATGAGTCAATTTCACAGGTTTGTGCAAAAGTAAACTGTCCCGGAAGGTTTTAATGGCAAAGGATGTTTTAAACAAATGGATTCATGCATTACTACGCACAATATATCCTTCATTTCCCTCTTTATTAAAAAATAATTTCCCACTGAACAAACACATGCTGGTACTTTTCCAGTGCTTTTTCATTTCCCAACACTTGGACTGATTCTGGCCCCCTTTGTTTCCTTATTAAAAAATTGTGCAGTCATTCTAAAATTCACCCTCTCCTTGCACTTCAGATTCAACAACCAGAGCCTCCAGCGATTCACAAGCTAAGAGTGATAATCACTTGTAATTAAAGCTCAGCGCAGTTCTCCAGATCCTGAGTCTGTGAGTTCAAATCAGCGTCTCCTCTTTATTCCAAGCCTTTGACACCAGCACTGGGATTAAATTGCCAGTTTGAAGTCACAAAACAACTCAATTAAATCTGTTGGACTTCATCAGTGAATAGTGGGCAGAATTCACTCACTGTTCATTTGAAGCAGGCAGAGCCTGTCTTGGAGAATGTGCTGTGGAAGGTGTGTATTCTCAGCTTTATGTCCGATGCTTAAGTACCTGTCCAGTTCAATCAGTAGTTAGGGAGTGAATTGCAGGAGCAGAATGGGTCTATCCTCTGAAGCACAAAGTTTTCAATTTGCTGAAAGCAAAAAACAGTTTTCAGAGGCCTTGTGGGAAGAACACTGATGCAGATGTCCTTATTATCACTATATTTTGGGCTTTTCATTTTACTTTACTACATTTACTACAATCTTTTCATGCTCCAGCCTTAATCAACTGATGCCTATATTCAACCAGGAGGTGAGAAAAGGATTTTGGTAACGTGCTGTCAATTTTTTTAGTCAATGTTGGCACTCGTATGTTGGTCTTGAACACACATCAAGTGTTTAAACATGATACGGAAAATCGAGCCATTTTTCATAGTTGCCTAATCCAGCTCAAGGTTACAGAGGGGGGCTGGAGCCTTTCCCAGCTGCCATTAGTCTAAAGACAAGATACACGCTGGACAGGTCGCCGATCCATCACAGGGCCGCTGAAACCAGAGGCAAACCAGACAAACAACCATGTAAACTTACACTTATGTCTAGGATTTAAAATTACCAGTTAACCTAACAAGCATATTTTTGAATGGTAGGAAGTCAGAGTATCTGAGGAGAACCCTCACATGTATGAGGAGAACATGAAAACTCCACACAGAGATGCCCCAGCTGGGATTCTAACCAGGAACTCTCTTGTTGTGAAGCTTATATGGAAATTCTTACTGTGGGTGTAATTAAAGAATGACTACATTTAGGTTTGCCTCTTATTTCATGCTGCATTTAACCAATGTTATTAGTTCCACCTGTGCTTCTCCTGCTATGACAGGCCAGAAAGTCTGCCATGAAAAAGGCTCTTTGTGTTTGGGGACATATTTTGTTAAATGCTTTGTAACTGTGAGGATGTAAAATGCTGAATCCAGCCCTGTACAGTGAACTATCATTTTCAATTTTATGTAAATACTTGAAATGTTTGTTGCTTTGATAAGAAAATCTTAAATATACTACATGCATTACAGGCCTTCTGTGCTATACAGAATGTGATGGGCAGCTGCTGACTGTATGCCCGGTTGGATTTGTCTTGCTCTTCACTGCCTGAGGTGGTGGTAATTGAGTGAACTCTCACCTTCCTTTCCTGGCTGTTATGATGTATGAGTGATTGCGGTAGTGGAGGCAATATGTGGTGGTGCCCTGATCCTCCGTTTTCACCCTGATGTAAATCTGCAAGGTTCACGAAATCCCAAATATTCTTCCTCTTCTACTTCTACCATCAGTTGTGTTGTTTGCTACATCAATACATTTGAAGTAAATTCTGTCTCATGCTTCCCACCGTCTGTTGCTGGAGGTTTTGACTCAGCTTAATGGTAATTTTTAGGCACTCTGCAGGTTATTGCCGTTTATGATTCAAACATTTATCAAAAATCTGTTCTGTGGAGATTAATGTTTATGACTATTTAAGAGGACTGTTCTCTAAGAGCATTATTTCCTTTCATGCTCTGAGATTTTAATGCTTTGCCACTGCATTTAAACTCTGATGAAAGGTGGTGTGATAGCTGTTAATGAGTGCAAGCTTTAAGAGAAACTATATTGCAATGTTTGAATATGAAAAGGGTAGTTCTCGAATTAAAGTACCATGCTATTGAACAAATAGATTTACATCACCGCACTATTTCCCGTTTGACTACACAGACTCACATGTTTTTGTGTAAGTACATCAAAACTGTTAAAACTGGGAGTTGGCAGACTCTATGAGTTCTCCTCAGTAAAACAATGTGTTCTAATATAAGAGTAAGAATTTGGCCTGAGTCATTATATTTTTCCAATTAATTCCTGCTGTTTGTTTTAACCTTCATAATGGATGGGTGGAGTTGACCACAAAGTGAGGCAAAAAAAAAAAAAAAAAGAGCCAGAGTTTGAGACAATAACAGGAAAAATATCTCAATGACAGTTTAGTTGACGCCACATGATTAATACACACACTCCCACACGTCTGGGCAGTGAAAACACATGGTGAACTTTATTTTCATATAACTGACCAGCTTCACCGTCTGGTGACGAGCGTTTGCACCAGAAACGAATGGTGCCCCTCTCTGCTCTGTTTCAGTAACAGTTTGTTGTAAGCCAGTTAATGAACAAATGATTAACAGTAGAACATGTATAATGTATTTCTCAATGATGTGTAAAAGCATGGAAATTCTTCTAGGCTGAAGTGATTGATCACTACACTATTTAAACCTTACATTAGTTTGTAAGCAAATTACCTAATTGATTAATTAAAAATACGCAGTACAAAAACAAATATTCTAAATATGATCTGATTTTGTAAATGATAAAAAGGTATTTTTTTTACATCACATGCATTTAACATGCGGTTTAAACTATCACATGCATTTTAAGTAGAATTTGTTGCACTGTTATTAACCTAATTTATCATCTTCCAACAGGGAGCACCACATTTAGTCATTTTAATACTGAAGGAGAGATATTTTACTCTTTTCCTTACAAGTTGACAACATTTCCTGTGGTCTTAATGAATAACCTTTGACATGCATTTGTTTAAACTACCATTGGTTGATCAAAGTAGTTGGTTTTAAGGTTGGACTGAGCCACTCTACTCCACTCCGTGCCTCTCATCTGTGTGCTGTACCTCTTTAAGATCACTCGTACAGCTTTGTGCTACCATGAATTTGTAAATTTGAATGCAAACTACACCCAACAACCCCTGAAGCATCGTATTACAGTATAAGGGAACATAGAGTAAATAGCTTGAGAGCTCACTCTAGCACACACAGCAAACAAAGCTCAGACAGCCCCACACCAAACTGATAGAAGAATACTTGACTGGCAGTATTATTTCAAACTACTTACATTTCCCTTGACTGCATCATGGCCATGTACAGTTACTACTGAATCCTCTTCTAGGTACAACTGTAATTCCTACATCACAAAAAGGCTTAATAAAGCCGAGGCTTCACCTCTGGTTTATTCTTGTGTTGCTATCATTAGCAACGCTGATGTTTGCTTTTGTAATAGTGGTTTCCAATGTTGAAGTATTGATGCAGCAATTATCTAATCTATCTATTATTACTTATAGATTCAAAATGATGATGAATGACAGTACACTATAGGAACTGTGTATGGTATGGAATATCAGATACGGCGCATTTGTTTTGCTCTGTTATCTTAGAGATGACATCAGCTACAACTCCATTAATCACTGAGTTGAACGAAGATGATGCAGCAAAATGGCACATTCCTCAAATGTCTTTGATCTCTATCCACCTACTGTGTTAAAATCCTAATCAAACCCATTTATATTGGTAGCTACTATATGTATTACTTTCATTACACTTTGTTGCAGTGAGTCCACCTACTGTCAGGAATTTCATAACAGATGACATATTTCTTCTGGATGTGTTAGATATTTAAAAACACTACATTTTAGAAGCTGCTGATGAACACTTTGGGTTGCATACTTTGGGAAGAAATGTTTGCAGAGTAAAAGCATCTCTGTTGTGTTTTTTATAGCTCTGAAACATATCAGACAAGCTGTCATAAAATCTATGATGGTTATATGATTCACAACTACTATGGTGTTTGCCTCACCATCGCTTAGTGTTGACTACAACAACAGTGTACTTTGTTGTTTCAGAAGTGGCTCCAGACTTTCTCTTGAGGTTTGCAGATGCAGAACCGGCCTTGTCTCCTCACAGATAAGATCTCCTCCTCTGGAGTCAAAACAAACACAAGAAATCCAGCGTTGACTGAGAGAGGGAGGAGATGCTAATCATCACAGGAGACTGTTTTGTCATATAAAGGGGACGCAACTGCTCTTGGCAGGTCAGGTCATTGCTTTTACTTGGTGCACAAGATGGTGATGTAGAGTGCAGGGCAACGTGTTGTAGCAGCTCTTGTTATCTTCAGATTGTGTTTTTGAAATAGATTTCAAGGTTTTACATTTGTGGTATTTTGTATTCTGTTTGTGCATGCAGATGTGTACGATTATGACAAATAAAGTGCATCCTCTCTATGTTCTACAGTTTTGCATATCAAAACATAAAATATGATATACATGAATACATGTAAAGACAACCTAAGATCAACGATAACTTAACATACAGTATTACGCGCTATCATTATTCATTTAAAAAACATTAAGCCAAAATGCGGTCTGTGCAGAGCTACGTGCACCCCATGATTCAACAGCTTGTAGAACAACTTTTAACAGCAGTGACAGGAAGTAACTGTTTACTGTGTGTCCCTCACATCGTTCTCACATTTGACTTTAGAATACTTTGGTATATAGAGGATTTCATGGTGGACTCAATGACTGCAAGGTGTCCAGGTCCTGTGGCTGCAGAACAAGCCCAGATCATCAGCCCTCCACCAAAGTTAAAGTCAAAATCAAAGTCAAATTTATTTGTATAGCAGATTTCATGTACAAAACAATTCAAAGTGCTTTACATAAAATAAAAGCATTGCAGCAGGGAGTTGAAAAAACATTAAAAATACGTAAAATAATATAAATAGAAAGAAATTAAATAATTAAAATGAATTAAAATGATTAAAAACAAGCAACAGATAAGTTAAAATATACCGTGCAAATTTCATGCAGAGACACATGAGAAAAGAAATGTTTTTATCCTGGATTTAAAAATGTCTACATTTGGTGACAGTTTAATCTCCACTGGCAGTTTGTTCCACTTGTTTGCAGCATAACAGCTAAATGCTGCTTTAGTCCGGACTCTGGACTGGACCAGCTGACCTGAGTCCTTGGATTTAAGAGCTCTGCTGGGGTTATATTCTCTGAACATATCACAGATGTATTTTGGGATTTGTCAACCATCAGCAGGCTTTTAATATCTATTCTGTGACTGACTGGAAGCCAGAGTAAAGAGTTTAAAACTGGTGTGATGTGTTCAGATCTCTGAGTCCTGGTTAAAACTCTAGCAGCAGCATTCTGGATGAGCTGCAGATGTTTAATGCTCTTTTTGGGAAGTCCAGTTACATTACAGTAATCGAGTCTCCTGGAGATGAATGCATGGATGAGCTTCTCCTGGTCTTTTTGGGAGAAAAAACCTTTAATGATGTTAATGTTTCTGAGTTGGTAAAAAGCTGCCTTGGTGACAGCTTTGATGTGGCTGCTGGAAGTCAGATCTGAGTCTATCAACACTCCAAGGTTACGAACTTGGTCAGTGATTGTAAGGGCCCGAGTCTCAAGATATTTACCAACGCTGACCCTTTTCTCTTTGCTACCAAATAGAATGATCTGAGTTTTGTCTTCATTTAATTGTAGAAAATTCTCTCTCATCCAGGTGTTTATTTCCCCCAGACACTGACACAGTACGTCTGCTGGGCTGCAGTCGTCTGGTGACAGAGACACATAAAGTTGTGTATCGTCTGCATAACTGTGATAATTGATGTTAAAGTTCTGTAATAGCTGATCCAAAAGTAGCATATACAAGTTAAACAGAAGAAGTTCAAGAATTGACCCCTGGGGGACTCCACAAGTCATGGCCACTCACTCAGATTCATAGCTGCCAATTGTAACAAAATCACTCCGGTCTTCTAAATAGGACCTGAACCAGTTAAGGACCGCTCCAGAAAGTCCAACCCAGTTTTCCAGCCTGTGCAACAGGATTCTGTGATCTACGGTATCAAATGCAGCGCTGAGATCCAACAGAACCAGGACTGAAATATACCAGAATCAGTATTCAACCTAATGTCATTTAACACTTTGACCAGAGCTGTTTCAGTGCTGTGATGACGTCGGAAGCCTGATTGAAAGTTATCGAGACTTCCACTTTCATTCAGAAAGTCATTGAGCTGGTTAAAGGCAACTTTCTCAATAATCTTGGATATAAAAGAGAGGTTAGAGACAGGTCTGTAGTTGTTCATCACAGAGGCGTCTAGAGTTCTCTTCTTTAGGAGTGGCTTAATGGCAGCTGTCATTAGTGACTTGGGAAAAATGCCTGATGCCAGTGAGCAGTTAACTATTTATAGGAGATCACTTTCTACTGAGGTAAAAACTGTTTTGTTGATTTCAGATGCCGAACTGTTTCCTCCAGGATTTTTAAATCAACAATATTAAATTGTGACATAACGTCAGAGTTATTTCTAGGTTTTAGACACAGATTAGTTTTCTTGTTGATCTGTGTGGCGTGAATGTTTTGTCTAATTGTTTTGATTTTTTGGCTAAAAAAAGTTGGCAAATTCGTTGCATTTCTCAGTGGAGAGGAGGTCTGGGTTTGACTGTTTAGGTGGATTTGTGAGTTTTTCAACCATAGCAAACCAAGTTTGAGAATTGTTGGCATTCTTATTAATCAGTTCAGATAAATGCAGCTGTCTGGCCTTGCACAGCTCATTGTTATAACTATGCAGGCTTTGTTTGTACAGTTCATAGTGAATCTGAAGCTTTGTTTTCCTCCACTTACGTTCAGCTTTCCTGCATTCTGTTTTCCGGTTTTTGACCGTTGTGGTGTTTCTCCATGGTGTTTTCTGTTTGCACCACCGTGCACGACAGCTGATGAGGTATTAATAAGATGTGTTTGGTTTTCTCCAAACGTGCTGCTGTGCATTATGATCAAACATCTCCACTTAGGTTTAGTCTGTCCAAAGGATGTTGTTTCAGAAGTCTTGTGGTTTATTCAGATGCAGCTTTGCAAACCTAAGCTATGCTGCCATGTTCTTTTTAGAGAGAAGAAGCTTTCTCCTCCAGGCTTTCTCCTGCAATTCCTCAAAACAAGCCACAGGTTTGGCGACTCCATTGTGTGGGAGTTCATTTCCACCACATGTGCTTCTGTTTCAATCAAAGCTGCAGAAAATTATTTCAAGGTGGTAAGTTTTAAAAAAATATTTGTATTGTTTTAAGCTGAATAATTAAAACTAAAACCAAGTTTGGAGAAACAGCTATTAGTTTATTATCACAGCACAAAAAACTGTACAACTGTGTATTGTTCGCAACTTCATTGCAGCTTCTTATTTGCTTTCAAATATATTCTCCATCCACTCGGCTCCCGTGGTTCAACACAAGAGGAGTTTTCTTTGAGCCTCCAGAGTCGAAGAAGGCCTCCAAAATAGAAACGGCATAGCCTGCAATTATACTATCCAAGTCATTGAAATATGGATCACAGAGATGGGTGAGACCCATTTCAGCCTGCATAAATAGACATGAAAGAGTGATGACTCACACATTATGCTCATTAGCCTACCGAGGTTTAGTCTTATACAACACAATTTTAATGTACAACACTTAAACTTGGCAGAAATCACTTGATAATGATTAAAGCATTTTGTTTCTGGAGCAAACTGACAAGGATGGATCGATGAGGATGAGAATGCACTTTGCAGAACGTCATCTTTCTTGCTCACATACACCTTGAAATTATGACTCAGACATCAATTTATCCTGTCAGCTGTAGATCGACCAGAAAGGCCCAAAAATTAAGACTAAACACTAAAGTGTTTATGGATTGTTCATAACCACAACATCCTGGGCAAGTCGAGGGGTCTTTGTCACCACTGTATAACATTAAAACACCACAGAGTTGACATAAACTTCTTTAAAGTCAAAGTGAAATTCACAGAGTGATTCTAAAATCCAAACTTGGTAAGTGCAAAGCAAAATTAGGCTCATCCTTTGTCATTTTTGTTAATAAACTCCTAAATTGACCATAAATAATTACAAGTTTTAATCATGATAACTTTTTTAAATCTGTCCAAGTCAAAGAACAAAATATGCAAACAAGTAATCCCCACAATCAGAGAAGCGGAGTACCCAATTCCCGCAAAAAATGTCTTTGCCATTTTATCTTTCTGGAAATCACATGTCACATGTCTTATTATTTTTAAGCACCTTAAGGGCTCTTACGCACTGAGCATGAAACCTGTACAATTTACACTTTTCTTATGCTCTCATGCCACACATCCATTTTCCCACACAACAAAATTACTTAATCTGACATCGTTGCAGCATAAAAGAGGAAACTGCCACTGAATATACATACTGCGCAGAAACACTGCAGATCTTGGAAAAAGTAAAATAGCTACATAACAAATGTAGACATTGTACATAAGGGCTTCCAGCAACTTAAAATGGCAGCATTCCTGGCAACCTGGCCAGTCAAAGATAAAATTTCCTCTATCAGATGTACTTTATTACAACAACCAAGAGATTTTGTTTCAGGCGTTTGCTGCTGTTGTTCACAGTTAACAGCATGTGGACATCAATTAAGACAGAATGGTCAGAATAAGACTTTGTTTTCAGTCTTGTGTCATCATCATTCTCACAATAAAAAGACAGTAGAAGAAATAGCAGCTGGTGCTGCGCCACGTTATTTTGATCTGCATGAGTTAACCCCAGTCTGTAGCCCAATGACTCAGTAATAGAGGCTGTGAGCTGGCACATTTGGCCTGTTCTCAGTTCCACAGCCGCCTTTACTCACAGTGTGTCTCCACTACTCTTCAGGATATAAGGAAAGCATTCTGGCCTAATAATAAATGTATCTGTGGTTTTGAAACACACACACACTGTTTTATATTGTAAGATGGAGATAGTTTTGCATATTTGCTGAGGATTTGTTGGATTCATCACAAATATAGGCTACAGACTGAAGAGATGTTACCTGATCTTAAAACTCACCAGGATTTTTATCTTTTTCAGTGATTTAATAGGATTTTATTCTTTTATAGCCCTCATAGACTCATGAATTTAGTTTTCAGCTTCACATAATAAACAGAAAACATCACTCAGGCTTATATTGTTCCATGACAGAAGTTCTGAACTTGGCTGCAAACATGAATTATTTTCATTGGAAATACCTCTGAAAATAATTTTTTTAAAGATGATCCATGACATTCAACGGTTCAAGAATAGTTGGTCAACCATGTTAAGTTTCTGTAAATAAAAAGAGAAAAGCATTAATTTAACTGGAAATAGAAGAAATTTGGCATATGATGGCAGAGATTTAACTTGCATTTGTTCTGTCCAAACTCTACCATTAAATTCTAAACATTTGCTCGATCAGTTTTACTTCAGCATCATATTAACCTCCTTCAGATCTCAGTTTCCACCCTGTAAATTAATTTTCAGTTAAATACGGTGGATTGGACTGAAAAATTGTATTTGTCGACAAACTTCTGCATCTCGTAATTTAAATCGATGGTTGTTCACCTGTAGAAAGTGGATCAAATTATCTAATTTTTATGACTTCAAACTTGTAAAATATGTCATTTTACATTAAATTGTTAGTCTAAAACATCATTTAATGAGAATGAGCACGATGTCATATGTTTCATATGGTTGTTTTAGTCAGGTAGGAGCTTGTAACTGTCATTGTTTGACTCTTAACAAGCTTTGTGAAGCTAAACAAGATATTTCTAAAAGCTATAAAACTTTCACTGGACAGTCTGTGTGTCAGCTCTCAGACCTGGAATATTACACCACATTTGAGTGAATGGAAACATTTCAAGGGAGAAGGAAAGTTAGAGAACAGGTTGGAAGGAGAACAGTCTCAGCTAACTAACAGCACTTTTTTCCTTTACTTCACACCATCAAACACACTTACATACCCACACAAATGAAGCAGAAAACATATTCTCTGTCCTAGATAAAATCACTTTTTTGTCATCGTGCAGAAATTCCTAAACAGCCCGTGGATTCAGTGAGGGCTTGTTCTGCTGTAGCCGGGAAGAGCGTTCCAAGATAAATTTGTTCCCACTCTGTGGCAGAACTCGCTGTGAATCTGCCATCCAGTTCTGGCCTGGAAAATAAACACAGCAAGATGTATCATTACAAAATTTTCTGCGACATAACCGAAAACATTACTTCTAGCCTGCGAGTGTGACTGTTCATCCTTTTGAAAAATGCTGTGTCACCTCCTGTTGCCCTACTTATGTTGAATGGTCTTTAAAAAGCGAGGGGGCAGAGCACCCATATTCCTTGTTGCTGCTAAGTATGGCAGAGTAACTGCTTTCCTGGGATCCACGTTGATATGCTTTGACAACAACTTTCAAGTTTGAAAACTGATGAAACTGAGGTGGATTGTGGAAGTCTTGCTAAACAATTTGCAAAACACTAAGCATGCAATTTAGCTGTGACCATTGGTGTATCCAAACAAACTAATGTTCCATGATCAGATGGCATATACATTATGTAGTTATTGAAATTTCAGCACTTGCACAATTTTGTCTCTTTTCTTGGTTTGCAAAAATCAACCAAAATCATGATAAGAAAAAAACAGAAAGAGACACAGGAATTATTCTTAAGGCATCGTCCACATTTCAGCCACTTATGCCTTTTACCTTTTTTACTTTTAATCAGACAAGAGCCAGAACATGTAAATGCTGCCTTGGTCTACAGCCTGAAACAGTCAGAATCCAGGCCCAAACTCTGAAATGCTGTAACTGAATTCCAACATTTGTCTTTAAAGATTGTGACATGCCAACATTTTGCATTATATTAAATGCTCATAAAATTCTAAATTAGCTCATTTTTAAACTCTGCAAAAACACTGGCGGCATTGACGCAGCAGACCTGAGTTCAAGCCCCATCTAAAGTGAATTTTTCTGCTTTCCTGTTTTAAAAATACATGGTTGAGGCTGACGGTCTGGTCACTTAAATGCTTTCTTTTACGAAACAATATGCAACATAAAATACGACCATCTCACAATTTTTGAGCCTTGATTGTGATACTTATGCTTACTGTAGCTATTTGCCTGCATGTTTTAGAATGCAAATGAGTATTTCAAATGCAAAAGAAGATACTCAAACAACAGTAACTCCCAAACTAATCATTTTTCAAAGAAGTCATTACATATTTACAGTATTTACAGAATTTAAGTCCACACCATTAAAAAAAAACAACCTGCCATTTGAATCACTTAATAACATCAAAATGAGAGCACGTCTTCATATATTACTTACATAAATAGACAAATAGCCTTCTTTTTCCCAATGAAAATAGAACCTGATTGCAGTTGATCTGAAACAAATTTGTTGGTGCACATTGAAAAATCCCTTTGACTTCAAAATAATAGATATATTGTAGTCAAAGACAGGTTAAACACTGGAGACTCTCTACATTTATGATAACTGTTGGAGGGACGGTGCTCAAGCAAACTAAGCCCCTCCCCCCTTTCTGCACATGCATCCCATTGGCAATTAATTATTTTGAAAGAAGATCACAGAAATATTATTAAAACATTTACAAAACACATTATTTGTGCTACTGATGCAACCAACATGCTTCAAAATGGACAAATTTTACTTTCAAGGCCAGTATCAAGCTTTTAACTTCCTATTTTAATTCTATCCGCAAAGACATTGAATAAACTGATGCTGCACAAAGTGTTAGCTACATTTAGGTAGCACTGATTATTGAAGGGAGGCACACACATTAGTATACATTTGCAAAAGCACAAATAGGAAAATACAAATCAAGCAGTAACCCCCAAAACAAGGGGTCATAAAAAGTACAGTGCACACCATATTCGGGAAATCTGAAGCATTCCTCACATTTTGAATATGGACAAACTCAAGTCCCACATGTCAAACTTCATCTCAGTTAAACAGTAAACCCAGTCAGATGCACATAAATGTTCTGACTCTGGGCAGTCTGATAAGCACTGGCCTGCATTAGGCATTAATATTCATTATATAACTCTATTATGTAAATAAATAGCTGCTGGTGTGATGATGTGTTTGCTCCACAGGCTCGGCTGAATGACAAGCACTCCACTCCCACACTTCATTACTTGATGAGATGCTTTGGCATTTATTGTTACAAATTATTATTAGCTGTGGGAGTTTTGTGCTTAATCATTCATTTTCTTAAAAACTGTCACTTTTTTTCCCTGGGTCTCACTAACAGACATGCAGGAATCCCAGTCCACACAATGAAAGCTGCCGTTAGTTTGATTGGAGGTGAAAGGGAGAAAGAGTTTGAGCGAAGCAGCGGCAGTGGAGTATTCTCCAGTTTGTGGTATGGGGCCGGGTGAAAATCTAATTACTTGTGTCTGTTGGAGATGGACGAGTTTGGCTCGTCAGCAGAGAACAGCCAGAGATTTAGGGGGCTTTAATGGTGCTCTGCGGCACTGCAGCAAGGCAGTCTGGGAAAACTGCACCTGTCAGAGGGCCACTGACAGCTTGTCCTGCTCTTGTTATACAGCCATGCGTGATCTCACCCATTAGTAGGCCAATGACACAGCTGACTAGCTATCTACAGGAGAGCGAGGGGCCAGGGGGAAGACTTTTTACCAGCTATAATACTCTTCTTTGGAGTATCAATTCTATCATGTGCCAACAAGAACATTTAAAGCTGCAGTGATGCTTTTGTCCTCTCAAGAAGCTAACTGTGAAATGTGAGAGGGGTCAAATGTGGCTAAGTTCCTCTGCTACATAAATCATTTCAGCTGTCTCACTGTCATGGTTTGCATATCAATAAATAATTAAAATCTAAAACCACTTGCTTCACTCTGAAATTCCTCAAAATTTGTCTTTCAAAGACAAAAAAAGCTTTATACATCAAACATTTAGCATCGTGGGTGTGCATATACAAGAATTATAAACTAGGTTGCATATGGCCAGAGGGTGGTGGCATTGCTAGTGATTATAATCAGAACCAAATCTCTTTATCAGGAAACGCACGAACGTACAACCTTCAAACCAAAGTAATATTGATTACTTTTGAAGCATTTCTTGTTACCTGGCTTAAACTGACCACATGCACACAGAACTGAAGAGAAACGAAGGGGTTTGTTTTGGCACTTTTTTGGCCCTTCAAGTGCTCTCACCGTGTAATGAGGTGTTGTTGAATTTCATGTGCTTCACTGAGGGCACAAATCTAATATTCCACCGGTGGATGTAACAACAGAAAGCTCATAAGTTGATCTTTTTTTAGCACTTCATCAGTTTCAATGCTTTTCTACTGTCAAGCTAACTCACATTTATGATCGCTGTAAGATAATAACCATAACCATTATGAACAAACCCTTCATCTTACTGCTTTTCTTTAAAATTCAACAAGTTCTAATTATATTTGATTGCATATAAGTTGTAATTGACATCATTTTTTGAAGACACGACCGCTCTGTATTAACTATAAGGTGATGGAGATGAGAAATTGCAGCCTGGTTAAAATTAGAGAGGCATTTTATGTGTTTAACTCCCTTTGACAAACTTACGGAGACGCTCCCACTGTGGACCAAACCATTGTAAGGCATTTCCGGGGTGTTTCATAGCATGTTCTTTATCATTCCTGCGTTTACAGTTTTCATCATCGTATCGTCTTATTGTTAATTGCCATTTGAAAAGAGTTAAACATCACAAAAGAACATTTTGAAGCACGATTCTCTGAATTCCAGTGGCTCAGTTGAAGGCTGATGTACTGAGCTCTCCATTTCCCTGCAGGTACAGTGACAGGTTGTTCCTATAAACAAAAATGCGTTGCTTTATGAGTGCACAAGCTGCCAGGTGTTCTCCCCACGCTGGGCAGCATCAGCCACCTGTGCTGCGTTGCCCATGCATCACAGCTGTATAAGTGTGGCTCATTAAATTCAGATAGACATTACTGTTAAGACTTAAAAAGACTATAGCGTGTGGAGATGTTATCTGAAAATTCAACGCTCTCTGCACCTTTTACCACACCTGCAGCTGATTTTGACCCAAATGCACATACAGCTGGAAACTGCTTTTACACAGCTGATATCAGATAGTCTGAGGGTCACCCACTGCTCTGTTTGTTGTGACAGCAGAGGTCTCTGTGAGTCTGAGGGTTGTTTCTTTGCATACGTGTGTGAGCATGCATGTGTTTTTTTTCGCTTTAGCCAGTTTAACATTTCCCACCAACCCTATCGGCCAATCAGGTTGCTCTCCCACCGAAATACTTCACATTCTCAGACAAACCTCCCTTTGTCAAATAGAGGAAAAAAATTATTAATGGCAGCCCACAGCAAACGGACCAACACACGCAGGGTTAGGTGAAATATGATGTTCATGCCAACTCGTGACATCTCTGCTTATCTCTTGTTGAATATTTTTGCTGAATCTGTGCAAAAAAAAATCTGCTATAGCTGCTTTTTTTACATATATTTCTATTTGATGCACAGTACGTGATACTTTATATGGCCCGTTAAATACCACATTCAACACACTGTAATGAATATTTAGAGGGTACGAAATTAAATCTTTTATAGGCTAGTTTTACTGTGTCTCTTTGTGCAGAGACTTAGGTCTTATGATCAGGGATATAAACATAGTATCAGAGCTAAAAATAAAATCAACATTAATTTCTATTTGATGATCTACACTGCTAATAAATCATTTATGCCATTACTATTTAAAAACATATAGTTCAGAAATAAACTCTTTTTTATTCATGCAAAAGAGGTTTTGATAAATCATTTACAGTTAAGATGGTTAATCAATACTTGAACCATTTACATGATGTCATTCTGAGGGCTCACTGTATGGGGTCCCCTGACATCTGCCATGTGTCGTTGTGTCGGTGGCCTTTTCTTTCCAGAGCCTTTGTTTGCATGACAATCAAAATCAGAATGTCAAAAGTTAACCTCCAGCAGCTGAGATCTCGTGCATGTTCAAAGACTGAATCAGGTGCTCCCACAACACAGTCAGAAGTGGTTACACCTGCACGGACAAGTCCAAACATGCGAATTTGATCTTTTCATGAGCAGTAGATGGGACAATTTTTTGCTAACTAATAATCCGATACAGAGTTACTGAAAAAACGTTGTTATAGTGAGTGATTTTATGGATGTAGATGTGAAAGCACACACACAAAGACAATGCGTATGTTTAATAACAGCCGTATCAGTCCTTGTACTCCAATACATTTTTTCTCCTTATTTGACTATTTAGGAGACATTACCTGCATGCAGATGTAAGGATAATAAAACTAGGGTGTAAAGCTAAACAAGCACAAATGGGAATCAGATTTTGATGTTGAACGTTTAAATAAATCAGCACACAAACCCGTGAATCAGATCAAATACGCAATAAACCAGTCCTTTGTTTACTAAGGTTACACAGCTGAGCCACTGTAATTGAAAATTGGTCAAATTGAGTGAAATAGAATTAAGAATTAAGCTTCTGTTGTAGTACTACCAACAGCATCTGTCAAGTTTATTTTACAAGAAATATAAAAATTCCTGGTTAAGATTGAGGAAACAACCACTGTGTGATCTAAATTCTGCCATTTGCTTAGGTTTTTAAGGAAGCATTGAGTACAGAAACTATGCTAAGACTCCACATGTTCACAGTACCCGTGTTATACTGTTTTCACAGAAGGAAAATAATCAGACGCTGTGATAATGCCATTATACTGTAATAAAACTCTACTGTAAGCAGATCAGATGGGAGATCATGGTGTCTAAGTCTTCTATCTGCCTCTAGAGTTAACTGAGATTATGAGATCTAAATTGGACAGCGTTTCCTCAGTTCAGATGCTTATACTGAGCGTCATTCGTGCCATGAGCTGGGATGTTGTAGAATAGGATGATGTCTTATTTTCTATGTTATACTATTTATTTCGCAGTATTATCATTAATTTTTTACATTTGTCCTTTGTGGGACACAATAATGTTTGTATGAAAGTAAAGTTTCAAATCCAACTATATTTATAAAGCACATTTAAAACAACCGAGTTGAACTCAGTGCTGTACAGTCAAATACACATTTACATGCATAAATACATATATTGAAGAAGTGGCTGATATCTAGAAGTCCTTTTGGTGACTTGAAAGGCAGCACGGGGGCACTAATAATGGCAAAATCTCCATCACTTTATCAGCTGTTCAGACTTAATCCTGCAGAAAAAATACACTTTAACCAATTAAACTGTCATGTAGATGAGTGGCTTGGAAAATGCAGCAGCAGCGGGCAGGAGCATGATCCATACTCCAGTTAGTGTTTTTAACTTGTACTTCTTCCAGATGACACACTGTTGTGCAGCTTAAGTTAGTACTGTTCAACAGCTTTAATTTCTGCCTTTGCTCAGCCATGAAGACACTCTAGATGTAATTTCAGCATCTCACTTCTCTTCCACTTTGTTAACAGCTTAGAAAATCACCAACTGCGACAGGGGTGATCACTCGTACCGTTGCGCTGACGTATTTTGCCTCTTGAGTTGCAGTCACACAACAGATGCCTTATGAGGCCTCACACATACTTTACATGCCACTGAGATGTGGTGGAGTGCACCAACTTCAGGCTTCATTTGTTTTGCATCAGTGTCCAGTACTTGTGATGGAGGACTCCCACTCTCAGATGACCTCTCACTCGGCTCTCAAGTGACAAACAGTAAAACAGCTAAATTAGCTTATTTAGAAGGAGAGCATTTTGGAACATCTTCCACTGGTGCCATGCCATTTTATTGCATATATATAGATATATATGAACACTACTTTGTTTTGTACATGACAATCTGTGAGGAAGTATTAAAATAGGAGCTTTTATTCAGGTTTCACTGAGTATTACTGACTTTGTTCAGTAGCAGAACTCTTAACTAACTACAGTTACTTACAATCTGAACAGTAAGGTTGTCATTAAAAGTTTGATATTTTTATACAGTAATTTTTAGAAGTTTTCATTGATTAGTGAATCTATTAGAGCAAGTATATAGCCTATATATGGTCTCTTTTCTCTTTTTAATGACATATACATGACAATAAGAGATAGATTACATTTCCTATAAAGATGAGTCATCCGGCTAATTAAAGCACAGCTTCACTGATTTGTCTAATAACAAGGCGATAAAATTTCTGTGCCTATCACTGAATAATAAAACCTTCCCCCCAACAATGACAACGTCATAATTGTTCCCCTCTGAGTATGCAGGAGAGATTGGGATAAGTAAACTTCCCTAAGTTAATCATTCAATCACTATCAAATCATGAAGCTCAATTTTGTGTGAAACGTGTTTAGTCAGTGAATACTTTAAAAATACATACTTCCCAGTTCAAAATCATGCACGCTGCCAGTAATTACATGTAAGGAACTGAGTATCAGTTAAATGCATGTGTGGGTTTGCTAAGATATGTGTCATGTCTCGTTTAATCATGTTCGGTGTTTTTATGGCGCCTGTATGGCGTCGTGTGTGTAGGGGACGAGAAGTTAGCGCCATCCAGGATGTTGTGTCCATCCTGCAAACCTTGCAGCCCCAAACCCGCTGCATGCTGTCAGAGGTGGAGAAGCTCATTAGCCCTGTGTGGCCCAGCCCATATCTCTGGCGGCATCCGAGCGCTCTTTCAGCCTTCCGCAGGCTGAAAACCTTGCTGCGCAACACCATGACGCAGGAGAGACTAACACATTTGGCCATTATGAACGCTCACAGTGACCTTATGGATGGAAGCCATGTCTCGACCCTGCTTAAACTTTTTATCAGTAGGTCAACTGAGAGAAGGTTCACTTTTGGAAATGCATGGAAGTCCTGAGTCTTTTTTTTCATTTGTGGTGTATTTTATCTGCTATGCATGGATATGTTAAGTATCGCTACTGAATAAACGACAAATTAAACTCTATTATGGTCCTTAAATGGCTTAATTTCGTTCTCAACGTTTTATTTTCTTAACAATACAGATGTATCCATTCTAGTTCTCTAATAACTGCATGCTATTATGAAATAACTTCAAATCCACGTTGTCTTCCCCTGATTCCTGATGGTTTCCACCTGTTCTCCATTATCCCAGTGTTTGCGTCTCCCTTTGTCTTTGTCAGTTCTTTTTGTTCAGTCCCTCCAAAGTATATGTCAAGCGTGACCTTATTCAGCAGGAATTATCGTGTTTCAATTTTCGCCACACACTTTAAGAGCGTCTTATGTTCGTTTTTTCGTATCCTCCTCGAGAGTGTCTTTTGTTGTTTTTTTTGTTGTTGTTGTTTTTTTTGGAAAATAAATACTTTTGTTGGATTATCTCATCTCCTGAGTTGTGCTATTGAATCCATCTGGACAGTATATCAGGTCGTGACAATATATAACTGATTTAAGGCACTTATTTTAAAATTAATTAATTTGACTTTTTAAAAACTGTTTGGTTATGTTTCGGAATCAAAAAGTCTTTTGTTACAGTTGTTTTAAAACACATTAACACGCTCTTGTGGAAGTTCATGAAACTGAAAAACCTTGATCTGTTTATTTGTGCGATACCATACATTATTTAAATATTTTTTTATTGCTTGGGGAAACAGCTACATAGAGGAATTAACTCTCAAGACATGTCATGAAATGGTCAAGTGGTGCTAATCAAATTTAAGAGGCAAAAGAGCCCACATTTATGGAAGTTTGGTGATGGCAAAATAGATGACTGATTTGAGTTTGTCTCCTGGTCCGATATTATCTCTAATTTACTTTGAAAATGTCATTTTTATTTTCAGTTGCTCTTAATGTCTCTTTCAACCAATCTAACCCTTAGTTAAGTTAAGAAAATGAAGAACTATGTGATTAAGTTAAGTTTAAGTGGTTTGTGTTGGAACAGAGCTAACAGAGCTAGCTCTGGCTTAGTGGCTCATGACTCCTAACCTGCATGAAGACACCTATAAGTACCAAGATTTTGCTTTGCCTGGGAGTGAATTGTATATGTTAGAAAGCAAAATGATATTTAAGTGTTCGTAGAATCATTAGGTTAGATCATAAAAATGCTAATCTTGTACCCAGAAATTCAGAGTTTCGGTCATACTTGGAACTTTTTATCTCAGATTCTTGATGAACATGTGATTTCATTTTTGTTTCTTTAAGCTTTCAGCTGCTGTTTTGTTGGGTCTAAGAAAATATTTGGTTAAAAATAAACCATTTAAGACATTGTCATCATGATGGAAACATGGCTGTCTTGACCTTGTCAGTCACCTTATCACCTTGGTGAGGTGAGGCTGTGAAACTCCCGGTCTATTAAACAATTTGTCATATCACTCGGCTGTTATTCATTTTCCAAACCTGCTTTATCCTGTTCAGGGTCAGTTGGACTGTGGGAGGAAGACAAAGTACCCACAGAGAATCTACGTTGGCATGAAGAGAACATGCAAACTCCACACAGGAAGACTCCAGCCGAGATGTGAAACCGGGAGCATCTTGCTGTGAGGTGCCACTGCTAACCATTACACCACTGTGCAGCTTTGGGCTGTGTTAATTAGTTCTAAATAAGAAACAATGGGTGTGAAGATGTAAGAAACCTCTGTCTTTCACTAAAAATGTTTTAACAAGTGATTTGAACAGTTTAACACATTCACCGTTACTTCTCCCAGCCTCTCCTGCTGCTGCCCTGTCTGTTAGAAGGTTCACAGGCCATATGCCCTGGTTCCGCTTCCTGCACAAACGCATACACTCACACATAACATGCTTAACACACACAGAATTCACATTCACACTCACACACGCAAATACCATACATATCACCCACAGGTCTCCAGAATACATCAGCAGATGGCATGAGGAACATGGTGGGTTTCGACTCCTCAGACAGCTCGTCTACTCTGACTTCCTTGTTTTCTGAGCTTTTCCATAATAACAGATTGAAATGAGTTCAGACTGTGTGGAGTCTGGTTTGCTGGATTTGCTTTTTCTCCTATCATTGTCTCCACTTGGATAGAAATGTAAAGACGAGAGAAAGTCAGACATTTAAAGATATTAAAGAAAAAAGTACATAAACTAATTAATGAAACTTTGCATGAAACACATTCACCTCAGATTGAGCTTTTTTGTTTACTTTAACTTTGTTAAAGGTATATCAGACCAGCAGCTGTCATCTCCAGATCATTCAAAAGTTCTTCACGGGAACACACATTATTCTCAATTTCTTTCCACAAACTAAGTGAACTCCATAATGTCCTCTGACACCCCCATTTCTCAGTATAGTTACTGAGAAACTGTACAATTTTGGGCAAACATGTAAAAAGTCTTGTTTGCAAGGATAGCACTAGCCCTATCTTGGCTAGGTCCACCATTGCAATGTAAAAAAGAGGGAGATCAGCCCATATTCTGACATTCAACCAAGGAAATACATGATGAAGGTAAAGTAAAAGTCTTCACCCTGGACAAAATTTTACAAAAAGTTAAAATGTCGTGCCCCAAACGTGGAAATGCATGGAAAAATCTGCAGTTATGACAATAACCATATAGGGCCCAAGTGTTTTCAGTTGTTCAGTTAAAAAAGTGTAACTGAGAATTTCATCATCAACAAACAAAATACACATGCAGATATTTATCTATTACCATCAAAATAAAGTTATGAATATATCCTAAATAAAAAATCCATAAGAAAAAATAAATTAATTTAAGTACAAACAAAATGGCATCTCAGTCACCAAATTCAGCTCAACGCCCCCTGCAGTGGACAAAAACAACAAAAAAAGACTAAAATGAGTCGGGCTTTGCCACAAATAAACTGAAAGGGAATGTTTTCATATTACTGCCTTGCATTATTCAAAAAACAGGCACAGAACAAACTATTTGCATAATTATGTAACATCATCAAATACTTAAATCCTCTTGAATTCCATCCATCCATCTTCTTAATCCAACTGTAGGGTCGCAGGGGGGCTGGAGTCTTTCCCAGCCATCATTGGGCGAGAGGCAGGGTACAACCTGAACAGGTCGCCAGTCCCTCTTGAATTCTAGTTTCTAGTAAATTTAATTAGCTTAACTCTGTTATTGTCACAAAACAAAAGTTACCATGCAAAAACATTAAACTGTATAAAGTTTAAATTTATCTTTTCTTCTAATGCTGAGGATATTTAGCCTTTATCTGGCTGAACATATGATGAAAAACACCCATCCGTCTAATTCATAGCTCATCTAGAATTTATTTCAGCACTCCCACTGCTAAGCATTCACACAGGCTCTGCCATCTGTGCACTCTGTAAATGGAGCAATTTGACAAGACGAAGTGTCTCAATGCCCGTGAGTGTCCACTACACAAAATGCCAGTGCTGGTGCCTGATACCACAAGAAAATAAACATCTGATAGAAAAGCCCTGCAGACTCTCTGTAGACACAGCAGTGTTCTTTCAATCTGTATACAAAGGGAAGGCATTGTACCAGACTCAGAAAGGCAGAATGTAGATGACTGTATGTAGGACCACAATGATGCCTCACATTCATTTGGTTCAGAGGGATATACTTCAGATAATACTGAACAGCCAAACACTAGCAGGAACTTATGGAATCTGATCTTTTTTTAAACTAAAACGTGAACAAATTAAGTCTCTGTTGTTCTTTGTTTTGGTTTTAAGGCTGCTCTGAAGCTCTGAAACTCAGACAGACTAAGCTGGTGAGCACAGTATAAACACATAGCTGTTACAAAAACTATGTTCTTCAAAGGAGAACAAATACTAGACTTTCACTGAGGCACAAATGCTACTTGTAGGGAGGGTTCATGTTGCTTTGTGTCTGCTGGATGTAAATGAGCAAGTCTGTTGAAACATCAGGAACATTACGATAATATTTCAGGATTTTCGAATGACTTGAAGTCATTATTCTGTGCTAAATGCTAAAGTCAGCATGCTAACATGCTGACAAAGCTCTTGACCAGTTAAAATGCAGTGGAGATAAAGGTGAGCTATTTTTATTGTTTTCTAATGAGTAAATACGCATTTTTAAGAGTTCGCATAAGTATCAAATCATTCTGAAATGTTGATGATAAATGTATTCGGGGATTTTATTTCCAACAGCCAGGCAACCGAAAACCTACTCTTCTCAGTAGCTCACAGTAGAGCCATCAGTTACTGATTGGTTAATTATATGTGTGGCCCATTGGGTACCCAAAATTTAAAAAACATTCCACTCATGTAGCTTTAGAGACAAATTGAGGTCCCGACGTGTTCCAATGTGCCAACAAATCTCAGGGTGTTAGTTACATACACAAAAGGTGTCCTTATCTCAAAGAAATACATGAAATAAGCGTGACTCGTATACCACAACTTCACTTAGTGATGGCATTGGTGAAATTCCATGCTGGCACCACAAAAACACAGCTAATACAAAGTCAGTCACCAACTACCTTTGTCATGGCAGACGCACGGTTCCCCCCACACAGTTCAGGAGCTACAAAGAACCACAAAAATCCATATTTGAGAGCAGAGAGGGATAGTGGGGGGGACATAGGCAAGAGAAACCTCATTGGATTCCTGCATATATTTAATTTTTCCCAGTGTTTTAGGGTACTGTTACTTTCCTTTTGAGACAGAGTTTAATTAGGGTTAAGCAAGAAAAAAAATGGTGTGAGCGTCCCAGTGGTGCATGGATAATGGCATCTTCAACCTCTTCACAAAGGCAGTGGTGTCTTCATCACTGCCAGTAGCAGTAATCAAGCAAGTCTCAAAGAAATATGTGAGATGACAGCGAGTTCTTTACGGGAAATTTGAACACATTAGGTAAATATGTGTGAAGAAGTCATGTTCATTTCATATATTTCTCTGTGACCAGCCTGGTATGCCTCAACAAGCTACTTCATCCACATAAACGGGAAGGGAGCCGAGATCTAACTCACTGGGCTGGAGATCAATTCTTGGGCAATCACTTCTTCCATTTACTTTTTATTTGTTTTTCTTCTTATTTCCCTTGCTGTACCACAAATGATTAGTTCGATTTTAACAACCTTTCCGATGTGGAATGTCAGATAGTGACAGATGGTTTACCAAAAGCATTTAAAACTGACATTTTAGGGTGCAAAAACAGGGTTAAAACAGCTTGGCATCTATTTTTTCCTTTTTTTCCCAAACTGAACTGAAAACACAGCATTGATAGAAGGTTGGTGGCATTGCATCTTCATAAAATACTAAATGAATAACACAGAACAAAAGCGTGGTGTAGGAGGCTGTGGGCCTCTGTTGTGTCTACTGAGAGTTTTCTGCCTCTTCCTCATTCATTACATTTTCTTTGCCAATACACGAGTAACAATGGTGGAAGGAACTGCATGTCCTTGTTTTTCCTTTTTTAAGAAAATACAAGAAAAGTCCTCAACAGTGTCAATTCACATGCTCATAAATCTGTGTCATTTGTCAGATATGCATAGAAGTAGCAGCCCAGCTTGATAAAAGCCCATAATAGCATAGAGGAAAACAGTTAATGTCAGTATACCCTGAGTGAACAGCATTCCTGCTAAAACGCGCAATCACCGGCACCTGCTGCAGCGTAAAGCCCACTTTAGGCAATAATTGCATATTGGTTGTGGAGGGGGAGGAAGTAGCACTGTGAATCGGCACCTTTAAAGAGGTTGACAGAGCAATCTTCTCTGAAATGGATTGGAGGAGCGCTGAAGCACACTAACAGAGAGAGGACGGGGGGTTAGGGGGTGTCAGAGAGGGAAAGAAGAGAAAACAGCTTGCAAATGTCGCAGATGATTTGTACATTTCTCAACGCATTAAGTCCCTGTTGTCTGTATATTGTGCTCCCAGGTCACATCTTGAGAAAGAGTTCACAGTGCTGTCTCATTACTGAGACCATGAAACCGTACTGCATGCTGCCTCAGTAAGAATTCAATTAGTTTGGAATTAAAGCTACACTAAGCAAGATCTTGTCAAAAAAATTAATTTTTATGACAATATATGCTGCATCCCTCAGAGAGTGAGGATGCAAGCGTTTCTAGACTCCACTCTCTACACTTTATCTTCAAAAAGCAAGAAAATACATGAAAACAAACTGTTGAGCAGAGAGTCTTCTTTTACTTTGAAACTCCACAGGTCTGCGGAATTTGTACAGATGAGTTTTACTACTATATTAAGTTTTTGGTCTAACTGCAAGTTAAGATGCTAGTCTGATAAAATTATGGTATTAGAGATTATATTATTACCATTTAATATCTGTTAATAAGTCTTTGTGGATAGTTGAGTTTTTCAATTCAAAGGATTAAAAAAGCATGTACACATGTACCAGGTAAAATATAAGAAAACCCAACAGTCTCAAGTCAAGCACAATTTAAAGTCTTCAGCTCTGGGAGCCTCTCAAGTTGCTAAGCAAAAAAAAAGCAGAAATACAGAAAAAAGACAAGTTACTGGATGAGGCATATGTCTGTCTTCGACACAAATCAGACTTATTAAACCTGCAGGCAGGCCCAATCATGGAAAACCCATCAGTTTCTGACCATATTTGATGTAGATATGTCTGAACTTTTGTCTGTCTATTGACAGCTGCCTTGCAGTGGAAGAATCTGATAGCATTGCACTATAAATCTTAAACCATTTATATATCAAAAGTGGCAAGTTTATATTAAACCTTTGGGTACATCTGCTAAAACAAGCTGATCAAAGCTGTTTTAAGGGATAGAATTTAACGGTCCAATATGCATCTGCCTCTCAGAGGACAACATTAAGGGATGGCATCACGCTGCATACTAAAGACTGTGTTTATGATAATCAGGTTAGTTTACTACTTTTCACTGGATCACTGATGGACACAGCGGAGCGAAGAATAAGAAGCTTATTATTCAGCTGCCTTGACTACAATTTGGAAAATAAGAATTAAAAAACGTATCCATCTTGTCCTTTTTTGTCCACGAGTTGTTGTTGTCAGCTCCAGAATCCCTGGTAAACATGTGTTTCTGTCAAGAAAATGAGAGTTTTTTCCCATTTTTGTTGCCTCAACTGCATTTTGAAAGGTTAGCATTTACACTCCTGTTCCCACCATTGCTGAGCCAAGCTGGAATCTACTTCAGAGGCATTTGTCGTGAATCTGAATGCCAATTAAACACTTTTCAATTGCACATAAAAACCAGGGGTTCAGGTTTACATTTTTTGACCAGTGTAAAAGGGGCTCTGACGTGTCCTTTAATTTACAGGAAAGTTGGGGTGTTTTTTGCCTTTTATGAATAAACAGCCCAATCTTACCAGATTCTGGTAAAAACTCCAATATGTAATAGTTTCACAATTCAGGATGAAACATTTCAAAATGACAATGTGTTTGTGTAGAGTAGCATTGCTTCACATGGGGGGAACCAACGAGTATTAAACTGTGAAATCAAGTTTTCTAACTCTAGTCATGTCCTCTAACCCTGACCACGTACTTCTACGTCCTAAACCTAACTACTGTATTAGCAGGTGAGAATGCAGTAGAAAAGTCAGTGACTGCGGAAGAACAATGGAAGAGGAAAAGTAAAAAGACTGAAAAAGATTGTGCTGGACAGGATCTGCTACTGAAATAAAAGTTAGCGGGTTCCAAACATTTATCTACCATGACTGATCACGTGAAGTTGTCTCTGCTCCCAAAAAACAGATATGGTCCACACTAGCTGACCTAAAAAACCGAAACAAACAAACTTTCCTGTTTCCTCTCCAAGCTAATGGTCGAGACGGCTAGTTTTGTTTTCATCTCTTCCTTTGAAGTTTTGTGAGTAACCACTGCTCTGTTTCCATTTCAGCCAAGTGATCAATCTATAACTTCACGCCTTATTTATCCATTTCTAACCAGTGAACATAATCAAGGCTAACTTTCTTTTTGGCAGGCTGTGCATACATAGGACCTCCCGTGCTTAATTGGAAGGTATATTCCATTACATGTCTATAATTGGTTTTTAGGTTTGTATTTTACTTTAGTGCAGCAGTAATGCTCAAACAGCTGCCTTCACGCTCACAGCTTCATTTAAATTACACAGAATGAAAGAGTCTTCAAAAGCACAAGTTAAATATGAGGTCAGCAGCAGGGGGTTTTAGAGAAGCTTTTTTAATGAGAGAGATTTGGTTAATAATTTAATTTCTCCCTCTGTAACCTCCTGGCAACACTTTTAGAACTCTGGTTTATAACTTTAGCTTCATGTCCAGCTCTATGAGGAATTGTTTGAAATTAGAGTCTCTTTCTCTATATGTTGCATGTTACCTCAGGCTACTTTCCTCATTTCTCCTTAAATGGAATAAAACGGTTTAGTTCCATCTCTTAAAATGATTTACATTATTTTAAACTTTCATCTTATATTTGGAGGAAGTCTGAAGTACTTTATTCTAATGACTCTTTTCTTCTTAAAGTGTTTGGGACCGGGCTGAGACTTTTATTGAAAGACCTCAGAGCTAATAAGACAGATTTCAGAATTCACCCCCTCTGACTGTCACAGAACCAACACCAGCCACCATGGCATGAAGAAGTCCTTGTTTAATCCAACTTAACTGCAAATTTATGATGCATTTTATAGCTTCTCTACACTTATTCATGTATGAGAAGTTTTACTGCTTATGACCTCGACTGCCCCTCTTACAACTTTTGCAAGTCACCTTCTTCTGCAATACACTGGTCATTAAGTCTCTAAATTAGTAAGTTTGGAGCCTCTGCTCAGAGTGCAGTGACCTCTGAACTTCTTGACCAGTGCACACTTGAGTGAGTGTGACTGTGTGTGACAGCAGTGGGTTAACCAGAGAATGCATGAAGTCTGCTGGTACCTTGGATAATTAAGCCATTTGTTGCAAGGTCACTGGAGAGCAACCCCCCCTCCAAAAAAAAAAACCTTGTATTGTCAACAGGCGAAACCAAAGCGACGGAGTCAGAGGTTTGTTTCCTTAGATCAGTGGATTTGTTCCATACTTGTTTGTTCATTTTCCATACTTTCCATAACATTATAGTAGAACTGGCAAGTTTGAACTGGAAGTTTTTTAATCACATACACTAACAGACATCGTGGCCATCACTTTCCTGCTCACATCTTTTTATTATAAATTACCGACCAGCTGTTTGTCTTCTACTGTGTTTGTGTGTTAATGCATTTAGCAGACGCTTTTATCCAAAGCGACTTACAAACAAGGACATAACATTACAGCTAACATCAAAGCTAACAATAAGCTAGCTAACTAGCTTACTCTACTGAGTTCTTCCTTATTCTTTAATGCATCTTGAATTCAAATTAAACTCTTCTGTTCCGAAGAGGTTGAAGTGTGAGGACCAAACTGGTGAAGCCTTGCTGTAATTGTCTTTATGGCCTTCACAAACACAAACAATCATTTCAGCTGAGAGTGTGTGCCCTTCAAACACCCACAGTCACGGTCATAAAGATCACACAGCAGAGCACCTCTTTAAACATGGGAGGAAACGCTGAGTGGAGGTCAACAAAACCCAGGCAACTAAAACTAACTTCCATTTGTTTGATTTCATCAAATTTAATTTAACGAGGCACCTGTTTGGGTCCAAATCTGCTGGTCTGTTTGTAATTACACATAAAGACGCTAACAATCTTGGTAGATATGTTGAGCAACGCCACTCTTTTTTGTTATCGTTTTACATGTTTTATTTGACTTAAATCATGGTTTCATCAGGTCTTATAAAGTTGGGGAGCGCTTTTTGCTAGTTTGTGTGCTGTTTGCAACCATTCGAGTGGACATCTTTGGACAAGCAGTGAAGCAATCCACAGTAAGTCCAGAAGATGTAAAAGCAAGATAATTAAGATAGGAAAGTCTCACACATGGCTGTTGTTTGTACAAACATTCATGATTACTAGTAATTTGCTGCAGCCTGATCCCATTTCAGAACATCAAAACTGGCGATCTGTCTAAGGTTCTGGTGCTGTGACATCTTTTTGCCTGCCATATGTATGAATTCTTGTCTTCACTTAGTTCACTCTTGACACTGAGATTGGACTTCCTTGTGAGTCCTATGGGAAACCATTGTTTTTTCAGGCTGTAAACCTATAGAACTTTACTGAGGTTTGGAAAAAATAATAGCTTAAGTTGTGATGGAAGAAAAAGCTGTTCTGTTTGAGCAATTTTTTAAAAAGTTGTTGACTTTCAAAGTGACTTCATGATTTATTTTTCTGAGATGAGAGGATATTTTTAAAAGGTCCAGTGTGTAGGATATATTTGGCATATAGCCATACAAATTACAAACTGGAACTAAACACCCCTATTTTACACCCAATCTGCAAAGGCTTCAGTAAAATTGCTGAAGACTGTACGTATGGCAAAAAAAGGTAAAATGTGTTGTAATAACAGCTAATTTGTGACTTGTGTTTTCCAGATGCAATTTCATGAGACCTGGCTGTTTGGATCCCAAAGAGAGTCCAGCATGGTACAATGTGACACCTATTTCAAATGCAGGACATCAGCATTCAGAAAAGAAGAGAAAAGACACAAGGAGTATGCAACTTGTTCTGTGTTGTTGGTTATGTGACATCAATATTTTTAAACTCACTTCTGAGCAGAGGTTGAGAAACTAACAGCACACACCTCACTCATCATTATCATCTCCAGCAGCATATTGTTGGCATATTCTAATATTTTTATTTAGGAGCATGTACAAACATGTAGCCTATGTTTGCCTATAAACTGCTAAACTCATGCTAACATTAGCATGCTACATTAGCATGCTACCATGCTCACAGTGACGATGTTAAGTGCTGATGTTCACCAGTAGCCAGTGCTTATTCTGCTCACCACCAATGTTTGGTGTGTAAGCAGTTTCCCATAAGAACAAAGTGTAGCTAAAGTGGAGGATAATGACGTCAGTTTTACAAGTATTTAGCCATAAATCAAGGAATTAAATTAAACTGAACAAAATAAATACAAGAAGATAGCAAATAAGTAAAGTCATAACCTTTACTAGTTAATGCAACGCTGATGCCTTTTGTTGTCACTAATCAACACACTTATCATATCGTGTATCGCTTCGCCGTCCTTAGCTGCCTTTTTGCTCACTGTAACCATGGTGTTTGTGCTACAATCTATTCACACATCTAATTTAAAACTTGTTCCCTACCGGGCTGCTGACCAGGAAAAACAAAATGCATCTACGGATCCAAGATTGCTAAAACTTTGGGGAAGCTGAAAAGGATCAACTTTCCCAATTAGTAGTGGATCACTTGTTCCATGTGGCATGATAACATCCATCTTTAAAATGTTTGCAGTGGATAATCCCATGGGCACACACCACCTAAAAGGTAAACCTGCCTTTCATTCACTGTGATGCGTGAGTGAAAAGTTGTAGAAAACAAGTTTTGTGAGCAAGAGTTTTAAACTATGTATAAAAAGACTAAAATATGCATTATACCACTTTTTTTTCAGTTTTCTGTGACATTTAGGGGGTAATATACCATTTAATACTGCAGAAAGCATGCCAGTGGATCTTAAAAACGAAACCAAAACCTGAAAATACGATAGAATATTTTCTTTAAAGAAATGTGATCTGATTAAGATGCAGTGTCATGAGTTTCTTAATGATAGAGTAACAAACTGCCAGGCAAAGATATGATTCATATTACAAATTCTGACAGACTTGGAGTTCAGGAGAGTTGAGGAGAAAAAAATGGCCACGTTTAATGTAGAATACATGTTAGTTTGAATGTTATGCTGTGCCACTTCTCCAACCACACAGACCTGCAGATTCTCTCTGTGGACATAAATATTTCAGAGAGTTGTTGTTAGTTTCAGTCTGCTGAACTTGACAAACTCGCAGAGAAACAGCTGGCACAATATCTAGAATGAACTGTCTGAGTTCACAACACAGATAGTTGAAATAAAGTCCAACAAAGCAATCTGGCTTCAGGATTCTATGTGTTGTTGCCTGCACAAGAAGCCTTTGAGGTTTGATTTAAATGTAAAAAATAAATATAAAAGTTGAAGACATTAGAAGAGGTTCTTTGCCTGACAACTTTTGTTTTGCGCTGAAAGGGTCATGTCTTCCTCTGTGTGAGATCCTTTAAATTAAGCAGCCACATTACCTTCAGGAAGGTAGTTCTGATTGTTATATCAGTCAAAGTGTATCTCATGTGCACAAGGTTTGTGGAATGAATGCAAAAGGTCTTTAAATTTTGTGAAGATTGAAAATGAACTGGAGTGGAACAAGTTGTGACAAACTGCTCAACAAACTGTAAGTGAAATAAGAGTCGGTCTAAGATTGATGATTGTTAGAAAGATGATTCTTCAGTGCAATTTGTCAGTCATAAAGTATTATAAGCTAATGTGAAAATACTCAGAATATGACAGCTTAATTTTCATCCTTCCTTTGCAGACACGTCACATTTTCCCCCTAAAATAAATACCTAAATAGGCCTCCAAACCACTGACGTATTTATCACCACCTCTCTGTGGTCTGAGGAAAGCTTTGCTCTAAAACACAGCCTCATTTTCTGCCTTTAAATGCTGTGCAGCTCAGTAGCCTAGAAACAAGTGTGCTCTCTCAAATCATGTGAGGTCAGTCATCTGAATCATGTAGTTTACCTGTCAACTGTTTGTGTATGAGCCTTAGGACAATGAGCAGGAAAGACTTGTCTAAAACGACAGGAGAAAAAAGACCCTCTCTATTCACTCCAAAAAGCTTTAGGCACTGCAGTCATATTATAAATGCAGCATGTTCTGGAAAATGAGCAAACTCACACAAAGATATACATCATGACAGAGACATCATCTGACAGGAAAAGCTGGTATAATGAAAAACTCTTGGTAGAGCAAAAAAAGTCTAGAAATTGAATTATTCCATCAAAGGTTATGCCTACAATCAACTGAACAAATGCTGAAAAATTCTAATTATGCATTACATCTGTTTTCTGTCCATGTTTTGTTATGTAAGTTAAACACTGTACGGTCACTGAGCTTCTTCTAACCAAAAAAATAACCCGAATGGTATCATTAGATCATCTTAAACTGATCTGAACATGAAACATACAGTACCTGAGGCTGTTAGGACTGTAGTAACTTTCAGATCAAGTGAAAATCTTGTTCGTTTGATGGGTTTGCTGTGAAAGAAAATGGCGGCAGTTCTTTACCGGGATGTTACATCCTGTGTGATTCTGCGAGTCTCTGCTGAGGTCTGCAGGATATAAATGTTGTCATCAGAAGGTGTGCAGGATGCTCTCAGCAGAGGACTGTGTACCCAGCAGCTTGGACTGTTGGTTCAGACCTAAATGCTGAACTGATTAATAGTGCACAAGCATTGAATACCTCTAACTTTCCATAGATGCTGACTGACTGTGTAATTGGACCCTTATGGGAACCTTCATGCTGGTAATTTAGTAGCAATCCATCAAGTGAAGTCCTTCTAATTATTGTCTGAGGAGGATTCCACAGTGTCCAGAGGTGTTTGGTCTGAACCAATCTGGTAGACTGACTGACAGCAGAAACTCACAATATATAGAATATACTTCTTTTAGTTTGTTTGTAATATCTGATGATGTCTACACGGGGATTCAGGCTCCAGATTGGATTTGTTATTGATGCTATACAGACCAAATTTAACTGTACAGCTTATAACATGCTGCATAACTTGTAAATGATCAAATCATTCAATTTGTTTGCAGATATTCCAGTAGATGCTGACATGGTGAACGGTTAAGATTGGCAGCTGCGAAAGGAGACATTTTAGGTAGAGATATACAGGACCAGTATGTTTTAACCCACAGAGGACTGATGATAAATCTGCATCCACATTCAGTGGGAAAGGCTTTAATTAACTTATTTTGTCCCCATGTTTAAAAGATAACACCTAAAACTTTTAACTCTTAATCAGCACATCTGAAAATGTTCTTAAATGTGGCTGAATAATGTGATTTCCATTCACTGGTTTGTAGCTAATAAACTGAGGAGAGGAGTGTTGTTAGATGGAGGTGGTTTATATCTGCCCATTTACTGGCTTGATTCCACAATCTTTTTCTGCTATTGGCAAATGACTGTGACCCCCTTAGAATATTGAACAATTTCTTTAATCTTTTTTGGCGGTTGCTAAAATGAACTGTCTTGTCATCTCTGCTTAGGAGCTCAGCCAAACATACCAGGATGAGCACTGCTTTCTCCCCTCTAGCTGCACATGCACCTCTGTGATTACATTGCACAGAATCCCTTTTACACATAGCAAACATTTTTCTCACATAATTGATCAGATGAATGATCAGCCATTTCTGCTTCTAAAGACTAAATATGGTCAACACTTTTTGACATGAAAAATTGAATCACAAAGATCCCAGCTGAAAGGGAGCCTTGCCCAAGGCGTGCAGTTTTGTTTCTGTCTTCTTCCTTGAACTTTTGTTCCTGGTTAGCAGCCACAATTCTGTTGATCATACCCAGCCAAGTAAATGGGTGGACTGGAATCCTGCAAGTCCCAAAGGCATTAATCTCTCTGCAAAGTCTACTGTCTGAAAATGCAAAACTCTGTCCACAGAGAACATAATTATTCATATCTAAAGTTTGGCAGATTTTCCTTTGTAGAAACAATGGGGTTCTCAGTGCAATTACTAACTTGGCAACATCAAACTATTTGTTATCAAGAATAGCATCAGAATCTGGTCATTCTCAACGTATCTCAGCAGACTGAAATTAATATCTTTATTTATATACTGTAGTTAGCGCGGTCCGAGTTAATAATGTAATCAGTTCCAGCCACTGTCCCAGATGGCACTTTTGATTTTGTGCAGTAAGTTCAGGGTAGGTGTAACTTCTATTACAACTGGCAGGTTGTAAAATAGCTTTGTCATGGACATGTTTCGCATTGAACCATGTGAAACTAGTGTTAGCACCATGGGTGGTTGATATCGAAAAATAAGGAGAGCAGAAACACACAACCAACATGAAAAACTGAAAAAAGGTGCAAACATTCTAAAACATTGTCAGCTTACCTTGTTCACAAGCCTATCTTAACAAGCGACAAGCTCTGAACTATGAAATGGAATTTAATGATGGAGAAAAAAGGTATGCTGTCCCTTGGATGTGGGCACATCCAGGAAAGTTAAAAGGTAAAACCCCTCTGCATATTTGACTTGAACCAGTAATCAAGACTTCATATTAATGCTGTATATGGGTGAGCCACCATAACATCCCCCTTAGAATAGTGAGCTGCTGTTTTGAAGCCCGCTGGGTCTATTGAGCTAGAAGTGAACATATTTGGAGAAGTAGGTGGAGCACAAGTGACACTTGAAACCTCAATGGGCATAATGATTTTGAAGAAGGATATCTCTTGGATTTTGGGAATTTCAAAGGGAACAGCACACTGATCAGAAGCCGTAATACAAGCTGATGATACCATAATGACTTTGGAAAGTGTTTTAACTCAGTATTTCATGGCAGAGGATGACATTTTTTTCTAAAGTCTATTGCAGTCAGAAATTAAACCAGAGCCTGAAAAGTCATCAGCGGTTTTGCTTTTGAGGTATTTCTGCATTGGCTTCAATTTTGCAAGTGACAACAATGATGATGTGCAATTTTCTACACTTACAGCCCAGTCTCACCAGAAATGGTAAGAGATGAACATTTGTCCTGATGTCCACGATGTTGTGTTTTCACAATCAAGGCTCCAAGATTGTAAGATAACAAAATTTCAGGCTATGGTTCTCAGGCTATAAACTGATCATGCATTCAAATTATTTCAACTCTTTGTGACTCATGAGTTCACACACAGACACACACAAGCATGCACAGAAGTGGCATTAATGCCCCATCCTGTGATAGCAAATTAGAGGCTAGTAGCTTCAGGTTCCATGATTGCCAATTATGTTTTACTCAGCTTCTTTTCAGAGACTGAGTGAAGTACTGTTGCAGGAGTTATCACGGTTGGCATCCTCATTGTTGATTATCGCCACATTATCATTCTGGGTGGTGAAATATTGATTTTTGCCTGTAATTGTGGAGAAATCATTCCCATAAATATTATGCGGTTCTCGCTCAGCAGGACATGTGGGACATCTTGAGAAGTGGTGGCTGCATCTTTAAAAAGGACTCCCTTCACCCAGTGACACTGTTGTAATGCAGAAAATAAAATGCATGCCAGAACACATTTATACATTGAATATTTGTACACACACAGACACATTTTTTGCCAGAGAATTAATTTATTAAAATATTATCTACATATGCTCATTTTTTATTTGTATTTATTTATTTATTACCCTTATTTATTACCTTTATGTATTTTTGATTAAGCTATCTATGTATGTTGCATTATCAAATGTTATCTAATTTTTCAAATATTTTTTTTAAGATCAGATTTATTGTCATGTACAGGGAAATGCACGAAATTTGTCTTTTAACCCATCCAGGGTTAAACACACCCACATGCACAGGGTCACACACATTCATGGAGACAGATGCCATACACTGGAGCGGTGGGCGGCCAATCACAGCACCCGGGGAGCATGGGGGTACTGGGGTGGACTGACACCCCTCAATCTTTGAGTCGCCAACCTTCTGGTTACTGGACAACCCACTCGAACGCCCTGTTGCACGCTTGAGGTCTTGTCTTATGGTTTTTCAGAAAGTGATGAAAACAAATGATGTTTCTTTGCAACAGAAGGGAAGTAACAAAGTGCCTAAAGATACTATTTAAAACTCATTCTGTCTTTCTTGTATAGACAAAGCAATGGTTCATCCCTTGAGTTAGGTGCCTTTTTATGCTGGAATGATTCATAGGTCAGAGTTGGGGGGGGGGGGGGGGGGGGGGGGGGGGGAACACATTCCTCTGAATATGCTCAGATACAAGGACTTTGAAAGACCTTTAGAAAACCTGGAGAAAAGTTTTCCAAGCAAGTCTGGCTCCTTGGAAGCAAATATAAGGAAATGAGGGATGGCTCAAGACTTTTGCATTGTATTATAACTCCAACCAAAAGAATTATTCTCAATAATAACATACATTTTGCTATAACTGAATTTCAGGAGAAATGTTTTAAGCCGCAACTCCGAAACCAAAGACAAAGGTAACAACAACACCAAATTGACTCATCATTGTAAGTGAGATTGCTAAAACATCTTTCTGTTTGGAAACATTTTAAGTTAAACATACAAAACGACCACAATAACTGACATCCAAAACTTAAATGGTTCTCCGACAGCAGCCATCTCAAAAAGAAGAAACATGACAGAGAAGACATGGACTGGTCCAACTTAACTTTCTAAAGCAAACCTAGTATTCTCAAGCCAAACCCCAATCACCAAATGTGCGTCATCATGTTCTTAATAACTAGGTGTAGAATATTTCAGCATATTCACAAAAGAGGGAACAATCATGGCAGCTCATGCTGATCCAGCCTCCTGAGGACGATGACTTGGACTGACTGGTATTTAGTCGACACCAAGGCAGAAAAATTGCTGTAATTATGTGAATTCGGCAGATTGTTGAGCTGACTGGAAGTGGATCTACACATGAGGCGCAGTGTGAAAAAAGTGAAAAGCAAAATCAACGTGCGTTTTTGCAGTTTTCCTGTGGGGAGGGGCGAGCTTGGCTCCTGCTGATACTGGAATGGCAGACAGATTGGAGAATGTCTCACCGAGCTCTCTGAGCGGGTTGACATGCAATGTGTGTGTGTGCAGAATGTGGCTTAAAAATATTCTCTTTCTACTTTAGACATTGTGTCTATGCTTACTGATACTGTATTAGATCTATGTAAGTGTAGGACGGTGTGATAAACACCATAATAAAGGCTTTAAATAAATAAGAGAGGCTGCAGTAATGTTAACTATATGCAATGTTTAGCCATCAAAATACAACCCACTACAGCTAAAAACTGTGCGCATAGGTTACAATTTAGGTTAAATACTGGTCCCTCTTTTACAATGTGGTTAACGACAAGTAACATTTACTGCTGCTTTGACAGTGATTGGACAGTGATTGTAACAACTCAGAGATGGTTGAGATCATCATTAAAGAAGACAGTAATCTCAGGAACGTTTGGGGTCAATCTTATTCTATCTCGTTCTTTGGTGTAAAACACTGATACACAAACGTCTTTGCTGTGGGGTCCTTACCAAGCGAGAGCGCTGTGACCAGCAGCGATTGAACACCTGCTGCGTAATCACAAGGAACAATCATGTGCAGCAAAGTCAAAGTACTCGTCTTTGCAGCTCAGATTTTTATTTTTTCTGACAACATTACGAAAAGGATGCCCACTGAGACAGGTTTGTTTATTCCTTCTGATGTCATTTGTAGCATCCCGTTCAGTTTTTGAATGAATGAAAAGAACAGACAGGTCTCGTGGAACAGCATGTGAACAACATGCCAAGTCATGTTGCGTTTTCTGCTTTTCATTACTCAGCATGTACTGTAAGGAACCAGCTGCCAGTATATGTCCGGGAAGCAGACCCCCTCTCTAACTTTAAGATGAGATTTAAAACTTTCCTTTTTGACAAAGCGTATAGTTAGGGGTGGCTCAGGTGAGCCTGAAACACCCCATAGTTAAGCTGCTATAGGCCCAGCCTGCTGGGGGGCCTCTTATGTCACACCTTTCCTCACTTTGCTTTTTTTCCCCCTGTTTAATTTCCCCCTATGACATTATGTACAGGTGACATTATTGTGGTCATTAGCTTGTGTTTCCCTGTTCCGACAGGTATCCCCTGAATGGTGTTACGGTGTTTGTTGTCCCCTCTTTTCTGTCTTCTCAACCCCAGCTGGTCGAGGCGGATGGCCACCCTTCCTGAGTCTGGTTCTGCCAGAGGTTTCTTCCTGTTAAAAGGGAGTCGTTTCTCTACACAGTCGCCTCGTGCATGCTTAGGAAGGGAGATTTGGACCGAAGAGAAATTTCAGTGTAATCTGTTGGTGTCCTTAGCGAGGAAACTGTTTTTGAATTGACTCTGGTATGAATGAATTGGACTAATTTTGAATGTAATTAATTGGATTTGATTGGATTATGATTACGATGGCTTGGACTCTAATTGGCTTGAATTGGACTGTATTACTGAAGTGCCTTAAGATGGCATTTGGTGTGATTTGGCGCTATATGAATAAAACTGAATTGAATTGAAGGTAAAACACTGCCCTATACTTTTACCATTACCATTTGATGTGTCATTTTTATAATGTAAAAAGATACAGAAAAAGCGTAAAATGTCAATATGTGACACACAAAATGTGCCAAATGTAATGTAATTTAAATAGCATCTGACCTTTTATTTCAGGATGTTTTAAAGGCAGGTTCAACAAAGCAATTCATTCTTTCTCACTGCCAAAAGAAGCCTTGTTCTCTGTTGCATTGTTCACTCAGTGCGTTGGACCTGAACATTTCTCCAAAGCACACGCTCAGCAAAATTTAACATGTCAGCCTAAGTGTTATATTTACATCACTGACAAGTAGAGCTGGAGCCAATAAATATCTGCAACAACTGCAGAGTCCTCAGATGTGGGACTGAGTGCCAAATGTACCATTTTACACTGAGGACACGAGCCAGATGTAGGTGGGTGTTAGTGGAGTTTTTCTCCATTTACATTTACATTTAGTCATTTAGCAAATGCTTTTATCCAAAGTGACTTATAAGTGAGTAACCGCAATAGAGATTCAGCCCAGTACGGAACCATGGCAAAAGCACTAAGTGTTAAACCTTTTTAAATGACGGAGTATAACTAGAACAGGTACAGAAGTGCAAAGTAAGTGCAGATTTGGCATCTTGAGTTGCTGGAGGTGGTAAGTGTGGAAAGGACAATAGACAAACCATGAGCAACTTTATCTATGCATTTTAAGGCTGAATATTTTGCAGATTTTTGGCTATTTGGAGATAGCATTTGTATTGTATGGCCATGATTACAGTTTTAAGCTAATATATACAGCAGTAAAGTTACTAGAATTTGAAGGGAGAAGCAACATTCAGAGGAAGATTAACTTTTATCATTATCATTACCTACACTCATCTGTTGATATATCAATTCTTTACCTATTTGACTGTTTTTAGTCATTTAGGCCAGAATTTTCTCTGCACATAATAGTCTGAAAAATACATGTACAGGCAGAAGTTCTAGAATCCACCACAACATCCTCCCTGTATATCCGTGTCACTCGATATCTTCTTTTCCTCCCATTAGAATTAGCTACTAAAGGGTGCTGTTGGAATAAACAGGAAGTGAGTCTAAACCTGAAAAACACAATGGCAGCTGCTGCTAATGAAAAGTTTCTTCTTTGACTGAACACAGCAAGTTCTGGTCAGAAAAGGAAATTCTGAACGCCACATGTACAATAAACTGCAACCACGTGCTTGCTCATTTCAAACAAATGTGAATCTAATGAGCTCAATTCATGCAGTGCAGCTAGATTTCCAGCAGTCAGGAAGCGGTGAACAACAATGCTCAAAAACAGAGAAAATTAGAAATTGTACATAAAATATAGCTTTTGTACAATACAATAATGAAAATTAGCTTCACTGATAATTACCATAACAATAATGCCAAAACTGAAGGGGGAAAAAATATTATTTAATTGGATACATTCTTCTTCTTATTGAATATTTTGGATTTTGGAGAAACCAACTGAGGCTGTTAACCTTTAATGCAGAACATCATTTATGGATTAAATAAGAATAGTTGCAGCTCTACAGTTACCCTTAGAAGGAGGTGAAATTGAAAACATAAACAGCTCTGTCTGTCTTTCTCTTGTTTACATGGTGAGGAGCAGGCACAGACGCCACCATGTAAGGTTGATTAGTGTTTGTAGTTACTCTGGAGCGGAGTTCAATATATGGATTTGTTTATCTCCTCTCTGCACCCCACAGGAGGCACCTCAACATTTCCTGCTCTGCATAAAACCAGGAGGTTACATAACTGACAGAGCAAAACTGAGACAGCGGGTAGGTGTGGAGAGTCTTTTGTTTCCTCCCGTCAGCACTATTGTGTAGCATTCTTTTCCAATACTGTTGTTATCTCAATAGAATGCTCATTTTGATCTTCAATAAATCCGATGGCTCACAACAATTGATAATTTTTTAAATCGAGACATCTAATGTATTTGAGAAATTCAGGAGCGAGTGTGTTTACAGGAACCTTATCAGAGTTTGACCCATAATTAAATTGAGGCATGTCGATTGTCTTGTTTCTCTTTGATATTGTATCATCATTACAATATGGCATTAAAAATCATTGTGTCGTGGGTCCTTCAGCAGAAATCGTCCTCCATATTTAGGAAACAGAGAACCAAAGTTGTAAAACTATGTTTAAAAACTAATCGGTTGATTGTTCATAACCTTAAAAGCAGTCATGGGGCTTCCACTAGGATGGAAATACAGTTAATATCAGATCAATTCATAAAAGCATTTCCACAAAGGAGTAAATATCCCTCTCAAGTGCTTCCTTTAAAAATACGTCCAAAGGAGGAACCAAGAGACACAAACTTCCACTTCTTGGTTGCGTTCAGTCAATAACAAAAACAAAAAAACATTTTACTAAAACACCTCCTGGTTGGGTTTTGGCGTGAACATCACTTAGTTAGGTGTTGGAAATTTCAAACTATCATGGCTACAGCTGAAACTTATTCATTTTACAATCCTACCTTCACCTTAATGGGGGTCATTTAGCTGAATTCCTTGGTGACATGTCAATACAGCAACATGTTACAGAAACAAATCACTTCCTAAGTGGGGTTAGGGCTGCATGATGATCCCTGGTTCGAATCCTGGGTGGGGTTTTTTCTGTGTCATGTACTCCCACTTCCTGCCATTATCCAAGCATGCATGTTAAGTGAGCTGGTGATTCTAAACTGACTCTTTCATTGTCGCCTTGTGACCCTGTGAGGATGTATGCCATCATGATTTGCACTCATAGTCAGTTTTTATAATTTTCAAATTATAAATTGTCATTTCTTGCATTAACAAACAGCTGTTGGGATCATTTCTGGGAGGAGGAGAGTTTCATTTATGAATAACAACTGGTTTGACAAACTATGACCATGGTGTGTTTCAAGTAGAGGGCTGCATTGGGATTAGGTCACGCCGGGTCTCACGGGACCCAACTCAAATCTCGCGGGAGCGGGCGGCTAACAAAAAAAAAACACTGCGGGATTGGGATGTTGCCCAGCGACAGGATGTCAATAAATGATGTGGGAAGGAAGCTCAAAGAAGGTCTTTACAGCACAAAGACAAAGCAAGGCAAGTCTGATATTTGGAGAAGTTTCTCAATTGTCCATGCATCTCTTTATTAATAGCCTATAAAATGACGTGTTTTCTCCTGCGGGACGGGAGAAGACACAAAATCAATGCATTTCTATTATTGTGCGGGCATAAATTGTCTTCCGGGTGCGGGCGGGACTGTAACACACACGTTGCGGATGCGGGCGGTCAGAAATTCAGCGGATGAAGAAAACAGTCCCGCGCAGGGCTCTAGTTTCCAGCATCAAGCGCTTAGACTCTGAAACTTGTTCATTTTAAATTTGTTTGCATTTTTTTTGCAGCATAATTAAATCAGTGAAGCCACTTTAAATCATTTTTATGCACATGTCTGTTAAATAAAGGCCCATATACATAAAGAAAATTACAGGTTTAAGTTTTTATTTCATTTAATAACATTTCCAACGCTTCTGGAAATTAGGTTTTTACGTTCTATAATCTTCCTGAACATCCAATTGGAAGCTGAGTCACAACCACACTGAGTCAACAGTTAAAACTGCTCTCTCAATAAGTCTCATTGCACTTCTACATTGTTTTTTTTTTTTGCTTAATATTATTGTTTTCCCGCTTTATTTTCACTTAACACTAACCTGCCTGTTTCTGCCCTCCAACCCAGCCCTCCAACAATCAAATGTGACATAATGTTCTAAAAAAAAACAGATCTGAAGTTAAATCTTTCCTCGACACCAGACTGAACTGTGTCTGAAAGCATCGTCAGCATCAGCCAGTAACACACTGTCAGTTATTACAACCCACTGCAGCTGCAGCTCAAAGTATCATTCACTGAGGCAGTTCATCAGGGAATGATAAATAAGTTGTGAGATCAACAGCTTCCAGAAAGATCAAAGCACATCAACCTGAAAGCCTCATGTGCCTCCCTTCCTTAGGGGAGAAAACACTCTTCCCTCAACGCCCTTGCAGTAATTAATTTGTCACGTGAGCTAAAATTTCTTTGGTTGAAGCAGCAAACCACAAATCCCTGTGTTGTGCCATGGATGAATGTCACTATTTATGAAAAACATCATGTCATGGCAGAAAAGAAAAAGTAGGAAACGAAAGGAGCCTTTGAAAGTACCCAGCATGCTTTTCCCTTTTATTTCTAATCCCCAAATACGTACATCAGCTTGGTATAGGGGCACAACTCTGTCAAAACTTTCAAATTAAGAATGTCTCCTCAAGTCTAAAACACACGCCCACCTTCTGCTCACTATCAGTTACAACATCTGGCTTGTCATCTGTGCGGTTTGAAGAACATCACAACTAATGGCTCAACCATGAAAGGTACCACCTGGGAAGGTATTTATCTTCTGTTAAAACTTTGCTCATTATTTTCAGTGGATCTATAAACAAACACAATTCCAGTTGGCTAATATACTGTAATTGAAAATGCATCAAGGGATACATCTAAGATGAAGATATCTCTAAAACCAAGCCATGATTGAGTTGAGCATACATGAGTGTCTGCTATGGTATTACCAATCTCTTACCAAACACAAGGCTCTGAATAATGTTCTGCATTCATAACTTTACTGCTGGCAGCTGCAGATATGTGCATGTGATAACTTTTAGAAACGCCTGTGTGAGTGAAAAATAAACCAGACATCTGAGCCATGAGCATCCAGCCACCACATCAGGATTTGTGTCACACATCCGGGTTGGTGCTTTAAGTTGACACTTGAAAGTCAGTGGCAGTTATTTCTATGTTTAAAGATTTCACTTTATGGGGGGATTTTAAATGGTTGTTAAGAACAATAAGATGAAGGGAGAAAGAGGATTGTATCGAGAGCCAAAGACGTTTCAGCCTCTTCAATCAATCAGACCACTTTATTTCAAGCATGACATTCCATTAAGGCTTCTTTCCAAAGAGTCCTGGGTGTGGTTATACTGAGTGCTCCATCACATCTCAGTCAGTTTGAAGATAAATTTCAGTCCCACATTATAGATCGAGTCTGTAACAGTTAGGGCCATCTATATGTTTTATAGAATTACATGAGAACAAGAACTGATGTGTTTTCATTACATTAGAATAAGGAATTTACACCAAAACAAAACAAGGTTGTCTTCTTCTTCTTCTTCTTCTTCTTCTCCCTCTACTTTCTACCATGTTGTACTGGCATGCTTATACTGTAGCCCAAAGCAAACGTTGACTCTAGAGCTGGCCTCTGGCATATTTTGCTGCCACTGTGATATATGGGGGTTACGGTGAGGAGGTATTCCAGGCCAGTCTCATCGGAGAGCATTTGTCCTCTCACATAGTATAGTCACAATCCATGGTTATAGATGTGAGATGTACAGTAAATATGCAAAGACTGTAGTTTACTTGCTTACGTGACATTTGCAAAGCAAGAATATGAAAGTATGGTAAATGCCTAACCTTGTATTTTGTCACATGTAGACCTAACGGTTTGAAGGTGAGCGCACAGAAAAAATAAGGAATCTCAAGTGGGAGAGACACAGAAAAGTATAATGACTGTCAAAAACATTATGTAGGATCAGTGTCAACCCAGCGATCTCGTGCACATTAACCCACAAAGGTCAGTGATTAGTGCCTTCTATAATCCCCTCCAAAGTCCTAAACACCAAAAAGACATTGAAATTGGATGTTATCGCACTGGAACCTAAAACCTTGATGTGATGACAAATTGAAACTCAAGCCGGGTCTGAGTAGGGAACAGAATAAAGAAAACCTTAAATTTTGGTTTGTTAAAAACAATACAAAACTACGCAGACAACTCATGTATATTTCCTCCAGTATTTCTTTTGTATTTTAGATAAGGATGTTGTTCTCAAAGTCACACTTATACTTAGTCTCATCAAATAGAAATGGTTGTAATAAGCATTTTTTTAAAAATCCATTTGGGGAATTTCTCCGATAAAATAAGTTCTGAAAATTTCATTTTTAGTTTAATGAAAATTCAAACTAAACTAATGTGAGAGCAGAGATGTCAAGGTCAGCAATCCCTTTTTATTCTGTCAAAATAACATTTAATAGACACAGAGATGTGTTGAAACATGCTCAGCTATAAATGGAAATGCAGTATCTAAGAAAAAACTGCTTGTACACTTCTAACAAGCTTGAGAGTTAATGTCTGAGCTCCTTTATTCTCCAACACAGCCTGAACCCTCTGAGACAAGCTTTCTGTCATTTCTTTAAGGAGTCTTCAGGAATAGTTCTCCAGGCTTCTTGAAGGACATCCCAAAGCTCTTCTTTGGATGCCGGCTGCCTTTTGTTCCGTTCTCTGTCAGATGATCCCACACTGCTTCAATAATGTTGAGGTCCGGGCTCTGGGGAGGATTCATCCCTCCATAAGACCTGTTGCCACTGATTTTTAGTCCACTTCTTGAGTCATTTGGCATAGCTCAGCCTTTTCTTCCTGTTTCCCTTCCTTAAGAATAGCTTCTTGATAACTCAAGAGTGGCTGTTGAGATAAGGCTTCAAGTCAAGAGTAGATGGATCAGCTGAGGGGCTGATAAATCTCTCAGGTCCGTTGTCAGATTTTATTGAGTTGTTTTTCCTCTTTCTTAAAGACATCACTTTCACATACTGATTATATGCTGTAGATATTTTTAGGTCTGGAACTTCTTCTTTTGTCACATCACGTCCAGTTTCCTTAAACTTTTTTCCTCTGAACACACTGCACATCATGCTGAGTTTTGACAACTTTTTCAGGTAATAGCTCTTTGGGAATCATAGCAAAAATGCTATTTTTATCTGTGAAACAGTGTTCTCTTTTATAGATTTATCTGAAGAACTGGGAACAAATGATATGTCTTTACAATGGGCTTCCATCAACAAAGTCCCTGAAGATCAAATACTTAATATTTGTCTTTGCTAAGCTATATGTTAGGTGTAGACACAACTCATCTCTTCCATTGGGTGCCTTTTAATATGACTCAGTGATTTAAGAAAGACCCTCTGTATGTCTACTATTCAACTATTGTTCAAGACTACTTAAAACTAAAGAAAAAAAAAAGAAAAACAGAGTTAATGTTCAGTGAATGAGAAGAACTAGTTAATGCTGACTGCACTTTTTTGTAAGATATTGCTCATCTTGCGGGATGTAAAGCAGTTAATTTTATCAAAATGTGTAATCATACAACATTCTAATAGTCAAATAATTATTCTACATGAACATAATGAATAATTCATCACTGTTGATACATTTTTGGTGCGCCAAATGTACCACCTGTTCAAACTAATGGTGACGAGAAGTTAAAACTCCAGGTCCCACAATGCCTTGCGCCGCTCGTTGGCGTGTGTTCTGCATGCAGTAGGGACAAATGTAGAGTGTTTGTAGGCGGAGAGTCAGTCGGCTCTCTGTTGAGCTCTGTCGGGCAGCAGGAGGAGCCGACAACGACAGAAAAGACCGATTCAAAGAAAAGAAATGAGCGTTGCTCTGTTGAACAAAATGGGGTTTTGAATTGTACCGGGAGAAAGGAACGAAAGGTTTGTGTGAAGGCTTGGTTTTAACGTGGACAGAAACGGTGGCCAGCGGACAAAGCCAAAACCCCCCAAAACAGCAAAAGGAATCGGTAAGAGGTGAGAGGAAAATCGTTGAAGGCTGTTAGAGACGGTAGAAACTGTGGCGAAAATATTGGCGAAATTGAAGTTGAGGGAACAGTTGTGGTGGACTGCAATAACAGGACGAGCTAAATTAGTCGTTTATTTTCTTCTTTTCTCCTCCAGCGTTCAGTTGTTAGCCAATCTAAAAACCCAAATAGGTGTAAATCGTATCCCATCCGAAATGGGTGAGGTTTGCCTGGTCATACAAAAGACTTGTGCTACCTTTTTCAGTCAGCTGAAGTAGATTCGTATCGTTTGCTCTCATAAATGTCATTTTCGGTCGCCTCTTGCTTTGAAACATGCTGAACATTTAATGTTGAGAGCTTTGTGTTGTGTCGGAGGCAGGGAGCGCACTGGAGAAACCGAAAGGTGGGAATGTATCCCAGCCCGTGTAAAACCTTGCTGCTTGGCAGCGTTACAAAGTAACAGCAAGGCTGTGCGTGTGTCTGGGTGTGTTTATGTGTGTTTTCTTGCCTGGGGAGGCAGGCGAAAATTTCAAATGTGCTGTACTGGTGAACTGCTCAGTTGAATAAAACCAAAAAAACAACAAAGATGTGATCAGTATGAGGTCTAATTTTATGCTCTCAAAGATCTGCCATCAGTGCACTTAACACCAACCTATTCAGTCCTCCCATTTGGACCCTCTACCTCATTCTCCCCCCACTGCTCAGGACGGATGTGGACTGTTTGGGATTTGAAGCCACATAGGAAGGAAGAGGGGATCAGTGGATAGACTAGAGAAACTGGACGAACCCCTGCCAAGAATTTAGTTGCAGGGCATGCATGCAGGCATGATGTGATGTGGGTTGTGGAGGATGAAAGCGCTAAAAACCAGCACACCTTTTTGTAGCTCCACAAGGAGTCTACACTTTATTTGTAGGCGGGAAAATATTTCCAATGGTGATGTGCATGAGAGCAAAGAGGGTCAAACTGTTGCTGCTGATGTTGAGATTTGTTTTGAGATGCATGTCTTCCGGCTCAAAGACAGAAAATGACGTTTCCAGACACATACTCGACTAGTTAAGAAGTTTATTCGTGAATTTCATTGTCCCAAGTTTTTGATTCTTGTGCTTATTTGGTCACTGTTCTCTCTGTTTTTCAGGGAAGGAGCCAGGCTTAGTATGTTATTGGAGAAAGTGACTCTGCACTGGCAGGCTCTCCCATGTTAATGTAATGGAAACACGCTTTTGGTCGGCAGCATCTGAAATGCATCAGTGGAAATATATCAGGAACTCCGATGGCTAATTGTATCAAGTGGTGGTGGCTTGAGTTTGCCAGTGGATGCACTCAAGAGCCAGGTGCCCTGCCATGCCCAGCACCATGCTAAGGCAACACATGCATAATAACAAGGAGCACTCAGTTCAACCAGTGGGAAAACTGTGGAAAAAGCTGGTGGAAAATCTATGATTTGAGCCTCAATTTTGATCTTTTTTTTATTTTGACCTAGATATTCTGTAACACACTATATCTTAGCTGATTTTCCTGCTATCTGCAGCAAATCTGCATTCTTTTTATTTTTTTTAAACTTTCACTCAAAATTGCATCCTCTCTGGCTTCTTTTTAACATCGGTACCAGGGACGCCTAAACCCCCACCCAGTTCACCGAGAGGTGCATCTGCAGCTGACAAAATGGATGTTCAAATTTACAGCCAGCGTCTGTTGGAGTTGGAAATGTTTGGGGTAGAATGAAAAGACCCCTATGAAGAGGATTGGTGGAACAGCAGCACGAGTTCAGAAATGGCCCAAACCAGTTTGCTGCAGGGGAAGCGCTTTTATTGTCGGGAGTGGGTCTTCCACAAGATCCAGCATTGCCTCCAGGAGAAAACCAACAGCCTCGGTGGAGTGACGAGCAATCCCAGTAAGCAGCCCCCACAGGTGCCTGGTGGGGGTGCGTCCATCCCCAGCAGCCTCACAGCAGGATCTGCAAAATCCGGTAGCTCCTGGGGTGTGTTGTTGGTGGGAGGCCCTGGAAGCGGGAAAACTGCACTGTGCACGGAGCTGTTATGGCCCACGTCAGGCCAGGGAACCCACCGTGCTCTACACCAGCAGAGCCTGGCTTTTCACTTTTGTCGGGCAGATGACTCGGACACCCTGTGCGTTGGCGGTTTCATCCGAGGTCTTGTGGCTCAGATTTGCCGTAGCGGGCTCTTGGCGGGTTATGAGGAGAAGGTGCGCGATCCAGCTGTTCAGAGCACTTTGCAGCCTGGAGAGTGCGAGAGGAACCCCACGGAGGCTTTCAAGAGGTAAGAACTCACTCACAGATAGACATGAATATAAGCATCTTCCTCTCCTCCTCTTAGAGCTCGACGTGCTTTAAATGTGACTACAGTCAGATGCTTTTGCCAGTTAATTAGCACACCTCTAGAAAGTAGATGATTGCTAATTTGCGTAGTCAGGATGTCAAACTGGTTTTTAATAAGTTGTCAAGCAAACATTTGCTTTCAGCTTCTTCAATCTGAGGATCAGCTTTGGACCCAGTTTTTATGTGGTTATTAATCAAATATCGAATATTGGAGTGGGCCAAACAGAAGAAATGGACTTGTAATGATAAGTCTTATAGGAACTATTGCTTGTTGCAGCCCTTCACAGAATCACTGAGCATTTCGTTCCTTGGAAATTTAAAAACAAATCAAACAAAAGAAACCCCGCCGGCTTTAGAGGATTATTTGTTGAATCTTTTGCCTTTTTTTACGTCAGTCCTGTAGTTCCAGGTGGTGATGGAAATCTAGGAATTTGCTTTGCCTAGAAATGTAAAATGCAAAGCCAGTCCCTCCCCCTCTCCACCTCCTGACCCTTATGCACCCTTCCCCCATTTTTTTCCCCCTGCTTGCACACATCCCAAAGCTCCACCTCAGTAGCCTCTCCTCTTATTTGATGTCATGGTTTTGTTGGTTTTCCCCCCTGCTGTGGCACGATGGGTGGGACTGTCCCTGCTCGACTTGTCATTCAACAAACCCCAGATATTTTCTAAGTTGCAGCCGAGCTCAGGTGGCCGGACGCTCATGACGAAGGAGCTTTGAACTGTGACTGACTCACAGGCCTGAGTGACCTGTGCTACAGAAAGATGAAGTGCACATGTTCAGCCGAAGTACAGTAGGTTTGTGGGCTTCCAGCACCCTGCCTGGGCATGTAACGTGATCAAGATGGGCTGTTTATTGTAGGCAGAGGCTTTAAAACGAGTTGCACGTGAGCGCGCGCACGTGCGTGCGTGCGTGTGTGTGTGTGTGTGTGTGGGTGACTTGGACGACTTGTCTACACAGTACAGGTCAGGCTGTCTGTGTAACAGGCTGGAACGAAGCACTGAACACACACACACACACTCACGCTTCTTGTCTGGCCATCTGGTGACACTTATTGCACCATCTCAACATCACACACGGGAGGTGGGGGGGGGTAAGCAGGTCAAATGTTCGGTGAGGTAAATCATTTTTTAAAAGCTCACCAGAGTCAACCGCTCATCTCACATTTTCTAACACACCCACTCAGGATGTTGGTGCTCTTGTCATCTGCTCGTAATCATGTGGTCTGTAGCGATGGCTCTGACTTCGGTTTGACCCGTTTAGATGAAAGGCAGGTTATTGTTGGGACATAAACAGAATGAACCCAGCAGCGACAGGCCACTCACTCCCGCTCTGCTTTGTGTCACGCTGGACGTCCAGGCTCTTTCGCAGACACAGCCCCGCCTCATCCAGCAAATATTCTGTCACACTCGAGACCCCAGGCCTTAAATCTTATTATCACCGCCTCTTTTGTTTGTCAGCCAAATGAACACTTGAGTGAATGCCTTATTGCCATTTCAGGTGTAAAAGCTTCCCAGGCACTGTTTTACACAAACAGCTCCCTCGCTGTTCCAGATGCTATCTGGTTTCAGGAAGCCAAGATAGTACTTTATATCTGGCAGTGAGATTTAAAAAAAAAAAAGAATAAAAGCAGAGCAGGACATGCAAAAGCGTAAAACTTTCAGCATTATGACCACTAATTTCCATCAGGAATAAAAGGATCACAGCGTGGTGCACACATTCTTTTTACACTTCTAGTTCTACGAGTTTCATGTAGTAGAGGGTCTTGTTTAACACAGATTTCTGACCCTCCCTCATGGAACCCCCTTCCAGCTGTGATTTTAAACATTAGCTAGTGAGTGAGCGCAAGGGGCCCTGCCAAATTCTTTTGCCTAGTCAAAGACAAACAAGTCTGTTTGTTGGTCGTAATCGCCACGCATGTGTTAATACATTGAAACTGTTTCATACATGAGTTTAAGTCCACTCAACGTCCCTTTCGTCCAAACTTTCGCCATCGCACACCGCTAGACTTTGTTCATTTAAAACCAGAGTTTTGCAATCTTCAAATTCCTCAACATTCCCCTTCTGCTTTTGATGTGCTCGAACAGAATCGTGCCCACATTTTATTGTGTTTTCAGTGCTTATGTGTTTTATTGCTGTCCGTTTTAAGTAAACGGGAGCAGCTGTACCAGAGGAAGAGTGTAGTAGCAGTAAGGAACAAAAGTACTCGTAGGTGGAGTGATGGCATCGAAGTAAGGCTAATTATGAACTGTTCGGTCTGTACCTCTGCACATCTTGTTGTTGTCGACTTATCACGTGTTCTGGATTTAAATCTGCAAGGTAAACATCCCAAATACAGAAGTGAAAAGTACATTTTCCTGTGAACTCTACTGATGATTAATTGGATAAACGGAGTAGTTCCTGGAAGTTCCTGAAATTATTCAGTTGAGATGGTGGTGTCATAGAAGAAGAAAATAGATGATAAATAATGAAATTAGCTTCATGTATTTAAATCAAATACAAAGTGGCAAACTATTTCATTTAGCCTAATGTTTTCTGTTAGAAATCCAATCAAATGAAGCTCTGTGGCCTCATCCAAAGCATTCTGTGGGTGTTTTTTTTTTTTTTTACATTGTTGCTCCTCACAGTTTCCTTCGCATATACCTACAGCAGTGAATGAGAAAACCATGCGTGACATGTGCTGCTCCAGCAAACTTGGACAGTACAGCAGGTGAGGTTTAATGCACAGGGCGAGAGTTTGCTTAGCACAAAATCTTCCGTTGTCAGAACAGTTCATGTCAGTGTTCTGTGGTTGTCAAAAACATGCCAGTCAGGATGGGAGCAGCTGAACACTTCTACACAAGTCTGAAACACGGCCCGCCAAAACATCATGTTAATCAGCTGTCATAACGCTGTTGGACACCATCACCACAGACGACAGCAGAGCTTTGATTTTAGCTGCTTTAACTCAGAAATGAGGAGTTGTGCTGGTTGGAGATCTGGTGATTCTCTTCAATGGACAGAAGCTGTGGTTTTTCTGGAAAGTTGTAGTTGTTTCAGCGGCTGACTGCGCGGTCAGTTAGAGGAGAAGATGCAAACATGTGCCTGGCTTTACAGAAGAGCTGCTTATCTGCTACAACACCACAACATACTTATATGAATGACACGGTCTTAATTAATGTCTTGCTTGTAAAAGAAAAAAAAACTGTTACAGACAGAAGCAGCATGACCAAAATTCAGAGGTTTTTCAAATGAGTTTGTTCCTGCTGTATGGGCTCTTCAGCTAATAGCAGTGGTCAGTGCCTCTAAATATTTAATGCTGCACTTGTCAGGATTCTTCTGTTAACGGATCACAGACTGAGGAAGGCCATCATATAAGAGCAGATTGCCTTCTGTTTTGTGCCCAGCGGTTAAAGCTAATTCACCGTTTCCTCAGCCGTGGGTCAGGGTTAGTGCGATATGAATTCCGTTATCATCATAACTCTGCAAGAGTCCAGCAGGTCCATCTGTGGCTGACTCCTTGCAGCCAAAATATCTGTAACCATGCAGACTGAGCATGCCAGTCACGTGTGCGCCTGTACCCATGTCCATTCAGAAAAGCAACATAGCAGACTAGAAGTAGCAGAGAAGCAGGGGACTAGCATAGATGCTTGTTTTTAGGAGAGACTTTGCAGAATTTGAACTTGTACTCACCTCCACAGTGTACTTTAGACTAATTAAATGCCCGTGTATTGCGTGGTTAACACAACTGACTACAAAGCTAGAACAGGTCCCGATCAGTTTGTGGACACACAAAACCATGCACTCGTCCATAATGTGACTGCTGGGAGTTCAGAATTGTGGTGGGTTGAAACGCTGATGTCAGTCACTGCCGGGGTGCTCATTCAGAGGCTGCAGTCAGGTTCTCAGACAGGAGTTATTTTTATTATTATTGCTGTTAGTTCTCTTCATGCATTTCCTATTTTGGGACACGTAGCCCTGGTTATTAGCTGGTGAAATCTGTCTTTGTCATGATTTAGTGTAAACTTTTCAAACACATTTTGATTGTATTTTGGACAAAAAAAGCCATTGAAATGCCCACAGTGTGCATTCATTTGTCCTACACCAAACACTGATTCTATTACAGGAGGAATGTGTCGTTGAGTTAATTTTAACGAAACAGAAAACGAGTCCTTTTGCTTAATTTTGAAACTGATTGTCAGCCCCTGCCCCTGATTGTCAGGCATTTTCATTTCATGTGTTCCACATGTAATGTGAAGCATGAGCTGGACACATGAGGCTCAGTTCTCCTGATATAGTCCAGTTTTGTCTTTCTTCTGCTTGTCGAACAGTACCAGCTGATGTCTCGTTCAGACCATAAACTCGATACTTTTGAAGCGATGACTTCCTTCACATTCATTGCCATCCATGTGTATCATCAAGGCTTTTGCTGCTAAACGAGGCTCCATGCATGTGTCTGTCTTCACATTATTCAAGGCCACTGCCATGTTTTGACTCCACTTGGAGTCAGTTTGTGCTTTAAACAGCTAACCGGCCTCCTGTCACCCAACATGCCTTCTTTTCTCCCATCAGGACAAAAGAGCTGGCTTCAAATGGGTGGAATTAACCCAGTCGCACTGAAGCCGACAGTTTTTTGTTGCTGATGGGACAAAACTATTTTTTTGGGATAGGTGTGTGTTCGCGGGGTTTTGTTGTTGAGCTGTTCTCCACCGAGCACGAGTTTAGTTTGTATTTGCTGCTATTTCTCTTTAAAGGACACAGATTTTGGAAATGATGAATGATCATGGCTTACATTTACGAAGAGGATTTGACCTTTCATGGCAATGTTTTATTCCTCTCAGCGTTTCTGTGAAGGAGGAAATTGATTAAAGACGGTTAGATGTAGATTTTTTTTTTTTGGCCTCTGCATCAAACATTTCTTTATAAAACTTTATATTGTTTCTAACAACTGTTGTTAATTCAGTTAAGTAGTGAGTCCAGACTGGGATTTGTCCCAGTCTTTAGTAAAATCATCATTGACAGTTTATGAGTTGGAGCGTTGTGTATTTCTTTTCTTTCTCTTGACTTTTTGACTGATGCACGTTGGGCGGTCCTCTTATTGGGGTTAAGGGACGTTAAATGAAAGCAGCTCCTTGGCTTTCATGTGGCGCACTGCTGTGGAAAACATGCTGCAGATTAGGGCCACATTTCAGAAACAAAAAAAGCAGCTCCCAGTGTGACGCATCAGCTCCAATTGAGCAGATGAGGGGAAACGGCAGCACTGGTGCGGCTGCAACGATGACTCAGCGATCTGATGCCAGCATCTGTCTCCACACCATCAGCTCTGTGTGTGCGCATTTTTACCTTTTTAAGGTGTATTTGTGGGTATGTCTTTACATCTGCTTATGTGGGTATAAATCTCATTCACATAACAGTGTTTCCTGCTCGTAACCTCGTGTAACACCACAGTATGTGGAACTGCAGCGAGGGGGGACGCTTTAGCTTCATTCTTATTTTATTTTTTAATCTTTTGTCTACAGAATTTTAAACAATGGTGAAAACGGTGCCTAATGTGTGGAATCTAAAGTTACAGCCCACAACCCAGAAATACTCGGTTTACAATAAAGTAAAACAAAAGAAAGCAACAAAGCGTAACGTCTTGAAAAGGCAGAACCGCAAATGTTTACAAAGGCATCATTATTGTAAATGAGCTTAAAAGTCAAAAAATGAAAGCTCCCCTCCCTCATCAGGGTTGGATGGGTGCGTTTGGGTCCTGTGTGATTGATAGTAGGCTGGCAGCGTAAGCAAACTACCACACAGCTGTGATCACATTTGGACTCAAATACTGCTAAATCCTGTTTTGTGGACGTAAATATGTCATCAGATTTTTCTAGCTGAGCACCATCAACTTTAAACCTTTCAGAAAGCTGAGGAGCATAACAGCAATGCAAAAATAACAAGCCTGGCTGAAAATGTTGTTTAAGTACAACCAGAATACTCACTGCGCGTGGCTGAGAATGTTACTTCAGCAGATTTGATCAAATTTTAAGATTGTTTTCAGATAATTGGCTGAAAGCTTCAGCAGCAGCGTGTTCATCTGTTGTGCCAGAGAGTTCACACTGCTGGCCTTTGTTACAGAAAAGCTGCTGATTAGAGGTAAAGCTGCATACAGAATCTCATCTTGCTTCATGCTGGACAGCGTTGAAGTTTTCCTGTCGGTTGAAATCCTCTCCAAAGTGTATTTTTGTAGAGACTGAAGCACATTTGGACACAGACATGTGCATCTGTGTGTGATGAGAACTGGTGCAGATTTTTGGATGGGGGACAAGAGAGAGAGGTTGAGAGGGATGAAATTTCAGATTCCTTTGACAGTATTGGATAGCTAGTCAGGAATGCACACCTCGTCTGGGGTTGGAAAAGCTTTGGGGGATGTGGGATAGTTGAGGTATGTGTTGCATTCAGAGTGCGTACACCTTGGCAAATCATTAATAGGCACCATTATAGAGGTAAACGGATACAATGTGAAATGAGAGATCACATTTTAATATGAATTTGTCCGCTTTTAGTAATTAAATTGGAATATGACATGTGATAAGTTAGCTGAAAAGACCATTTCTGGAGAGATTTGTACTCAGATTTCAGAAGGACGACACACACTTTGACTGAAAAACTATGTGGTCACTGAATGTGACATCCCGTGACCATCTTTTGAATAACAAACATCATAAGACCCCAGTCATCAGATAATGACTCAAATTAGTCTCTCTGTGGCCGTCAGAGATGCCTGATTTTGGAACAAGCCCTAAAGGCAAGAAAAGAAATGGTTGCATTTGTGAACCAAGCAGTCGGCAGGAGATTAAAAATCAACAAAAGCAAGCATTTAAGATAAAATCCTTCTAGGATCATTTATGATTCTGCCTTTTTTTTAGGACTAGCTGACATTTTGTCATGGCAGGAAGTGATCTGTGGAAGGCATCTGTTTTAGAATCCTGACTGAAGTGAAACATGCCTCATTTTCAAATGGGGTTAGAAATCTTTGACATTTCTTGTTAATGCTGATGCTGTAATGATGCGAGTCCTACTTAAATGACAGATGTGCCAGGGCTTAATAAATAATACTGTCTGTGATTATTATTGATTTAAACGAGGTAAGTAAAGAAAGTCCAGTATGTCAGCCAGTACTTGATGTGTTTTTGTTGCCCAAACCTAGCTGTAGTGTTCGATATACAGTACTTTATACATTATGGCAGTTTGCTGTACAAGTATAAAAGTTAATCCCAATAACCACAGTTTACTTATTGCAAACCTGCATTTTAAAATGATTTAAAGATAAATTAATTGTATATCTCCTCCTGGACTAGGCTTAATCAGTGTATGTGAAATGGAGTCATTATTTAATTTAAATCCTTTGGATATGGTCCGTTATGGATTAACAGCTTAAAATATAGTTGTTATGAACGCTCTTCCAAGTAAATTATATTTTCAAAGTAGCCGTAAGTGGATACAGACATCTAATGCTACACTAATGGCTTTGTAAGGCTGCTCTTTGGTATTATGGTGATGCTAATGCCAGTGTGCTAATATATTATGGCCTCTGTTACACGACTCTTTCCAACTATTTAAGTGCACTGACATCTTACAAATGAAAATGTGTGTGAATAAGATATGTGTATCTTATTTTTATGATTTCTAATCAGCTCTGTATCAGTAAACTCTCTGAAATCCAGTTGGGAGAAGGACCTGGCATTGTTATGGGTGGGATCTTCACGAGATGTTTTTATGTATTAGGCAAGAAGTTTGCCTGCTTTACTTCATAAAAGGTCAGGCTCTCAGATGTACCCTGATGTAGGGATGTCACGATTACCCGTTTTCACGATTAATTGATATTAAACTTTACGATTACTTAATCGTTATGTTTCCTAAATACCGTCAATTTCCAGAAAAGATTATGCTGGAACCATATTGGTACATCAGCGCAACTCGCCCGGAACGAAAACAAAGTTACACAACAACGGCGTGTCACCGCTTGTGTTGCTTTGTTGTCCGTGCAGTTGCAGACTGAGTTTCAGTCCCACAGGAGGTAAAGCATGGAAGAGGAAGAGTTATTCCCTCCGAAAAAACGCTTAAAGTCAGCCGTGTGGGATTTTTTGGGCTACCAAAAAATTTACCAGGGTGTAATTTTGGAAGACGGCCTGCCTATGTGTAAGACACGCCTCAAAAAAGTTGCCGTGAAATCGGGCAATACGTCAAAGATGTTTTGCCACCTGCGGGATAACCACCCGGCGTTGTACTCCAGAGTAAAGGTAAATAGTAACCGGGTTAAGTCATGTCAATGTTTACCTAACATAACAATGAATTGGTAGAAAATACTTTGTCATTTTGTCATTTGCCATTAATAGTGTGAAACACCGATTCGGAATACAGTGCAACGGGACAAGTTAAGCCGCATTTACGTAACGTTACGTAAAGCCGAACATGTCTCATAGTGAGTCGTCAAACAGTTTCAGTGTCGCAGGCAATGCCTGTGTAAGAACTTTACATATTTGTTATATTATTTTGTTACGAGAGCATCCAAAGAGGGAAATAAGTTAGAATAAGACCTATAAGGAGTGTTAATCTGATTTTACTCATTCATGGTGTGACGTTAATTAATGCAAAAATAATCGTAATATCGTGATTATTTCTCTGACAATAATCGTATCAAGAAAATCTGTCATCGTGACATCCCTATCCTGATGTAGACCATCACTCCAGGTTTTAGTCATGCCCAAAACTCTTCGATTGCATCGGGATGTTATGCAACATCTCATCTGAAATTTCATAAAATCGGACAACTCCTCATTGATCAAGTTGATATGGACCAGTGAGCAATATCCTAATTTCTGCTTTTATGATGAAAGGTTTGTGGCGCCAGCAACGTCCCGTTACAACAGCTTTGCGCCTGCAACAAACCTTAAATTGCTCAGTTAGTTTGTGCTCTCTTGACAGTTTTAGATTTTGAATTTATTATATTTTACAATCTCAAGTGATTTATTCGCCCTCTCTGAATTTTAAAAAGCAGATGTTAAAAGAAGAATAGACGAAGTTTGTGTGAAGTGTCGCAGCAGCTTGACGTTTGATATTTCTCTCAAAACAATAAATGGTAACCTCATAATTCTGTCAGTACATGAAGTAATAAAGCGTTTGACAAATGAAGAGATCAATACTGACATCTTTGTCGCTATGACGCCAAAGCGTTGTCAGAAAAATGACACGTCTTATGCTCATTTGTGTTTGAACACAATGCAGTTGGTTGAGTTTAATAAGGACCCAAATCTCCACTCGTTTGGCTTGAATTAATGATTATATTGGCACTTTTGTTGTATTTGAAATGGGACTAATTTGCCTCGACGAGCTTGACATCTTCAGTGGATTATCGGCGTAATGAAAGGCTCTGAGCACAAATGAATGTAAATATGCCAGACGGCAGATTATGTAACTGCACTTCTGTCCCCGTGTAACCACTTTGCATCAAACCCTTTTATTTGTAAAAAGCTTAAAAACAATCTTTGTTGAAGGCAAGTACTTATTGGAAAAACTCCAATAAAGCCCCTGAATTCTTCTCGATGAAATGAGAAGAATCCAGCAGAAGTGTCTGAGCCGGGCTGTTCAGAGCTTTTGCTCCCAGCACGAGTCTCTCCTGCTGTCTTCTCATCACTGTGATTACTTTGAGCGGTATGATTGCAATAACGTAATGCATAATGTAAGAATGGCACTGTGAAGTGGGAGGAAGCGACCTGCGAGATAGTCGTCTCTCTCGGTTTGGGTGAGCCAGTGGGTGACTCAGCTGCTGTCGTTCACTTCTGTGGCTCTGCTGACTCTGCAAAGATGCTGAGCAAGCTTCGTTTAAATTGATTTAACGCTAAATGAAGAGATGGAGGCCCTTCTGATGACATTTTCTTTTCTTGTTCTTACTGATTATGGAGGAAAGCTTTGTCAACATCAGTGTGTGTTGCTTTCTGCCCAAAGCTTGGAGCTCCACCCACCTGCTGACCATTCCTTTATCACTATAGCAACGTCGATGCTGTATCCTTGTTAAAGTTTTTGTGTGCGAGTGCACGTTTGTCTGGTTATGTAGCATGGATTTCAGGCCCTGTTGCCGCTCTATAAAATGAGCTGTGCACATTTGTAAGACTCTGGCTCTGTGCTGCCTGGTCAGCCCAGACAGAACATCACAAAGAAAGCTCCACTTTGCTCATTGTGGTTTCAGTGACGGCCGTCCTCAACACAACATGACAGATGGTGAGTGTATTAGATGCATTTAAAGTCCCCCTTCCCCCATTTTTCTGTCCTAAATGGCAATTGGCATTAACTTGGGCATATGTTGAGGCTGGTGCAAACGTCCAGGACCACTGTGTCTGTGGATGAGCTACTTTTAGTTTTCTGGCCCAGGTATGCAGCAGGTTTGTCGGGCAAACTAAATCCGCTTTTCCAGAGCTTATTTTGCCTCCATCTACCATACCCTGCTGAGTTTTCTTTGTCTGCAATCCTTGTCTTTTGACTCTTTGACAGCCTGAAAGTAGCTAAATTGTAAGAGAAGAATGGCTCTTTGTTTTACCCACTTGCTGTCACTGTGGATTTGATTGTCTCAGTAGGCAACATGGCCTCAGACACAACTATTCACACACTCACACACTGTCACCCCTGTGGATGGACATTCCTTTTGGCAGGACTCCCAGATGGAGCTGCAGGTTCTCTGTGGGCTGCAGCCATAAGAAAAAGTGATTTGCTGTGTTGCTGAAAGGCCAAGCAACGTTGTGCAGTGAGAAGGTTAAAAGACCTTAATGGGGGTTTTCTTTCCTGCTGAGAGTTCGGACTGTTTGGAGAAAGTTTCCTATAAAGCTGAGGTTTGTAGAAGCTGTCAGAAAACCGGTTCAGCTATTTAATGTCAACTTCCAGTGCTAAGTCTGTATACAAAAAAACAGCAATCAACTTTTTAATTCTGGCTGTTTGGGCTGTGCAAATGTTTTACACTTGTCTTACCTCAGAAAATTAGCACCAGCCATCAGCCAAATGCCGACTAATATGACAGCGGTTCGTAGATTTTAGACACAGACGATTGAGTGGAAGATTTATCCTTCAGTGGCTGATGGATATTCTCATTTAGAAACTACATTTCCCATCTTGCCATTTTCATATTAGAAACAGTCAGTTGATAGAATAAAACTGACAGTGCGATGAATGAAAATAATCTCTGCAGCCTATGATTTTAAATGAAATGCCAAGTGAGAATAAGTTGGGTATTATAGAGCCAGCTGTGTGCTTGTAAATTGGAATTCATGTAACACGGTTCTACAAAGTTTCCAGTCCAGTGAACTTTCAAATGACTTTTCTTTTTATTCGAACATATCACATCTTGTTGTAAAGAGGAACAGTTTTTTTTTTTTTTGATAAATGTTATCACGGTTTGATTTTATGTCATGTAATTTTCTACATTTCTTCTAACAGGAAGTGTCAGTGATTGCAGGGCTCTCTGTAAGCAAGTCACTGTAACAATAGCCTCTTCAGTATTTTAGACAATCAGCACCCCAACACGCCTTCATTCAGGGCTGGTCTGCCTCCATGTGCTAAATGATGATTAACCTGGAGTAAAATAGGAGTATAAACTTGTAGATACTTTCAAAGGGAATGGCTTTGGAGCATCAAGGTCAGTTACAGGCTGTTGAGCATCCAAATGAAATCAGTATATATGCTGCTTTACACGCAATGTCAGTTCCAGTATGGTACAGAGTTAGTTAAGATACTGTCTCATCATCCAGAAGGTGACAGATTTTTATCTGAGCGACAGCTTCCCGTGAAGAGCCTCAAATGCCTTGCAGCAGTATATACCCTTAAATTAAGTTTGCATGTCAATAAATTCATTTGTTCAACCTTTTCTAAATGTCTAATTAACCGAGACCCAGATTAAATGTCACTAATGTAGAATCTTCAGATCCTTCATCACAGAAATTTGAGCTGGATGTAATTCTGAGTCTGGGGAAATAAGACTTTCCCTAACGGGTGTCTTATGGCTGCCTTCAGACTGCTGGTGGCAGTCGCAGTGTAACAAAGGTTCTTCCAGCATAAACATGACTCCACAAGAATAAAGAATGCATCTGTTGGTGTCTCGCATCAATGAGCTTTTATGTGTGAAGGTGCATGCTAGCACTAAAGCTAAGCGGTTGCATGTTCAGCTGTCAGTTGTGCTCTGAGAAAAGGTGAATGTGGCGTTTATATTGCTGTGCTCAGCTGGATATTGATGGGTTGCTTTACATCTTGTTTGTTTTATCAACAAATGCCACAGAGCGGGTTTGTGGATATTAATATTCAGGCAACAATGTCAATGCTGCAAGGATTTGTTAAGCTTTGAGTCAGAAAACTATTGTGCGTGTTTAGTTGTGTAGCTCTCAGGCAAATCTCACTGAATCATAATGATTGCATCTGCTCCGGATGTTTCTTTGGGCTCACATCACTGGCAGTGGGCTTGTTAATGGATCCAATTTGGGTTGGATGGAGTTGCATTTAAAGCCCCACACTCTTGTCATTTGACCTTTATGAAGGCAGGGTTGGCATGTCTGAGGAGGGCCAGTCTTGCAACGTTTGCATCACATGCAATGCTGCACGTTTGTTAGCTCGATGTGATGGCAAAAAGACAAAATGTTACAAGAGGACTAACTACAGGACTTAAAGTTTTGTGTGATGCGGTGGCTTCTCCTCTGACTAACAGCAGACGGTGTGGATACGTGTCCTCAGGTTATGTAAAAGATTACATTTTTTCTCAAGATAATAACAGCCTTGCTGCTGCAGTTGTGCAGTTGAGTCCTCGCAAGTGTAGCACACACTCAACATGTAGAAAAGGAATATTTTCAACTGCTTCCATCCACCATGTTTTACACGACGACTGTGGTGATGGGACACGTTTTTGTGAAAAACTATGACTTTATAAAAACACTGTCCAATTTTCTTGGACACACACCACAATAATGGAAAAGTTACCGATGTCTGATTAACTGAAAGTCACATTGAGGAAAAGAGAAAAACATTGAAATATAGAAATGAAACCATCGACAAACTAATTGAAAAGTCGTGCAGGGTTTTGTAGTAATGAACTATGTGTGATACATTATTAAGCATAAGTAACATCAGCCCAGATTGCCTTTGGAAAGATGTCATTTAATAGATTTTCAAAATAAAGGGTTCCTTTTTCCTCTCTAAAATATGCCAATTTTATAATCCTATTGATAACCTTGGTGGCTGGAGGCAGTTTTCGTTAATTCTTTAAACTACAGCGTTCTTTGTTTTGCCTTTGATCCTCAGGTGCGTCCTCCTGCCTCTCCTGAGCGTGAAGCCACCTCAGCAGTCCCTCTTCCTGCTTGTGGACTCCATCGATGAAGGCTGTCAGCTTGGGGAGGGGGAGCAGAGGTCCTCGCCTGGTTCCCCCAGGACCATCGCTGACCTCCTGGCCAGTCACCACGAGTTCCTGCCTCCCTGGCTGCTACTTATCTGCTCTGCACGGCGACAGAACAAGGCCATCACGAAACTCTTTACAGGTACGTTACCCAGATTTGCCTTTTGGTCAGGTGAAATCACCCAGTGAGGAGTCTGTTTTCAGGTTGTTTTAAAGCTGCTGTATGTTGCATATTTAAAATCGGTGCATTACATAATCTCTTACAGCTTAGTTTGATATGAGACGTTATTTGCACTTGTTGGTACTACTCGATTCCAGTTATTTTCTCTCATAATATTATAGAATGCATTTACAAACGAAGCCTGCGGTGTGGGACGTCTCCTGTTTCAGCTTGTTGAGCTGTACAGATGTAAAAGGCTTTCTAACATCTCAGCGTGACTGAAGAGATTACGGTCACCACTGTGGACCTCTGTAAGAGTTGCAGAACGTCCTGGTTCTGATGATGCTGTACCATAACAGCTGCTATTATCTCCTTGTCAGGGCAGCAGCCTACTCTGTGGTGATGAGCTGGCACGACATTAATCAAAAATGTAACCGTGTGGGAGGAAGTCTCTTCCACAGGCTCACATTGCTGTGGGTACCCTTTCTACCTCCCAGAACCACTGAAGGCGAGAGCTTCTTGTTATCTCACCTCACTTTTTAACGGTTGCATAATATTCAAGCAGTCTAAGCAGTTTCACTGCTCCTTACTGAGGAGGTACATGAGGTCAGTTTCAAGGTAGACGCGCAGAATACTTTTTTTTTCTCCCCTTAATGATCATGCAGTGCCCATATCTACCAAAAATAACTATCATCAATCTTCACATTCATACTTGTGTTCAAACCCAGCACTTCCTCCTCAGCGTTGCAGTGATTCCTCCTCAGAGTCAAAGACAGAGAGAATTTAACATAGAAAGCAGCTGTATTTATTTTCCTTCATGGCTGACCTCCCTCTTGCTGTCTGTCATGTTGTAATCCTTCTTTATGACAGTTCTGGTCCCGTGTTTGCAGCACAATCTCTCAGGAACTGTTATGATACAGGTACAGGTATCTGTTTGGCTCGAGTATTGAGTACTACTGGACCTAGTAACAAGCATCTTTCTTCGGTTGTGTTTATTTGCTCTGGTGCTCAGTAGATTTTCTAGTGATCTGTTGCAAGAATGCTCGTAGTAGATCTGCATGTCGGTTACAGTTGATGGTCAATAAATCAGCCTTGCCAGATCATATTGAAGGACCATGCTAGATATTCTGAGCCTCTAGGTTTTCCTGTGTGAGCTACTGTGCTCCTCTTTATTTTCGACTTTTCAACTGCAGGATGGACAAAACTTTGTTTGTGCATTTGGCAGATGCTTTTATCCAAAGCGACTTACACTGGTAGGCAGGTAGGGTAAGTTGGTATTGCCTAAAGATTGCAGGGGATTTGAAGCCAGGTCACCCTCATGAAAAGTGGCAATCTTACCACTACACTATCCAATCTCACTTCAGATAACATTCTCATGTAATTCAAAAAAGAGCTGACATTTTCATAGTTCTTTCAGACCTAACATTGATGGAATGTTACTTCACCATTACCAAAGCACTTCTCCTTTGTTTACACTTGACCTCTACAGTTGAATTTGACAGCAGGGTGTAAATGAGTGGGTCCAGTGTTGTGGATTAAAGTTATAAAGTACGGGTCAGACTGGTGTAGATCAGATCACAGTCGATAGAGCCTCACTTTGAGTTGTTTAAGGGCGATGTGCATCGAATTAAGCAAACTAACTGAGAAGCAAGCTGCCCACTTTATGATGGCAACATGCAGGCCCATCCATGCTTTAATCAACAGCAAAGGTTCTACGTGGGTACCTGCTGTAGTTTAGATTCTGGATCGGTACTGGCGTGTTGTGTATATCAGCATTTCACAAAACTTTGACCCACAGACAACACAGTTGGAAAAGGTTTTCTATTAGATTTCCTTTCAGCAGTAATTTGCATTGGATCACATTTTCCAGTTAATTTGATGCTGTCTGCTGAATCGGATGGATACGAATCTAAAAATGTAATTTTGGTTGAAGATAAAGTTGACGAAAGGAGTCGGCAGGGGAATACAGGGGATTTTTTTTTTATCTATAATTCTCAGAGAATCTGAGCACGTTCTGTGACTGTCTGCTTGCTTTTTGCTCCTCTTATGTTTGTAGCTGATGACATGTCTGTTTTTCTTTGTTTTTGACATGGTTGAAAGGGTGTTTCATCTCCGAACAATCTGATAAATAGCAGTTATCTTCCTTTTTTGAAATTTAAAATTTATTTGGTACGGCCTCTCTCCTGTTTTGCTGCCTCTTTAGTGCCCCAGCTACTGTCAAGCTCTTATTAAAATTGGCTTTGAAAATAATTGTCTCTTTTTAGATAAAGAGAGAACATAGTTCAGGTTTGATGTCCTCATTTCTTTCTTTTGTTTTAGACGTACCCATGGCACTGTGTTTATTTAAACATGCTGTGTGAGATTTAATGCTTTCCTTGCTTCATGGAGTTTGTGCATTGGGACGTCTCCACAGAATGTAACCTTTCTGTGTTGCTAATGCTTTTAGCAGCCTCTTTGCTTTGTCTAGCTCCACTCTTCCGCTTTTAGTTGGATATTTCTGCCAGACTGGCTTTTTTTTTCCTCTCAGAAGGATGTAGGCTCGCACACAAACACACTGAGCCACTCACCAGGTCTCCCATTGGCTTTTGTACCTTATTATGAATATGGCAGAGTGAGTTCTTATTCATACAGGGCTGGACCTGAAATAGACCAAAGGACTTCGGAGTATCAAATTGAGGCCAAGTGTCCCCTAAAAATAACCGCCGTATTGTTTACAACTCGGAGATGGCGGTGACCTGCCAAAAAACGTTCATGCTCTTTGCAAAGCAAACCCATCTTTTATATGAGCGGCCTATTTCGTCTGGGGTGGAGGCTGTGTGGGTTTCCCAGTATACTCTGGTTTGCGGTGGTGGGAACTTTGTGGTTTTGTGAATACAGTGTCCATAGGCTTTGAGGAATGACCTGTAGACCACAAAGTCATTTTTGAAGGAAACTGAAGTTTGGTCCAGCGTTTTTAAGGCACCTTAAATAATAACATTGATTTGTGCTTAAAACACTCAAATCTTAAAACAGATGATTTGGTCCACAGGAGCAGCTTTCTGAATACCTCATTCCTTGCTGAACTGTTATTCCTTGTGTCTATTTCCGAGTGGAATGTGCTTTGGGAAGTTTTCAACACCTCTGAGACCGAGCAGGAAGACGGAGGCATACTGAATTCTGCAGCAGAATGCCTCACTCGCATCCGCTCGGCTAATGCCTTACAAACAAAGGCCGGTCTGTTTGTGAGGAGCACTACAAGAATTTTGCACAGTATCCCTCTGGCTGACTCACATTATATGACCACTCATATTTGATTAAGCCTCAGGCTTCCTCTGTTATCTTGGACTCCGACTACATTTCCAGTATCGAGATGTTAGTCACACTAAAAACTGACGATGACTCAAATCTTTAGCCGTGGTTCTTCCTTATGTCCCATGTGACAGCTGACCTATGGTGAAAAGCTTGCTTTTCCTGTGCTTGCCTGCTTTATGAGCTGTGCTACTGTAAGGGCATGATAGGGGTAACAGAGTGGAAACACTTAGGCAGCAATTTTGTTTGGGAGCCGAGTAGAATCCATGCCAATCGAACAAGGCCTCTGGCAGAAGGGAGAGCAAGGAAAAGAGAAGGAGGGGTGGAAGTGGGAGATTGGGGTTTAAATAAAAACAGCCTCTCACACAAGCATTTGGTTTAACAGTTCATATATGTCATGTTTTTTTTTCATTGTACAGGTAAGTGATGATTTCTCAGACTTGGAGAGAACTTGCTGGCTCTCAAACTGAAAGTTTATTTTATTATAAAGTAGATGGTTTATTTTTTACTCTTTTTCTCTTTTACCTTTCAAAATAATCAGATAGCCGATGGCCTCATTGAAATAATTACCGTCTAATTTTAATCATCATCCCCTCGCAGTGTTTGATCTACCCTAGTGTGTGATCTTTTTATCATGTAGAGGCATCACTGAACAGTAATGGCTACCATCTGCCCAATTTTGTTTATGATTCATGCTTGTCAAAGTCGGTCTTTCTCAAGCAGAATGTGTAGGCCCTCCCATGGGGGTGGGGGTACATGAAGAACCTCTCATTAGGGGGTGCAATGTAAGACCACATGAAGATCCTCTTATAGGGGGGTACAAAGTAAGACTACATGAAGAACCTCTCATAGGGGGGTACAAAGTAAGACTACAGAAGAACCTCTCATAGGGGGGTACAAAGTAAGACTACAGAAGAACCTCTCATAGGGGGTGCAAAGTAAGACTACATGAAGAACCTCTCATGGGGGGTACAAAGTAAGACTACACAAAGAACCTCTCATAGGGGGGTACAAAGTAAGACTACAGAAGAACCTCTCATAGGGGGGTACAAAGTAAGACTACACAAAGAACCTCTCATAGGGGGGTACAAAGTAAGACTACACGAAGAACCTCTCATAGGGGGGTGCAAAGTAAGACTACACGAAGAACCTCTCATAGGGGGGTGCAAAGTAAGACTACACAAAGAACCTCTCATAGGGGGGTACAAAGTAAGACTACACGAAGAACCTCTCATAGGGGGGTACAAAGTAAGACTACACGAAGAACCTCTCATAGGGGGTGCAAAGTAAGACTACAGAAGAACCTCTCATAGGGGGGTGCAAAGTAAGACTACAGAAGAACCTCTCATAGGGGGTGCAAAGTAAGACTACAGAAGAACCTCTCATAGGGGGGTACAAAGTAAGACTACACGAAGAACCTCTCATAGGGGGGTACAAAGTAAGACTACACGAAGAACCTCTCATAGGGGGGTGCAAAGTAAGACTACACGAAGAACCTCTCATAGGGGGGTACAAAGTAAGACTACAGAAGAACCTCTCATAGGGGGGTACAAATTAAGACTACAGAAGAACCTCTCATAGGGGGTGCAAAGTAAGACTACAGAAGAACCTCTCATAGGGGGGTGCAAAGTAAGACTACACGAAGAACCTCTCATAGGGGGGTACAAAGTAAGACTACACGAAGAACCTCTCATAGGGGGGTACAAATTAAGACTACACGAAGAACCTCTCATAGGGGGGTACAAAGTAAGACTACACGAAGAACCTCTCATAGGGGGGTACAAAGTAAGACTACACGAAGAACCTCTCATAGGGGGGTACAAATTAAGACTACAGAAGAACCTCTCATAGGGGGGTACAAAGTAAGACTACACGAAGAACCTCTCATAGGGGGGTACAAAGTAAGACTACAGAAGAACCTCTCATAGGGGGGTACAAAGTAAGACTACACGAAGAACCTCTCATAGGGGGGTACAAAGTAAGACTACAGAAGAACCTCTCATAGGGGGGTGCAAAGTAAGACTACACGAAGAACCTCTCATAGGGGGTGCAAAGTAAGACTACACGAAGAACCTCTCATAGGGGGTGCAAAGTAAGACTACACGAAGAACCTCTCATAGGGGGGTGCAAAGTAAGACTACACGAAGAACCTCTCATAGGGGGGTACAAAGTAAGACTACAGAAGAACCTCTCATAGGGGGGTGCAAAGTAAGACTACAGAAGAACCTCTCATAGGGGGGTGCAAAGTAAGGCTACACGAAGAACCTCTCATAGGGGGGTACAAAGTAAGACTACAGAAGAACCTCTCATAGGGGGGTACAAAGTAAGACTACAGAAGAACCTCTCATAGGGGGGTACAAAGTAAGACTACACGAAGAACCTCTCATAGGGGGTGCAAAGTAAGACTACAGAAGAACCTCTCATAGGGGGGTACAAAGTAAGACTACACGAAGAACCTCTCATAGGGGGGTACAAAGTAAGACTACAGAAGAACCTCTCATAGGGGGGTGCAAAGTAAGACTACACGAAGAACCTCTCATAGGGGGGTACAAAGTAAGACTACACAAAGAACCTCTCATAGGGGGGTACAAAGTAAGACTACACGAAGAACCTCTCATAGGGGGGTACAAAGTAAGACTACACGAAGAACCTCTCATAGGGGGGTGCAAAGTAAGACTACATGAAGTACACGGGACCAGACTTTATTGATAATTTTATTTCTAATGAGGGAAGATTGATTTTCAGTTGTTTTAGCACACACACATTTGCAGGTACAAGGATTGAACTAACCCGTCAAAACTCCACTCTATGTGTATGACACTTTAAATAACCACACAATTGTGACATTGTAACAGGTAGGGAACAAAATATAGAGATGCAGACAGTTTTAAGTTTGCTGTTAATTTCATTAGATTATTTTAAATTAAACTCATGCTGGTGAAACAACAGTTATGCTACGGAGTAGCTGCAGCCCTTTAACTGGACCACGTGCAGACTGTAATAGAATCAGTTTATCATGTTTTAAAACCTGTCACATGTCAAAACTTGGTTAAATCCTGGCACATGCTGGGAAGGTTCTCAAATGGATGGAATGACCCTGAAGTTTGTAACTAGCAGCCTTGATAAGAGCTGTTCATATATTCTAAAATGAAGGAAAGGAGCTTGTGTGCTTCCTTTATCATCTCTTTTAGCAGGGGAAACAGAGGATCATCCTTTCTGAAAGAAAGAAAATTATTCCATGCCACAATACCACATCATTCAAAGCAATGCTGGATTATATTTATCCAGTTTTACTCACTGATTTGTGTGGATAAATATGAGCAGAGTGTGAGCAGCCTGTGGAAACAATATCTTTCACTGTCATGCCTCTTTCCTTTTTAAATACCCAGCCCCACATACTCACGCAATCAGAGTAACTCCCAGAAACTTTTGAGGAGAGGATTTACTGACATTTACAACTACACTACTGTATCACTGTTTCTACATTTGGTTTTAAGCCAAAAGAAAACAAAGAGGCCAAGTAAGGTAATGGAGACAATTTATTAGATTTGCAGGGAAAAGATAGCAGTCAGTGAAGTTAAAACAAAAGTTTTAAGCACTGAGGTTCTCCTACGCATACCAGAACAATATAAAAACATCAAATATACAACATGTCCATCCAAATTACCATCTTTTAATTGAATCCAAATACCACCATTAAGCTGCACCGAAAGGTAGAAGGCAGGTGTTAAGATCTGAGATAATCTAAGTGAGCTACTGCTCTGGTGTCTCCTCTTATCTGGAAGTATCTCATGACTAATCCTCCAACATATGCTGAGGCAGATGATAAAGATACAGCCAAGTTTAAATGGAACACAAATCAAAACCTTGCGCAAGATGTTCTTTAGATTATTGAGAAAAAAGCAAAATATATGAGAGCTGAGGAAAGTGAAGGCCTGGAATGATCAGATGCAGAGCCAGTAGTTCTAATAATATACTATTGTGCTGCTGGAGCAGTGAAATAGAACGGCTCCCCTTAAACAACATTCCTGCTCTGCAATGTTTATCATAAAATCCAACATTATTTTAACAATTTCTTTCTAACTTTACACCTCGTTCCTCTTTTTAGTGACAGGGGTCATTTGGGCAGATTTAAGGAGGTCGACCAGCCAAAAACCAGGAAGAGAGCCTCACACATGCACCCAAAACCACACTTAAAAGGCCCTCTTGGTTATGAATCACAGCTTTAATTAACATGGTTATATTCCAGGCTCAGTCTGAGGAATGTTACAAGAGTGTGTGGCTGCTCTAAGAAGGCACTCATCCTGGGAGGCATTTTGATGGTTTTGAGGGGGGGGGGTTTAACTCATTTCCTTTCCAAAATGGCACATTAGCTGGCACATTTGGTTTTTTAACCGAAAAGTAATCACTGTCTGCTTGCATACCCCAAAGTGTATTGATAAGTCATTGCAAATTTCATAGCTATTATTTTTAAAAAAGCTCCATTTTCAGGAAATTGTGACTCTGGGGTGGGTCTGTGTTTTTGTTTCCTGTATTTGTGTCTCTTTGGGGAGAGGGTAGCCCACCCGAGCAGGGACCTGTACCACATCTTCCACCTCTGCTTTAACTGCTGTGAATGGGGCTTTCTGTATCCAACTGACCGAAGACACTGAAGTGATTTACTACCAGTGATCACAAATGAAAAGAGCAGGCCTGTCTTAAAGCGTGCGGTCTCCTCCACCTCTCAGAGCAGCCCTTTGTCCAGAGGCCTGCGGGTGAATCTGACACAAGCCAAAACAGTCCTTCCACAAAAAGGTCAACAAAACTCTTAACATCTCCCGAGATGGGTTTTTTCTGTATACTTTAGTTTTTGGTCAAATATGAGACCTCTCAGGAGAAGACCACGAGATCTTCTGGCCCACTGACAACACAAACACGGTCGTAAAGCAGCGAGGACGCTTTATTTCTTGTAGGCTGTGCAACGCTGCCTGAAGAGGCACAAGGATGGCTCCGCTTAGTCACTCCCCAGTAAATGACATTTTGTGGCATCATTTTGGATGTAAAGCAGTACAAATGCAGCAGATGAATTTGAGACTTTTATGAGATATTCGATGCCAAGAACAATTTTAAGCACTGGAAGTGGAATGAGTTCCAACACACTCTTAAACTGGAGAATTAAAAGGCCTTTATAGAATCGTCCAAAGAGCCTTAAAAACCAATTCTAACATGTTTTGGCCACGCTGTGGCCCTCACCAGAGACTAAATTGCACAGCACTGAACGAAAGGGCACATTCGACAAATGCCTTGTGCAACTACATAACCATAAAGCCTTTATTGCCCTTCCCTTACTTTCATATTGATTGTCTCTGCGCCACGATTCCAGGATAACAAGAGCAAGGATGACACCTCTAATCACTTCCCCTCCCTTTCTTTAAATTGGCTTACACAGACAAGCAGATTTATGCCCATATTCTTGTATGAGTTGTCGTCTGTGAGGCTGCATGTTGAGCCTCACTTTGGATGGGTTGAAGACCATAATCCCCACTGAATACTGTAATTTACCACCACACAGTCTGACAGCCGGGCAAATTACAGGTGTACCCCGTCTGTATGTGTAACAGCTCGGATACGGCATGGCGGTAACACAACTCGGAACATGGCAAACAAGCCGGCTGGTCTCATCCCTTCTAAGGTGATGCCCTTTGGTATGTGGCAAGCCTGTGCCACATTTTTTATGAACTTATGATTTTTCTTTTCAAGTCTGTGGTGCAGACTTGTCAGGTTTTTGGGTTGTTTTTTTAATGTATATAATTAAAGGGTGTTATAATTAAGTCTTAATTTGACCTTAGCTTCAATAAGTGCTGTGCAGAATTCCTGGATTGTTCATTGGCAGGTTTTGCTCAAGGGGAAAAAGCCCTCCAAAGTAAAGACAGCATTTTTTATGCCCCACTGCCTCTCGACCTGCATGCCAACGATGACTTTGCAAGTACCTGATTCCACAGCTGTCCTCATGCTGGATCTGGGAAATCAAAAGCAGTCGCAGACTTCCTTGGCAGTGCAATTTTTTTTCATGGCTGATAATGACTTGTTTGACTCGACGGACAACAGTTTCCTGAGCAGGTGAATGGAGACCTGCAGCAGGAGAGCTAAATGAGGGCACTGGGAGGTCAGCCAGTGCATTGATGAACAAAAACATGAGCAGAGATTGAGGAAACTTGATCCCATGTGGGGAAGGGTAACTCTAAGCACTACAGGTCACCGTGAAGCGTAGAAATGTGCATTTCAGAGAGAATTCCTGTTTAACATTTAATCCAACCACTATTTCAGCTGATAAACATCAGTTAGTTTGAAATGAGATAAAATGGTGGTAGCTATTTGGAATATGAACGGATCAAGGGCAATAAAAAGGCTATTTTTAAGTCTAGCTCTTCTTGTTACTGCAGAAATGGATAAATGCCCAGTTTAAATGTTTACATGCGACTGTCTGTATGTCCTTGGCCTAACGCTCTGCCATTTTAGTGCCCTGTTGGAATTTTTATCACTCTGATGAAACTTCCAGTCATCTGCTGCTATGTAAGAAGCTCTGTGAGGAGTAGTGATAACTCAGAGAAGATATCCATTATGGGATGCAGACACGCATGTGACCAGGTGCTCTGCCGTTGACTCGGCCACTTGTCACCATCTTAATGAGCTTCTGTCATTCAAAGTGATTGTTGCATCATTCATTGCATACAGCGGGGATAGTGTTATCAGAATACAATCTTAAAGCTGAGGCATGCTGAGCCATTTATTGACTGTAGTCCTGTCAACCCCACCCCCACCCACCACGTCAGCTTTGTTCAGTTGTCCTCCAACAGGTTTGACTGGAAAACCTTTCACATCCCGTTTGAAACCCAGCAAGAGGCTTGTTTGGGCAGGAGTGTTTTCTTGTGCTTTGCCTTAATCTCACATAAATTGATTGTTACAGTGTAATCATTTCAGTGTCATGTCTGGTGGTCATGTAGTAAAGCAGAGAATGTATTGTGCAAGTAAAATATAGGTGTTGCTCTGAAATCCTTTTCTTTGTTTGGTTCAATTATGTCCCAATTAGTCAAAGCTTCTCAGCTCTTCACCGTCTTTTCTCACTTCTACGTTCCACATTTGTCTGAGATAAAATGCTCAGTGTTTTCTCACCTTTAATTGTTGGAATAGAAACTGGAGTGTTTGTGTAATGAAACAGTATTTTTTTAAATCGAAATGGCAGCAGGCCTTTCAAAGGACTGTTGTTTGCAGAGCGTTGGAGCTGACTCTCATCCACATACTTGTGTTTAGGAGGTTGGCGCTCATGTTTTTTGGAGCAGGGAAGGCTGCAGCTGTTGAACAGACGTTTGTTGAGCGCGGATTTACTGGAGAGCCTGAGGAGAGGGCAGCGAGGCTTAGGTTTCTGTTTTCTTTATGGATTCAGTGACTTAAGATGGTGTCTCGCAAAAGAACATGCCGAATCAGAGAAGCTGCCACTCTGATATCCCTGCTGATGAGCGAGAACCTTTCGTTCCTCTGCACACACGCAGTCTCATTTGTCATCTGAAAAATGAATCTAGAAAGCAAACAGTCTGTCTTTGTGTGTGAGACTGTCTCCTGTGGCTGGTATCCAGTTCTGTAACGAGCAGCAGCTGGCTCAGAGGCCTGCACTCTGGAGCTGCATCCCTCACCCTGATGAATGTGTCATTTGTTGCTTGTTTAGCAGTCGCTTTTGTTCATGGTCGGAACCGTCCCCTCTCACTCACTCACACAAATAGCACAAACACATACAATTCTCATCTATAGTTTGTGTAGCCCCTTGTATTGTAAACCAGAGAGTAAAGACAGAAAAGGGATTGTTGGAACATATCGGAACAATTTGTAGCCAATGAAAGTTCATGCATTCTTTCGCAGGACTGAGTAGTTCCATCTAGACCACAGCCACCAAGTGCAGGTTTCCTCGTGGCTGTTTTAGTGCTTCATCAGGCAGCAGTAACACCGTGACTTCACAGCTGACATCCGATGAGGTGATGCCTGCTGATGACTTGAGTGGAAATTGTAGTTTATCTTCCTCCATGTACAGTAACTGGAGGAAAAGGCATTTCTGCTTCTAGCTCTATTCTTCTATTTTTTGCTCACAGAAGTTGACCATTTTAAAAGGACCGTTTTCAAATCCGGGCACGTGCTTTACTTCATGGTGGCTGCAGTCAAATTTCTATTTCCTCCTCTGGCTTTCCTGTTCGCTATATCTTCATAATTGTTGTGTCAGTGACCATGAGATGTAGGAGAAAGTGCTTATCAGAAATTTCCAGGGAATTTATGGCAGAACAGAATTGGACTGTAAAGCATGCTCAATGTCTTTCTTAGTCTAACTTTGCATAATTACAGGCATCATTAAGAAAAAAATGTTAGCACTTTGTCACTCTGTTGGTGGAGAATAGCTTTCCTTTTGGTCCCTTGGCCTCTGTTTTTTCCTTTAATGGCCTCCTCACTATTCTGAGCGAGCTGGTTTCCTGTCCCAGCTGGAGCAAAACCAGACTGTCCAAAGAAGGATTTGGTCCAGAAGAAGTAGGTCTTGTCATCAGGGGAAGTCACACTCATACACAGAGGATCACAACAAGCAGCAGATGTCTGTCTTTATGTCTATTGAGGCGTTGGATATTGTACATTAGCCTGGAAAGAAGAAGTCAAACGTGTAAGAAAAGGGGGAAGAAACCAAGGAGATCAGATGGTTTATTAAAAAGAAAAAAGAGTGAGAAATCCTCTGATGATAACATCACTGACTGAAATTTGATCTTTAATGACTGAAGTTTGAGCCAGAGTAGTGAGTACACAGTGAACAGAAGTGCACGTTAGGATTATGTGGCATGCTGCATTATCTTTTGATGTGAGCTTTAACTCATCACATGCAGAAACTCATCACAACTCCTGTTGGAATGCTGTGACAATTAGTAAACAGCCAGGTTTGTGGCTCTTGTGATGTCAGTGCGGGCTCCAGGACAGCAGTGGGAGCTGGAACAGAGGGTCATGGAGCTGCAGAAAAGAGGGTGAGGTGAGGGGAGAGTGGAAAGTTGACGCTGAAAACAACGACAGGCTGAAAGTAGGTTGGGGTCATTGAGTTTTTGTAAGTATCAGGCAGTTATGCGGTCTAATGCTGAGAAAGGGATACTTCATGCTGTAACTTCAAGCCTTGAAGCAAAAAGCAAATCTGGTAGCTTATTGTTTTTAGTTGTGTCACGTCTTCATGTGGTTCCACATTGAACTCTGACTGATTTACAGTAAACTGAGGTTATACACAAAGACTTACTGTGTGAAGGCTAAAGAACTGGGATTGACAGAATCTTTCTGAAGTCATAAAACACATGGATGATACTTGAGGTAATTGAATCTATGGGTATAATTCAATGTTGATCAGCATCAGTAAGTGAAATAACGTGGACAAAGCCACTGTGGGAAACCTTCCTAACAACGCAACCTGATTCATGTACAGAAAAAGTGGGTAAAATCCTATGACGGGAGTCCTACTAACCTCATTTGCCAACCATAAATCCATCTTAAAGTTCAAGTCTATATGATCTCTACGATAATAAAGTCATTAATCCCAATAAGAGCACCCTGCTCTTTGGGGTTAAGAACTCTGCCATAAAGTATTTTATGATGGGTAACTACTGCATATAACATAGTCCACTCAAAGAAGGTGAGTTGCTGTAATAATCCGTAATTTTACTGGTTTGTGCTGCATCAAAGATTACAATTAAATATAGTAATAACTGAGGTGTTTTAAACCCATATCAGCACACATTCCATGTATTTATAAAAAAACAAACAATTTTGCAGTGAAATATTCCATCGATCTTACAAAGTGAAGGAGACTGTTGGGAGGTACTCTTGGGAGCATCTTATCTTAAACAAACCCAGAAACGGGTGATAAATAAAGCCCATGTGCTCCTTCCGGTTAACAGGATCAGTTGTCCAAACTGCCAGTGCCTGTTTTGGAACTCGAGCTAAACTCATCTCATTTGTTATCAGGCTTCCAGGTGTGTGGTTACCACTCATCCTTCAGGCTTTTCTACCCACACAATAGCGGTGAGATGAGCATGGCTCTGCCTCAGGCTTAATGGCTGTCTCGTCCATATGATGAACAAAGAAAAATTGTTATTTCAAAGCAATCACATTTCAAGGTTTTGCAGAGGATTTTTGTGATACTTTTCAATAAAGTATTATTTTCACTCAGCAATGACATGCCAAAAATGAAAATGTCATTCATTTTAATTAGGATCACGTTTAATTCGCATTCAGCTTGGCTCAAGAATGTAGCATTTTGTGGGTCAAAGTACAAATGCTTTTTCCATAGTAGCAGGACTGTTAATAAGGGGGGAAATCAGTATGTCAACAACACTGAGAGCCTCTTGTGACATCTTTTTTCCTGTCCCAGTTACCCTGAGATCCATGAGAACTGTAAATAAAAGTATGCAGAAATGCTCCCCGTGCTCTCAGGCTGCCGGCTACGCAGACCATGAACTGATTGTTTAAACATGGCTGGTTCACTTTATGCCCATTAACTGAGGCCATTATGGGGCCATGTTCCCATGTCTTGGAAAAGAAGCCCATTGAAATAATTCATTAAGACCCATCGTCACACTTGGGTGTGTGTGGGGGTCCTGTAGCATGATGAGTGAGGCTTTGGAGAACTGTTTTACAGGCCATTGATGTGTTACTGGTGTGGAAATGTTGCCCTCCTTGCTCTCCTTCATTTTGGTTCCTCGGCCCTTAAAGCAGATTTGCTCCAGTTGTTTCAGTGAATGGGTCGAATGACCAATCAAGCAGGCTTTCCTCAGAGTGTACAACTGTTTTAGACCTGGTTACTGTTTTTTCTTTCAGTTAGTATTTAAAGTATAATATTGTTTTGTGGTACATGGGAAAAATGGGCTTATGCCAAAGTTAGGCACACGCTAAATTATAACAGCCATATTACCTCTGCGTCATCAACAAAGTAGTCCAGTAATTGCAACAATTTTGTTTTTGTTGGTGTTTAATGGGCAAAGCTGATGGCAAACACCTGCTGTTTGTGTCGGCTTCCAGCAGCCAGAGGGGTTATGCCCTCAGATCTCCTGAAAGATTTTTCTTTTACGGCTTGGTTCCAGTGTTAATTACCTCATGCTTCAGGAAAAAAAGATATCCTTAACTTAATTATCTGAAGTTACATGATGAGTGTATACTTTATATGAATTCATTGTCAGACAGGGCCTTGGTGGGGGGGATTCTTAAAATGTCTTTTAGTTTTCGACGTGTTATCCATTTGTCATCAAACTCATATCATGACCTCTTCTTTTATTTCAGGATTCCGCAAAATCAGCCTCGATGACCTGCGTAAAGCATACATCGTCAAGGATGTTCAACAGTACATCCTTCACCGGCTGGATCAGGAGGAGGCCCTGAGGCAGCACCTGACCAAGGAGACGGCTGAGATGCTGAACCAACTTCACATTAAAAGCAGCGGTTGTTTTCTCTACCTGGAGCGTGTGCTGGATGGTGTGGTGGAGAACTTTATCATGCTTCGCGAAATCCGTGACATCCCTGGCACTCTCAATGGCCTCTACCTGTGGCTGTGCCAGAGACTATTTGTCAGAAAGCAATTTGCCAAAGTCCAACCGATTCTTAATGTAATCCTGGCAACTTGCAGGCCACTCACAGTCAAGGAACTGTACCATGCAGTCTGGACCAAAAACATGACACTGACCATGGAGGAGTTTCAGAAAAAGATGGACATTCTCTCCAAGTTGCTGGTCGATGGCCTTGGGAGTACTAAAATCCTTTTTCACTACAGCTTTGCAGAATGGCTACTGGATGTAAAGCACTGCACCCAGAAGTACCTGTGCAACGCTGCGGAGGGACATCGCATGTTGGCGATGAGTTACACTTGCCGAGCAAAGCAGCTCAAACCACTCGAAGTGCAGGAATTCGCACTGCACCTTGTCAACTCCAATCTGCAGATTGAGCCATTTAATCTGGCTCTTTGGATGGTTTGGAATGGAACTCCTGCTAAAGACTCTCTGAGCACCTCCATACCAAGAGAGCAAGAGGTTCTGCAACTTCTGGTGAAAGCCGGTGCTCATGTTAACAATGAGAATGATCACGCTTCATGTATTGTACAACAGGCCCTAGAAAGAGAGGACTCAATACGAACATTACTTGACAACGGAGCATCTGTGAACCAGTGTGACTCCAGTGGAAGAACTCTGCTAGGCAATGCTGCATATAGTGGAAACCTCGATGTAGTTAACTTGCTCATATCTAGAGGGGCAAACATGGAGCTTGAAGACAACCACGGACAAACAGCACTTACTCTTGCTGCAAGGCAAGGCCATACAAAAGTGGTCAACTGCCTTATTGGCTGTGAGGCCAACATAAACCACACAGACCATGATGGATGGACTGCTCTCCGTTCAGCAGCTTGGGGTGGACATTCAGAAGTCGTGTCTGCACTGCTTTATGCTGGTGCCAAAGTGGACTGTGCTGATGCTGACGGGAGAACTGCTTTGAGAGCTGCTGCGTGGGGAGGTCATGAAGACATAGTGTTAAACCTTCTTCAACATGGGGCTGAAGTCAACAAAGCAGACAATGAAGGAAGAACGGCTCTCATCGCTGCAGCGTATATGGGGCACAGAGAAATAGTGGAGCATCTACTGGATCATGGAGCTGAAGTTAATCATGAAGATGTTGATGGGAGGACAGCCCTTTCAGTGGCTGCTCTCTGTGTTCCTGCTAGTAAAGGTCATGCATCGGTTGTGAGCCTTCTGATAGACAGGGGAGCAGAGGTTGACCACTGTGACAAAGACTGCATGACTCCTCTCCTTGTGGCTGGCTATGAAGGACATGTAGACGTGGTTGATCTGCTTTTGGAAGGTGGAGCTGATGTGGATCACACGGACAACAATGGGCGCACCCCTCTGCTGGCTGCTGCATCAATGGGCCACGCATCTGTTGTGAACACATTACTTTTCTGGGGAGCTGCTGTTGATAGCATCGACAGTGAAGGAAGGACTGTGCTGAGCATTGCGTCTGCTCAAGGGAACGTTGAGGTGGTCCGAACTCTGCTGGACAGAGGACTGGATGAGAATCACAGGGACGATGCAGGCTGGACCCCGCTACACATGGCCTCATTTGAGGGCCATCGCCAAGTGTGCGATGCGCTTATTGAACAAGGTGCTCGTTGCACAGAGGTAGATAATGATGGTAGAATACCGCTGATATTAGCTGCACAAGAGGGACATTATGACTGTGTGCAAATTCTTCTGGAAAACAAGTCGTGCATTGACCAGAGGGGATACGATGGGAGGAATGCTCTCAGGGTAGCTGCATTAGAAGGTCACAGGGACATTGTTGAACTGCTGCTGAGCCACGGTGGCGATATAGATTACAAAGATGCAGATGGGCGCCCAACACTCTACATATTGGCACTTGAAAATCAACTGGCCATGGCAGAGTATTTCTTAGAAAATGGTGCAAATGTGGAAGCTTGTGACACTGAGGGCAGAACGGCCCTCCATGTATCCTGCTGGCAAGGGCATGTTGAAATGGTGAGGCTGCTGATTAACTATCATGCTGATGTGAATGCCTGTGACAATGAGAAGCGATCCGCCCTCCAGTCAGCTGCATGGCAAGGCCATACAAAAGTTGTGCAGTTTTTGATAGAAAATGGCACACATGTGGATCATACATGCAACCAGGGAGCAACAGCACTCGGCATAGCCGCCCAGGAGGGTCATATCGACGTTGTGCAAATACTTCTGGAAAATGGTGCTGACCCCAACCACGCTGATCAGTTTGGACGCACAGCAATGAGAGTGGCAGCAAAAGGTGGCCATTCGATGATCATAAAACTTCTGGAAAAATATGGAGCCACAACTCTAAATGGCTGCAACCCCTCCCCAGTTCATACCATGGAGGAAAAAACACCATTGGCAGTGACTGGTAAAATGCAATCCCTCACCATCAAATCAAGTAGTTCTGGCAGCACTGGGGCAGGCGATATGCTGTCCTCTGGACGTGGTATACCCAACGGGCCTGTCCATGCTTTCAGTTCACCATCAGAGTCTCCTGATTCCACTGTGGATAGACAGAAATCATCCCTGTCAAATAATTCCCTCAAGAGCTCAAAAAACTCCTCCTTGAGAACAACCTCATCTACAGCCACAGCACAGACCGTGCCGATTGATAGTTTCCATGGAATGACATTTACAGAACAAATTCAACAGCACTCACTGCCTCGCAGCCGGAGCAGACAGTCTATAGTGTCCCCTTCTTCTACGACAAAGTCAATTGGTCAGCAGCCGTCATCTCCATCCACTGACTTTGACTGGTCTCAGTTGAAACCTAGTTTGAAGTCATCAAAGGGAACTAAAACAGGAAATGGTACATCAAATAGCAAAGGTGCACAGGGAGACAAAAAGAAAGTCAAGAACAGTGGATCAACCCAAGGTCAGGTTCTAGAGTATGAGATGACCCAGTTTGACAAGAGAATTGCTCTCAACAAATCAGTAGCTAACATCGCAGTGAAGGATCCTCATTGTAAGATCATGATCGGTGGTTCAGTCCAACAGGAAAGGGTGCAGTGCCAAGATCAGTTCTTTATCCAGCAGCAGAGCTGCTCTGAGAAGAAGAGGAACGGGATCATGACCAACCCCAACTATCATCTACAGGGTAATCAGGTTTTCTTGGGTAGAGTGTCGGTTCCTCGGGCTGCGCAAAACAAGGGTCACCAGGATGTTCTGGAGAACTACCCCATTGGGGAAACAGAGTTAAGCCTTAAACAAGCCCTGAAACTGCAGATTGAAGGATCGGACCCTGGGTTTAACTACAAAAAGGAGACTCCATTATAGCTGGTAAGAGACTACTATCAAACTTATCCATCGATATGTGCTTTTGTTTAAGTACAGTATGTGTAGAAGTTCGAAATCCAAGCAAGAATTACAACAGCTCGTCTCTTTATTTGCTATGACTAATATTGAGGCTAATAACTGGCCTATAATTAATGGATTCAACTCATCATAGCCATCATTCAGTTAGTTTTTAATTAGATGTATGCATGAAGAATACATCAATCCGGATGAGCAGAGTTTAACCCAAATCATTCCTATACTGTTTCAGATGTCTTGAATGCCATTCGTCACGCAGACGTTGGAGAGAATGTGCCAAAGCAACTGTTTTCATCTGCATAAAAATACTAGATTATATTTTTTTTCATCAGTGGGAGACCTCAAAACAATACCTAGGGAAGATTGTTGATTGCTGCCTACGGCTTATGTGAACTGATACTTTGATGTGCCTACATCTGTTACAGCCTTCTTCATGTATTCATGCAAAGTATCATTTTAATTTAATGCTATTTAATAAACAGTGTATGCACTTTTAAAAGAGTAAAATGACAGACATGCATTTCTATTCACTTTGTATCCCATCCATGTTTTATCAACTGTTTGAGAGAAACAAACCAATGCTTTTTTTTTTTTTTTTTTTTTTTGATTATTTTATATTATTTGTTCTTCTTTTCCACACTGACAGCAGTGTACCAGTGGGTACATTGTCACAAATCAGAGGACATAACAGTAACTGATGTCATGGTATGAATTTAAGCGCATTGATAGATTGCCTTTCTAGAGAGCCCAAATAATCTGTGTTAACATCGATCAGTGTGCTAAACCTTCGTTGCGTGTACTATGTTAATGGCTATGGCAGTTTACTTCACAGGTTATACAAGCATATTTATTTTTTTGGAAAATAAAGCCACTTTTGTTGCATTACATTCTACCATGGTGCTGTGTTCAGAAGATGCCTGCAGTTTTTTTTTTATATTTGGCTTTGTGCGTTTGTGTAATACAAATATCTGAGGAAGAGGGAGGTTCATTGATGATGTAAAAACAAACAAAAAAAAAATGTAATTTTGTCCCTATGGGATTTTTTTTTTTTTTTTGTGTCATGTTTTTGTGTGCATAAAGAATATTTAAGTAACCATTGTACCGTCTGCAGAGGTTTGGTGCTAAATGCAGCAACTGTTAAAAAGAATTGCCGCTGAGTTTCGTGTACATCCTACTGCGGTGCAGAAAACAAAAGTCAAGCTTTGTTCCTTACTGCCATGTGGTTAATTTTCAGTAATTCCTGCTGGATTCATCAGGGGCATGACACAAAAAGGGTTCAGCCATTGCAACAACTCCTAGCTGTTAGTGATATTGTTTGAAATGCAGACTTGTTAAGCCAAAGTTGAAACGGCATACTCTGTCCCACCTCCTCCTTGTGAGAAGCTGAGTATCAGTTCAACAGGACTTAAACCCCGGGGGAGACGGAGGGGAGGAGGAGCTCGGCTGTGACACTGAGGGAACCGAAACATCTGTTTCTCATGAACTGTGTGGAGCTGCGCTAGCATTTACAGGCTGTCATATTTTTGCAGGCTTTTCATAATGTTAACAGTGAGCTATTTCTTGCCATGAACTTGGATTGGGGGGAGTAGAAACCTATCGCATGCACAAACACTTATAAGCCCTAGTGAAAGCTCGCAGCTCTTCAGTACTACAGTAGCTCAGAAGTATGCCATGAAGGGTCAATAGAAGGATTCGAGGCAGGATCAGTCTAGAAAAAGAGTTGGAAAACATACTGTATAGTCTTATGAAGCAGTTATCTTGTTTGTCTTGACGGTGTTTTGTCTGTCATCTTTGATTTGACTGTCTGTGATTGGATTGTAAATAGCTTACCGTGTACATTCAACTTTCATTTAAAAAAAGTTTCTGTATTATATGAAGTGGAATTTTCTGATGTATATTAAAGTGCTTAATAAACATATTTGCTTTACTGCTGAAAAATAAATCTCTCGTTGAGTCATTCACTCTCAAATACAGCTGGGTAGAAACTAAATAAAACAAGCTTTGGAATGCAATAATTCAACAGTATGACGGTCTATATCCTTTAATTATTTAGGAAGGAAGTTATTTAAATTAGCGTCTGAGGTCGTGTTAGAAATAATATTTCACCTTTTGGAAAATACTCTTAATTCCAGGCAGACAGACTGGTTTGTCTTCACCACAAAGGTGTGTGTTTGCACAGGGATCCTATAAAAGCGGAAAATGACTAATCTGCACCGCCGCTGCACGCTATTCTTTCTCACAGATATCAGTTTGTATCTGGGTTTCTTGCTTTGAGTACACAGGCCTTTTCTTATTCACTGAAGTGTGTTTTTTTTCCGTTGTGTTGTGGCTGTGAAACCGCAGCATGTGCTGTTAATACTTTACTTTCTGTTGGTCATTTGATATGGAAGGCCAAACCAGGACACTGCAGGAATCACAACACATGGATCAAGCTGAAGTGGAACAGACGAGTGTGCCAAGCGCTGTCGCTGCCCCCCCCCCCTACCCTCCAGTTCACTCGGTTCATTTGAAACTGCAAGAGAGATCAAACAAAAGGCTGACTGATCTACTGAGTTTTAATGTAAGGCATTGGATACTTTTACAGGCTTTTGTTGTCATTATGAATTATCCACATAGAAACAAACTTAAGCTGTTTCAAAAGCATTGACCTGATTGAGCAATATTTTAGCTTCTTGATAAAAAGAATAAAGACTCAACAAAAAGTTAATTTGGCTTAACCGTCACCATCTGATGTTTGATCAAATCAGCACCACACAGAAGTTTCAGTGGCATTAGGCTTTTTGGACCCTCCGCGCAGCATTTTCCTGCATGTTTTAAGAGGGTGGGTGTTAATGTGAAAACCATCTGGTAGTGACATCATGTGTTTCTCACTGTCCGAACTTGGAGGATCTCCTCATGAACAATCTGCCAATGTCCACATCTGGTGCTTCTCCACCCATGCCCTTGTTATGGATACAGTGCTAACAAGCTCCAACACAATATGCATAACATGGTGACACTTCAGGTCAACTTGTTCCAGACCTACACGCGTTCGTAGAGTTTCATTCCAGAAAAACACCTGAGCAAAAGATCGGTGTGATTAGCACTTCTGCTACATTGTTTGTATTGTTTAGTAGTTCCATGCAGATAATTGGCTCTAAGATGGCTCGAGGAAATTACCAAATGACCTTGTCTTAAAATGAAAGGTCCTCACAGGAATGCAAACGTTGAAGACTTTTTGCAGTTATTTGGGTCTGTGTGCCCACCATCTTCCCCCCAGCTCGCTCTGTGATCATTTATGTTTTGCCTAAGCTGATTACAGGAACATGTTATTTCAAGGCTGTGTTACATTAGCTTTTTATGACAAGTCTGTACATGACACCTGCATCCCACTGCGTTCTCACAGGTTAAAAAGGGCCTATTGTCCAACTCCCTCTGTGCAACTCACCAGGTGCATGCTTGGGATTGTCAGATTTACATCTGATTGGAACATTTTTTAATTGATGTCCCAGGACAGTGGCATCTGTAATATTCAACTTCTGGGGATCGGTGCCAGCAGAGATTAGATTTGAGGCAGCCAAATGGCAGACTCCTTGAGAAACTGAACAAAAGGGTGTTTATTATCTACATGTTTTAATCCACTTCTGTGACAAAAATACGCCCATGCAGAGCCCTCCATTATACCACATTTTAAATTAGATTTACTGGAGCCTCTAACTGGGGAGTCTTGTTCAAATAGTATGAAAAATAACTACTTGCACTCAAGAACATGTGACTAAAGACTTGTGTATTAAAAGAGACATGAAATGAATTATATTCTGAGCTAAAGAGCATTTTTTGAGTGTGTAAACTGACTTCTAACACAAATACTGACAACACAACCCTGCCACTTTGGGCCTCCTCAGTCTGAAAATACGCAGCCCAGTTCCACTACGGTACATTATGTAGTACTATCACAATCCATAGTTGCAAATTGTGAGATGGTGATGAACCCCTAAGCTGTTGTCTTCTGTAGGGCAGTGTTCACGTGACATGACTGGAATGGCGATACAAATCAAATCACAACGTCATCTCAAAGCACAAACTACAGTCGAGTTCAAGCCAAAGAAAATTCGCCTTATTAAGCAAGCCAAAGGTTTGCACTGAATCTTCTCTTGGATTTATTTCCTATTCTCTGTACATATGAGGCAACACTCTGGAGGAAAACTCCCTTTTAAAGTGATGGATGTAAGCATAGTGCTCGCAGAGTGGCTACCATGCAAGAAGCTACATGTCCGGCCAGCTGACCTCCTCACTTAATTCTCGCCACGTATTATTGTTCCTGTTCATATCACAGAGATATTTAAAGAGAATATTCTATTAAAAAGAACAGAGAAAGCTGATGACCATGTGAAAAGACATGCCTTTTCTTAACTTCAACACAAGGGAGCAAATAGTCTGTATAGTAGACATATAGAAGAAAACTATGTGGAAACCAGTGTTTAGGCAAATCAAGAAGCTGTTTTCTGACTTGATGCTTACATTTTGTCACAGGAACAAGTCTCTGTTTAACTAACAGGTAAGCAAAATGTCCTGGGACCACAGGGGGGAACTTTTATAATTATAAGACCATAACTTTGAAAAGTACCTTTTTGATTTGGCTAACTCAAGACCACAAAAAAAACATCTCTTTAAGGGTAGAGTGGTCTCTTTAATAAGGGGTTGGGTACTTATGCATAGTCAGTGCATCACTTGCTGCTACTCCCCAGTTTAATGAAGAAGGCTTGAGCACCAGCACATAACCTAAGCCATGCTGCTGTGATGAGGGTAACGAATTTCAAAAAACGAATGGCTCTCATAGACAAAAAGCTATGTTAGTTTAAGTTTAGTTTGAATAAGAAATATCTCATGATGAAAGCCGTTATCCTCAAAGCCACCAAACTCTTTTAAAAAAAGAGCTGCAGGATGCAGGAAACAGCTGCCTTGATTAATTCGTGTAATTGTGTGACATGGGTGTTTCAGTATCTTGTCCTTTAAAACACCAAAGATCAGGCATCAATAAATCAGCAACCTTTGTGCTCTGCCATGTTCTGTTTTCTCAAAAATAGTTTACATAATCTGTAGATAATGCACTTACTATGAATATGCACCTCCCATAAAGTCTCTTCAGAACAACCGACAAAGGGGAAATCTAGCCAGTCTGGAGAGGAGAAATGATCATGACAACCAATGTATATGACGTATATGGGTATTGCATTACAAATGACTTACATACACTTATACTTAAAACAGCTGGTTGCTGACGGTCTCACATCCAAAGGTAGTTCCAGTCCATGAGACTGTGAGAGCTTGGCTCCCATCGGTCTTACTGACAGTTTCAACAACAGCTGTAACTTAGTTACATCGGCAACTTTAAAAAAAAAAATTGATTTATATTTTTTATTGATTGCAACAGTCCCCACGGTGCATTTAAGAGCCTGACATCTCCGAACCTTCTGAGGTAATCACAATGCCACTGGTCTTGATCTAAAACCCCATCATCCTCCTGTAGATACATTATGATCACTTTGTGCTATGGGGCACTATAAATCTTAGACTTACAACTCCTATAAAGTTTTGCACTCTTACAATGCCAATAAGCAGTAATCACAAAGTTGGTTTTGGATGCTGTTGTGACAGCCAGCCTGCTTGAGCTTTTGCTCTTTTCTGGCAAACATTCAAACAGAGAATTTAATTTAAATGAGGTATTTCTACTCTGAATGTGTGTCTCTGTAGTACAGCAGGAAGAAACAGGGGCATTCAAGGAGTATAGTAAGCATTTTGAACATGGCTTAACTCACATACACGCGCAATAAACATCTCTCAGATCTAACAAAAGCACTGATTGAACTATTATGAGCTGCATCTTTCAGAAGAACTTTTTTAAAAGAGTTCTGAGCCTACCATCTATTGCAGTGCAGCTTCAACAAAGTTGAATTCATATTCTGGAAAAACGCTTATGCTTTAAAAACAGGCAGCATTCAAAGCAGCCTCCGCTCACCAACAATGCAGCAACTCATTGCCAACAAAGCTGTAGAATGAGAGATTACAGACATACTGTTTTCCTCTTTGTTGCCTGTTTACATAATCCCTACAGCCTCTCATCAAGAAGCGTGGATGAAAAGCTTTCATCATCTCTCTGTGGAAACCTGTTTTCTTTTGAAACTCAACTCAGAGGCCTGGCGTGCACACAGGTGTGCCACTTTCACTAAACACTGACCACGCTAAGTAACACACCTGACAAATTAAAAAAAAAAAGTTGAACAATGGACTATGACTGCATTCTTTCAGAGTTTGCAGAGTTGGCTGCGGCACATAGTCATACGATGCATCATTAATCAAAACAGTCGAAGCCAAGGACAATAAATGGACCCAAGCTCTACACAATAAAAGCCTTGTAGCTCCGCAGGCTGAGATAATTTTGTGTAAGGCTTGTGCAGCTGCCTTTAAAACAGAGCGCTCAGTATTACATAGCTTAATGCTACCATTTTGTCAGATACACTTTTCATCTTCAAAATGTCAGATTTTGCCAAGGACCGAAGGACTCTGAGAGCTTTCCCAAGTCATGATGCATGTAAACCACCAATTCATCCCTATTCTGGTTAAGCGTTCTGCATCGGACAGTGATGACATGTGGAAATGAAGAATGTCGAGGGACTGAAATTTTAAAGTATTTACTGAAAGAAAGGATGATTCTGCTTCCAGAGTGTAACAAATAATAATTTGTAAACAGACAGACATATAGAAGCTTTGAATATGGCATTTTCCCGTCACCATCTTAGCCTTTTTGGAACCAGAAGTGACCATATTTGGACAAGAGGGCAGAGGTCAACAGTGACACTTGAAACCTGATTGGACAAAAATATGTATCTTTTAGGCCTAATATCTATGCAATGATGGAATTATCTTTTAAAAGATCACCATTGCACTGATTGCAATGTGATCTGGCTGATAACACCATAATTACTTGAGGAAAAATATATTAATTTAGTATCTTATTAGGGATTGTATCTACATTTTGAAAGAGTGTACACTAGAGCCAGTGCCAAGTGGTCATGAGAGGTATTACACTTTAAGTCAGTTCTGCATTGCCTTGTGACTACATCCTTTATATGCAGTCTGTTTTCACATTGAACAGTCTATGTTCATGAAAAAAGACACAGTTTAAACAATAAAAATCAAAAACTGCACATGATATTTCAAGGCTAGAATTATAAGCTGATTGATGAATCAGAGAATTAGAAAATAAAAGTGTCAGATGGAGCTGGTTGCAAAACCAGATCCAATAGTATGTTATTTCTCTGCTGTTTTTTTGGGAGGAAATAAACAAAAGTTAATTTTTAAAGACTGTGCTATTCATATTTTAGATGTATTATTGTTTAAGAAGAAAAGAGTTAGTTGGCTTATTGACTTTTGTAAAGAGGAGAATTTGTTGAAGTATTGGATGGACAGAAATTGAAATGATGAACTCTAGAAACCACCCAGTGGCATGCACAGACTTTTTAAAGGGCAGGGACAGAAAGGAAAAAAAAGGGCGCGTCCTCACCAGAGGGCACTTTAGTATGCGTTTTGGCTCCCAAGATGGCACTTTAGCATGCGTTTTTCAAAAATTGGGCCCCCACCCCCTGTGCACATCACTGAAATCACCCCAGCACCACCCTAAAGGAAGAACCACAAGAACATATTTCAGACTATCTGTACGGGTTTTGGAGTGTATGGGCAGACAGAGACTGCAGACAGGAGACGCTAAGAGTAAAGGAGGAGGCATTAGAGTGCTTGATGATAGTAGAAGGTGAAATCCTGGACATGGCTCTGTGAAGCAGCAGATGTGAACTTCTGATACTGAACTCTAGGCTGTGAGTTTACTATCATTACGTCACCTGTAAACAAACTAATGCACTGCGTTTGTGTTTCCAAAGATGTCTCTACCGGTTTCCTCCATCCAAAGTACGTTAACCCAAGGACATTGAAGCTTATCTATGAAAGTTTTCACAAACATTAGTCTTGTCTCGGTCTCTTTTTCTTGCTCAATCTACCCCAATCTTTGCAAACATTGCTCTCTGAGTTTGTCCTTTGCACCAAGACCTGGAGGAATCACAGTAGTTTTATTAGTTTTATGGAAATGTAAAGCAGTGTAAGAACAAGGATTGCCTTAAAAACTCTGCAGTTATGTTTTTTTATTAAATTATTTAAAGTGAGCAAAGTTAAGTATTTTAAAACTTTGCAGTATTCCAGCTTTTCCTTTCCAGTTCCACTTTTCCAGTTTGAACATTGAGGAGCTACTTTTTTGACGTTCTGGGAAAAAAACAGAGTCGAGATAACTTCATGTGACACACTAAAATTTCTCACCTATCTCTTGAAGCACTTTGACACCACGTGTCTCACCGTATCAAACACAGCAGCATAATGTTAACATTCTCTAGGCAGGAGGAATCATTGATGCCACGTGATTTTCCCCCCTGAGTTTTTCTGTAGCTGAACATTATGAGTAGAACACAAACAGAACAATGAGAAGCAGATTTGCCTGAAACGCAGCTTGAAAAGCGAGCACCACCTGGGTGTTTTATTAGAACTGAGCTGCTAAATCGGCTTATTATGCAGAACTATTATCGCTGGGAGTTAAGGAAATTTCAGTGCTGGCAAAGGTTTTCTCCCTTTTTCTCCGTCAGTACCTGGCTCCATCTCTCTCTTTGGCTCTGTTTGCTTGTTTTTTTCTGTTTTAATGCCTTGATTACATGCTTTCAGTCTCAGTATTTCTTCTTGTCACTCTCCCCTTGATCACTGTCTTTGTTTTCCACTCTCCATCATGTTTTACCCCCACCCACTATACTGTTGTTTTTATGGTCTGAGCCATCACATTTTTGCTCTTTTTTTTGATACCACCATCATTTAAGATGTCTAGTTTTTTTTTCTTTCTTGATTTTTTTTGTTTTTGTCAATTTTCTTGTATTTCTCCTTTTCCTATTGCTCTGCTTCTTCCTGACACTCACTCAGGAGTTTTTCTGGATTTTTTTCTCTTGTCATGCTGCTCTTTTTTTCCTCTGTGTCAGTTTTTTGCTGTCCCCTGCCTTTCGCTCTCCCTCCCTCCGTTTCCTTTCTCTGTCAGCAGCAAGCAGCCCTCACCACGACTGCTGCAGAGTTCGTTTCAGGACAAAACCCAGCTCTGCTGCTTCTGCTGTTATTGCGTATACACCATTTGTCTACCAAATCAAAGTCTTGGGTGTAACGGTGCCTGGGGACACATGGAGAACAGTGAAGAGCTTCACTATCACACAAAGCATAGTGAGAAATATTGAAATGACACGCCAAGCTAAGACTTAGATGCCACAGGATGTCACAAATAGAGACTGTCAACTGTTTATTTTTATATATAAGGAAAGAGGAAAAACTGGCACTAATCTACCCTCTTGGCTTAAATTTTTCTATTGGTTTGCTCAGTATTGCACGGCCAGCATTTAAATTTGTTTTGTCGAGTGCTGAACAGATTTGACCTGATTTTTCTTTTGTAGCAGACGTTAATCAGCAGTCTCGGGGCTTTGCCGAATACTGGTTGTCAGAATGTACACAGCAAAACTCTGAGAATTGAGAGATCAAACTCCAGCAGCCACCTCTGGGAGAAACGGTTTGTGAGTCTATCATAACAATAACACAATAAGATAAATTAAATCAGTCTGTTGGGGGCCAACCAGCAGCACCTGGCAGACAGTTGAGCCTTGTCTTCATATGTTAGAGAAGCCATTTCAGGGAGGGAAAAAATATTTTCTGTGCTCAAGAGCATAAATTTGGGTTTCTGAAGAGCCTACCAACGCAAAATCCTAGACATAGGTTTTGTCCAACACAACCTGTCGCTTTGTTTGGTGCAGCCTCCATCCAGCTTCCCCATCTTCATCTCAAAACAAAGCTTCATTTTCCATTCGCTGTACCTTGGCAGTGGGATATAAAATCTATTTTGCCGTAGCTTGTAATTAACAGCAAATTCTCATTAGTAGTTATATAAAAATGTTCATGCATAAAAAAGGAAATGAGCCAATAATCTTATACGGCTGTTTAGTCCAATGTTTTATTCGATAAAAAAATAGCAAATTATTATTATTATTTTAATTTGGTAAGCTACCCTTCTACAGAATTAAGACTATGACATCACACTTATGTTTGCATTGTTGTAAAAAGCTGTGATATTGATCTCAAAAGAGGAATATACCATAGAAGAAGAGGTCGGAGTTGAGTCACTCAGTCCACTCTATGAACAGAAATATAAAGACATGGTTGATTGGGAAGTGTTAAACTGAGTCTTTGTGCTACTTTGACCAAAGCAACATCACAAGCATTTTTTTAAGGCACAAGGATATTGTGTCAGATTGTGAAAAGCCCATATCGCCTTTAAACTATGAATAAGAAATTATAATTGTTGTGTTAGGAGGCAGAGAGAATAATGGTAGTCATTAATCATCTTTCCGACACTTTCGTTAAAACGTCTATTACCTACTTAATATATTTTTGTGAAATTTGGTGTGGTGTGATCCCCAGAGGATAATCCCTCATGACTGTGGTTTTCCTGCTTTACATTTATCACCAATCAGCCAATGCTGAAGTGCCTCAAACTAGCATTATAACAACAAACAGGACGCAACTCCAGTGATTGCAAAAAAAGAAGTAAAACTGACCCTGTTCTTTGTAGAATTGCTACTTTAGTAAACATCTTCTAGTGACATCATGGTCGGAATTATTAGTTTAATTTAGGAAATTGTGGTTTCATTCAGAGTGAAACAAAGGCTTAAGTAGGATGCTTTCATGCAGGGCTATCTTAGGATTGATAAACCTCCAAACAATGGGGCGTGCATAGTTTACAGGGTCTCAGTCCAAGCAGCCACCTGTTCGTTATGAATGTATGATGTCAAAAATGTAAAGCTGGAAGCTTTAAAACAGTAGCCCACAATCTGATGGATGACACCACAATGGCTGTGTTTATCCTTTTTGTGGTCCATAGGAGGATTTTAGCACAATTTCAGGAATGACGTTTTGCCATAGTGACTGTCACAGAACAACAGACAGTTACTGAGCATGTGTGTGTAGAAAAGAGGGCAAGATGTTGCAGAAGGTGTTAAGTGACAAAAATAAGACTAAAGTCAGCAATGTTTTGGGGCTATCAGTGCTGTCAGTTGCCACCTGATACATGTATATTTCCTGTTATAAGCAAAGTAACTCATTAAAATGTAAAAGAAATTAAAGAAAAACAGCCAAAATGCGACCAAAGTCTGTTTAAAGCAAGGTTTGTCAATGCTACCTGAACTCCAAATGGAAGCCAGAAAGCTTCAAGTACCAAAACTCTTTTTTATTTACAGACATTATTAAAAGTAATGCATCAAAACTGCTGTCGAGGAAGGCAGAAAACCTTGACTGGGAGTTTTCGCAAAACAACATAAAAGTGTGATGTGATGTGAGTGTCAGTCAGGAAAGAACACACAGTGAGAAGACCCAGTAGTAAAGTAGCAAACTTTGGTCTCTGCATCCTCATTTTCAAAGTATGTAAAGATCAAAGTCAGTCTGCATTGTTTCCAATAAAGTCTCTTTGAGAGATCCTAAAATACCACAGTTATGTGCATGCTTAGCATTAACGAAGCAAATGTTTTGCTTCCTAAAACAAAAACATAGTAGTGACTTTGACCTTAGAGACAAATTTGTATAACCCTCACTGCAAGTTGCTGCACAGTTGCTACAGTATTAGCGCTGGTATCTGCTGGGGTTCTTGCCCCTGAACATTCTTTTAATGCCATTCAAATCAGTGGCCAAGCTTTTGTGTGTGACACCAGACCTTGAAAGTAGCTGCTATTCAGCACAACCAGTGCATGACATTTCAAATCAGGACTTCCCTTAATGTGAATCAGGCCTAACCTGGCAATCCTGAACTCCCCCACACGCTGCACTCTCTCCCTCTCCTCATTAGCAACAGCCTTATTCCAGGTCATTACCTATGGCACAGAGAGCGCACCTCCATACGCATACATTTTACACACTGCCACACACACACACCCTTCACATAATGACACACATACTGCTGATCAGGATGGTCGAGCAGGCAGGAGTCTGACCTCATTAGGAAGTCTGGCAGCTCGCCAAGAGAGTGTCTCTCAATGAAAGACCATGAAGAACTGCAACTGGAGCAGGATGGAGTTTTTCTATTTCGTGGTAAAAGGAATTAGATACAGCACCACTTCCAAAAAAGTTGGGATGCTGTCTAAAATGTAGGAGAGTGCAATGATATGCAAATCTCATAAACTAATAATTCACACAGAATAGAAACGGGGATGTGAACAATCTTTAAAATGAGAAACGTTGCTAATTCATTAACAACACCTTGAATTAGGTGGCAGCAGCAGGAATGGAAAAAGTTGGGACGGGGCAACAAAAGGCTGGAAAAGAAAGTGGCGCTGAAAAGAAACAGCTGGAGGACCATGTTGCAACTAATTAGGCTGATTAGCAGGACGGTAACACGATTGAGGAAAAAAAGAGGCACTCAGAGGATTCGGCAATCTTAAAAAAAAAACGTGTCTACAGATTGTGGAGCATATTCAGAGTGATGTTCACTTTCACCAACTGAAAACATTCCCAGAATCATTATAGTTATTAAACACAAACTATAACAAAGACTCAGGACTGGTGGGCAGCTAGGATCCTGTATCAGACAAGAATGAGACAACAAATACATGGGACAGATTAGGGAATGATGTATTATTTTGTATCATTCAAACTATTCCAACTGTTTGAAACATTTTCTTGAAATTGAATCATACTTGAGCAGATCATTTTTAAAAGCCGAGTCGTACATGAATCCCAGCTTTTGATATTCATAGCTGCAGTTAAGGTATGGTGATCTCCTCACTTTTCCTTGTTTCAATCAAAGGTTTACAGATGTGGTTTACCATAAAATATCTGAATAGTGATGAATTGAAAACATGATTTAGCTATGATTCATATCACACTTTAGAGCTAAATATCAGCAACATATTTCCACCAAGAACAATTCCACTTGCCAGTTTGGCTGAGCTAACATTACAATGGTGAAGATAGAAAAATGTTGTTAACATTGTATTTGTGAGCATGAGAATATTCTGGTGTTACTATTTTACATGTGCTGTGCCTCTCATATTTCATTTCTTTTTGTCTGTGTTTTAAATCTGCTTTCTGAGTGTGGATCCCACTGCAGACTTAAAGAGAAAAAAACATCACAAGAAAGATCAGCAGATGAAAACTATAAATCTTTGCTGCTACATAGGAAATAGAATATATAAGAAACAATAAAATGTAATGTCTGATGAAGTCTGGAAATGACTCCCGTGTATTGTCGCGATAATAAATACAGTGCTGTTCACCACTAATGTCTTAATTTAACTACCAAATTGTTTATTCCATGAACAGATGGACAAATGGGCCTCAGCTCCTCTTGAACAGTAAAACTTTTTTCAAATATGTTTTGAAAGAGCAAACAGCAGAGTCAGAAGGCCTAATTTCTCTTTTTCCATCAGACGACTCCTTCCATCCATCATGCAGCCACTTCCATGGCTTTCAACAGACATGCGTGTGCATTAGCCCCCCGTGAAAAATCTTGTTTCCGGCTCTCTTCACAACATTTACAACTCAAAGTTTGCGAGCTATAATGGAAAGAAAGCACGAGCAGTCATACACTGTCAAATTCCTACTTTGTCTTCTAGATGTATGATAAAAGACAACCTCATTTTGGTTGGCTGCTCGAAATTTGACTGATATTTTACAGGTAGTCCTCTAAATAAATGAAACAGTTATGGAGTCTGGAGGGCCGACATGCTGCCAAACCTTGAAAATGATAGATTGCTTCTACACTACAAGGATGTATAGGCTTTCCACTGTTTTCAGAATATGTCCAGCTAAATACATTACCAAACCTTATGCCGGAATCACTCAGATTGCAACCAAGGTCCACAGATAGATTAACATATAAATTAAACTACAGGCAAGACCCTGCCCTTCTTTCACAATGTATTAATGTCAATGATCTGCAGCATAAAAGCTTTAAAGGGGGAGGGGGAGCAGTAAGGTGGCTCCTGGAATAGACGTCAAACCTCAGTTTCATTATATGTGGAAAACATTGTTCTAAAACTGAAAAAAAGCTGCAAATGGATAACCTGAACATTTTTAAACTTGCAAGAGAGGGTATAATATTTAATCCCATTTTGACTTTAAAAATAATTTTTTCTGGAAAACATAAAGCTATCAACCAGGGCTATCACTTTTTACAAAACTACGTAAAACTATGCAGACTACTATGTTTATGTTTATGCATTTAGCCGACGCTTTTATCCAAAGTGACTTACAAATGAGGATATAACATTACAGCCAACGTCAAAACTAACAATAAGCTACATAGAAGAAAATCAGACTCTGTCAGAGGTGACAGTGTAGAGATAGAGTGCAGGCATAGAGGGAAGTACAGGATAGGAAATGCTCTCTGAAGAGCTGGGTCTTCAAGAGTTTCTTGAAGATAGACCGGGACGCCCCTGTTCTGGTAACACTTGGTAGGTCATTCCACCATCGTGGAACGACACATGAAAAGGGGCTGGACTGTCTTAAGCGGGTTGTAGACACCGTTAGACGACCATCGTGACGGAGTCGTGATGCACTTTGTAGGCTAACATCGGTGATTTGAATTTGATGCTAAGGGTAGCCACTGGAGCTCAATGAACAGGCATGTTACTACAGGCCATGTAGCAAAGCAGTTGGACAGTAGTAAGCACCTGATATTGAATTGTTTATATATGGTGTATCTTCCTTACCTGTGTATCAAGCTAGCACTTTATTCCACTCTATTCACTTTATCCTTACCATTTACAATGTAAGGTCCAAAATATTTCCAAATGCAGCTTCTCACACTATTTACTTACTCATGTCCTCCATTTAGCAAACATAACATAAGCGTATTGAATATAGAGGTTACTTTGGCACACACTACGTTAAGCTGATTCTTGAGTGACTTCTGTTGGGTGGCAAGGCCAATAGTTTGAAGCATTTACAGACCATATTTGATCTTATTCAAACAGGTTACTGACATCAAAGTTGCCCTACATTCAAATAAATTCCTGAATTTCAATCAAAAAGGGACTGTGCACTGAAACCTTTCATTTCTCAGCCTCAAATAGTTATAATGATAATAGTTGGAGTTTTTGAGAAATTTTCATGTGACCGATGCGATGCTCCAGGCGCGAACGGTACAAACACACATTGTCGCATCGGGTCATGATAGGTTAAACTGCAGTGCGGCAACAGAAAATAAATGTGTTTCTAAATCATTAATTCCCTCTTTTCCCCAAGCCTGTAAGAAGAAAAACATATTCAGTTGCTTTTGTTGAGTCACTACAGATACGTCGGGGAGAAAAACAAACCTTGAATTAATACACTACATAGATTTATGAAATAGCTTCAGGAATAATCCGTCAATAAACTGCAAGTTGTTGGCAGTGTTAATTTTATTAAAATGAGCTTGGAATTCAAGATGTTATGCAAGTGAGGGAGATAAATGTGTGCGTTGAAGTCACCCGTCTACAAAGCAATTCAAGCAGATATTAAATATCAAAATCCATCTCTCTTCTCTATGGAACATTTTCTTTCTGTGGGGATTATTTCTGGGCAAAGATAACTTACTTTAATACCATATTAATATAATACGAACAGTCTGTAGCCTTGTGCTCTGATCAATTAAAATATGGGATTTTATGGTGCCAATCAACAGCGATTACTTTGCCTCAATGGCACCTTATAAACTTACAAACTTTTGTTCCACAGACAACTTTTCCCCAGGGCCTCACTAAACTCCATGCAGGGCAGTAAACAACCGGCACATCCAACCAAATCGCTGTATAATTGCATGTTACACTGAAATGAGCTGTTGCTATTTTCATCAGTACACTGTGTGTAAGTAAACAATGTTTAGCTGATCTATATAGAACAACAGTGTTGTGTTATGTGTTCAGTAAAATACAGGGTATTAGACTGACTGTATTCTAATGAAACCAGAATCACCTTATTTACCAGCTGTAATAAACACACATTTGTCTGTCTTGGTTGCTGTGCAGCAGACACAGACCAGCAGTAGTTTGAGTAACGTAATAAGAGCCGAAGAACAGTTCGACCTTACAAAAAGTAGGACAGTGAACGTGAAGCAAACACTCGGCTTTATAAAAACTAAGGAGTGTATACTCGTACTGCAGGTTGCAAGTGCAAACATGAAAAGCATTTTCACTTGAACGATATAATATTTGCTCAAGAGATTTGTAATTTCAGCACCAGAAGCTGAGGGAAGAAGCAGAAATTCCGACGTTCTAATAGAGTTTTAGGTCTGTTCAGCAGACAGAGCAGACGTACTCTTAAAGTGGATCAAAGATAAAGAATAGTGGTGTCTTTTCTCTGGAAAAATTCTAAATACTTTGATTAAGACCACTGTTGTGTGTATGGTGAAAGAAGCTGAACAGCTGTCAGTTTAAACGGAACAGTTGTTTATTTTACTGGTGGAATGACCCAAGTTGCTGTCTCCTTCGAATTCTGATGATAGAGGAAAGAAAAGCATTGCATGTTTTGCATTTGGGCGGTGGTTGAGATGGCTGGATGGGTTACTGACATGTGTCTGTTCAATGCTGACGGCTGCAGCTTACAACCTGCCTTCTATCAGCAGACAGTTGGGATCTTTGTCTAACCTCAAAGGTTTCCCCAAGTCTAACCATGACCACTGTGCTTCTCAAACTTTACCGCTTCAACCGAGGAGGTTAAGAGTTTGATGCAGTTTCTTTGTTTGTAAGAAAAATTACTCAAACACTTACCGACAGCTCTGCATGAAAATTTTAACAGGTTCAAACCAAACTATTGTGAATGAAACATCAGTTCAAGAATTTACCATTTTAAAATCGATCCTACCTATTTTAGAATTAGGGTTGCGACTGTATTGTGTGGTGCATGATTCTCCATTTAGCCTCTGTGGAAGTAGAAATTCAACACCTTTGAGCCATCAATTTCCCATGAAATCCAAAAACCACAAACAACACAAACTGTAAATGATGCACTGAATGTTCTTCACGTGAAGCTTCACAAATCCTGTTCTGCTGCACGTTTCATTCTTACCTGAATCTGAAAATTGGGTTACTAAGGCGTCCTTAAAACATGAAAGTATGAAATGTGGCCTGACTTTAAAGATTCATATCCGAACACATTAGATTGGCACAGAGGATTCGGAAAGTAGAAAGAGACAGAAGCATTATTGCTCCTAAAAGGTGAGGTTTCTTTCTTTTTCCTCCTTTTTGAACAGTCATCCTTTTGCACACAAGCTTTGTCATATCCACTGTAACCCCTAAGGAAAAGGAGGCCTGATTATGCCTCACATTGTCTTGACAGACTGCTAACAAAGGAAGATGAGACTGATTTAACATGTGAAAAGCTATTCAAGATGTGGAAAGGCACATCAAGTGAGGAGTTATATTAAAGATCGAAGAACTTAAAGTAAAAAACTTCCTTCATCATCACAAATCACCTGTAACGTTATCAAAAAGCTATCAGAACATTTTCATCTCACAGTTGAATTTTTCCTGTAAAAATCAAAGCCAGGAAAAAGGGACTAAAAGCCCTTTTTTGCCTCTGTACCACATGCAAAAACCACCAAAGAGAAGAATGACTAAGCTGAACTGAATGAGTCATTACAGCAAGGTAAGCGGCTGCAGAAGGTGCGCAGAGTGCTGACCACCCACTCATGCCCCCCATTAAGACAGCTGACTCTTTAACGCCCCTGCGGCAATTTACTGTTCAACCATGGACGGTGAAAAAATGGTGAAAGACGAAGAATATTTAATGAGACGTGGGTCAAGGAAATGTCAAAACTGGACACTAAAAAGAAAACAATATGGCCTACAGTGCAACTAAAATTTCAGTCTTTACAACTTCAGAGGACAATCTTTTTTATTGTTAAGGTAAACAGAAATGCCAGATTTTTGTATACCGCTACATCCTCAACAGATTCACCTACAGATTGTCTGTTTTCACATTTATTTACGTGAAGTAAACCATAACTTTTAAGATCCTATAGTGTCTGATTCATTTTGCCATTGACAGAAAATCCACTCGATCAGGATCACTCATTCACTCATCTCATTCATTTAACATAGTGACCCATGTGGGAGCATCATGTCTGTAATACAATGAGTTCCTGTGTGAGTCATTGCACCTTTACCAATGTGTGCCTTCCTGTTATGAGAGAACTTGTCAGAAGTGTAAGAGAATGTAGATCACACGCTAAACAGAGATGAGTAGGTTATCCGGCATCCTTTGAGACAACAACGACATTCAGCTGCCCTCGTTGTACAACACAAAGTTGTTACAGTAAAAAAGATCAGCCTTTGGCTGTGTATTTAACTTTTGAATGAACAATGTTGCACTCTCAAGCTTGATGGCTTGTGTCATATTTCTATTAAAGTGCATAATCAACTTGTATCTGGCAGTTTTCATAAGAAATTAAATAACTGCTATTTCCATGTGAAGAAGTTCGGGATGTTTATGGCTATAAATGTATTAAAATGTCCTATTTGTGGGATGGTGCGACATCTAGTGGCATAAATTGCACATTGCAGCAGAATGAATACACCCCACCAAACCCTCTCACTCCAATGGTGTAGGTGAAGCTATGATGGCTAGAAAAAATAAGACCCAGTCTAGAGTCAGTATTTGGTGTATCCCTCATGGCAGGGATATCCACATCTGGTCCTCGAGGCCCACTGTCCTGCAGGTTTTAGATGTTTCTCTGCTTCAACACACCTGATTCAGATCAAGGCATCATCAGCAGGCTTGTGCAGAACTTAACAATCTTTTGAAGAGATCCATTTCATCTGAATCAGGTGTGTTGACACAGGGCAACATCTAAAACCTGCAGGACAGCGGCCCTCGAGGATCGACTTTGGACATCCCTGCCTTATGGGCTGCTGTGGAACCATGGCGATGCAATGTGGCAGAGGGGTAGCAAGAAGGACCTGTGGTGTTTGTAGATATAAACCGCTTGTTTTATTATTGTTTTTTCCTTGTTAACTCAAGCTTAACTAGAGTTTTTTCTCAAGAAGAGAACATTTTAGTCTACAATATTTGATTAAAAGTGTTTTAGGGCAGCTGGGATATGGAATCCTTTGCTACTAAGTATTGGAGAGTGTAGCTTTTACAAACATTTTAAAATTAGCTTGAAGAAAAGGTTGAAGGAAGTCCAGGTTTCCAGTCACTAAAGGCTGCTTTCTGCTTTCTGCTTTCTGCTTTCTGCTTTCTGCTTCTGCGTTAACCCCTTATGGCGGAACCACTGTACCTGTTGCAACTGTCATGAGGATTTATGTTGCTATGTTGTGTCCGAGCATCAATCCGCAGTATACCACCACAACACTAGTAGGCAGTAAATCTCATATGTCACTTTACAGGCTCTAAAAAGAGTCACTTAACTTTCCGCAGGCGTTCCGTTGCAATATCTGAAACACCATAAAAGTAGAAAGCATCAGAGAAAGTGGTGTAGTTACAATTTTGAAGAGACGCATGTCTGGTAAGTGGGGTGGACATCAGTGGGTTTTTTTTGTGTGCGTGTAGTTGATATTTGGAGCTGTTGTTTTTTGTGATTTATTTTTGGAAATGTACTTTATTGGGTCTGTTTTGAGGGGATTTTTATTTTTGTTGCTTTTAAAACTTTGCTACGTATGCACTCGTTTCTTATCAGGGACAGCATATGAAAAGTTAGCTTTTAGCTAGTTTAATACGGTATATATGTACAGTATATACCGCATATACAGTAGTACAATATATGTACAATATACGTATTCTGCATTGTCTGTGTTAAATAAACATAAAGAATAGAGTAAAATCAAATAAATGGCTGTTTGGCCGGTTGTTAACCACAAGCTGATTGTTTCCAGCTGTTTTTAGAATCAAGATGAGAGTTTTCTCAGACCATTTGTCATTTCAAGATTGTCAAGCTCCACAAAAACAACCCTGAGACTGTTTGTTCATGCGTGCTATCAGAACATCTAATTATGTTAAAAGAATAAGCAAGAACTGCATACTAAGTATCAAAATGTTTTCCAATAACACGATTGGTGTCGCACAAAGAATGTATTCTAATCCTAACTATCACAAGTTTTTTTTTTTATAACCCTAACGAGCAAGTAATCTTTTTGCATAAACCGAACCAGGAAGTGATAAAGTGTTGTTGTGTTCATGTGTCACCAAGGCAACCAGCAAAATGGCATTCATTAAGATGATGGTGGCGTCGTAAAAAGAGTATTTTTGAGTCTTAACCATGATTTTCTAACACTTGAGAATGATGACCAATGACCAAAAGTTCATCTGAGTCACAATTTCCTGTCGCAACCTGTAGGGCAGTTTAGAGGCCACCCCATGTATTAAATTTAAGTGTATGAACAAATGACCTGTTTGGTCAATTTGATTGGTGGAGTTGTTTGTTATTTCCATACAATTTGAGGGAGGTAACGGTTTTGCAGGGGTAATCAAAAACTACCAGTTTGACATCTGAAGTGTAAAGATAAAACATATATGACATGGAAATTTGAATTATTATCAAAACATAATTTGATTGTTGTTTATTTTGAGAGTTGATACATAAAAGCTCTCACGAGACTTTTCAGCCCTTAAAAGACCTGGGTCTGAAAGTGTGGTTGTATTTTTCTTTAGTTCTTTGAAAGAGTGCTGAAGGAAAGATGGTCACCCTGTCTGCATAACATGCAGAAAGAACATTGCTTTTTGACCACCATCCACTACTTCAGAGTAAAGTGAATTAACTTTTAGCTCATTGGAGACCTCAGAAAAATAGAAAACGCCACGGTTTGTCTGTGTAAACTTAAGCTACGCCTTCTCTTGTAAAACCACAACATATTCTGCTGCTACTGTTTGTGCTGCGTGTCTGCAAGCTTTGATCACATATTCCACAGTCACCCACTGTATGTATTTTCTGTTCCAAATTTGGCAGATGAATTGGTTGTAAAAGTGTTTCGACTTGACAAACACTGTAGACTGCTGTGCAAGAGTTTAACAGATTTATAGAACTCTTGTATAACTCATTGTTAAGCTCACTGCAATTACCACCAGTGTCTTCTACGGAGTCATCTCTGTTCATGTAAATTGAGTCATTATGTAGACTCAAGTACCAAAGAGAAGATGTGTTTCACCTGGTGATTTTTAGAGAAAGTCTTTCCTACATCAGCAATTATCTCACACAAAAGAGGGATTTAGAAACAGCAAATGGGACAGTAATAAACTGCATGATTTAGCTTTTATCTAGTCTTGTTCAAAGAAAATGAGCTGTGCATCTTTCTGCGACACAGAAAGAAGGACATTAGCCCGGATTCATTTTGATTCGATGTCTGTTTTTGTCTTAAAATGCTCTGAAATCGATCCTCTTCTTAGAATATGTACAACCATCATTCTCTAAATAGTTATATCTTTATAGTTGTTCTTGTTAAAGCAGACGGCCTCCAAGTTTGATTCATTCTCAAGTTCTGTTGTTATGTCAACCACTTCTGTAACTGATGTTTGCATCAGCAATATCATGCAGAACGAGATAAACAAAGATGCTTTTGAGATCTTCAATAGTTCACTTATCATGTTATTGCTACTCAAGCTAGTCATTTAATCTCTGTTAAGTTCTCACTTCTTGTTATTCTACTTGTGCCTTGTTTTCAGTGTTTTATTTTTCTGCTGTACTCCTCAATATTTATGTTGTATTCTAGTTTTATTATGGGTGGATACTGCTTTTTTTAAATTAAACTTGTTGTGTTTTACCCTGTATGTAGCAGATTTTAGCATTTATGTGCCAGTTAAGCAACATCTCTAGTCATTTGGTTGAGTTTTGCAATGCTTCTACAAATCAAGAGATTATCTGCTGTCTCGAACAATCATTATGAAGCTACCACATTTTTAAAAAAGTATGTTAACATCTGTTTTCCTTGAGCTAATAAATATCACGCCACTTGGATTATTGTGGGCAGTATGCACCTCTTTGTGTGGATAAACGTTTGATTCTCTGAATTCATTGGCATTAACTTTACGTTAACATAAAGAAAGTCACAATTTGTTTACAGTCAGGCTTTATTGTTTTAAGTTTTTATTTCATGGCTGAGGAACTGAAATGAGAGGACTAGATGCACATCTCTAATCTCCAGAAGCCCTTAATCAGTTTGCAATCAGATGTGACGGTGAAGTGTGCCACAGCATCTGAAATCCTCAGACAGAAACACAAAGCACCTGCAACAGTGTCACAGAGCAGATGGCACAGTGTGGAAGTTGAGTTAGATCTGGGACTAACATATTGATCGATACCGCAACACATTACTCAGCTTGTACGTAGCTCTGTGAAGGGCTCTGCAACAGAGTCACAAATCTTCAGACAAACACAGCTGGCTGCATCATCTGAGAGCACTATGAGCCCAGCGGGTATCACGCTGACAAGCCCCTGATACAACTTGTGCAAACTAATTTGGGATTTGTGCTCTAAAATCAATAACTTGTATAATTAATTTTGTTTGTTTTAGAATCTGTGAATACAGTAAAGCCAAAAAGATGATTGATGATTACAACATAAAATGAACTGAACCAAATTCCAAAGTTTGCTACAGTTTTCACAGCTTCAGAAACTCAATATCTTTATTTTTTCATGTATTGCTCTAAGGGTGTACTGACTTAGAAATAAAGACAAAAATGCATTTTTATTGCAAGTTATAAACTTCTGCTTTAAATACATCTGCTTGCAAGACAGTGAAGGAATAAGAATCTCACTACATACAGCTAGTGAGCTCTAAACATTAGAAACAGTGAGAGAAAGATATGATGGGCGTGATGCAACATGAAGTTAGAGTGAGAATGGTGCTAGCTGCACGTTTCAACTTCCATTTCTCACGAAATAAACAGCTGATCTCAATGGCAGCCTGCGCCAGCTGCATTTGACTTTATCAGTGTTTTTCAAAGTTGTCGCTGAACTCCACTCTGCTCCTTTCAACTTGCTTGTCGGATTTACATGAAAATTACAACTGCAGCAGAGTTAATGAGATGCTTGAGCTGTAGCTGTTAGCCAAAATCTAATTTTCTTAAACGTTCCAAAAAATTATCTGATAGAAATAGATCCAGGACGATTCTTGATTTAACCACCTAAATGCTGGGTTGCATTTTGGCAATGGAGGATTACCCTGCTGCTTTCTGTGATCGCCACCATTATGACTTTTTTAAGGCTGTGTTTTAGTTTATCTCCCTCTGCTCTGACTCCTGCAAGCTGCAACAGATGTTTTTGGACACTGCGGATGCATTTTGTGTGAGTTTGAAAGTTACAAATCCAAGGTAGCTCATGAACAGCTCTGCAGTGAGTTTGCTTAAGGTTAGCTAAATAACAACCTGTGTTGTGCCAAAGTCTGATTACCTTCCAAATCTGATCTACTTTTTTGTCTCATTTGATAAAGGAAACCAATTATAGTACTTTCAAATTTGCAGTGAACAAATGGAAACATGGTAGAAATGGACTGCATGTTCTCCCTGTGCATGCATGTGTTTTCTCTCCAGGCACTACAGCGTCCTAACACAGTCCAAAAAAAATCTAGTTTGTCCCTGTGTTTGCTCTGAGTAGCGACCTGTGCAGGCTGCATCTCCCACAGTGATGGCTAGAATAAGCTCCAGCCGCCCCACAGCCCAGAAAAGGAAGAAGCGAGTATGGAAAATGAATAAATTAATGGAGCCTTTTCGTAGTGTATGCAGAGAAACAGGATCCTGAGGTTTAGTACACACAAAAGGCAGCTATGGTGCTGGCCCATGAACAAACCCAATTAAAACACAAAGTCAACTTGACATTCTAAATTGTGTTGAAGGGCAGTTGAGTGTTCACTTATCGAGATTTTAGGAATGCCATTCTTATTTAAAGTAAAACAAATTCTTTAACAACAGAGATTAACACCAATCCTTATTCCCCCCGCAAGGTTCTTCTTCTTCTTTAACAATTTTGACACTCATAATTGTTGTGACTGTTATTCATGTTAGTCATTAATAATGCACAGAGCTTTAAAATCGTGTCTCCCTCTTTAGGCCCCTCGGGGTTTAATAATTTCTAAACCAATCAATATCCTCTCAGCGGCTGTCCAAACGTGTTGCGCTGTTACACTCAGTCACCATCCCCCACTATTCTTGTACACACATAAACAGACACACACTTTTTCAAAGGAACCAGCTGATTTTGGCAAGCTTTGAAGAAATCCTATTACTCTAACAGACCCACGGAGTTACTGGATTAACATGAACAGTGTATCATTTTTCTTGTGCCCATTCACCTGATGATTCTACAGGTGAATGGTGCTGCTTCCAAGCCAAAACTGTAATTAATCCTGTTGTTCCTTCGGGGGTCAAATTGTGCTTCATTTTCTTTGAGGAACAATTTAACTGATGTAGAAGGTTTTTTTTTCACAATTAGAGATTAACACTTGACACCAACAAGGAGAAAATTGACCTCAAAATGAAAAATGTATTACTGATGTGAAAATCCATCTTAACCTCTAACTATGTGACGCTTTTGCAGGTCCAGCACACACACACACACACACAGACACACACACACACACACACACACGCACAGACACACACAGAAAGATATTGCAGCATCACTCAGTCTGGTAAAGATAATGCAATAAAGTGATAGCAGAGATACTTCAGAGTTTTGGATCCCGTTGATGAGACTCTGTGTAGTCTTCCGTCCACAACCTTTTTTCTTTTTGATGGGAACAATTTTCTCTGCCGGCCCTACAAATTGAATTTTCCCCCAGGACAATAACTGGTATTGCATCTTGTATCTGATGAGCACGCAGACTGACTCTGAAAGGAGTAACTGATCTGTGAGCTCCACTGATCATTGATTTCTGTTTTGCAGAGTCTTTCCTTCGGAGCGGCTACTCTGTTTTTGAACAGGGAGACTGTCTCCATCGTTTAGAGGAACCACGGAGAAATAATCTACAAGTTAACATTGAAATGTCAATGCTGTATATCATATATGTCCAAACATGCGGATCAATCACTTAAAGGTAGGAAAGAGGCGCATTAAGCACTGGATTTTATTGGTATTTATAGCTTTTATTGCTTTATCTGTCTTTAATGCTGCAGCTAAGGGTCCTTGTTTTCATTCACCACTCTGAGTTTAATTTAGATTGAACTGAGGGGTCGAAACTGTTAGTTAGCTGCTCATGTACATGAAAAGAAATCGCTCCAGTGTCACATGTTACAGAGTGATTGCAAGTTTCCAATAAAGGTGCTTAAACAAATATCCATCTGAGAAAAGTGTCTCTGCAGAGGCAGAATGACAGTTTAATTGTTTTCTCAGACTGATTATCTTGTCATGTACCTGATAGTATACTTAATATTTAAATATCTGTGAAAGTGGAGCCTGCCTGCTTGAAAGCAGGCCAACAATATGCTGATGACAGAGCGTGAACGCTGACTGAAAATAATGGCTTTGGTTGTGACTGAGCTGCTGGGCGTGTCTCCTTCATTCATCTCCGCTCTCCGTCTGATCGCTGCTACTCGTTAAAGATGGGGGTTGGGATGGTGAACATGGGTGGGGGTGGGGTTCACAGGTGCAGCCGAACTGGGATGGTTAATGGCGGCTCCTGATCAATTATGGCTCATCCAAGTCCGTGTGTCTATACATATTTAATGACTATATGGGGATTCAAGCCTGGCTGCGTAAACCCACCCCCCCCACCAAAGAAACACGCCTTCTCCCAAACTCAGCAACCCCCCACCAGCCCAAGGCCCCAGATGAAAGGGAGGTTTGACTTTCCGGACAGGAGGGTGGGGTGCCTCAGCGGGGGGGGGGCTGGCCAGCTTCAGACAGAAGCTCCTGGTTCCCGTTAGTCTTTGTCTTTCAGCACTGCTCTGCCTGCCTGCCTGCCACCTTATCCAGTTTTATATCATATCCATACATTTATCCATTTTCCATCCATCCAGTAGTTTCCAATCAAATCATCCATCAACGTGTTATTTTAGAGTTCTCATTCTGCAAGTTTTCCAGTACCTTATAGTCTTATATTACTCTTGCTTTCAATTCCATGATTATACAACAAAACTCTTTCATGTAGATGAACAGAACCAGTGTCGACGGTGACATTTTTGTTAAAGGGTGCAGAGGTTCTGCAATTATGGTGTGGGGGTTGGGAGGGAGGGGTGGATGCTGGCCAGGAGCAGTTTTTCTTTGTAGTCTGCTTCCACCCCTCCCTTCTGAGGACTGAACCGAAGTGAGCAACACACTGCTGTCATAACCACACATTTCTGAAACAAACTTTGATTGTTTCAGCATGTGGCTTTTGTTGCTTTTACAGCATCTGGACATTTAATTAAATTTACCATAGTCGTTAATCAGATTGGGTTCCAGTTCAATTATCAAACCTATAGCCCAGATGTTTTTCTGATTTTGCTGCACATCAAAAAAGAATGAAATGTAAGTGAATATGGCAGCGCTGGAGACAAAGACGCACCAGAGGTGTCATCTTAGTGGAAAAGACCTGCTCTGATGAAATGTGGCAAAGCTTGAAGCGTGTACTTCAAACACTGCACCTTATCTTATAGCAGATTTTAAATTGGTGAGCTCACAAAAGAATCTTCTGGCTTAAAATGCTAAACTCAGAGAGTGCCCTGATCAAACAGATCAAAGTGTCTTCTCAACCTGTAAGCATACTTCTTAAAACCCCCTTAAATCCTTTTTTTGGTAATGATAAGAAAGTTTGAATTTCGGAAAAAGCAAGAATTCGTTAATTCTTAAACTTGAAATGTCATCCTTTGAGGGTAGAGACAAGGCACTGATGACTGCATCTGCTTTCAGCGATGTTACAAAGAGGGGCACACTTTATTTTAACAGCCTTCTTTTTCTTTGATGTGAAAAAGTTTTGTCTACCACCCAGACTTAGAGTCATCTTTTTCATACAGGGCAAAGCAAAGTGAAGCTGTATTAGTTTTTTTTGTTAGCTTCTTCAGAAAAGCTCACAACAGTGACATATCTTCTCTTTATAAAGCTGCTGCAGCTGTATTAGCTCATGCACCTACAGCAGACAAACAGCAACATCAGCATTATTTCAGAGAGGTGTTTCAGGGTTTACATCAAATATCCATTTTTGTCTTATCTTGGTTTTGGCTCCAGCTTGTTAATATATTGCAGAGGTAGCTTAAAATGCTTTAAAAGATGAGTAAAGAGGGGATGAGGCGAGTTCGGGCTCTCCGTGGGTTTCTCATTATGTTTGATCTTTGAAAATACAAAGAAAATATTTTATATTCAGTTTTGGGTAACAGTACATTTACGGGAAATATATTTAAATAAAAATCAAACTAATTTCAGGAAAGTTGGTGCTGCGCACAAAAACTTTGCCTCCACGTAAATTTTATGTAGTAATAAAATTTTCTAATTACATTTTGAATAGCTCGGATGCACATTTAAGTGCATTACAATGTTTTACATTCAGCCATAAAGCAGAACTCAGTGTTCCAGCAGCAGAGAGCTGGATCCATAATGATGCTTTTTACAGGGTGCTCACTGGTGGTGGGTACAAAGGAAAGGCCAACAAGTTGGAAGAATGACAGCAGAGAGAAAGTTAACAACACTACCAGCACCTCCCTAAAGAATGCATTCCTCTTCCAGCGTGGTGTCATGTCCCTTGTAACCTTTTCTAAGTGCTCCCCTGTCTGTTGGTGCTCTCATCATTGCTCTGTGGTTGATGAATCTGTCATACAGTGTTCGGCTGAGCCTGGTGCTTTGTTGCTAATGTTGTGCAGCAAAACAACACATTGCTATGACATCAGTCACAACAAAACACTGACAACAGTAGACCAGCTTGAAATTTTCAAAAATACCCTGAACAGCTTTATTTTGATGAGTAAATATGATACTGAACAGTAGAATGTTCTGCAGAGGCCTGTTCTCTATCCATCAGGAGATGTAAAAAGGCAGCACATTGTGATGTGCATGTAGACAAAGACATTACTGTCATATATGCAAACAATGCAGCTGTTTAGTGAGTGTTCAGGCAGTGTCTTCTCTGTAAGGTGCAGAGTGTGTAGTGTCTCTGCAGCTACAGTAAACTTTCATTTAACCAGCAGTTACTTTTTTTGTACCCTGGACTCCAAATCCTTTACTCCTCATTGTCATTTACTTGATGTCTTCATTCACCAATTTAGTAACAATACTACATTGTAATAGCTTTATAAACACAGGGATGGTGTTGATCTATAGCTATGATAATTTGAATTTATACAAGCTGAGCCATGCTTTGCAATGGTAATCATATGTCTGTCCAAACAGACAGAATAGCAAGCTGCATGTATGACTGTGAGGGGTAAGGCCTGCTTTCACACTTTGAGGTGGGGCTGATGCTGAGATGTTGAGGAGGTTATCCTCCTCTCTAAAATGTACCTGTGTAGCATTTGTTCATGCAGGCAGTTTCGGCCAATAACTACGTTTGTGAGAGCAAACTCGTAGGAGTAAAAATGGCACCTATGACTGTACAGTCACATTGTGAAAATAATGTTTCTAACCATGACTGCTTTCTTACTCCTAACAGAGTCATGGAATTGTAAAAATGAAACCAGGACGTTACAAACGACTGGTTTCAAGTCGGCTCATCGATGGAGTGCATGTTGGTCTCAATTTCGAGTCCCACAAAGGCTCATGGTTGAAAGCGTCAAGCTCTCCTTTTACCTGATGGAAGACTTTGTGACTTTCCAACCAGAAAACCTAAGATTGAAATCTGCTCTGATGTGGAAACACTTTTTCCTCTCCATCGCTTGTTGGGGCGGTTCTTTACAGTACGCTAGGAGTTAGGAGCCATATAAAAGGATATGAGCAAACAACCTATATGACTGTTTCACATGTGTAATACAGGTGGGTGGATTGGTTGGGTTAGGTGTGCCCCAGAGGGAAGCGTGCTCTACCACCAATCAGAATGTCTCTTCCACCCCCAGCTTCCCCATCCCTTTGGGCAGTGTTCCGCCCCTCATGAGCAGCTTTTGATAAAACATTTGCTAAATGAATAAATGTCAGTGTGTGCAGAAATAGTGTGTGCTTCTTTCAGAAGCTGGGAACACACACATTAAAACTATTTCAATCCTAAAAGTTGCAGAAAAGGAGATTATTGGTTGATGTTTAATGGACCAGAATCAAAGTGGTAAAAAGAATGCTTGTAACAGAGCTGGAAAAGTTTAGTACTAAATTGTTGTGATGGTCATTGCTTGCTGGAATACATTCAGAGGCAATATTTATTGATTTAAAGTAGTATTTAATTTATGAACTGTGCTGGCTGGCTGGGCTGAGTTGTTATAACCCAGTGTCACACCAAAACGTGATACCAAGAGCAAAAACTGTGAAAAAACAACAAAAAAAAGGAGGCATGTAGTGCTGTCACTGCATTTAGTTGAACATTCATTAAAAGACCTTTTCAGAACATATAGAAAATGATAAAATTAGCATTTAGGGCTAAAATGTGGTTAAGCATGAGAGGAGAGTTCAACTCCTGACCCAACCGGTGATATTTTTCAAGTAACCCAACTTTAAAAAGCAATTTTCTGGTTTCCGTTGCCATGTTTGTGAACAATAGTTGATTAAGGTTAGGAAACATCATGGCTTGCATTAAAACTGACACTTTTAAAATGTACCATATGAAAAACTCTCTGACAAGTCCTGCCCACTCAGCAAAGCCATGTGTTGGACATATGAACCACATGAACCCATGAAATGCATCATTTTGACAGCTGCGCTGGAGAGCATGAAAAACAAAAGACAGAATTCATGTTGATCTGCACGAATACAATGTTTCTTTCTATTGTGCACAGCAAATAAATGTCCCGCTGAATGAAAGGTTCACACTTTGGCAACATAGCAGAAAGAAAAATCTAATTAAATGAAAATAAGAACACTATGTCACTAAAGGCTAAAATCTTTCTCTGCCAGTGCCAACATGCTAAATGAGAGATTCTAAATAAAAATAAAGTCTATGTTTATGTTTTTGTACCCTGAAGAAGTGATGGTGAATCAATGCAGCGTCCACCTGCCCACAGTCCAGTTCCAGAGATTTGCCTTTGGCGTCCCAGCTCCACATATGTGATGGCAGCTTGTTTCTATAACCAATTAGGTTCAAGGATTCACACAAAACGACGTGTAGAAGAAAAGTAAGGAAAAATGTTGTTTTATCTTGTGAAAATTACATTACTTACTTTATGTTCATTGGTTAACTCTGTGTCTCAGCGTAACCTTTCTCTGTTAACAGAGCAAATGGCTTGTCAATATTCAGCAACTTTAGACTCATTCGTTGGCATCACTCGGTATGAGCTGGTTATCACCACTAGACTTCTGCTTGTGGTTTGTATTAAACATCACTGAGTTCAGTGTTTAGACAATGCAAGAAAACAGTTATATATAGGTATACTGACACCATTTGGAGGGTTTTCAACATAGATTTTACTGTCTTTTGCTGCATTTAAGACCTGTTAAACGACAAACAAACCTTTTCAGTTAGCTCGCAAAGCTACTACTTCATCCTTTCATGTGGGGTTGTGATTCATGCTGGCTCGAGGATACAGTGACTTAATGAGGTACAAATCGTATTGTAAGATTGCCTGTAGCTTGTTCGCATGCTAACTCCAGTAAATGCAAAAACTGTTTGTTCTTCATATTCTGTTGATAAATATTTGAATAGTTCAAACATAATACATTTGCATAAAGCAAATAGATCTGATAATGTTGTCATGACTACGAGTTGATACTGTGCAGCTGAAAAATGAGAAATTCTAAATGATGATCCTTAATATGTTAACACTATGTCAACAGTAAGTATAATTCAACCAGCTGCCTCAAAAAGATTAGTTGTTGTTGTGTCTTTTTAAGGAGACAAGGTAATTAAAGCACATTTTCTTGCCTCTGCTAGTCAACTTCATCTTATTTTGTGCAAATTATACCACAGAGGGAGTTTACAGTGTTATCCTTCATCTGATGCTACATTTCAAATTATTTTATTATAAGCAACGAGCAAACAAGGAAAACAAAGCTCTTTGTTCTGATCCTGACAGGTATAATCCTGACAGGTAAAGATAATGTAATTCTAGTTAACTGAGTATTTTATCCAGCATGTACAGAACAAAGGCGAAGTGGTCTGTGTTAGAGGATGCCGAACCAGGCATTATTATAGTTTAAATACTGAATTAAAAAAACATTCAAGGATTTTAAAGCAAAGGATTCTCTTTAGCCTCTGTCTTTGATCCTGTTTCCTCCCTGATGTGACGCCTCTACACACCCACATGAACAACAGCGATGCCCTTTCTCTTTATGATTATTATTTCTTACTCGATAAAGTTTGAGTTGTCGTCGCTCAACAGCTCCTCACCGACACCAAGTCCTTTTATTGATAATGAACATAACATATTAATGGTCTCACGTCCAACACTGCACATGCTGCAACACGGTCAAGAGTCCTTAGCGTCAGTTTTCAGCCCGTCGGGTACCTCCATGTCGTCACTTTCTGTCACTGCAGGACACATGCTGCAGGACACATGCTGCAGGACACATGCAGGAAACGCTGCATGTTCTAAAATCCTGTGTCTGCGTTGAAAACTGATGCTCCTTACCAAGCTTCAGTTTATGATTAGCTCAGAGTGAGAATGGGTTGAACACATCACCACAGATGTGCCAGTGAGAAATTTGAAGAGTACATTGTTGAAGTATAGTGTCAAAAACGGAGCATGTTTATTACTGTGGCTACATCAAGATGAATTAAATTCAAACCATCGTTTCAGCAGGAAACCACTCTCCGGTTTGTTACTTTTAGACTGCATTGCGGCTGAATGGTTTGGACAAATAACATTAACTGAAATATCTTGGTGCAACGTGACCTCAGAGTTTGATACAAAGTTTCCATAGAAACTGAAAAATATTTAAGATTGGAGGCTTTCCGGCATGGCTGATCAGCTTCGGATTAACCCTGCTGCTGAGAGATCAGAGCATGACAAAATGTCAGTTGAAATGTTTTTTTTAAACACCATATTTTTGCCTTATTGAATAGGGATGAATCAACAGTTTAATGAAATCTAGGAGATGCATGTGCATACCTCATTAAAAATCTTTCATACCTGCTGCTAAGCTCTAACGCTTCCTCAGATGTTATAAATAACAGAGAGTACAAGTCTCTCAGAGACACAGTCAAGTTTATACACTGAGAGTTGTGTTCGGCCTAAATTTAGAGAGGTCAGAATATCATGCTGGCGCTGTTTTACAGACACTTCCCAGAGATGTCTGGTTTGATCTGTGGCTTTGCTTGCATCCAAAAATATTGTGTCCCATACTGCTGATGAACTAAACTTATGTGTGCATGTTAAATGTTTTCATTTGGTAGAGCTTTGTTAGAGTTTAGTTTTACATGTGAACAAGAAAATGTAATACATCTCTGATTCTGAAAGCATGCACAGCTGAAGCTTTGTGCTATCATTGCGCATTATATTTTTAAAGGGAATTTAAAAGGTATAAACAACCTAAATATGGCAGCTGAATCAGAATGAATGTGAACTCAGAATATGTGTGAGTTTGTGTGAATGATTGGTGAGGCTGATGTGTGTTGGAGGGTTTGGTTGTATGCTGCCAAGGCCAAGAGAGTGGTTCATGGGAAAAGACTGTGTTTATCCTGATTTAGTAAAAAAAATAAACGTGCCAACAGCTGTCGCACTGGGCATTCTCCACGGACTGGCGAGCACAGATGTAGTGTACAACAGAATGTGTGTGTGTGTGTGTGTGCATATGTTTTTGAACCAGCTCCTGTCATCACCATTTGCCGTCAGGCTTCAACAGAGCCCAATAATAAATCCACCAAATTAAATTTGACTAATCAAATTACTGCGAGAGTAAATGAAGAGCCGTTCACTGACGGTGAAATGAGACTTGTTCAATTCCAGGGGACGCAGTACAATGCAGATTTGTTGCAGCAAACACTTTTACAGCATTGACTGGGGAGAAGAAAACCATAACCTGATTGTTCAAATCCTTTGTCATTAACATGCGATAAATCCTTCAGCCTGCATCTGTTACAGTAAGCTCACCAGACATATATACAGTGCATGCCAGGGGAAACAATAAAGTACATTGCTTGTTAAAACAGGAACGACTCAGACTTTCAGCATTATTCATACAAAATAACAGATGTTGAGCTGGTGCTGCCTTAGAAGTCATTAAAGCCTTGTTAAAGTGTTGCTGCAACCTGTTCTCACTCTTAGGGCATCGAACACTGTCGAGCCACTGGCATTTCGCAGCAGAAGTTGTTCTTTGTAGCAATATATGACAGGATATTAACATTATAATGGACTGTTGGATTAAGAGTGAGCAGCAAGCCCGTGAAGAAAGAGAGGAGAAAGTCACAGGACTTACAAACTCCCATCTTGAGACAGCTGTTTCTGCACTTGCATGTAATCATTCACTCCGAGATAACTTTTGGTTTCACTTCCTGCTTTACACGCTGCTTGGTAAAGGTTAGACAACACAACATCTCTGTTAACTTTATGCACTAATATTAGTTTTGGTTTATAAAGTTTCCGCTCATTGTCCACTTATGTCTCATTGTTGGGAGCTAAAAGAAAGAAAAACAGGTCTACAGACTCATCACTAATCACTATCCTGATGATTAGCAGCTGTAGATGAAACCTTGTCAGTCCAAATTTTCAGATCTATTGATCTTTTCCGTGGAGGCTACAGTTTAAGGACGTCAGTTTTCACAATACTTGGACCCTGAAGTGCCAGAAGTGGCCCTTTATTTAAACACATTGCCATCAGATCATGTGGAAAATGAAGGTCCTGACACTGCAGCCTGGTAGTGCTTTAACATGACAGCAGCTATGTTAGCTTGTAGTCATTCAGCTGGCCCGCCTGCTTACAAAGCGAGCAGTAGTGCATAGCCTTAAAGCAGAGCTTAGGTTATGGGTTGTGTTTCTGATGACAGATGGGTTAAATTTGTATTAACTATATGGACTATGTGTCTGGGCTGTGTTTAGTTGATGATCTGGAAATTTGGACGTAAGAAATAATAACAAATTATTATTTATGATAAAGTTTGAGAGGATGTAAATTAAATTTTTTTCAGAGCGGAAACAACAGAAGGAAATGGCCTTAAAATAAATGAGAAAGTCAAGAAAATGTTGGCAGTCATGCAGAGCGTTATTGATCAAATCAATCAGGCACAGTCTGAGTGCTGTCAACAAGCATTCATTAGTGATTCAAAGTGAAGATGATGATAAAACTGCTTTGAACATTATCTGGCATGTAGCTCAAGTTGTCTCAAATATTACGATACAAAGGGAGCCTGATCCAAAACTGAAATACATAATTTTAAAGCACAAATCTGCAGCCTGGCAACGCAGACATCTGGGGCCAGATGCGTTAAACTGTTGCAGATTTAGGACTTAAACACACAAAGGCAGAAATGTTCATACTAATTCTTTATGCCAGATTTATAAAGCCATGTCCACGTATGATTCTTGTTAATAAATCTCAGTCATGACAGTTTAAGCACATGCACGGACCTGATTTCCACTCACATGGAAGCAGACACCTCGAGAATTCGTCCTTTGTATATCAAGGCATTGTTTGCACAGCAACTAATTAATGCGAAAATGAATGCAACGCAGGAGGACAGTTTTACCATTTCTAAAACTGAGACACTCATCAGTTTTTTTCAGTCTAAAACAGGGGAATTAAGAATGCAACAGGTGATCAGATCTGTAAGTTTACAGCAAACAACCCCACAGAGATAAAAAAAAAAAAGAAATGGTGGTACTCCTGAAAGTAGCATGTTTTGAATTTGTTGCTGTACAATGACCAAGAATCCAAATCTTTGGAGAGTAGATTTGTAACTTCAGCAGCCCTTTTGTTGGTTCACAATCTCAAAGAAGATAATAAAAACAGAAAAAAAAGTCAGGTATACTCCTCCCTACCTTCCAGTTCCTTTTATTTTTGTGTCTTTAAAAGAGTTATTGTATTTCTTAATAAAAAAGAATTTGTACTCTGATGAATACATTCTTCTGTCTCACAACTACCGAGCTGATAATGGCAGGGTTTTTTAGGGAGGTTAAGGGGTCTCCAGGGAGGCAGAGCATACGTAATGTTTCCATTAAGCTTGGCCTCTTCTCTTTGTTCCTTCACCCCGTCCCTCAAGGGTAACACTACAGAGGTTCCCAAGTGGCTTATTTACTTCTCAGGCATTGCAGTGTCCCTTCAGCAGCCCTCAAGCCAGAGCTGTGAGAGTATTGCCTTGTGGCACCACATTCAAGTCCTCTTATCATGCTTAAGTCAGGCTGCTCTCTAAGACCTCGGATACACCTCTCAAGAGCCTGACAAAGATGTTGAGTTGAAAGGAGGGTCAAAAGAGAAAACTTAAAGTGTCTGAAAATGAAGACAGGTGGAAAAAGCGAATGTGAAGACATGGAAATACACTAAGAAACACAAAAAGGAGGAAGCACCTTTTTAATAGAGGTGGGGTCATGTCTCAAGATACAAACTTAGTTTTTTTGGCTTTAACAGTGTTGTGAAATTCAGCAATTATACCAGAATAAAACATGCTTGAAACATGCTTTTCCTTCTAAGTACATGCTTATTTTTTATGTTTACCTCCCAAAAACAATGAACCTTAACAATTACTTGTTACTGGGTGTAGCCTCAGAACCGGAGATTTGCAGGCAACCGTCACAGCCATGTCACAAAAGGTTAGAATCCTTTGTCACTTACCATCAACACTGTATATCGAGTGCCCCGACTGCAGATAAACAGGATGACAAAGCCTGTAATTGATTGCCAAAGTGCCGCATCTGTCACAAAGATAAAAACAGAAGGGGATACTACGGAACAATGGGTGAGAATGTGATTTGGTTTTCTTTTAGCTTGAAGTAAAAAAGATCCATGCAGATCTTTATCCTTCCATCCATTCATGAAAGTTTTGCTGTTCCTACATGCTGATTGCAGCAGCAACCTGCCTCTTACGAAGTGAGTTGCATATAGTCACACCAGGGGCTTTGCAGTACAATTAGTTTGTCTTCTGTTGGCTACTGAGCAGCTGCACTGAACAGGTGGTGGGTAAATGCTCCTCTCAAGCACATCCAAAGGTCTTTCTTTCATGGCTGTAATACACATTACCTCTTCCTCTGTCCAGATTTGAGCAAATGTTAACTAACCGCTATGTGGAAGAAATTTTCTTTTGCAAGATATTCAGTAGTAAAATGGCATGAAGTTCCTTTAATGCAACAGGATCGCTAACAGATCTCAACAAGGCAGCTCCAGCAGCCAATTTTACTTTCTTCCTGTATTCCACTTCTTATGGTTCAGGGTTCGGTTGATCTTGATCCAGAGAGACACATCTCCATCTATCTATTTCTGAGCTGACAGGAGGCTTTTCAGTTAAGAAAGCAACTGACTGAGGGCTTCAAGGTTTCCCCTTCAAAGAACTTTAACAAGCACAAACACGGCAGCTCTGAACTAACAGTGCAATAGCACGCGTTCATTAATTCATTCGTCTTAAATTATTGGTGAAATAAAGACAGATAATGGCTTATTTAGTGGCTGTATTGTCTCTGCCCCGCTCACTCCCATTATATGGATATACGCGGATCTTGAGTGATCTAAATAGCCGACTTTCACCAAATTGTTATCGGTGAGTAGATGAACATATTTTATGCCAGAAATTAGGTCAAGGTTTAAAGAATACGAACTTCCCCTTTAAGGTCAGATTAATATCTGGTTTGGGCATTCCACTGTTATATGAAGATGTGCATCACTATACAATCAGTGGAAGAGTTCCGGCACATAGCTTTAACACATTTAATTCAACATTAAGAAGCAAAAATCCTTTCACACATAACTTTGAGACCAGCCTGATTTGAAAGGGAAATGCTTAGATGTTGCTTTCATTTTAGAGCTCCACATTTTCATTTTATTGCAAACTGGCATAGATTTGCATATTAGATATAAACGTGCAATGTTCTTCATATTTGTTCCAAATTTTTTCCAATATTCTCTTTACACTGTGGTTAACTAAAGGTGACTAATTCCTGAACAGCCCTCATCTGTACAAACATAAAATAACTACAGGTTCTTGTGTGTCTGAAGAGTATTTCCAGCTTCAGATAGATTAAGCATCAAACTGGCACCCAAAGTGAAATAAAACTGACTAATGTGAGATTTTTGTAGTCTAGTAAGGAGTGTCGACACATTTCTCAACCATGCAACAATTTTAATTTGAGTCATAGCCCAAGGCAAGTTTGTGACAGCTTCTACATCAGGGGTCAAATCCAAAAAACTACAAGCATATAAAACAGTTTTTGAAGGATTTTACACAAAGTTCTTTCGGTGATGTTCAAAAAGCTGTGTGTGTGTGTGTGTGTGTGTGTGTGTGTGTGTGCATAGTCCTTCTTCTTATCAATGTGAAATGTATCCCTCAGTGTATCATTTGCACATAAAAACACTGTTTGAAACACAAGTTAGTTGCTATAGTTAGTTGCTATAGAAATGCAAACAAACTACATCCATATGCATAACAATTATGCAAAGATGCAGCTATTTGTAGCCCCCAGATTTAACAAAAAAAAACAAAAAAATTCAATTTTATGCAAGCTATTATCCATATTATAGTTTATAAATGGTTTACATGTTAATACAGATATATGTAAATGTGGAAGTCTTTAACCTTGTTGATATGTACATGATGTTTATATTAATTCATATATATTGTTTAATCTTACAAGACAAATCAAGAGGAAAATCATCCATCAGTGCGATGGCTGAGGAACATGTGGAGCACAACCTGCAGTGGTAAAAAACGAGATTTTGCACAGCTCACATTTGGATGGAAAAAAAAACTGAAGCTTTACAGCCAAGCACTGTGAAGAATTAGATGAGAAGCTTGTAAGTTACAAGGAGATATCTTCCACAAGGTGGAGAAGCTGCAGAGATTGTCGTGTCACATATGAAATATCAGAAAGGATAGAGATCTACCCAAAAACAGCTTGGTTTTATCACTAAACTGAGTTTATTATTCTAAACATTCATCCAGGTGGCACTGTTTGTATGAGTGGGCATGTTCGCTAATGTTGGTGTGTTTACTTTTTTAAAGTGTTTTTTCTCTCGCAATTCCAGCTCTCAGGTGGTGAGTCACTAACTTTACACCGTCTTCAACCAGCTGGTGAGCAGAAATCTGTGCCTGAGATGCCTGTGTTTGGCTGAATATGATCTCTGCTGCTTCTCAGGTGAAAAGTCACTAAGTTGCTATCGGTGTTTAAAGTTAGCTGCCCTGATCATTATTATTAGTATTTCTACACCACAAGCTGCCAAACATTGCAGAGCTGAGAACAAGCTTTAACTAATATTAGCATCAAATTACCAGCCGATAATGCTCATATAATCTATCGTGTTACCGTCCATCCATCCATTTTCTATTCCCGCTTAATCCAATTTAGGGGGGTCATTGGGTGAGAGGCAGGGTACAACCTGGACGGGGCTACATCACCACAACCATGCACACAGAGTCACCAATCAATATAACGTGCATGTTTTTGGATGGTGGGAGGAAGCCAGAGTACCCGGAGAGAACACACGCATACACGGGGAGAACATGCAAACACAGAAAGGCCCCAGCTGGGAATCAAACCTGGAATGCTCTTGCTGTGAGGCAACAGTGCTAACCACGATACCGCCGTGCAGCCCATCATGGCCAAATTGCTGTTTTCGTAAGTGTCCATTCACTAAATGAGAAAAAAACTGCAGAGTCAAAGTCATTTTAAGGTCATGACGGCTTTTTATTGTGTGTGTGTTCTTTTGTAGGCCTGAGGAACACAGATTAATAACTGATGGAGTGGGACTTTAAGCCATGTCTTACACACAGAATTGGCTTGCTCTATAAGACCTGTGTACATATCATCTGAAGTCAGAAATATGCCAGAAAAATGTCTTCTTTTATAAAGACTGGTTCATGTGGGCGCACATCATTGTACATCTGCCCCCAGGTGTCTGGTCATGCACTGGAAGTAATTTCTGTTTTGTCATCAAGAGCTGCAGCAGCTTTCAATAAATAAGATCAACTACAGTGCATTACCCGAGTGACAGATAACCTTTAGAAAGTGCAGCGCATAAATGCTACAGCACTTAGTTTAAAGGCACTGAGAAAAAAAAATCCCTTTTAAAGTGTCTGCTGCTAAAAACCCTGCAGTAGTCCACTTCTACACAACCTTAAACTGTTAATTTACAATGCAGATCACCAAGTCAGCGATTATCATATTACCACTTTTGTAAAAGAGATAACAACACTGTAGATAATGAAATGGAATCATTGTGCATCATTTTTAGCTCTTCCACAGTGAAGCAAGGAAGTCATTATCACAGTTCAAGGCTGTGTTGAACCACCACAGCTGAATAGTGTTTCATATCTCTACCAGGGACAACAAGGATATGATGTCTGATCCCTGCCACCGGGGAGGAGAAAAGGGGGTGGAAGGATATGGAAGATGAGTGAAGTGTGTAGCAGGTGATACACCCAGATGGTTAGGGCAAACAATGAATAAGTGTACAAAAGAATGTAAGTAAAGTTCCTGAAATGGGAAAGAGAGAAGGGCAGATCTGGAAAATAGATTAGTGTTATGTGACAATCTCGCCTCTTGTATTTTCATCATTAACTTCAGATGCATCCTTTTAGATCAGGGCAAGAAAAAGTTCAAAAAGAAAAATGTGGGCATTGATTTGTTTAAAAATCTTCATTAATATTTGGATGTCAATGTAAAGTATAAGATAGATTAAAGTAAAAAAAAGAGAAAAAACACCCCAACCTTAGATCTTATGAAGCTGTTTTAAGTCCAACTTGATAAAGTTTACAACAAGACACCAAAGCTGTTTAAGTGTTAAGAGTCTAATATCATGAAAAAGGTCTAAAGAGATGTTATGTTACTAGAAAAGAACTTCAAGCTCCAGTTTTCTTCTTCCATGTTCACAGCGTTTGGCGACTCTCAGGCCCTTTAAATCTAACTATGTAAGTCAAATATGTTTCAGTTCCTAGAGGCCGTTGATATAAACTTTTCTCTTTTCACCTGATGGGGGTGGCGTGTTGTGTCTTTGCCTTTAATCACTCTGAGTTTTGCTTTCCAAGGCTTCTCATTGTCCTTGTGATGTGATGAAAAGCCTACGGGGGGGAGGAATCAGACAAAGTCGACTGCACCAGGCTTTGATCAAACTCCCACTTCAAAAGCTTAATACACTCATTAAATGATTGATGATTCCTTGTTCGGAGTGGTGTATCACTGATGGCAATTCCAGATGTTTTCTTGGTGTCAAAGAGGCAGCATGACCCTGAGGTAACCTGTAAACCGTGCATACTGTGATTACATGTATCGCAGATTGTGAATCCACCTTGTAAGCTGTTGCCCTTCTGCCATAAATTTCCGCTAATTTGGAAACTATCAAAGCAGGTCTTTCCTGTGGCAGCAGAGTTGGATGATGGGGTTGCAGCACGTGTTGACTGATTGTAAAACTTTATCATGTGGAAAGATCGCTATATCACATCTGTGTGAACTGACCAGGAGCTTTTACCCCAACAGTGTGAATGGATAAGAAAGTATTTCCAGGCCTCTTTAAGCGGTGCAGGAACATGAGGACACAACAGAGGTGATAAATCAGATCAAAATTAAATTCAATGACATGCTGAGAAAATGACAAAGGCATGAAAAGAAATCATTTGAGTCTCTCATCCACAGCGATGATGCCGCCAAACAATAATTCACCTGAATTAAATCCTTTAAAAGAAACGAGAGGAAGTGATGAATGAAATAAATAAGATCACATGCTGTGACAGTGATTAAAATATCTGAAGCGTATCATCAGCAAAATATTATATTGTAAGTTGATCTCAAAATGCAAATTTCAACATCAAAACTGATGATGCAAGACATTGTAACAGACTGTTGCAGTGAGGAGAGAGTTGAGCCTGAAACTAAAGTTCTGGATGTATAGGTCTCTCCGACCATCTCTGACGGTCATGATCTTTGAGTAATGGCCATTAAGAATAAGGCTGCCTTATTTCTTTCTGTCACAGAGCGGCTGAGCTCAGAACTGACGTATTTTAATGCTGAATGGAGCCAGTTGAGATAAATGCCTCTTGGTATTGAGGTATTCTTGGCTGAATTGAATCCCTGCAGTGGACTCACACTGTGTGGAATGAGTACAACTTTAGATCCCTAAACAAGTACAAAGAGCAGCAGCATTCTGTTGTTTTTGTAGTTCACATTATGGTGGTGCTGCATCATAATGTATCTCACTGTTATGTCAGTTTCCAGGTTTTAATGAACATCAGAACAAGGACAAGTGCTCGGACCTGTGCAGAGTCATGGCAAAAATGTCACATTTTACAAGAATCAAAATAACCTTCAAGCTCTGTTATGAAGTGCAAAAAAAAATGTATATAAATAAAACATTAGGTTCTCAGAATAAGTAAAACCAGATTAAGTGAGTAATTTACAGTGTGGTAAGTGTTCTGCCTACAAGCTAATAAACAGAAATTAATATAAATACTTCCTGGCATCATATGCTTAGAGTCTGAAAAGTCAAGAAAAAAAGTCAGGTGTTGTGAAAAAGCTCCCATTAGCACCACTATCATCTCCCAACCTGCATCATTCATCAGTGACATTTGTACTCAACTCCTCTGAATGGCAGCTGCTCATTATCCCAGCATGCAACGTGCCATTTAAAGATAGGAGACAATTATACAGTGTACACAGCAGGTTATTTGGGATCTTTCTACAACCTGACAACCATTTTTGTCTATCCTTCACCTCTTGTGACCAGCTATTAATATCTCATCACCTGCTAAATGATATGTTTACATTAATTAAAGGAGATATTAACACCAGGCACGAACAGCAGCATGTGAGGTAGATTTGTGGTCTGCCTCTTCCCACCGTTGTCTGTTACATGTGATAAGCCCAAGTGGCGAGGTCTGTGAAGGATAGCAGAGTGTTTCACAATTGATCTCATCCTCACTAAGACCAGGGAGCACTTCTATCTCTCTGAAACCCTCACAGCACAGCAACTTCAATTCACACCTTTTGTGAAACAAGACACCCTCAGTGCTTCTGGCAACAGTAACTGTTCATTACAGAGGAGTAAAGACTGCGTGGCGAGAGCCTGCAACCTGGTTGACACATTTCTCTCTGGGCATAATTGTATTTCCTGTTTCCCTACTGTTTCATTTCGTCAAAAAAAAGGCCAAATGTTCCCCAATTAAATCTAGGACAACACTACTTTCCCTCCCATCTCTCCTTTCTTTCTAGCTTCCCCCTCCACTTCTTTTGGGGGCTTAAGTTGGTTGGTAACGCGTGGACACGAAGGATTCAGACAAATTCCGTCACAGCTTCATGCACCCGAAAGCCTTTCTGCCCTCAAGATTTAGCTCCAAGTCACTGTTGTCGCTTAGTTAAATATTTGTCTCATGAATCTGACCCTTAAAACTTGCAAGCCTCAACTGACAAATGAAAAAGTGCTTGTGTTTAGTTTTCCCAAACCTTCCCTTGATTTTTGCATGATGCAAGGATGCAATGGTAATTATTTTTTTCTGTGTGCTCCTCAATGACTTTATTTTCTCTTAGAGTTTTGAGAGTTAAATGAAAACACATTAACTCATATATTCAAAAGTATCACAAAGTTGTCCAGAAAAGAATATTCTTTCAAATCTATATGGACACACCTCGTAGATGTGGCAGTTAAATTGAATTAGTGTCTACAGCAAATGCTCAAAGGATGCCCTTGTTGGAAATTTACATTAATATCAGTAGTTAAATCTGCTGAATACTTGCTGTATGGAGTTAGAGCATGACAATGCAACCAATTGCCAACGACATCTTCTTCAAACTAATATGCTTCGTGGGTCAGGGACAGCCATTGATATTGTGAGAAGCCTTTTCACATCACATCCTAATTCTAAACTGGGACAAAACCTTTGTTATTAGATGGGCTTTTCCGAATATCTCCTTCTTGGTGAAAAGAACTACAACCTGATTTATCTCTTTGAAAGAATACATGAAAAGATGAGTCATAATGTACAATTGCAATTTATTTGGAGATTTGATAATTATCAGTACATATAGTAATGAGATTTAAAGATTCAGAGAAACTTAGAAATCTCAGTTTAAAGGAGACGATGATGGAAAAACAGTATGAAATGGATGCAATATTTGGATCCTCAAGGAGCAATGCATCAAAAACAACAAAAATTGTAGTTTGGGTTCAGAAACTCGTCTGAAAACTGAAAAAAAAAAACGATTAATTGTTGCATCCACTGATCCAAGCTTAATTCTACAATTCAATGAAATAGACTAAATATTTACAGATCCAAAAAACAGTGGACCTTAGCTTGTTTAATATGGATTTAAATTAAGCAGAAAATGACCTTGTGGTTTGTCAAAAATCAAACTTCTTCTTGGGAATCAAGCATGCTGTGTCTTCCAGGCTAAAGAGGACAGTGACCTTTTTTTTTTACCATAAAGCACTTCCAAAACCAGCATACTTAATGTTATGGGGGTGGATCAGTGCCTATAGTGTGGGTAACCTCTGGCTCATCTGTGAGGGCACCTTTTATATTGTATACATTCAAATTTTGGAGCAACACATGCTGCCGTCCAAACTAGAACTGTCACAGTATGAAATTTTCTTTCAAAATAAAGTTATTGTGATGTCAATGGAAATAAAAAAAAATCTATTAGACTAATTAGAGTTTGTTTTGGCCTCTTTTTTTAACAAGTAATTACACTTAAAACTGGAGGTTTCAAACTGTAGAAATTGTACATAAAATCAATAATTAATTAACTTAATCAGCAGAGATCAACCTGCAACATTATCATATGTGTGTCATCAACATAATCACAATATTTAATTATCAAAATATCACAGTTTTTGTCAATAAAGGTATCCTGTGACACCAGACAAAGCCCATTTTCAGGGAAGCCACGTGTTACAACATAATGGCTTTGTGGTGCACGTGGCCCGCCTGCTGCACGACCACTGAACACACATACACAAGAAAAAGATGTCACTCTGTTTCAGAGCTGAAAATACCAGAAGTCATCAGGCTCAAATCATGAAAGAGTAGTTCAGGGAGCGAGATAAATCTTTTTTTTTAGAGCATGCTTTAACTGGTGCGGCTCTCCCATCATCAACACAGTATCTTAATGAAAAGTCCATAGAGCTATGGGTGGAACAAACATTTTGGGACATTCCATTAGCGTATTGAAATTATGTCTCGACGAATGTATGCTACATTCAGAGCTAAACTCAATTATTTCTCCCATATGTTTCACTATCACTGAACAACATTACATGCTTGTTCAGTCAGGTAATCACAGTATCAGTGTGCTTAAAGACGGCTTTAGAACCGTGACTCCCAGGTCTTTGCCAAACCTTTGACTTTTTACAGTGTTTGTGCCATGAGGGGAGGTGAAGACGTTACTCTGCCTTGATCCACTGAGCACACAGGCATGCTGCTGAACCCAACTGCCTCTAATTAGTGAATACAAAGACACCCGCCAACCAAACTCATCCAGGCCAAGGAAAGTTTGGCAAGCTTGAATTACGTTGAAAAGCATTCCAGTGCTAGCAGTGTAGTGCTTTGGATAAGACCCCCATCTGGAAATCACTGGGTAGAGGAGGACGAGGCAGAAGATTGCATTGCTGTTAAAGGTTTTATTTATTTATGTGTTACATGGGTGTGTGAGAGGACAGGGGGTGTGGTTTGCACAGCGGTTTACTCTGAATACTCTCCAAAGCCAAAAGCTGCCAAGGGATGTCCTGCTGCTGTAGTACAATGAAACAAAGTACTTTAAAAGCTCCTCTCCTAGGGAGTGATGACTGCCATGCAATTGACAGTGACTGGACACAAACCAGCCAGAATGAATGAATAATTTAAGACAATCGGGCAGGAAGATCGTCACGTGGCTGAAAATGTGAGGTAAGTTATCTCTGTTATTCTATAGTCGCATCAGATGACACAGGAATTTATCGCGTTTGCTCCTCTGATATGAGGAGCCTCTTCAGAAGCATTTCAGACATTTCAGCATTTCATGTTTTATTCATCCCTGACCGCGGTTCTACAGTGTCAGTCACGTGAAAAAAACAAAAAAAAACTGAACAATTGGCAGCAATATTCAAACATCACGTCAGAGGTGACAGATTGGCAGCTTAATGGATGGCAACCTGAGCAACACTGATGATGGACAAGTCACCACAAATGGCCAAAGAATCCCCAACGAACAATGAGTCATATGAGTTATTCAATGTTTTCTTGCAGCTGGGAACAATATCTCTCTGTGGGGTACAATTGGCCTGTGCCACCCAGTAAAAACTCCACGTGATAAAGCCTGAACTGTAAACTGAGAGAAAACCAAAGATCCAAAACATTCTTCTTGACATTTGAGGGACCCGCCACAATATCATGCTCTTGAGAGACAGGAATGAGCACTGCATGTCGTCGGCATCATCAGCCGGCGTTTGCTGACAATAGCAAGAACAAAGACCTTACAGACTGCCAAAATGGTCTTTGACTCTTTTTTTTCCATTACCACATGGCAACGGTCCAATCCCACAAGTCAACGCAGCGCCATCCACCAGGACAGGTCTGTGTTTACAGTGTTGGGATATGCAGCACTAAAGGATGTGTACAGTAGTTGTGGGAAGCAATTATGACCAATAGCTTTTGTGTGATTGCATCTTGATGTTTTGTCAATGTGCAGAAAAGTGTAGGAGTGTATCATGTTTAGTACAATCATACAAGCAGCCAGACGTTCGACAAATCAAAGAGATGCAAGGGCCTGCAGCGACTGACACCGAGGCACTAAACTGGATTACGGTTAATACGCTGTACATTTTAAGTCATATCACTATGGCTTTCAACAAAATATGATATGAATTATTGGCAGAGAACACAAACAGTGAAATAATCCCCCCGACAAGGATTAGGCTAGATTGAAAACTGCTGTCTGTCTCAGAGGTATTAAAGTCAACTCCTCCTGGCTCCTTTAAGATGTTCATAACACAAATAAATGTTAAAAATTTACCTTTGCTGGAAAAAAAAAAACCCTTTTCAATTTTTAAGTTAAAGCTCAGTAAGTCTGCCCCACTTCGTTTTCCCTGTCTTAATTACCTTTGACAGAAAGCCTTTATCCTGACCACACAAGTCCGCCTCACAAAAAAATCCATTGTATCACAAAGTGAAATAAAACATTCATAAACAATCCCCTACTGGGCTTGATGCCTTCACCAGGGCAGGCTGCTGAGCCATGGTCCATAATGCATACTGATAGATTGGGGTTCTTTTGTCTTTGAACTCTTCCATCCTATCTGACTGAGCATACTAATACAGTTTATTAACATATTTGGTTTTAGGGAGCACATAAAACATGGAAAGACAGAGCTGATCATTAGTGCTCACAGAGTCATAAAGATTTAGTGTTTCACATGAGAATAAGTGAAGGTATTACCTTCCAGTTAAAAATGGATAGGCCTTTGATTTCACACCATTTTGTGAGGTCAAGCCAGAGAAACTAGCTGCTTAACTCTTTATACCTTCACTTATCAAAACAATCCCCAGCCACAAGATATACTCTTAAGGAGTTATATAACAGTGCCACTTTACTCAGTACATGCAAACTGAAATAAAAACTAAGGGAGACATTTTACCTTATGACAAATGCATGCAAAATGATACAACTCAATGTTCATTTGAGCTGTGTGTTCCTTTTGTGGTTGTGAAAGTGTATTTCAAGGATTGACTCTGACTTTACAGTAAACTTACAAGAAAAGGAGCAAAAACTCAAGTAGCACAGGTCAAGAGGTTCAGACTTTGGCCTCTTTACTAATATCTCAATGACACCAAAGGAAGTCCAGTTGTGTGTGCCTTTGTCATCCAATCACTCTAATCACTGATTGTGTTACATTTTCCAAACATATACCATTAAATCTTGTGTAGTCCGTGAACACCAACGTCTTTTAAACTGAATGTGGTTCCCTTTGATTCTAAAGATGTCCCTGCATAAAAAGGGTTGGATGAAAACATAGAAATTAGTAAAACATTAGTAAAACATAGATTTAGTAAAATCAGATAGGACACATTATGTCAAAGTTACTCCATAAGAAGGAAAAGCACTTCCATTTTCAAGCTTTTTTGTCTTTAATCTATTATGTTTGCATTATATGGGAAAATACAACATATGTGCTGAATCTTAAGTTTATCATACCACCGATGACTGAGATTTGTGCAGAAAATTGAGGGCATTGTACAACAGCAGCACACACCTATGTCCCTGTGGCTGAAAGGTGTTGAATATTGCACCAGTATGCAGAGCTGTGTAGACATCAGAGCAGAACAAGCCTGAGCAATGTCCGATAAACCACACAGTCAGAAGGTACAATGCTTTGTAGAATACAGCTGCATCACCTTCTGTAGCCCCAGATAGGGAAAGACAAGGCCTCCACTGCTTTCCAAAGACCCAGCTAACTCAGGCCGACACCAGCACTGGAGCAGCCAGAGGGCCTTAACTTCAGCAGCTGACACAAGCTGGAGAGCTGCCATCATTCCTCAGGGGAAAAACCTCCCCCCACAGAGGCAGCACAGACTCAGATAGGATGGAAGGACATTAGCAAGTGTCAAGATGGAGAGCTGATCTGGACACAGCGACAAATGGAGTGTGAGAAAAGTCATTCAGGCCGACATGTGATGATATGCCAGGCAAAGTGTTTCATTCTTTGAAAGTGATATAAAGACTCATGTCAAAGTTGTTTGTGTCATCCTCTTTGGTCAAGGAGTAAGCTGGCAATATGGGAGCTGATGAGGGCTCTTTTTTATCAGTTGGAAGGGAACTTCTCTGTTTTGTGCTTGAAACCCATTTCAGAAAAAAAATATACATATATATATGTGTAAAATGAACATTCTTACTGGCATAACTGCAAGCTGGAAGCATTTAGTGCTTGAGCTGATATACTGCTGAGCACTTGGGAAACCATTCCAGCTAATAAGTCTATACTTTACCATTCTGTCCCTCCTCCCTCTCAGAAATACTCCAGGAGGGAAAGCACAGTCAAAGCTTTGTCTTCAGCCTAGATGTGCATTAAAGTAATTAAGATAATTCAAAGACTGAGCTCACCAGACACATTATTTCCTGAGTCAGGGGGACTCTTCGGGACACTGAAAGACACCCATTCCCTGTCTAATTAATAATCTATACAATTAATCATAATAACAACACATTTCATGGATTGCATTTGGATTCAATTAATTTTTATTGATCAAAATTATAATTAAATCTGCTTTTTTTGGCCTCAGCCAACAGTACATCATAGAATACAGATGATACAGATGTGGACTGTTGTTAGTTGGTTTTATTAAATGAAATTCAACTGAAATGATCAATCTAGTATCAATAGACTGGTCCATGGCACAGATCTTTAGACACTCCAACTGGACTGTAAGTATTTGCTGTTAAATCATTCATGTTACATCATGATTGCTGTGCAGTCCAGTCACTGGTCACTTGTCCGTTAATGTTCCTCACAGATTCATTCACACTTGCCTGTGAAAGGGACAGAGAGGCCAGAGAGTAGGTGCAACATTTGTCATTCACGTGAGATTGGATAGTAACTGCGATACATTAGAGGCCTTATAGAGTCTTAACTGTCTGACATTACATGTTGTATGGCAATGATAATTCACATCATTGTGGCAAGCATGCAGTGGTTGCATAAAGTATCAGAGTGGATGGGAAGCCCGTTCGCCCTTTGTGTAGGTTTTCAACGCACGCAGAATCTTTTTAGCATTATTATTTGATGCTCAGAAAACTGCTCTAGCTGCATATTGTCAGCTATATTTCTACATCGCTAAGTTCATCTCTGGCTAAGGGCAACAGCACATAAAGCAGTAAAAACATTTCATGGCACTGCCTTCACAAGTAACCACGTAAAGAAGTTGGGGGGGAGGAGGAGGAAAGACACCCAACACCCTTGTTTTTTCTGTCTTTTAAGTTGAAATTCTGGCACGAAAAGTTCTTAGTTTTGCTGCTTTTTCATGTGTTTGAGCAGCTTTTCTCACAGAATGAGATCACACCTGAGGTGGCCTGGGGTGTGGTAGTTTGGGAGGGATGCAAGCATTTTGAGGTGTACTTTTTGTTTTTATTTACATTACAACAGAAGCTACACTCGTGTCCTTGTCGGCTGTTGTTCTTCTCATCTCCTTGCATGACTGTATTAAGGTCATAATGGTAACACACTGACACGAGGTCTTCCCTCTATGCGCTTGCCGCAGAGAGGAGGAACACAATGACAAGAAAGTCTTACAAACAAGGTGATTAACTTTTGTTCAAAGGGTTGTTTGTGTATTTTTCTAAATATGCTAAGGGTCTGAAAATAGTCTAAAAGTTATTAAATCTACTCGGTAACTAATTCTGTGAGCATTCCTGCTGTATGTATTAAGAAGGTTGGGACTGAATCAAAGTACTGCATCACCTCTGCAGTGGTAGAATTCACTATGTGTATAGTAAAAACTAAAAACACGTGAGAGGGTTGCAAAACATATTTGGGTGGGCTTAAATATACCTCAGCAACCTGCCCACATTTCAAAATTGTGTGGGAAACCCTGTTTGAGGTGAGGCAACTGGTTAAGATAAGGCATTAAAACCAGACCCAGCTGGTCAAAGCAGAGGGCCACCCTGCCTGAGTCTGGTTCCAGTTGTTGAAAAGGGAGTTTTCCTCTGCACTGTCGCCTTGTGCATGCTCAGAATGGGAGATTGCATTGAAAATAAGTTTTGATGCAATATTTAGGGTTCATGGCTTACTTTAAAACAAAAAACACAATAACACATAGCATCACAATGTTAATTCCCTGGATTAATCTCTGTTCCCTTGGTGAAAAACAGAAAGCATGTTGGAAAAAGTTTTTCACTTGAAAATAAAGAGCAAAAAAGCCTCATAACAAAGAGGTGGTGCTATTGAACTGTATCAAACATTCAGACCCAGTCTCAGGGTCTCCAGGCAGAAGAAAGTTAAGCTTTTAAATGTAGATGGAAAAAATTGAGCTTCTATTCAGTACTGACGATGCTACATATTTTAGGCCCCCTGCAACTGAAGGTTTGTTTTCATTATCATCTTGCTAGACTTCTTTCAATGATTCGTATGACCACCTAATTTTTTTTATTATAAACCAGATATCAACAAACCAGCAACCACCCGCATTATATTTTTCTATTATCTTTGCACATAAAATCACTTAATTTGTATTCACTGAGCACATATTGTGTGAGTTTTTTCCAAGACACTGTGCTCATTTCGGCACCTTTCATTAGGCTGGGCAGGCAAGAAGTCGTATATATTGGTGAATTGTGATCAGCTTACATCAAACACTCATACAGGAGCAAGCTTTACTCTCTATTTCGCTGCCCTTGAAAATTCTATTATAAAAATCCATTTGGTGGGCTGAAATGACTTACTCCCTGAAGCATTTGAACCTCTGCAAAGCTGGTCAAACCAGCAGACACGTTGCAGCGTCCCACTCAAAAATAATGACAAGTGCTTGGTGCAAAGTGACAGGTCGACACCTCCCCTCACCACAGAGAGGTCATGAGGAAGGTGGTGACACTTCTCGTCTCTTCCAGACTTGTCAGATGCTGATTGTGGACGGACATGTAATCAATGCGGTTTGACAAAGGATGAAGGTGGTAGTGCCGGCTGAAAGATAAGCTGACTTCATGATAACGCAGTTTAAAAGAAGTTTCTTAAATAAGTGTGATGGCTTAAATGATTAAGCTTCAACACTATCTTTTGAGTATTGAAATACAGTTGTTAATTACAAATATTGGATCCTGTTAGAACTTCTGAGTTTGGTTTATTTCAGACTCTCTTAGAGCTCTGTGGCCATGATTGCTGGTGTTAAATTTACAAGGTCAAAGTGATGCTTTTATTTGACGAACCTGTTAGAGGTCATGGCCACGGAAAACTCGGAGGGCATTTCAGCAGATCATAAAGTCCAGTCCACCTCTACCTCACTGCAGCAAACTGAGATGTTAAACCACCAAAGGTCAGCAAAAAAAAATCAGGTTTCACTGGAGACATTAAGTAGACTTTATGTATACAATAAAATAACAAATAAACTTCTTCTAGTAGCAGCAGTTGTTTCCGGCAGGATATATCACAACATTTGGCTTTGCAGCCCTTTGAAAATGCTTACTGCAAATTGTGTGCAAAGTAGTTTAATGCAGGGATTCTCACACTGGATGGAAAAGAGCTGCTGCAGACGGGGTGTGGATGACCAGGGGAAAAATATGGAATGGAACTTAGGTAAATTAATATGTTGAGAAAATAAAGTGTTTGCCACTGGAATAATATATATATATAGCTTTATATACAGCACTTTCAACCATGGGACTCCAGTTTGAGACAGAAATATGAAAAACTGCTTTTTCACTTCTGGGTAACATACAGGCAATAACACCACAGCACTTCATGAAGCACTTTTATAACCTTTTGGATGGGTGGAGGTAATACATTCTCTTGTTAGAAATTAAAACTACAGGCTAAAGGTTATAAAAGATCACGTTTGGGACTGATATACACTCTTTCCACTCAGCCGCTGTCTCGGTAATGGACACCATCTTGACACGTCACATCTAGTTGCTCTCATGACTGCTAATAGTCAAACACTAGTCATATCGTTATATTTATCAGGTTTTGGCGGCCAAGTGGGCCAGGTTTTGGTACCTATGCTAATTATGGTTGGGATTATTCAAATTCAATATTTTTCTACCATCCCACAAACCCTAACTAAACCCAAACCGAAAGCAAAAGTACTTTAAAAAAAACAAAGTGCATTGATCTAATTATACAAAGACTGGAAAAGAAGGTAAGTATAAAATTGTATAGTATAAAGATAGACATATGTGGGTCTTTAAATTTCCTCAGTTGAATGACTGTGTCCAAAAAGACAAAGACATTTTTAGCCATTTTGCATTATGTTTGTGGTTGTAATTTCATTGCATTACAAAACGCTCAGCTTTTTGTAATGATCAACGGACAAGATGAGCTCATCATCTATCGCTTTGTCACTCTAACAACCTCCAAGAAAATCTGCCAGGTAGTTAGTCAACAGACAGACAAACAGCACCTATCATTTACCATAATTTACAACATTAACACTTCACATGACAGGATAAACTGACTGATCGCTAATAACTTTCCAACTTATTGTTGGAAATCACTTACATAAAGAAAGAAAACCTTATAATGATGGTACGGATTCTTCATCAGGTACTTGAATTATATGTAATCATTCTTACATTGTTCTCCATCAACTGTCGCTGTGATGTCTGTTCTTTGCACTGGTGTATTATATACTGATGAAAATGAAACCTTTTACTTATTACAGACACGCAGGAGGCTGAGACCCAGCTGTCATTTGCATTGTGAAAGCCTGAACCTCCAACGCTGTAACATAATGATGTTCAAATCATCACAGAAAATATATTTTCTCAGTAAACGGGTCAAAGATAGAAAATATCTCACTACTCTGGTGACACAGACTTGATTCCAGGAGGCAATCTTGCAGCCAACTTCCCAAGAAAATGGCACCAGGGAGTCATGGGTGTATTTCACACGGGGACTCTTGCACTTGGAAAACATGGTGAGCAAACCTTGACAACCCCTCACACACACATTAGCCCATAATGTTAACCTGTGCATTAACTATGATCTGACAGACCTTAGCCATCACCTGCTGTGCTGCTATATTTAAAGCCTAGTATGCCAATATTGAACAGAATGAGAAATTTACAACATTGTGCAGGAGACAGACTGCACTGATCACGAATCTGACATGGGCGCCTCTCCATGAGCAGCCGTTTAGCTGGCCTGTAAAGAGCCACAAAGACTGGAGATAAATGCATGGCCTGACGTGCTGAAATTAATCAAGGGCAGCAGTACAGTGCTCTGGGTATCTGTTTCCAATCATATTGTGCATTCTTGCCACAACTGTCTTAAGGATGGAAAGTATTCGGTGACCTCACTCTGACATGCAGAGAAGGAATGTCATCCTGAGTTATATTTTTGTTTTTTCTGTCTTTTTTCCCATTCAACTGCACTATTTTAAGCATGACTTTTGTTTAAATGTAGTTTTATGTAGCCTTTAATACAATGTGGACAGCGCACTTTTTTATAAAACTGTCAACAACCACTAAAGTAGGCCAATGCCACTTCCACTCTGGACCCCGTCTCTGAATGTCAAGTAGTAAATTGGCTCTAAGAACCAGTTTCCTGCACCACAGACCACTTGTTAGTGTGGACTTTTGAGAGCAGCATGGAGCCTGCTCAGAGAAATGCTGTTCATGTATGCTGGATGATAATGATGCATGGTTAGAGTGGCCAAATTTAGACTTGATTTGCCCGTGAGGTGAGAAATTATTGCAGGCAAAACTGCACTGAATGTTTTTTTCTGCAAAATGATTTGTATGATGCACATGTACCTCATCTACATTTACTTCAACCACCCCTTTATATCTTGATGCTTTATGACATCTTGTGCAAAAATTACAGCAAATCTGAGAGGCAAATTGTAGCAAAGAATTCGTTCTGTAAAATGTTCATCCTTTGTTACTATGATTATATTTTTGAACAAGCTCTAGACCAATTCAAGCAACCGAACATGTATCAACTTTGAATAAGGAACAACCAAACTACAGCATATATAAACTTATTCAGCTGTATGATTGTCATATTATGTCATACTGTGAACTGCAATGCACTGAAAATATGGTTCAAGCACATTGATACAATCCCGTTACTGTATTTATGGTCATTTTTGCTAACTTTTTTACTTTAAACATCTGAGCAGGGGAGGGAAGGTGAAAGAAAAGTGCAGAATCTAAAATCTCTGAGTAAACTGAGCTTTTTATGTTCTTTTTTTCTTTTTTGTGACAGCTTGTGTCTTATGTTGAATTCAAACTGATGTGGCAGGGAAGTGTTGAGGTGTGCACTGTCGACTCGTGGCTAGATTCCGGTCCCAGCCAATCAGCAGGGTCGAAGCTGTAAATTCACAAATCCTTTTTTACAGGAGCTCAGGCTTTATTTATTTCTTCTGTGCACATTGAGGTGTCAGGATGAAAGGCTGGTTTGCTGTGAAGACTCAGAGTACTCTGTTATTGTAAGGATATGAACAAACTTTGAAGTTTGGGCACTAAATTTATTAAATACATTTCTTCTTTAAATTCTATTGGGCATTAAAGCCTATGGACACGAAATGAGAGCTCCTGCTTGTTCATGAAAGGCTCAATAAAAGATAACTACATTGTCTTAATTCTAAAAAAAACTTACATACAGGACTTATAAGAGAGAATATGTGAAAGATTAGAATCAGCTGCTGACAACAGTATGATGCAACAGAAACCGATGGAAATATATTGAGAATATAATGATTTTTTTTGGTTCAAAAGTTTTTGATGGCACAAAAAAAGAGCCGCCTTTTAGGTTGGTAGAATATTAATCAGTGCATTACTGGAGGCTTGCCTCCATTTTGTGACTTTTATTTTGATTGTTTCTAGCACTTTTTTGTTCTCACTGTGGTTGCAGTTTGCTAAAATTCTTGGCTTTCCAACTGTATGTCACATGTGAACCTACTAAAACAGCTGCAGCAAACAGTCTTTTAAGGTTTTAAGGTCTTTATATTCTGCTCTTCCTTGATTTTTAAACTTTAGCTTTTACTTGCAGTTTTGGTTAGGTTTAGGTATCAAAATCTAGGTAGTTAGGTTTAGGAAAATATTGTGGCTTTTCTTAAAACCAACCATTTCACATCAACTGTAAATCTCTTTTGTGTCTCTTTTGCTCTAATAGTATTGGTATTCAATGTCCAAGGTCCAACAAGACTGAGATTTGTAAGTTTTGCTTAATTTTGCTGACATTTCTCTATCATATCATCTCATGAATGTCAATTTCAGTCCATATCCTGTGCATGAAACATGTTTTTCCAGCTCTTTGACGTGAGATTTCCCTTCATTTATCAGTCTTTTCTCTCCATGCACATCCTGTAATCATGCTCCAGAGCAAATGCAACCGTATGGTAAAGCCTAGAGATAGTGATTACGTCAGCTGAGCATTGTTACGTTTGTGCACAAAGATTATTCACTGCAGGAAAAAAAAGGTTAAAGAAGCTGATTTAACTAAACTCAGTTATACAGCTTATAAGCAATATGATTACTGGTAATGAGGTTCTGTATAAAGCAACTCTGATCTTTGAGCCTGCTATTACAGTATCTCCTTAAAGAAGTCATATCCAAAAGGGACCTCTAATTGTAATTAGTCACTAAGTAAAGGTTTAAAGCAGACCTATCTTATTCAGACTTGGAGAAATCTTAATTCTTAAACTGGGAGAGCAGTAGTGCTGTGAGTCAGCCTTATTTTCCCTCTCTGCCTGTGTAATGGAATCAAACTGGGGTGAGATAATGCCTGAGTTGGCAGTCAGGCACAGCGCCCACATCCATACAGGAAGTTGTCTGGACTCAGAGCAGTGCAGTCCTGCCACCTGCTGGGCTGATGTCAACATGCAGTTCGGTGAACAGATGAGTGGCAGACTGACAGCTCCTGACAACTTGGCTGCTCAAGAAATATCAGAAAAGGTCAGAGCATCCTCTTGGCTCTCAGAGACATGCGTTCCTACACACTCCTTCAAACACACAATCACAAATCCACCTTCTGTGACTAGCCACGACCTTATGCTGTCAAAGGTCAAACCCCTTACTCAAAGGGATGTTGGCAGGGTAATCTTCTGTAGTACTGAGTCTGGTGCCGGCTGTGCAAAGGGATTTAAACAACAGCATATAGCAGCTATGTTAAACATGTTTGCCATTCTAGTTCACTGGATCCATGCATGCCAAAAACCTAAGAAATTATATGAAAATGGGAATTTCTGGCAATCACAGATCACACATACCTCCACTGTGTATTTCTGTTTGAGTTTTACATCTAAAGATATTCTTAGAATATTTGACGCCTTTTCAGCTGATATTATGTATTTTATAGAAACCATACTTTCTCATTTTTTTCTGATAATCAATGGCACCATTATTTACCAATTACATCTTTATTCATATAAACTCTTTAAAACCTCTAATACTGTCTCCAGGAATAACAAACAACATTTACTCCTATTTATTATTTAACTTATCAAAACATTAATTTTACTTTTAAATTCAGCGTTAAGGAGAAATAATTTGAAATATAATAACTTCACATGAAAATGTCCCACCCAGCCACACATGAACTATTAAAATTATTGTTCTTCTCTGCACTGAGAAGCTTGGATGCGTATTTTAACAAAATAAAGCTGGTCAGATGGCAAATAAAAAGCGTGTTGGACACCTTCCAGTTGTGGGCTAAGTTACCAGCATCATCAAATTATTCAGCTTACACTCACATGGCAGGCATGTCCATCTGAGGATACAGCCAAGATGTCAGTGCAACATGAGAACACTAGCAGGGAGTGTCAATCTGCCTGTGATAAGCTGTCACAGCAATGCACCCATTTGTTCCAGTTGTCTGAGGCGAAAATTTGTAAAACTGCAAGAAGAAAAATGAGGTGAGTGTTGGAGGGGATTCCCCACTTTCTTTCACGTGGCTGCGCACAAAATCGGGCCACTGATCATCCACTCACGTTCTCTCAGGAGATGCTTAGCCATCTGACAGAATGAATTCATGGTTTCTAACTCACTCAGTCTCATTCATGTGTCTGAGCAAGAAGGAAATTTAGACACCGGCCACATTTAAGCTTTGCTTTGTTTACTGAACGATTACTCTGCATCCGCCTGATCAACATGTGAAGGTAAGTCAGTTAACTTTGCTGAGGTCCGTTCACTTGGTATTAGAAGCAGCATTTTAATCCAGTTAAAGAAAATATCTAATTTATTAACGTGCTTTTTCATAGAGGTGATCTTCATGAAGATTATTACATGATAAATTGCTCCTGCCTTAGTCTGCATAGGAAAGGTTCTCGAGGACAATGTACCCCTGACTAACTGCACAGTTGGATGAAAAGAAGTAACTAAGAACTTTTACTCAAAGTACATGATGAATACGTGAATTATTATCATTCCTTTTGGTATATTTTTACAAGTCATTTGCAACCTGAAAGGTGGATTTTTCATTGACTTCTGCTGCTCAGTTACGTTTTAGTACAGGGACGTCCACGTCTGGTCCTCGAGGGCTGCTGTCCTGCAGGTTTTAGTAGTTTCCCTGCTTTAACTGACCTTATTCAGATGAAATGGACCTCTTCAAAAGATTGCTAAGTTCTGCACAAGCCTGCTAATGATACACGGATTCTCTCCCAAATAAAGGTCTGTATGATAAGGGGTAAATACTCAGGATAGTTTTACATGTCATCTGAATAGATGTGGAGTCTGACTGTAGGTGCTTGGACCGTGCTTAAGGTATAACTTACTTTTCAAAATTTTGAATTGAACCGTAGAACGTTCCTGACAACTTCTGGCAATCTGAAAATATTCTTCATGATAAAAAGCTCACGTATACAAGCTGAACCACGGTTAAGTTTCACAGACACCAGTCCAACCTCGGGATGGGACATTACTGCCAGTGAGTGCTGCATAAAACCTGCTCAGCAGCGCCCCCTGGCTTCATCTTTTGAAACACTTTGTTCCATTTCTACATCTTTTCTTTTGTTTTTTTAATCTTTATTCACAAAGTGCTACACATTTGATCTCTTAGACCAAACATTAAATTAAAATTACACCCCTGTTAAACTGTTTTAACTAAACAAACTGTCAGAGAATTGTCAGAGAATATCAGTAACTCACACTTAATCACTTATTTAGATGAATACGTCAGCTATTCAGCTGTATTTGCTCAGAAATTCCAACATTCTGTTGTTAATTCTCTCATAAGCATGCTTGTTTTTACTTTTCCACAGTGCTGGTTGCATAATGTCTATTTCTCTTAGTTAGGTAATAGATCGTTTACAACAAAAAATATTAATATAACAACATAAAGCCATGAGCAACACCAGTTTATGTTCCTCTGCAGTAGATTAAGGATGACAAAATCATCGATAAAGCTGACAGCACTCTGATGTAGCAGTCAATAAGACAAGACTGCACCCCTGAAGGAAGCCAGGGGTTGACACGCAATCCACTGAGAGCAAAACATTACACTGAAAACTCTGAGATCCTTTAGGAATGTAAACTGAGTCTCTCTGATGCCTCTCTGGCCATATTTGATGCTACATTAGCAGATGAAATGAAGCTAATGTAACCTGTGGATGCATGTAAGATTGTTAGTCATGCATGTGAATATAAGTGACCTGATATCAAAATCAAACTGTTGTCATCCTTCCACAAAGCTTTTATTTACAAAACTTTAATAAGTAATTCTCTTATCAATAAAGATTGATTGATAATGGTTTAATAACCATTTACTTTATTCTACTCCCAGTCATTTGATGGTAGAAAACAAAGGAGCTTTCAGAAAATATTGTCATAGTTTCCCCTCTCCGCACACTCACTGTACAAACAATGACAAACTAGATCTGAAGAGGGCGCTGTTACCTTAATATAGGCAGAACTTAAAGTTGACCGTTTGTTTGTCTATAAGCAGTTGTTGACCCCTAAAGAGACTGGGAAACAAAGTAAAGTATTAACAACTCCCTGATCAACCAAACCTGTGACCTGAAATATTTTCACTGATTTATGTTGATGATAGTGATTGTTTCAATTGTTCTGCTGCGGCACTGAACAAAGAGGTGTCCCACGACAAGTCAAAGGTCTCAAGATAAACAGCAACATTAAAAAGAAGAGTTATTTTTAAAATATCAGAGAAATATTCCTGTTACTGAATTAAGCAGTTCACCCATCAAGCTCAGTGTATGCTAGTTCTGTCTAGACTGAACCTGAGAAACCAAATTTGACAGAAAAGGGGATAACTGATTTGTGTGCTCATTAATTACCATTAATTACTCATTGATCAGTTTGAGGAAAATGGCAATTATAGATTTTTAAAATAATTTGACACCTGAAGAAATTCAAAAAACAGTAATCCCTCGCACTAAATAAACTTTAAGAAAGGAAGAACTGGCATTTCTGCTTAAAAATAACCCTTTTAAAATGAATTCCTTAGACCCACCTGTCAATGCATGTAATTTAGTTTATGAAATACATTCATAAAGGGTTCAGCTGCAGAAAGAAATAACCCCTTTTGTCTTGAGACTTTCCTTCCTCAGTCCATCTCTGTCAGTCTCTCTTCCTGCACTCGAATCACACACAGCAGAGAGGTCACACACAGGAATCTGCTCTCATTCTGCAGCTGAAACACTTATTTCCTCCTGTCATTCTCTATGGAGCAGCAGGCTCTAAAGCCTGTTTGGAGTGCTGCGCGGGGCCGGGGGCACGTCACTGAGGTTTGAGGCTGGCTCCAGCAGCCCCTCAGGGGAACCACTTGATTAATTGAGCTGGCAGATTTATGATGGGGCTAGCAGCTACACGGCATGTGTGTGTACCTGTGAGTATGCGTCTAAGTGTTTGCGTGTGTCTGAATACGTGCAAATCTGAAGGCTTGTATGTGTCCTTGCATGCGCTGCACATTTGTGTTTGTCAAGGCATTTTGTTGAAGTATTTGATTTTTATCAGTTTTTTTCTAACCGGCATTTGTATGTGTGAGTATTTGTTCGGATGCATGTGTGTTTTTGCCGCCTGCTTCTGTATTCAATGTCATGAGACGTCCATTTATGTGTATGTGTTCTGGGAAAAAATGCCTCACCGTAATTACAGCTTCCAGGCCTTGGAGCAGCATGGGGTAACCTGGATGTCGAGGCTGGCCAGACCCTGAGCATTCCCACAGGGTTAAGTCTGGGGTCTGCTGTCCAGTCAACACTCAGCCAAGCTGCCCTCAGGGCTGATGTGCAGTTACAAAATATCATCAGAACTCCTTGGGTTTCCTTGTTTACCACCATCAGTAAAATTATGTAATTACAGTATGCAATAGCAGATTTTTTATCTATTTTTTTCATCGCAGTAATGCCTTTCAGTTGAAGTTTGTTTCTGACTTGTAAGTTGTTATGGACAAAAGAAACTTACAAGCCAACGTAAATGCAAGTAAAATTACTTAAAATTACCAAACAATACTTATAATAATAATAATAATACTAGTATTTAGAAGCTCTTTGTGACTGATTACTTTGAGAAAATTCCTCTGTGATTACATCAAATATAAAGTATGTGGATTTCTATTATCATTTCATTGTTTTGTTGCTTCTATATCTCAAGGGCAACAACCCTGAGCTGAGGCACTGAGAGGTGAGGTTATGGGGTGACTGAGCACACAAATATGCTGAGCCCCCAGAGAAATTCCTCAAATTTTTGTTTGGATTTTTCCGAGTGATAACTACTACTGGGGTGTGCAGCTGAACAGCGCTGCACACAGAGGAATGTTATACTCTATAGCTTAAGTGCTGAGATGCAGTACCTGATATTTGGAATCTAAAAACCCTTTTTGGCATGGCCTTGTGGTCCATACAGAACTTATCTTAGCTATGTCTGCTATGCTGCTGGTGGAAACTACTCATTCATGACCAGGCAATGACTTGAGGGATTCACACTGAGACAATATGTGCCCTTTTGGGCCACTTTTCACTTTTTCCTCAATGAATACGAGTCCAGCAGTTTCAGTTAGCAACTTGAGATGACTCACAATTTTGATACATCCACTCAGAGTTTATGAGATTCAGTCTAAAAATGAATACCCTAAATGGAAATTTCTCACCAGTAAAGCAAAGTTAGTTTCTGAAATGACCCCATGACAACACTGAGCACAGATTCCACATTGTGAATTTTGACTGCAGTATGTAAAACATTTCATTTCCTGTTACTCGTCTCTGGACATAGAGCTCTGAGCCAAACACACACCAAATCTCCAGGAATCTATCTGAACAAACTGAGGATAACTTTTACATTAGGTTGGAAAGATGGATAAGTTAGCATCAGCATTGAAAACATCACTATAAATGGTCTTACTGATTATGTTGTGTTCTCTGACTGATTCTTGACTAGTGTGGTCTGAAAAGCTTCAAGTGCTACGCAGGGATGTTTTCATTTCCAACTGTCCCACTATCTTTTGTCCTCTGGGCATGAACAACTTGGTTTGGGTTTCATAAGAAAAATAGAATTGAAGTTAAATGAAAAGTAGCTTGAGGAGATTTGCACTACTAAGAGGTGTTTTCATTTGTTATCTGCAATAAATATGTCACACATAACATGAAAGATGAACAGGGCCAACAAACAAATTACTAATTCAATGTTTTATTCAGTGACCTCCGGGCAGGTATCCTATCAGTCAGTAAAACTGTTTCCTCCTCTGCCAAAACACACAGTTTCTTCATATGCTAATCCATCTTCTTGACCTGTTGCACTTGTAACCTGCAGCTCAGATTCAGGATGTAACTGCCATAAATGAAAGCCAACCTAACTGGTTCTTGGACAGGAAAACAAGTCTTCCAACATAAACGATACTAGGTAGTTAAAAGAAACAATGCTAACGTTTGGTTTGAAATGGATAACAGACAGCAATCTGCTGTGTTACAGTTGCAGTTTGTAAGGTTATTAGTTTGTAAACGGAATAAAATATGTATGTGTACATCTTATGTCAGAGAAGTCTGTGTTATTGAGCTTTTAAAGTTATAATAAGATATAGAGTCCACGCAGTATCCAGTCTGCCCTCATTCCAACATTTCTTTTAATGCATGAGTGAAGCTATAAAAGCAATGAAGGCTGTAACGTATGGCAAGCAACTGTTAATAAGAAGCCTGGCTGGGACACAAGCTGACTACCTTGGGTTTGCTTTTATATTAGCACCTTTTGCTGCATTTTCTTGCACATCCCTTATGACGTGCTCTCCCAGCATGTGTGCAGAATGTGGTTCGGAATCGTCTTGATGACCATCCCTGACTACTGGCAAAACCTGTACACGGTACAGTGTTCAGCATCAGTTGAGCCTTCACATATCTGTGGGTTACCCATGCCATGTGCACCACTGAACCCCCCTAATATCGCAGAGTTTAAACTTTTCATGGGCCAGACCACAGGACAGTTTTACACTTTGCCTCCGTTTGACTCAAATGAGATAAGTATCATACAATAGCAACACTTTGTGCTATATTTGGGTCATGTCCCTTCTGAATAGAACAATTAAAAGTTTTTCAGACTCAAATTCTCCATTCTGCTTTAACTATGGCCGTTTGTCAATTTATTGCACCAAAGACATCCTCATTAATATGCTCCTGCTCCTTTTTGGGAATTCACAAATGCCAGACAGAGCGGTTCAGTCCCACATCAGTATGTGCTCAGCATTGCTGATACCAATGGTGTGCTTTGCGATGCCAGCTTGCCCTTACACACATAGCCCGTGGTACTTCTTCCCTTGCCATCCAGCTCAGAGGCACATAAGCAGTGGTTCAGCTTTGGCCCCTGAACCGTCTCTGTCGTGGTGCCATGTGTGAACTTACAAAGGTAGTTTACACACCTATTGTCACTTTACCCATCAGAACTTTTCCACATCTGACGTTTTGACCACCACGATAAAAGCACAAGAGGAATCAGTAAAATTCAAGATGACTCAGTTCCATGTATGAACCAGAACACACAATGTGTTGTTCCAGTTGTTTTCCCATCATATATAGCTTTCTATAGACAGTACATTTCTTCTCAGTTGAGAGAAGCTGTGTTATATTTAGAAAGTTCTGTGCATTTAAGAGCAAAAAACAGTCTCTTACTGTGTTCATTTCACTTTGCTTCTCCTTTCTGTTTGTGCAAACTCAATAAGCACCAGCAGAGGCCAGTACGGTGACAGAAAAAAGAAAACCACAGTGGCTTCCCATGTGCTCGCTGATACACGTGATCTCCAAGAGAGTTTTGGAGATAATAATGGCACATTTCTGAAAATTAGTTTCCTTTTAATGGCAATACTGCAAACTTAGTAAATTATGTTTGTATTTATCCTAACATTAATAGATAAATAAAAAAGTGATAAGACTTTGCATGAAGAACCGCATCTCTTATAGAATAATGATGTAAATATTCATTATTAGCCTCTAAGCTCTGCCTTTAGAAAGCTCATCTTGGCAAGGTTTTGCCTCACCATTTGACACACAAGAGAAATCAGGGACTGTAAAACAGACAAGGCTTCTGTACCTTAGAGCATTGTTCTTTTCAACCTTGACATCAAAGCACAGAGCTTCAACAGGAGATGCGTTTTCCTTCCTTCAGCTGTGTTATCATTTATGATCGATATCAAACAGACGCACCACATAAATCAAACACAAGCGAGCCCAAATCTCTTTCAAGTACCAACAATCTTCAGCGTTCTAAAACAATACACAAACTGTAGCTGTCTGTCTGTTTGCCAAGAGCAAGGAAGTCAGGAAGTATTGGCCAAACATACCCGTTCTGTAAATAGATAGGGCTTAATGCCCGGCACATACGCATACACACTTGTTCACATAATACAGACACAAAACACAAGCAGCTGCACACACACACACACACAGATGGAGTCACTTGCATCCACATGCACAGACAGGCAGCACATTTCCCCCCCAGAAAGATTCACACAAACACAAATGAGCTCGTTCCAGCACGCAAATGTGTGGCTATTCACTCAGAAACTGAAAAACATTCGAGGCAAACAAACAGGCTGACACTCTATCCCAACGTTTAACTTAATGAGTCCTCTCACATGCGAGGGATGTCCGAGCTGCCCTCTAATGGTGTTCACATCAAACTACAAGAAAGATGGGACAAGCTGACAGTGAGCCACAGTTCTGTGGTGTCAGTGGTCCAGTTTTCTAACATTAAAAAAGCTGTTGAACATTTTTAGATGAATTTGTGCAAGACTTCAAGTCATTTTGTTGTATCTAATTACTGTAAAACATTTCACTGTTCAGGCCGAATTGTTCTGAGTACTGTTCAGACTGTTTATTGAGTCTATTACTGAAAACATGAGAGGTTTAATTTAATGTTCATAATTAAATATTAGAGTAAAATCAGGTTATTCATGCCTTGACTCAAACATCCACAGGCAGTAAGGATCTATTCCCAGAGAGTCTGCCATGTGGCAGTGCCACGAAAGGACACGCCGCAGAATTATTTACTGAAACGTTCATGTTTTTGCAGCCAGTATAGTTTCTTCTACATTCTCAGAAAGGAGAGGGTAAAGAAGACGGGTATCGAGTTGCATTTGTTTGGTTGCAGATTATCCTCGTGGCTTCGTGGGTGGATGTCCAGAAGAAATTTCTACCCAATCCAGATAAAACTATCAAAATCTGCAGGGCTTAAAAAAGAATCACAAACCTTCAAGAGATCCAAAGCCAATAAACTTAGAAAACCTTCCACATTATTTTATGTATGTATGTATAGGTCATTGAAAGATTAGAACATATATTGTGTCCATTGTGTGCTCTTTCCTTATATTGTATACGCAGTTTTAGAGCACTGCTGATAAAATGCTCCCGGGTTGTTCCCAGCGAAAGGGAAATGGCATTTCCTCAGGACATCTCTCCGGATCTTTTCATGGACATGTAAGCAGAAAGGATTGTTTTGTTTTATTGAGTTCTCGGAGATGACAGAAAATTGTCTGTTTTGTTTATCTCCACTTCCCCTCACTGTTTGGCCACAAAGCTCCTCCACACACTGCCTTAAGCAGCTGAGGCCCCCTACTACCAGCACTGTTTGTTTTTTTGTCCTTCAATCTTTTGTTGTTTGTGGATTTTGTTTTTCAGACAGAGCTCAGAGGGGAAATTTGTTCAGTTTGTATCTACAAAAGTGTGCTTGAGAGCGTCTGTCCTTATCTCGGGTTCCCCCGAGGGCAGGAAGCGACTGGCTGAGAGGAAAAGCTAATGTAATCTAATAGACATACAAAAAGTGCAGGAGGTTGTGAATTCTTCAGAAGAGATGGGATCAGGGGGAAGTGTAGGCTAACCCTTTAAATTGTCAGGAAGGCAGACAGAATTAGCAGCAGGTCAAACCCTGCGAGTCACATGTGGGAAATTAAAAACAAATTTCTGGTGTGTTCTTGCATCTCTTCCATGGGTCTTAAAGGATCATGGTGGTATGTTTTCATACGTTTATCACATCTAGTTTCTGCTGTGGGCTGCTATGTGATCATGTAGGTAACCTTTCTGTGGTGCATTCGAGTGCTGTGAAGATGGTACTTGATGGTCAGCTTTTTTAATGGGAAATAATAACAAATTAATTTCCAGGTTTGTGATTAAAATCCTGAACTATCTCAAGTCTAGGCTATTGCCAGACTTTTACCTGGTCCCAAGGCTTGAATTAAAATCCAATGAGAACAAAAGGGTCATTTTTTGTTTTGTTACCATCTTAATTCAAATTTTCTTCCACAAATCTGGCATGAATCCGAATGTTTTGACCATCGTTTTAACTCCTGCTTGTTGAATGTTAAGCCAGCAACTTGCATCACAGGTCCCTCAGGGGCAGATTTACAGCTCTGTGGTCTCAAAATCAAAAACGGCCTGGATAGGGGCGTCCAGCTCTGCAGATAAGGTCCTAAAATAAGGCACAAACCAGCACATTTCATTCATGGCCATAACAGGCACAGCTCTGTTTAGAAGACAATGGCAAACAGGCAGAACTGTTGATAATCAGGAGCCAGTAGTTCAAATAATCAGGTGCAGCTTGTCTTTTGTTGCTGCAAAACAGGCCACATAAGCTCCTGTTGAACAACTGAGTCAGTCATTTTTCTCACGAGTCATGGCATCATCAGCGAGATACACTCCTTCAGATCAGTGTGTTTGTGGTGCACACTGATGATTTACTGAAGGTTTACATTTTCAAACTCCACCTCACACAGTAGATGAAAAATGATGAATTTAAACCTTGACTTCCTGTCTCTCTCATATTGGATCACTCCACTCTCTTCTATTTTGTTGTGTATATGTTTATATTCGAAAGGAGCAGGAAACGTCTCCATCTAAAGCTGGAAATGACTTGTTGAGAGTCCTCGTTCACATCCAGGGGGCTGCATGAAAAGAATGAATCCATTGTTGTGCTGCCTTTCAAACAAATAAGTCAGCAAAAATTATATAAAAAGGGACTCATCACAGAGTCAAAGACATATCTCTGGGTTTGTGTTTTCACCTCTTTTTTGCATTCATGTTTTCATTCATATTCAGACTTTGAGAATCTAGATATTACGCTTTATTTTTTCTAAAAAAAGCAGAGAGAGATAAGTGATAAGTCTTTGTTTTGGAGGCAGTGTAAGGGAATGGCACCGGCAGAGTAATACTTGTTTGTCTAACCATAATTTCTATTCAACCACAATGACTATTACACCAATTTGTTACATGACTAGAAGCAGTAGCGAGGGGGATTTCCAACATCTCTAACAAATGATTACACTATGACTCATTAAAGTGCAGCATACTTAAACAGAGGTGAGTGATACGAGCTGCTGGTGTGCAGCTGAATATTGTACCTGCTCTGCAGTTGATTTTTCCTTTTATTGACCCTCCTTTTTCATTTTGATCTGATTTTAAAATGAGAAAAGTTAATGTTTTTATGTTAATATTGAACCATATTAATAATACAGTACAAAATAGTTTTATGAAGAGATGAATCCTAATGAAAGTTACAGTGTGTATAATAAATATATGTATATCCCTGCTATTTATAGTATTTATTGTAAACCATTAAATTACAGAGTGAACAGGTGAATACAGTTTTGCTGTTGTAAAAAATACTGTGAGGTTCTTTTGCTTATTGAGGCTCAACAACCATCCATCCCTCCATTTTCTATACCGACAGTCCGTTAATCTTGTAGCGGGTGGGCTGGAGCCTATCCCAGCAGTCATCGGGCGAAAGGCGGGGTACACCCTGGTCGCCAGTCCATCACAGGGCCACATAGAGACAAACGAGACAAACAACCATGCGCGCTCACACTCACTCCGACGGACAATTTGGAGTCACCAATTAACCTGACATGCATGTTTTTGGATGGTGGGAGCTCAACAACCAGATAAATGTTATTAATTCTAATGTTAATGCAACTCCTGCAGCTGTTGATATTGTCATTGTAAGAAAATACTGTAAGGTACGGCCAGAGAAAGCTTTTCAAGAGAGGAACATCTGTGAGGTATGACATTTGAAGCAATCCCATCATAGTTTTGGTTTGCTTTACTTTTATTGGAAAAAGATTTCAGCAAACAGGTGAATAAGCATGAAAAAACACCTATTTGTCCTCAAGGGTAACTTCTAAACCCAATTTTCATATTATTGTTGAAGAAATGACTGAAAAAAGCTAATTGTGGCACATATTTAATTAAAGTTACTTTAGGCCTCAACATAGTTCTTCTTATTCTTATGAATAAGAACTTTATGTTGACTGAGCATGAAGCAGGTATAAGGGCCCCATATAGCTCTTTAAATGTATTAACTGGCTAACCAGGTTGGTAGGGAATGAACTTTGTTGTCCACTGGTCAGACGAACAAAACTACCAAACGCCCCTCAGTCTTGCGTGTCGAGGCTCAGAGGATAAAAAAATCCTTGGAGCTTCACTGCAATCGGGAACGATTGTCGCAGTTCAAAGAGAAAACTGAAGCCAAACCTTAAACAACGACTTAAAAAGACAGTGGGGGGTGAGTCTGTTGGGCGGCTGTCATGGTCATTATCCTGGTGGTTCTAACCTCCCTACTCCCCTCACAAAGCACACACATGAACCAAGCTTTCAAACGCATACACACATCTGCACAAGCCCACCCAGTACTCCTCAGACTTACATCTTTTGAAGTTGAATTTCCCCAATACACACAAATGTGTGTATCATGCCAAGTTTTTAGCTCAGAGAGATCTATTTGCAGAGGGAGAAATGAAGAAAGTGGCAAAGGATGGCTTGAGCGAGGTGGTGGATTAAAAGGTGAGAGAAAAGCACAGAGGCTCTTTAATTCAAGAAATCCTTGATCCCACCCCCTCCCATCTCCTCCTCCACTGCCGAGAGTGATACTTCATGAAACACACAGACAATGGCTCAGTGGAAGAAGTCACCCCTAATTCCCCTTTTGATCACCCAGAAGTCTTTGTGTCCTTAGGCTCTTTACACATTCTTTCTTTTTTGTGCCAATGCTCTAAGTTGGGAATGATTAGTGTCTGTGGATAAATACCCTGATTTCATTATCCGTCTTCATGGATGCTGCTTCTCGAGCAATCATCTTACCATAATGCCAAACTGCCTCGCAATAAATCCAAGTTGATGGTGCATGCCCACAGCTTTCTGTCAGTGATCATTTGTCAGTGTACCTTATCTAATTACCTCAACTTGCACAGATTAAAAAAAAAAAGGTTATTTTCAAATGACGCACTTTGATTTTGATGTGTGTGGGATGCAACATGTTTAAATGCTACTCAGTGGATTTCACCCGTTACGGAACAACCCAGAGGCAGAAAATACACAGTGCTGTCAAAACACTGCCGGAGATCGATTTGCTGGTAAAATCATATAATCATTAAACAAGAAAGATCTACAGTAAAAAGAAAAGAAAACCCTTTTTAAAAAAGATGCTTTTACTATCTTACTGTCTAAATTAGACACTTTGTTGTCTGTATGCAAGCTGCTTAGAGACTTAGCTATAAATTTATCAAAATCTACATGGTTTAAGATGAAGATTAAGATCAGATTTATTTGTCATGTACAGGAAATACACAAAATTGGTCCTACGCTTTTAACTAGGGCTGGGACTCGATAAAAAAAATCTAATTAATTAGAGGCTTTGTAATTAATAAATCGATTAATATTTGACCTGAGCACAGCGAGAAGCAATTTTTTTTCACATGGATTTTAGTATACCATTGAATAATGACTGAATACAGAAGCTTAAGCAACAAAACATTGATTTTTTTTTTCAAGGTGGTGCTTAACCAACCGTGCTCTTATCGACGCTTCCATCCTTCCATCTATTTTTTTTTTAAATACATTTTTTTATGCCATTTAATGGACAGGACAGATAAAAGGAGACAAAGCATAGATGGCACACAGTAAAAGGCCGTCCAATGCGTGATTGGAACCGGGGCCGACAGCAGCGAGGACTGTAGCCTCTTTACACGGGCCGCCTGCACAACCCACTACTACGCTACCGACCACCCCATCTGTCTGGTTTTTAAAACAGAATTTTCCATCCACAGGGCCAACCAAAGCGGTCTCAACAGCTTCTTCATTCATGTTTGACTATTGTTCACTGTGGTTTGTTGCTGTCTAAAGTCATGAATGTCAGTTGGTGCTCCAGTAAAATCGGTATGCCTGAAACTCATCCAGTGAGAAACGTTCCGCGGTGCAAAAATAAGTAATTAATTTTTAACGCGTTAATTTTGTGTAATTATCTAATCTTAATTAACGAGTTAAAGTCCCGGCCCTACTTTTTACCCATCCAGGTTGGCACCTGTTTAACACACACATGCACATGCACGGGGTAACACACTCGTAGAGACAGGTGCCATACGCCGGAGCCGTGGGTAGTCAATCACAGCGCCATTAACATTGTTTATATTCCCACATAAGAGTTTCTTGTACATGGACAAAACCAAAATTACACAAAGGGCAGATGAGTTTTAAGACAAAGACAAAGTTAACATTAGCTGGATAGATATACTTTACTGATCTCAAGCTGGGAAACTACAGAAAGCTCATGAAGTGAAAACACTACTTGGCAAAGGTGGGATTCAAACCCACACTCCCGAAGAGGCTTGAGCCTTAATCCAGCGCCTTCGACCACTCGGCCACACCACCTCAGGAAAGGGTGAATGCTCAATACTGTACATCGACGAGACTTCAGATCTCCTCCAGTCAGGACCAGTACTTTTATTCTTTATTTCATATTAACAGAGGTTGCATCAAACAGCTGTCTCCACTGTTTTTATACTACTCTTCTTCTATGGTGCATTAGCAGTTATTTCCTGCTTTTACTGCAGTGCTGCGTCGTACCGGTTACATGCTGCCATTTCGACATCTCGCCATTCCGACATTGGTCTCCAATTGTCGGAATGGCGACACTTAATTTTTTATCAAACGTCCCGTCATTCCGACACTTTTTTCCTCCTATGGTCGGAATGGCGGTATGTTTTTTTTTTTTTTAACATACCGCCATTCCGACAGTTCCTTTTAATAGCCTATGTTTTACCCAAAACATTTTGCACTAATGATATGCCGGCGCAAATACGCGGGCCGGCATATCAGCCTCGCAAACAAACTTTAATAATCTATTGTCAAAATCCCCTGAAATGTCAAATATAAAAATACAGATATTAATGTAACTCTGGCGAGACTGAAACTGATTAAGCAGAAATACAGTGTCAGTGACCTGTCTCAGCAGCCAGCTGGAGCGGAGCTCTCCACAGAGCCCATGCGTCTTTTGCATGCTGTCATCATATGCAAAAGTAATAATTGCAATTACAGATATCACGGCTACTGCACAGGATACAGTTGCGAGCACTCTGCCTTGCCTTGCCAATAGGAGAGGAGAGAAATGACAGCATAGAACGTATAAAACACAACAAAATGCAGTAAAAACGTTTATTCATGTTATTCACGTGATTTATGAATACTCGCTCCAATTATGGGAAGCGCGGATGGGCTTTGCGCATTTGGCACAAACACACAGCCGTTGCGCAAGGCTTTATACAGCCTGTTGATATCTTAAGGTCCTAACAGGTCACACCTGTGAGTAAATGTCATGTAGAGATTGTTTTTACATGGCATTACAGCTGAACATATAGCTTTTATCCACATTCCAACATGGGAGAGCCCGAAGACGCATGTGCCAGACACACATAGGCATGCGTAAAACCAATTTTGACCATTTCATGCTGTTTATTTGCTTTCTTTTAGTTAACTTTCGTTTCTTTTGGATTCTTGTGCGTATTATGGAGCCGTTTCGGTCCATATTTGTAAGCCTTTTTTCCTGGATTAAATTTTCGGAAGTTGAAACAAGTGGCATTGGACTTGACTTTGTGTTTTTAATAACGCTTATCTGTAAACATGTGTTAAACATTTAAATTGCATGAACAGAAAGAAGGGACTCACCTGTTGAGTAACGCACATTTCCCTATACGGAAAGCCTTGTCGGAATGGTGGGACGTTTGCATGTCGGAATAGCGGGATGTCGGAATGGTGGGATGTCGGAATGGTGGGATGTCGGAATAGCGGGATGTCGGAATGGTGGGACGTTTGCATGTCGGAATAGCGGGATGTCGGAATGGTGGGATGTCGGAATGGTGGGATGTCGGAATAGCGGGATGTCGGAATGGCGGGATTTCGGAATGGGTGTTGCCACCCGTCGTACCGTATTTTATAGACATGAATTGATGTGGTCAAGAAACAACCTCAGATATTCAGTCCGCAAACTCGATATCGCCTGGTGATAAACTGCTGTGAGAATTCAAACTTGACTGAAGCCATGGGAGTCCAAACGGAGGTTTGGATAATGTCTGAATGTAGCTGCAAACATTTGGATGATAAACCTTTTATTGCACTAAATAACTACTTTTAGCATGGTAAAAGTATCAATGGGTCTCATTGTTGAAATTCAGGTTAAATCCCATTAAATAGTACAACTATACCATCGTTATTTAGTCAGACAAGAACTGGCTCGTGGTTGTCTTCCAAATATGTAGATTGTTCTGCTTTCAAACCATATTGGCAAATGGTAATTGCCAATACATACATACAGCACTTCTCAGCCTACCCATTATTATAGGCTGCTGGGCTTTTTTCTCCATGTATGTTGATGTTATGTACAGGCAATGTAGTGCGACCATGTTGACCTTGCTGATTCAGTTAGGTTTAGGCATTAAAAACAATTGGTTGCTGGGGCAGGTTGCTTTGGAGAATATACACATTTAAAAGAAAGTGCACAATTCGATTGCATCTGCACCAGAGAAATTATTTTTGTTTAGTGATTATTTCAGAATTCACAAATCATAGGGTTAATTTATACTGACCATGGAAGCCAGACAAAGCAACACACAAAAATGTACACATATTACCCAGAACTACATGTAAAAATGTTGACTTTTGACAAGCACAAATTGGCATTCATGCTTTTATCAATAGGGACTCGCTGAAAAGGGAAATATGGCTCTTTATCTACATTAAGATGCTCAAGAGCAACTTTTTTATTCATGTTTTTGATTGAACTCTATTTCAACTTTTAAATACTTTTTAAATGTTGTTGTTAAAGTTATAATACTTTTTCTGGCTTTGAAAATACAGCTGGTATTGTTATCGTCTTCAGTGCCAGGGAAGATGATACACATCCACCTCTTCGACAGATGATGTGGGCGGAAGCAGGTGGCCGTTGTGAGCGAAAGGAAATCAGGCTGCAAATCTTTGCACGCACAAGGACCTGAGCAGCAAATCAGCATATTGTTCATTATCTACATGTTAACCCGTATGATCTGAAGACAGCAGAAGAACATGTGCATGTGTGAATATTTTCACAAATACATACCAGTGTATGTGTGCACCTCTGCCCTGCTGAATGTTGTGCGATGGATTTCAAGGTGTAACACGATGGACTCATACCACTTTAACCACTTCCTCCTTTATCTACGACAGCTCTTAGGTGAGGTCGAGATAACAGCCTGACTCTGATGCTTTGATGCTTTTCCCTTCTGACAGCACTAAACAAGGGGGAAACCCACATGTTATGCCCCTGAGCCTTCTGTCTCCAAAACTTATCTTAGGCTGTGTGATGTGAGACCATCCCACTGAGATCAAGTTATTAATTAACATCGTTTTGTTCAAGGAGTATGACTGGAGAATTTTCATGTAGAAACTCATTAAAGAAAACACTGGTATAGTTGATAAGAACTCTGAAGTTATGCACCACTGAAATGCATGCACACAAACTTCAAACATGTGATGTTAAGGCTCACATTTGAGTCCTATCAAAAGTCAGTTTTATATCCTTTACTTTGTCTGGATCTAATCTCCTCACTCTTGCATAATGCACATTGAAAGTTCATGGGACACATATACATGCCAAAACATGTCCGTGCCTGCAGGTTGTTACTGTGACTGCTATCAAGTTCATGTCCTAAATGCCACCTAAAGCAAAACATTGAGAAGCACTCAGTAAAAGGCTCCTGTTTGAACGAGAAATATAATGAAAGTGGTGCTTAAAGGATGAGTTAACATGAAAGCAAAGGTATTTGCATAAAAAAGGATTTAAATTAACATTAGGACTCAAAATTAGCTGGAAACACATTAAATAATCTGAAAATTTGCTGGAATGGTGAATGTCGGTAATCAAATTTATCAGAATTGATATGTGATGTTTTCTCTGTTTACTATTTAAAGCCATTTTCACACGTCGTCAGCATGAGATCTTGAAGACATTACCTGGAGGAGCTGTGTGCATGAGAGTAAGACTGCATGCTGAAGATGTTTCTCTCATGTTCCACTGAGTGAAGAGTGAAGAAGCTGGGTACATTGACACAAAGACACACACAAAGTAGTCTAAATGCAAAAACAAAAATCAGGAGCTTCTGTTTCTTAGGGTCATTGTTGAAATCAGTAAAATTCAAAGAACAACAAGAGACTCCACTGACCATATCATCGTCTACTTGACGACACTGATTTTCTGTCATGTCCAGCCCCCTGTATGCTTTACCAAAGCACCTTGGTTTGCTCAGTTTCAATGTCAGTAGCACTGAGAATGTATTTCACATAGACAGTCTGTTGTGTGCTTTTAAGTGTGGCAGGTCCACCCAAGTCAAGGTTCAAGCCATGGAATCTGCTCCACGACAGCAGCAACATCTCACACAGAAACAAACAAGGCCAAAACTGAAAGTAAAATTGCAGATCTCTTTCTGCCATGAAAACAAGACACATGGACTCTGGTCCTATCGCTATATTTGTGTTTGGTTTTTAAGCCAAAGAATAACAACCTCAGGCTGAAAATGCATTTGGTGTTTTACCTCGTTTTCACGTAAGAAACTGCCTCCATTCACAGCGTAGCTGCTCACATATTTGCTCATATAGTACACCTGTGCAGTACACCTGATCAGTCAGACCGGAAGCTGCTGCTGGATTTACAGGATGTAAGCAGAAGTACTCAGAAAAGCGGTAAATATGGGGTGGATAGCAGAGGTTAGCATTTTGTTGATCTTTAGATAAAAGCAGACACCCTTTCCACTTTTAAGATTAGGCTTAAAACTTTCCTTTTTGATAAAGCTTCTAGTTAGGGATGGCTCAGGTGATCCTGAAACATCCCATAGTTAAGCTGCTATAGGCTTAGACTGCTGGGGGGCCTTTTATGTCACACCTTTCCTCACTTTGCTCTCTTTTTCCCCCTGTTTAATTTCTCATATGACATTATGTACAGGTGACATTATTGTGGTCATTAGCTTGTGTTTCCCTGTTCCGACAGGTATCCCTTGAATGGTGTTACGGTGTTTGTTGTCCCCTCTTTTCTGTCTTCTCAACCCCAGCTGGTCGAGGCAGATGGCCACCCTTCCTGAGTCTGGTTCTGCCAGAGGTTTCTTCCTGTTAAAAGGGAGTCGTTCTTTTCCACAGTCGCCTCAGGCACGCTCAGGACGGGAGATTGGACTGAAGACAAGTTTCGGTGCAATCTGTTGGTTTCCTTAGCTAGGATATTGTTTTTGAATTGGCTCTATATGAATGAATTGGATTATTTTGAAATTAATTGGATTTCATTGGATTATGATTACAATGAATTGAATTCCAATTGGCTTGAACTGGACTATATTATTTAAGTGCCTTGAGATGACATTTGTTGTAATTTGGCGCTGTATAAATAAACTGAATTGAATTGAATTGAGTAGGAGAGGCGACAGCAGAAACTGACAATACAAAATATCAAAATATTTCTTTATACAAGATTCTTATTTCAAAAGAACTTAGCTCAGTTAATGCCAAAATTGAACTTCTGGAAGTTTCTGTGCTGATATGAACTCCTTTTGGTCAAATCCAATGTACAGCAGCTTGGTGTGTAAAATGAACGACAGACAGAAGCAGCAGGATGTAAACTATCCAATCCAGAGATAGTAAGACAGGCAGTCAGAGAGACAGACGGGGTGAGGCCAGCTGGGAGGCTGGGTGGGACAGCTGTGTTCTTCCGGAATGTTCTGTTATTTCCAGATCAGAAGTTTTCTTTTGAGCTAATACAAACACTTCTTTCATGGAGAGCTGCCTGCAGGCCCTTCTACCTCTGCAGCCGCCTTTTGTATGTGCCTGCAGTCCCCTGACCCCTTTATAGTCTTGCAATATTGGTTTAGGAACAAAAGCGCCTAGTTAATTCAATAAAGCACCTTTCCCAATATACTTGCTGGACACTCTTGCTGTGTGCGCAAGCATGGCATGTTGCTATTTAGATGTCACCACGTCTAAGGATGAATGAGAACTTCTCAGATGGAGAAAAGAGGAGACTGCATGTGTATGTCAGTGGGATGCAGAGAGAACCTCACCAACTGGAAGTGTCTGACAAATAGTGTTTGCTCTGGAATTAGATCCAAATTGGAATAATTTTACATTTGCAACTGCAGGAACTTGTTCAGGAACCAGGGTCCTTTCCTGAGTCTTCTGCATTTGCGCTGCAGGCCAAAACGGAGTTTCAGGTTGGAAATGTCAGCCCTAAAAAGGACCCTGATAGGAATATAGTACTTTTGAGACTACCCTGAGCCTGGGTGGTGGGGTTCACTGCACTGGTTGTTTCTGATTGATTGAGTATTTACAGCATTTTATTTCCAGTCACTTCAGGTTTAATACCCACAACAGCTCATCCGTGAGTTGTAATTGTTTGCATGCAGTCAAATTCAGTGAAACAATTCAGCACGTTTCTACATTTAATGTTCATGAAAAAGTGAGCATGCCTAGATTAATCAGAGGAAGTGCTGTTTAATGCAACAGTGGCAAATGGAATACGCAGATCTGAAAGTCAAGACCCATGCAAGTAATAGATAACAGACTGAAAGATTTACTATGATATCAGGTTTATCAGAGTTCCCTTTACTAATATACTGAAGAGAAAGGAATTTTTCACGCATTTGGTAGTCAGCATATCTAAGAAGCACTTAAAAAAAACACACGGGATTTGTGTTTGAAATGTAACCAGAGCTTTCAAGCAGCAAGCATTCACAATCTACCAGTGATAAGCAACATACTAAATAGGCTTTGTGTGCACAGCATGCAGGATCCATGTGTGTTTGCACAGAGTGGTGTCACTGAGGTCATCACCAGTGTGACAGTAGCGCTGATGACAGACCTGTGAAAGCTGCTCATCGGCGTCTCACTGAACTGTCAACAACACTTACTTACAGGAGATGTTGACTTGCTCTTTATCAAATCACATGTACAGATGCTGCTCAGTCACATCATTTCTACTCTGCCTCTCACTGTGATCACTCTGATGCAGAATGTAATTATACATGAAATTACTGTAAATTGTAGCTGTAAAGATTGTGTGTTTGTTGTGCGAGTACAGACTGTACAGCACAGTTGATCGTTTTGGTGACTGCGAGTGGTGCAAAAGGCCATTTTAAATATAGACCCAACAAATTTGAATTTGCAATAATGCAGCCGCACCAGAGGAAATATATCTCCACAAGCTTCCGCTCCTTACCTTCTGCTGTACTTATTGCATTGCTCCAAGGCTACACATGTCATCAGTAGAAGGCAGTTTGATGAGTCCTGACACTCGCAGCACTTTGAGGATCAACACGACAGTTTCCCTATGAGTTTTTATTTGCATGGGGAGCAAAAACATGTACTAGGAAGAAAGAAAAAAAAAGAAAAACAACTGCTAGCTGTCAGAGACAGTAAATGGTGATTTTATTGCACTTCCCTTAGTTTTTCTTATGAAGAATCAAATCCTTATTGAACCATGTCCAAAACCAGCATGTTTGGAGCTGCCATCAGGAAAGACAGCCATGTTGTAATTTTATTAGCTAGAGGTTGTGCTGAGGGAGGTGTTGATAGTGCTTCACATGCCACATTGTGGCTTTTCTACAGCACCTGGCTCCTCTGTTGTGCGCTGTGATCGGCCTCTGTTGCGGGCAGGGTTAATTAATGCAGTTGGAATGTAACAAGTAGTGCTTGTCAGCCAAGTGTATGCCCACTGGCATTTTATCAGCTTGTCACATTAATGAAATACGGGGCCTGTTGAGATTGCTCAATTACCACTTCAACTTTTAAACTTTGTCTGGCTCCAGCTAATGATGTAAGAGTTAAATTGAGCATTAAAGTCACTGAGAGGCTGCAACAAAACCACCAACACACTCAGATACAGTTTTGATACAAATACATATAAGGTTAGGAACAGCTTTTACTTGCACAGCGGGAATTAACAGCCCATTTGTCTCTAATCATTCTGTTTCCTATTTTGAAAAAAGTGATCTACTTCTGTTGTGGAAGTTAATTTATTATCATGCTTTGGGAGCTGTGCAGAGGTCATACTTTACAGAGTATTAGAGTATAGTTTTAGACAAATAACTGGATTTTAACAAAATTATTTCTTTCAGCACTTAGATATTAGAAGGACAAATTTGACCATATTTTTTGCTTAAACTTTACAATAAATTAATAATCATATTATGAAGTCAGTCACTGTCTTGTCAGTCTCTGAATTTTGTCAAATCATGGATAAGTTAAATTTTCACTAAATCTTTAAGGGTAAACCAAGATCAGTTGTAACTGCTTTATCTGAGATGTAAGTGTTGCATGTTGCATGCATACTCACCGTGACATTGAATTAAATAGTAAAATCATAACCAAGTTTATATGAGGATTTGCAGGCTATGAGAAGACTGTTATTGTAATTTTAAACTTTGTATTTCTTTCTCAGTTTTTCATTTCACTCCATTATTCACAACATCATTTAAACAAACAGATCTTCTAAAACAGACAAACACCTGCTGACACCGCTGTACACTCTTGTGAAAAAGAAAGGTCACGTTCTTTCAGTTCGAAGGTTCTTTAATATCAGGACAAGAATAATAAAGATTAACTGATCCTTCCAGGTTTTAAAGTCAGATAAATACAACCTCAAGTGAACAACATGTTAAATAATATGCAGAAGTGATCTGTATTTATCAAAAACTGAGCCAAAATGCAGAAGAATAGAATCAAGTAGTGGTGCTGTTTATCAAATTCTCTTGGTTAACTGATCTTCAGCAAGCGTGAGAACTTCTATAAAAGCAGAGGGAAGAAAGGCATCAGCAATTATCTTAGAGAAGCAAATGTTGCTATCCATCAATTTGAAAAGGGTTATAAAGTCATTTCTAAACTATTTCGAGATCATTCTAAGGGGGACAAAGATTATTCACAAGTGCAAAACATTCATGACAGCTGTCAATCTTCCCAGCAGTAGACGTCCAAGCAAGGTCAGATCGTGCAATGCTCAGAGAAACTGCCAAAAAACCCAAGAGCTACATATCAGACTCTTCAGGCCTAAGTTATACAGGAAGTGATTATTTCAAGTTATTGCTGCTAAAGGTGGTTCACTTGGTGCACTTAGTTTTTCACACACTGCTTCTGCATTTTGCCTTAGTTTATGTCACGTGTTGTTCATCTGAGGTTACATTTACCTCATCCTGGTATGTGAAACCTTAGAATTGGAGAAGAGTGTTTCAAATTTCTTTTCCTCTTTGTCACATGATTGTCATTTGCCGCTTAGTTCATTTCAGGACAAGATTCAGAATTCCAGGTTGATTTTCCCAGAACACAGAACTGGAATTGGTCTCATGTTGGTGAAACATTGCTAGATTCGCGGTGCCTCTCAAAAGGATCCCAATTTCCTGGTGAACCTGCGAGGTTACATTTATATATACAAGTGCCTTTTATGGACTAAATAAAATATGCAAAAATAAAAAATAAAATGATAACTATCAAGTTCTGCATTTTTCTTAACTGAATTACAAGGCTTAACAGTGCACAATCTGCTGTTTCTTCTCTAACCTGTGATGTGTGATCCAAGCTAAAGCCTGTACTTATGTGCCTGGCTTCTCCTTCTCTTTGCCCTGAACACTTACAAGTCATGTCACGCCACTTGTCCCATTACTAAATAAAGAAGCCAATCGTGGATTCCCTCTGTGGAGCTTCTGAGTAATCTGCCACTTCCTCCAGGCTCTGCTGTTTTCAAAAGCATTTCCTACTTTGCAGAGATCAACTCATTTCACCGAGAAAACACACAAGGAGTACACTCGTCTCTATGACAACGACAGCAACAAAGATCCTCTCGAACATGTCTCATCAGATGCTTTTATCTGCCCCCACTGCCATGTGAATGCTAAATTGAATACACCCTTAAGCACATACAAAGCACAAAAATAATAAATAAAAGACACAGAAAGTCAAATGCGTTCTTTTATTATCTCATAGCACAACTGTATCTGTTCATCATGGGACAAACACTGTTCACATAGTTCCCTTAATCGTGACTTATTGCCAGAAGACTTCAAACAGTTTGTATGAATATATAAGCAACTCAAAACACTCCCACACATTGTTAGTGCTGCAGGGACACAGAAGGTACACAGTAAAAACACAGTTTTTCACTGTCGGAGTGTTAACGTTTAAACTACCAAAGTTGAACACTGTTATAACACCAAAACAGCTCTGACACATGGACACGGGACACCTGGGGGGGTGTCCTGTAGTATCAGACAGCAGGACGTTTGCAGTTGGTCCTGTTTTTAAACTCATTCAGTAGCAAGTTTGAAAGAGAATTGAACTGCAATACACTCCTACATAAGATGCTATATATCATGTATATAGATTAAAATGTTAAATGTTACTTGTCAGAAGCTTACAGGGCCATATTACAACCCAAACCATGATCTTTTCCACACTCTGACCCAAATTCCTCTTAGTGTCTGAACCATACAGGGAAGGATGATAAAATGAGAATATTCCCAAGATCCATGCATAACAGCAATGAAGCCGAGGACACTTTACGCATATCTGAAGTGAAGCGTGAACGAAAACTGTAAATATAGAATAAAATTTCCCATAATGCACCAAAAAAAAAACAGAAATTCAAAGTGTTTTAAAGAAAACGCGCCTGTCTGGCAAAGATTAAAATCACGACTCACCAGTTGCTTCTGACTGTCATCCCAGATATGAAATTATATCCTTGGTTTTCTAAAAGTAAGTAATTCCCAAAGAGAAGCTCTGTCCACCTCAGTTGCTGTTTTATTTTATTTTTCCTCAAGGTTTATGTCAGGTTTAGGAAATGATTTCTTCTACTTATTTTTAACCATGAGCAGTGTAGGACAGACTAGATTACCCACTTTAAACATCCACGTTTTTGCAGCTTTATCACCTCAGATTCGCTTGTGAATGGAAGCAACATCTCTGATTTAGATGGTAACGTTTGACTCTAGCAAAAGGGTCATGTAACAGTCTTATCCTGTTTTTAGCTCTCAATAGGACCTCTTATTGCTCAACAACAAGAAGTCGAGACTTCAATAAAGTCACTACTCCGCACCAGGAAACAGTCTCGCACATAATCATCATTTTTACATTTCAGTTTGTGTGTATTTTACTAATAATTGAGCCATGGAGGTATTGGGCAGCAGATTTTTGAACAAAGCTTCCCTCATCTTAATGAATTATCAAGCAGCGCAAACCAGCTGCTGGCAAATGTCACTGATCCTGACTGTTCACGACTGATTACTCCATGATATTCAAACATTTTTTAAAATACAGCTCTTCATTTTGTCCAAGTTTTTGCCTATATGTACATCTAATCATGAGCTTGTTTTACCGGTTGAGATCATACATTTTATAGGAAAATATCAATAAGATTACACAAGATTACAAAGTTAAAGGAACATTACTATCAGTAGTGTTGCTGATGCCTACAGGATATTAAAAGATTAATCATATATGTGTTTTTATTCCCATCCCTGAACTTCTTGGGCACAAAAAGGTGTCAACAAGATGAATAACTCTGAGTCAGCTGTTGAAGGAGCACAGATTCAAAAACAATGCTCATCGTGACAGTTTCTTTGTGAGTCAGTGGGAGAGATACAATTAATCACAGAGAATTGTTTGTGTTCCACCGTGGACCAACTGAAAGCACATGGAAAATCTTCCTGTGTAAACAGACCATCATCTCTTAATAATGGAAGCAGCTTTCTAAATGTGCAACTGAATTCACAGCCAGGCCACTGTCTGTCGTGGTTTTTGAAAAATCATAGGAGCTATTTCATGAATTTTAATGATATAAAAACATATTTCCATTGGTATTTCTTTGCAAAGTATGTCTGAGCCAACACATGCAAACTGCTGTCATGTGATTTCATGGTAAATATATGCATTTTTGCTGTCATGCTCACAAATTTGTTTTCAAGGAGCAGATATGACATATAAACATTTTGAAAATTCTTTGATATTTTGAATCATACACTGTTGCAATCTTAGAACCTTTAAGTAAAGCATTGCTTTACGTAAAGGCAGTGAGGCTTAGAGTAGTCAGTACCAATGTGAATGTGTAGAAATCAAGAAACAAGCAACAATCGACTTTATTTCTATTACCTAAAACATAACAACTCTCTCTTGGCTGTACATTGCTGTTTAATCACTGACCTTTAGAAAACTGCTGCTTTATTTCTAAATCAAATGTTTTCCCTGACTTTTAGTAGAAGTTCACTTTTCATTCTTCTGTGGTGATTTACTCTCTTTGCCAGTATTTTGTCAATCACACCCAGTGCCACAAGTACTCTCGCAGCTCCCATGATGCCTCTGGCTTTTCTCTGGCTGTCCTCCACTGCTAAGAGTCAATGGCTCGGTGAGGGCAGCGGGGTTGAGGGCTGAGGACACAATGAGCCTCTGACAGGCTCTTTTTCTGATGGCCTCATGTGCCTTGTCGGTTGTGATAAGTTGCGAGAATAAAGAAAAACAGAAGTGCAGCTGAGCATGCTAATAGAGTAATTGTGGCGAGATTTCAGACAGGGGTCCGGAAAGCCTGCCAGCTCTTTTGGGACAATCTTTGCATGCCCCCCAACTCACGCCATACCCGCTCCTACACCCCTTCTCACCATCCAACCTCACCCTCCACAAATGGCCTTCCTCATTTGCTTTGCCAAGGACGTGCAGAGTTATTTCAACCACTTGATTTCCAAACAGAATGACAAACACACCCCCTCTGGTTCTCTTTTGCTCAATAACCCCACAGCAAAATGAAGAAAGAGGAAAAAAGTCTTTATATTCACAAGTTCAACAGTGCAGACAAAACACGTCTGCGAACACCGTGCAGCTTTCACACATTAAGAAATCTGTCCTCGATCCAGAGGCATTTGATAGTTTCATTTCGGCATGGATCCCAGAGGGGCCCGGGTGCAGCTGCTTCCTTTCTACTCGTCTATACTGAAGTGAGAAAGGCAGACAGGCTTGTCATGGCAGCCATATGAAGTCCGTTGCTTAAAAACAAGCAGGAGCCAAAATGTTACGTCTGCAGAACAACGACCATAACCAATTTCTGTTGATCCCACATTTCACCCTGAATCTACCATCAAGACAAAGCACTTCAGTCACATAGTTCAACCATTATATATTATGTAACGTCTCCCATACACAGTTGCACAGTAACACTTTGTCATGCACCAGAGCCCCGATAGCACAGGGGTATGTCCAGATGTGAATTCTGTCAATGTTTAAGTAAATATAGCTGGCAGACAGAAGAAATTTTTCACAACAATACCAATAACACACATTGCCCTTTAAGTTATATTCAAATCTGTGCAAGCAGCTAAGTTGTGAAAGGTAATATTATGAGGAAAAGTTGTCATCATCATCATAGTTAAAAGTTTTTACAGCCATTTTCTCAGGACCACATAGCATCATTAATTAAGACAAAGAGAGACATTTAGCATTACTGATGTGAAGCAGTTGCCCCCCTTTGTGGTCTATTTATTTTAGGAATTTTACATTTGGGGCCAATATTACAAGATAAAGTAACACATGCTTACTCTATGTGTTTACCTTCTTTGCTTTGGCACCCTACATTATCATCAGAAGTTGCAATTTACCTTCATAAATCATACAATTAGTTTAATTAAGTCCAGCTATGTGCAAATATAAAAATGATATAATCCCAGTATATCTATCTATCTATATATCTATAGATAGATAGATATATATATGTATATATATATACATATATATATACACACCTGTTGAAAAAGGTCTTAGAGATACCAACACCATTAAGCAAGAAGCACAATGAAAACAAAGTAACTCTCCCAGCTGGTCTGGGACAAAGTTCTGGAGAAGTACATATAAGGGTTGACCGATAAGAAATATCCAAACTTTCAGTATATCTTGGAACACCAATAAAATCATGACCACAAAACAGAAAGAAAATGGCAACACAGCAAACCTGCCAAGAAAGGGCAGGCCAACAAAACTCACAGACCTGGCAAAGAGGGGAATAATGAGAGTGGTAACAAAGAGGCCAAAGTTGACTCTGAAGCAGCTGCAAAGCTTTACAGCAGCAATTGGAGTGTCTGTACATAACACCATTTTAAGCTGTACGCTCCATAAAGCCGGGCCTTCCAGCAAGGGCCAGACAAAAAGGGTAATTGCTTAAAGTCTAAGTAAAGCAGAAATACATCTAAGTTCTGAGTTTTTGTTTACATAGAAATGTGTTATTAACCACTCAGCCAAAAATGAATGAGTAAAGCAATCAAGTAAATAAAATTAGGTCTCAAAATCATTAGTGCGTTTACTTAAGATCCCCTATTAACAGATTTTTATCATAGATCTTTAATCAGAATTTTAACCAAAGCAAAATGCTTAGACATTAAATCAAGTTCTAGATAATAAATATTCCAGTCACCTTCCAGTGAAGGACATTGTTAAACTGCAAAACTTATATTCTCATGGCAGGTATGTCTGAGTTCCCAAGGACACTTTGTGAGTGTGCCAGTGGGGAAGCAAAGGACTCGCCAAGCTGGATGGAAGATCAATCCACTGAGCATCCACTGATTGTACTTTTGGCAAACTTTGGTTCTTTGAGCAGATACACAGCCCTAAAACTTTTACAGCGCAGTACTGGTTCTTCACAAAAAAGTTATTATAACCAATACATGCACATTCAGTCCATAAGGACTGCAGTAACAGATGGTTAACTTAATCTTAAATCCTTTAAAAGGGATTTTATGGCACTTACTGTTATGAGGAACATTCTGGTTGTTCAAAACTTCAGAATCATGAAGAGAAGTTGCAAAACAACAATGAAATGAAAGCGGGTATGTCCAAAGAATGGATACTTAAAACAAAAGAATCACATAATATAATTTGGTTTATAAACACTGTTTTAACGGAGTGAGACTCAAGACATCCTAAACTGTTCAACAGGTTACTACTTTTTTTTTTACTTTGCACTATTCTCTGCATTTATTGTCACTAAGTGGATTTATGTTTATCTAAACAAAGTAAAATAAAGACGTATACATTTTGCCTTTTAGATAATTCAGTTAGATAAACCTGTTCATCAGTTAGAAAGTGTAAAAAGTAGCAAAACAAGACAACTGTGGTATAAAAGTACACTATAGTGTCTTATTTGATGAAACAAGCTTTATACACCAGCCCTCCACCACTCCCATCACAACCAATCTCAACTCAACTGCTTGAGCCTGAACCAATACACTGGACAGATTCAGGAAATTCTTGCTTTTCAGCTTAGCTTCAGGCTTAGGACACCTGGCAGCGCTGATTGTAAAGCTGGATTACTGGTGGAAGGCAAGAGCTTACGGCCTCAACCTCCTAAAAAACACATGGACCGTGTATATGTGACTGTGGTTTTTATTGGAGTTCACAGAGCATTAGTTCACGAATTATACAATATGCTCACATTTTTTTGTCTCTATAGATACAAGTGTTCCTACTACAGGACCATTCAAACAAAACACGATAAAATATGAGAAACTGTGTTGAGCCTAATTTTCTTTTCCTTTTTAGTGGCATTTCCTTTCTGATGCTCTCTGCAACCGGAGTCTGGCATTTCTTTACATGAGCAAACAAATATCTGTAATGTGCAGATGGTGGGGTGAGGGGAAGTCATGTGTGCAACCTCTGTCCCAAATTGTTGACACAATCTTTGCTCTGTGCCACCTAATTCCCGGATGCTGGATCATCCTGTCCCCCAAATCTCTGCAAATCCCATGGACAGTGGTCCTTGAGAGGCCCTGTTTTCCCTGGGCCACAGCAGCCTCAGACCCTCTGCCCATTTTCTCCCGCACAAAACAGTCATGCACTCATCAGTTAATGCTGAACATCTGGAGGGATTAGCAGTGTCAGGCCAATCAGAGTTGAGCTGACAGATCCCAAAGAAATGCCACTCTGCAGCTGCGCCCAGCATTCAAATGCTTTTGGATTCCCACTTCTCCGCTCTTCCCTCGTGTTCTTTCTATTTCCATCCATCTCTTTTTTTCTTCTCTCTGTGCCTCTCTCCTTTTCTTAGTTTTTCTCTCTCCCCTCATCATTCTCATCTATTCAGTCTTGGGTCAAGAAAATTCTACAGGCATAGTTCTTCAAAAAAACTTAGTTACTCAGCTACATGAGCAATATAAAAAAGTTGTACATCAGTTACTCTGGAAAGTATGAAAATAAATGTGGTTTTAAAGGCCTTTTTTTTCTTTTCTTTTAAAGGCCTTTCGTTCTCATGTAACATTCTCTTTCACTACTTCTTTTTACTTCAACAAATTAGAAGACACACAATTTGTAAGATAGGAGGACAAGCAAATGGAGACAGAGAAAAGAGAGAAGGGTTAAGTGCAGTGCAGTGCTGTGGGCACCACCTGCTCCAGATGTTTGCAGTAATAAATCATCTGTTCTGGTTGCACCGTGCATGCTGCTACGAAGATAGATAAACATGGTGTCAAAAGTGCAAAGGAACTTGTTACCCAAATGCTGATCAGTCATTTTTCATGACGCTGGGTAGTTTTACTTGAGTTAGCTTCTGATATGTTGTTGTTTTAATGCTTTTCCTCAGCAGTTTCAGCTTCTGTGAAGACATATACTTATGTATTTATTGTACAACATGACGTAAAAACCATAAGCGGTGTCTGCAAGGCCAAATATATTTTGAATAAATTCATAGTCAGATATATTACACTGACTGGACCTGCTGAATGTTGTAACAGTAAGTTTGAACTTTCACTCTTAACCTTTGAAATAAAGTTCAAGCAAACATTTAAGAGAGGAAATCTAAACTATATAAAAGAACCCTTGAACAGTCAACCAATAAAAACACATTTGATATTCTAATTATGCCTTGATTAAGATATGATGCTAAAATTTAACAAAATAACTTCAAAAATATAAACTCAAAATAACTTTAAGAGTTTTTAGGGACTGATTTGAGTCTGGAAGCCACATCTGACAACAGATTACATCAGGCCTAATGTTAAAGCTAAAGCGCATAAACAATTGTATTTTTCCAGCCAAGGGTCCTCTGACGTTCATCTCTCCCCACTGGTGATGAAATGGCATGAGATCAAGTTGCTGGAATGCATCCGTGGTCTTGGTTCTACTGGGACTAATCAGACGGGTTTGCTGAGCCTCACATGGACACGCGGAGCTCGCATCTGATCCCAAACAGCTGCTTAACAGATAGGCTCTGCAACTGAGAATGTCCCAATCCAAAAGCCTGCTCCGGTCCAGGCATTTGAAAAACATTGCTCTGACCCTCAGAAGGTCTTGACCCTGCAGAGAAGGCATTCTGCTGTATTTTGTTGGGGAAAGCACCTGTCTTTTGGGTGCGAGTTATTTTCAGCAAACAAGAACGCCTTTGTGGTTTTAGCAGGCTAAAGATGATTTACTGGGAAGCGTTAACTATAGCTTGTAAACTAACTTAAGTGTGGATAGTTAAGTTTAAGGTTAGTTTTTTGTAAATTTGTTTAAAAGATTTTAAAATTTGAAAGAAACCAGCAGGAGATGAACAGACCCAGTGTAGAAAAAATAAGATTACCCTGCCATCAGGCATGTCAGGTTAGAGGAAACACTTAAGTTACTGTACATAAACCATAACAAAGTCTGATCTGTGCTGACAGCCCTCTGCTCTGAATATGGCAGGGTGGGAAAAAAACAGATTCTGACTAAATCTTTCTGTAAGTGCACTCCCCTTTGTGTCAATATCACTTCTATTTGTGGTGGCACAGTCTCAGGGTGAAGTGAATGTCTTACAGTTTGACCATCGTGCTTTGATCCCAGGTCCTTCCAGGTGTTGAAGTGTTCCCGGGCAAGACACTAACTGGGTTTCTGTCGCTTTTTTGTATTCACACTTAGAGGATGTGAATAGAAATGGTAAAAATGGAAAACGAAATTGCACCGATGCTGAAAAAAGTTTATTAAAAAAGTATGAATACAAACTCAGTGCTCAAATCTTGCGAGTTAGGTCAACAGCTCCAGTGGGTTACAACAGAAAATATTGGAGCAAACAGCCTGCTGAGGTGAAATTGTATATGTTGAAGTGAAAATGCTGTCGTGTGAGTGTTGATTTCCTGTTGTTGTCATCTGGCAACTATTCCACGTTGAAGATAATTAGAGAAATTAGCCACCATGTGGAATGTTTTCTTTTGACAGAGTGAGAAAGAAGCTTTCCAGAAGTGCACTCAGTTCGTGATCCATAGCTCCTGATGGGGACCCTCAACGCATAGACACATGCGAACAGTCTTGATCCTTTAGTTTTACAACAACTATCTTACCCTCTTTGCTTCTCTCTTTTTTTCCATCAAGATCACACACCACGTATGTGCATGTACACTTATAGACACACAAAAACCAGAGCTCCCTTCAAACTGAACCAGATGTCTTGAATTAAAAAGCGGCAAAACTCTCTTCTGAAAGCCTCCACTGAAGAAAGCAGCCACTCTTCAGTTTTTACTTCTATCTGTTCATCATTTGTTTATAATCTCTTTGTTGAACTAGAGTTTGCTCACTTGTTTTTTACCATCTGGCTGCTATATCACTGTAGGAACTAGTGCTGTTGCAACACAATTATTACAAAAGAGTTCACAGTGAAAAAAAAAGATATTGGGAGAATACTGATAGAAGTTTGACAAATTTTTCTTTAATTGTGTTTAATATCTCAGATAAACTGATAAACAGATGAGCAACAAAGCCCACCATCTTCTATTAATATAATGCTAACTGAGAGAAAATTATTTACAATAATTGTAAATGTGTCATCCTTAAGTCAAAACCGTGGTATTATGGGCAGATCTGACATCAGAGCTCTGTGACGCAGGGCAGTGAGTATTTTAGGCGAGCAAAAGCCAACCCTCCCCCGACTCTGTTATAGGCCTACTACTTTGATCTAGCTGAACAAGCTAGCTTGTTGTCAGATAACCGTTTTCCCCTTATCACAGAAATGCATCCTTCCTAAATGCCACAATGAAAATTCTGGCATCACACAAAGAACTATGGTGGCTCTGATGGCAAAAGGGGATCCAACCTGACACAAACAAAGTGGCAGTGTATTCAACATTCTTTTCTATTTCTTTTTGATATGACACTACTGCTGACATGTTGAGATGTTGACATACAGGAAGTACTGTATGTGCACGAAAATACCACCAGTTTAAAACGTTATGAAAATAAAGACTTTCTAAAGTCATGTAGTACCTGCTTGAATAGCTAAAGAATATTGAGATGAAGATGAAGTGGATTCATTTTGTCAATAGCAAAGTTGAAACATTGGTATCTGTGGGGCTAAACACTCAAAAAATCATCTCTGAAATAATGGGCAAAATGAACAATATCATGCCACGGTTGTTAAGATCCATTATGTGCATGTACAAACTGACTCTTTTTGTAAAGAGCCAACACTACAAAATAGAAGTTAAACAGTAATGCTTCAGTAGAAACTTAAAGTCACACCAGTAACTTTCGGATCACCGCCAACACCTCACAAGTCTAATTTTTCACCTGGTCGTTTTACAAAGTTTCTCCTGAGACTGCTGGGATTAACAGATATACCACTGTGACAGCTCATCAGTCAGATTATATCGTTGGTAGGAGAGGCCCACACCATTAAAGTGTAATATATACAGTTAAGAAATTTTGTATCTAAGTCCACAACTAGAAGGTGGTGGAAATATTCAATATCTGCAGTGTTTGATTGTGATATCACATAAAAGCAGTTTGGTCAAAACAGACTCCGCCCTGTTTACCCCATTTATGTGGCCCATTTGAGGTGATCTGAGATCTGCCAGGCAGCGTCCTCAGCTGACACGCCCCAAACGTAATTCTATACACATAGTGATTGTTTTAATAATTCATGCTTGGCCGAGTGGTTTTCTGTGATGTAAGAAAAAACTGCACTGTTAAATCTGCTTTATTCAAACTTTAAAGCATGGTTATTGTAATCTTCTGGGGTTAGGGTTCGGGTTGAACGAGCGTACAACAACTAGAAAAAAGGGGGTTAGGGTTGACTAGGGTCCATCATGGGTTGACATCATGCACCCAAAGAGTGAGATCCATGTAAAGCCAACTGCTGCCAAAGTAATTCCAATTCTCACAAGAAATTTTGTTTCCACATTGGACTCCAGTTTCTTTCATTTATTTTCTTATTTTGATGTGAGATCATTAGCTTCATCGTTAAAGCGACGTAACTAACAGCTGCTTACGCTCAAGACAAATGTCCTAAAACCCACTCACGCCCAATCTAAAGTGATGGGATTTTGTTATAGAGTCATCTCTGCGTTAAGATAAACTAATCAGTGTACCTTCACTGACAAATTGCACTGATTTTCATTTGTTTTGCTTTGCCACATACAGGTTTCAACAGTCTGTAGTTTTACATTAAATGTGATCTGTTATACAGGACTCTTTAATCAGTTTTACCAACTATATGCCACGATCTGTGTGTTTTTCTGTTTGGTCCCCAGTTGGTTTGGTCCTGCCATGTCCTCGCCTTTCCTCAGTTCCCTCCTGCCAGTCGTCAGCTCCACTCACTTCACCTGTGTTTGACCCTCCTCTGCATTTAAGCTCCCGGTTACCCATGGTGTTCCCCGTCTATCTGATTCAGCTTCCTGGTTATGTACAGTCTAATTTTTGGTATTTTTCCTTAAATGTTTGTTGTTTTTTCTAGTTTAGCTTTTTGCTTCTCCAGCGTTGGCTGTGATTTTCATTTATTATAAATAAACCGTTTCCTTCTGGCTCATATCCCGTGTTTGTATCTGGGTCCTCCACCTCCAAAACGTGACACTATATCAGAACCACTACAGCTTTTACTGTACCTACATATGGAGTTGCTCACTTAGGATTTAAAACTGTGTTACCAGCCTTTAGCCAAGACATCCAACCAGATTGTTCAAGCTGCCGTTCCCAGGTGTGAATAAGCACACTCAGGCATCCAAACATGTTTACATTTTCTTAAGTTGTGTTATGGTGAACATAAATTAATGTGACATCTAATGTCCCAGGAGCTGGGTGGCAATACTGATCCAGGAAGAGCTTCTAAATGAGTCCCACCTTTCCTCTAAATCCTACTCCCCCTGGTCCTCCATCACACCTCTACTCCCACTTCCTGATGATGACATGGGGGTTCCTCTTTGCATTTTAATTCTGCACTCCCCAGCATACCTTTCATTGCTGAACTTTGACAGAGCTTTATTTCAAATACTTATTAGGAATCTTTTTGAGGTCATACTGCTGGTTGATGTTTGCTTGCATGGGTGGAAGAGGTAGGAGTGGGGCACGATAGATGTCTTTTTTCTCTTGGATCCCTTACTTTAAACTTGAAAACTAAAAGAATGATGCGGCTCTTGTGGTGTCAATATTTATTTAAATTAAATCTAAATGAAACATTGGACCCTTTGACAACTATTTACATCCTAACAGTATTTTCTGTGCATTAGAAGTACCTAAATTAAGCAGATCAAATATTGTGTCATGAAATTTTAGAAGTCAGGCATTATTCTCAAACCTGGATTTATAGTTGAAGAAAGTTTTTTACAAAGTCTTATAAATGCTGTAGAGTATCAGGTCATGTTATATAATGATGGATTGTTTGACTGAATTATCAAGGAAGTAGTCTGTATGAACTGGTTGTAAAAAGACAGGCACTAGTCTCAAATTATGTTAATCAGATGACTGAACAAAACATCTGTCGATCAAATTCACAAGCAAACTTGTTACTTTTTTAACCAAATGGAACCACATGGAAGTGACCAGTTAATATGACCATTTACATATATAATGTAATATATATATATATACTTCTTGGTTAATTGTCATTGATGTATTGATACAGGAAGTAATCCTTTACTATTCTTTTCTTTATTGTTATCACATAATTACTCTTTTTGTTGCCCACATTGTAAGCCATTGTGGATAAAAGTGTTACCTTGATTCCTGAAACATAAATGATTATGATTACAGTTCCAACTTTGGGTTCTTGGGTAATTGGACATTGAGGTGAGGGTTAATTTATGTCAGGACATGGTAATAGTTAGAAATAGAAGGAGCACACTTTATGAGGCTTTAAGCCTCTGAATGTTAAAGCAATGTCACTATTGCTCTAAAGACAAATTGCACTGGAAATATATAGCCCATAAAGGCCGTCAAACCTCGGTGCATGTGTGGCAAAGCATAAAAACGTGTCATAAAAGGAAAGCTAAAAAGAAAAAAAAGAGTACCGTATAGAAAAATAGTTTGATGGCTGGTTGCGTGTGCCATGTGTTAAAAGAAAGAGACAGAGAGGGGGAGGGCTGCACCATATGGTTAATTATATTGCATATATTACAGTTTAACAGGTATTAAAGTTACAGTGGCACTGGTTCTCCTTCTGCTCAGAGACAGTTAAATAGCTTTCTGCAATTTAACTGTTTTTTCTTACATTAATTTAGGCTTTGCTCCATTTTTGTGATGTTTTATGACCCATGACTCATTAAAACCTCCAATAAAGCTAATTCTTCTGCTGCTACCAAGAAAGGGAACCTTTCTTTCTACATTGTGAAAAATGTAATTTTGTGGATGCACTTGGTAACGGAGACATGCTCCATAGCTTTTTAATAACACTGATGCCTCAACCATTAGAGGCCCATTCCCATGTAATTTTGCAGGTGTTCTCTTTCCCTTAGTCACCGCAAAGCACAATGTGAAGCCACCCATGATAAAGGAGCCTTCACAATCACGTCCCATCAGAACTGCTGTTCTGCAGGTGTAGCTGAGGACTGAAACCAGTTTCCCATCAGGTAATCTCAAATGCCTTTTTGAAAGCTGATTGAACTATTTGAAATTGTGCAAAATGTTAACTATTTTTAATATGCCTGGGAACTTCTCAGAGCCCCCTGTAAGCACAAAGCTTGAGTTTGAAGTGAAACTCATTCAGCTTCACATGCTTTTCGAACCACACTTGCTTGGTAGCATTCTTTTTTTTCCTTTTGCTGTTGTTTGTTAAAGACCTAGACAGACATTGTTTTACCTTTACTTTCTCTTTGTTTATGTTGTTTCTCACAGAAATGACCTGAAACAATTGACTTAAAATCAGCAAGGCATGACACAGCTACTTGAAAGTGCTTTGCACTGAGAAAAAATGCTTTGAAGTATTCCTTCTGACAGATGCACTCAATACCCAAACTTGTCAGATGAAGGCGAAGAGTAGGAGAATCATACACTTTGTTTTCTAAGAAAAATGGATAAATAATCCATCCATTTCAACCAGTTGGATATAGTTCCTGAAAATTAGTGATAGCACTGGCTCCCATCTGACTCTTAAAGTCTCAACAATAGGTGGTTTGCTGGGTCACCGGATTAATGAGCACTAAAGGAGAGGAAGAAGGTTACAGAGGGGACATGCATGCAAAGCTTGAAAATTGTATCGAAGGATGCTGGTGTTGGGTTTCCCATCATCCAAGTTTGCCATAGCGTAAGCCTCTCCCTTTCCAGTTCAGGGGTTAGAGTTCAGTCAACAGGCCTGGGGCCTCCAAATTAAGCTGGCTGGAGAGAGTGAGGAGGACTGTCTGCTCATAAAGTGCATAAAAAGGTCAGAGAGGAGGTAGATTGCAATAATTTATCCTTTTAAATGTGTGTACATGTCTTTAGCAGGTCACTTAGATGGGAACTGAAAAAAAAAAGAAATCAAACACAATTCAGGCTGTCCAAAGCTAAGCATAAGATAAATAAAGACATATTTCTATGTCTGAAAGGCTAAAAATCATTTAAAAATGTTGCTTTTATGAAGAAGACTGATTGCTGATATGGTTGAAACAATATAGGCTATGGTCATCCAAAATTACTTAAAGGCACATAGGAGTACACAGCCTCTGGGGAAGGGGTTAACAAGGTATTATGGTCATTACTGGTGGGGAAGGAGCAGCAGTCCCCTCTTTGAAAACTAACTTAAATTATAGAGCTGATGCATATCAATTTTCAGGGCTACGTTAAGTACCACCTAAAGGCAAGTTAATCTACACTGCAGAGAGCCTGAATACGGGCTTAGAGTTCTGGGTGTGTTCACTTTCAGATAAGGAGACTTTTTTTCTGCTCGTGATCAAATGACAAACTCAGGAGTGAAAAGTTTCCACTACAAACAATAGCAGAAAAAAAAGGGTGTTTTGTCAGAGTTTATGTTTCACAGCATATACAGTTAGGTCTGGAAAACATATTCAAAGTACAATTACATTATTGTACTACATAATATACATTATGAAAGTGCCTTTAAAATGTAGGGCCTCAGCTGGGAGAGTTTCCACATGCAACTTGGAGGATGGATTTGGAAATACAACTTTTTTTGTTTGTAGAACATTCCATGCAAGCAACTCTGATGTAATTGAACATATAATTGTTCCAGTGTTTAACATTCACAATATGTATAACCATTTTCACTATTGTAGAATCATATGAAAAGATTGTGCAGTTTTTCTACGGATGGGTCTTCCTCCACAGAGTTAATTATCTTGCACCGCCAACCCAGAATGGACAAATTAAACACTGGTTATCGAGAGGGCTTTTCACAATTTTAGAAGTGACCATAGTTTATCCTACATTGATTGTGGGTCTTTCAGTTTAGTTGCGATTCGATGACTCACTTGACCCAATTAACTGGAGTTCACCAAAGTCTGAGCACGGCTATACTCAACAGGAATGATCCAGCTGCATTTGTTTTCTGACACTTTATCAATAAGAGCTGGTGACCTAATGTCACCAGAAGCCATGCATGGCCATGTCAGCACACTGCCACCATTTGCTTTACAGTATGCTTGATTCAAGTTTTATTTGTTGCTTGAGGTTAATGAATGATTTGCACCTTGTGGTAAACAACCTGTATTTGCTCTTTATGGTACTTCTGCATATTTCTGCCTCCTGAAGAGTGCTCTTTGCTTTCAAATCGGATGTGGGGAACAGCCAACAATCTCTGATTACACGACATTAGAAGAAGTAGAACGAACCAAAGAGCTTAAATTTGTCAATAGTAAGGAAAATATCTTTTATACTGGTGACTCAAGAGAGGTGAGAATGACAATGACATCGTAAAATCAGGACGATGGGTCACAACTCTTTTTGAGACAGTGAATATCAGGAGAGCTTTAGGCCCTGATGTCCTCTGTGGAAGCATATCACATTACTGTGAAGACCAGCTCAGGGAAGTCTTCACCATGTTTTCAAGATATGGAAAACATCAACTATAAAGCCTGCACCACAATGATGATTGAAAAAAAACTTAAACAAAAAAAGATTGGTTGGATTTACACACTTACATCCCCTGTGAAGAAAAATGTTGAATAAATTCTAAAAGATAAAATTGTCTCTTCAACTGATGGCACATTGAACACACTGCTATTTGCTTATCAAGCCTGGGAAGGTGTGTATAGAAATAGAATGTATAGAAATTATGGAAAACCTCAATCTCGGTTCCTAACCTTATCGTTTATTAAGGTGTATTCTCATATTTTCTTATTGAGCTTCTTATTTTGTGTAATCTGAGCAGATTGTATTGCTGCTTTGAAAAATGTATAGTGATAGACTTCAGTTTTTCAGGTTTTTGTGAATGAACACATCTTATGCTATAAATTCAAACACTGCTGCTCCTCAAAATTGCTTTTTATCTTACACACAGACAGTTGCAGGACATGTCAAGAAGGCTCACAATTTCATCATGGCTGTGGTTTTACCTTTTGTGACACGATGATAACTTCCTTGAACTGAATGTGCAAATACTGAAGATTCAATCATTGACTACAGGAAGAACATTGACAAATCAGAAGCTATCATCATACATGATGACGAAGTCCAAATAGTGGGAAACCATAAGTTGGTTTAATGGCTTGTCTGAACAACATTATTGGAACCAGTTAAAGGATTTTTGCTCATTCTAGAAGATATAAAGGAATTTAGGAAGGAAGTCAATCTGACCATGTTCTGTCCAGTGAATTTGCTTTGATGCCCTCAGGGCGGCACTATTTTGCACCCCAGAGGAAAAAAATTTATTAAAGTTCCTTTATTCCCTCTGCTGGTAAGCTTTGATGCTGTTATCACCTGATTTTCTCAATAAGCCGGTATGTGGTGACTTGTTGGAGCCAGATACTGATCTGCTGTCACTAACTTCTTGTTGTTAAACTCAAATGTTCTCCGGATATCTATCATATTAGGTTATGTGGGAAGGATTTTAAACTGAACTGCGCATTTGGATAAATTTGAATAAATGAAGTTGCTTGAACTAAACTG